>NC_092103.1:41958009-43158009 GCF_045679555.1 Salvelinus alpinus | reverse complement strand
TCTATATATGGGTTTTGTTTCTTGGGGGACTGTGGTCTAAACACCCAGCCTCACTTTCTACTTCACCCATTCCATTGGTCCCAATGCAATACACTGTAGAGCCTATAAATTACATATTGGCTTATAGAGAAATAAAATAGTTATGTGCCTTTGGCTAAAGTGTTATATATATTTTTTTAGTACCTCACTTTTTTCTTTATAAGCCAATATGTCATTTATAGGCATTACAGTGAATGGAATGGTTGGAGTATAAACTGCTGCTGGGTATATAGACCTCAGTACTCCCAAAACACCATCTATAGATTCTACAGAGCCTATTGAGTATACCCAACCACACTTTAACCAGAGGCACATAGAATCGTTTTTTCTCTATAAGCCAATATGTAATGTATAGGCCCTACAGTGTATTGCATTGGGACCAACGGAATGGGTGGAGTGGAAAGCCCAATATTGTGAACATTATCTGAACATTGTATTTTTTTTTTTCGATATAGTTGTCTTAAAACGTGTTTTTAGAAGCATATGTGTAATTGTTTGCATAAAGTCCTTATTTCATTCGCTTCTAATCACAATAAAAAATGTCCATTGATTAAAATCTAATATCTTAAATGAATTAGTTAACCACATTGCAATGTTTTGAAATGCGGGCTTTTATTTTGAAGAATTCTTCATTAGCATACGTCACCGTTTGTGCTGCTGGCAGAATACTAGTGTCACTCCGAAAGGAAAAGCGAAGCAGACAAGGAACGCTACTCCAAATATACTGGATTTTACCTCCGGCAAAACTATTTGTTTTTGTATATCAGAAACTCAGTCTATACTCTTTTACACGGTATACACCGGAAAACAATACTTTTTTTTATCAACCTGATGCTTGAAAAGGTAATTTTTATTTTAGTTAAGCGTTGTAAAGCCAGCCATACTGGTAGAAATTATGTTTACGCAGTCTAGTTGGCCGCCCTAACTATTTTGTCTCTATAGACAAAATCTCTAGCTATTGTATTGCACCATATTCATTAATTTAAAAAGTTTACCTGTTATTTTTTTTAAACGTATTACATTAACTCATAACAAGTGTATTACTGTGCAATTAGCTAGTTGGATAGCTGTGGTATCACGTATGATGTTACGTATGAGGTTCGCCTGCTTTGTTAGCTGTAACGGCTGGAGACTTCACATGTTGCTACAGTAGCGAGCGTGCGGTTTAGTTTGATATTTAGTATCATTATAGGCTCGATAACTACCAGTAAACATTACGCGCAGACGGAACATGGCACAGTGACCTGGAATTCGATGTGGGTGGATTTGCTGCTGTCTCTCTGCGGATGGAAATAAGTAAAACAATATATATTTATATATATAATAGCCTAATATGCCTGTGTTGGTGGCTTATCCAAGCACTGCTTTACCTCACACCGTTGCAGTTTAAAATGGGCATTAGCCTACATACCAATACAGCAAGCAAAACATGCATGGTACTACATATGTGTATATGCTTTCCACTGAGGAAATAGGCTTGGATAATCTATTTCAAGTAGACATGTATTTGTTCTTAGTGTTAGATCATTTTTCTTTAAACCAATTACCAGTCCTGTATAGGCTAACATTGCATAACCTCCTCAGCCACAGAATTTGCTGGGGAGGGATGGAGTTGATCGCGCTTATTTTATAATCCTGACACAATGAAGTAATCAGGGGCAATGGGACATGACGGTGAACGAGCACCTCATTCTTTCGGGTCCGTTCAACTGACAATCAGAACATTCCGTCGCTGTTTAACGATTGAGGAACTCTGCACGCTACACCTATAGACTGTCTGGAGTTGTTGCCCATATGCTAAAATGACTCACAAATCTGAGCATGGTATCAAAAAAAGAGCGGGGAATCAATATTTGCAGAGTGTATTGTTCCATTTGGTGCGCGTTTGGCGACATTGTATGCTACCGTAGTATAACACGTTATTAAACCGTTGTTGCCTACATTATTGCCGCGATATTGACTCAAGTTCATTCCAAAAAAACAACTCCATTATAAATGTGTAGAAAAACATCGCAGACTCATTCGCACGTGTTTCGGCCCTTTAGTTAGCATAGTGTCAATTGTGTGAGTCTGACGTCATTGTTCACTGATTTTGTTTTTATTTTGTTGTTTCTGTCCGACCACGTGTGATGATTATGACTGGAAGCATTCCTTTGTTCCTTGTTTTGGGGAGTTATGGGAGCACGGTGTAGGCTCTAATATAGGAACACAATGTAACTACAGTATAGCTGCGTAGTTTTTTTTTTCTTCTTCCATTGCTGCTTAATCTGACTATAAACCTAGGCGGTGGTTACTAAAGGACCACGCCTTTTGTAAAGCCCACGCATTTGGCTCCGAGCTGTTTATCTCATTCGATTTGAACGCACCACCGAGCTTGACCATTGAAGGTCATTGTCAGGCGGTCTCGCAGCTCTTTTACGACTGGAGCTAAACATCTATGTTTAGGGTGGTGGGTTTACGGCACTAATAGATCTTGCTGTTCAACTGACTTGCCGCAAGAAAATAGCAAAATAGCTTTTCCTCCTAGACTGTTTTGAAACGGGGATAGTTTCAGTGTGCATGACTTAGTGCTTAAAGACCTCTGGCGATGACATCATTTGTAGAGCCTGAATGGGGTTCGTGCGCGCTCAAAAATCGCATAATTTTCGCCACTCTCCGACCAATGGATTTCGCAGTTGTGTCACCCTAAAATGTCAGAGTAGTCTTGTCCTCCATTCGTCCTGGAAAGGTTGTACTTGTTACAAGCATCTACTTTGTCTGTAGATACAGATGGACAGTCTAATGTATTTATGACAATGTTTTTACCTAATTCCTACACTGTACTTTTAGAGGGAGAAAGAGAGAGGGACAGAAAGAGATCAAGAAAGACTTGCTTTGGCAATGTAAACATGTTTCCCATGCCAATAGGCCAATTTGAATTAGAATTTGAGAGGGAGAGAGAGTAGTAGTTAATAAAACCTTGAATCGACTGTAATACATTTTCTCTACTGAAGAATGAAGATAGGGCATCTGATTGGTCTATTATAATAGGGAAATGGAGACCTGGTTCAGCAAGCATCTCCCTCTTGATATTGTGATCTGAAGAGGTTGCAAAGTTTAACAGTTTATGTCCCCTCTCAGGATGAGTAACATCAATCAATCAAATGTATTTATAAAGCCCTTTTTACATCAGCAGATGTCATAAAGTGCTGTACAGAAACCCAGCCTAAAACCCCAAACACAAAGAAATGCAGATGTAGAAGTACAGTGGCTAAAGAAAAACTCTCTAGAAAGGCAAGAACCTAGGAAGAAACCTAGAGAGGAATCAGGCTCTGAGGGATGGCCAGTCCTCTTCTGGCTGTGCCGGGTGGAGATTAAAAGAGTAGATGGCCATTAAGGCAAGATTGTTCTTCAAGATGTTCAAACGTTCATAGATGGCCAGCAGGCTCAGAGTTGTAAGATGTGTGGCCAAGGGCCACCCTCAGTGGTGTAATCTGCTCACAGGCACCCTGTCAGTAAACAATACAGAATTAAGCAATAAGGCCAGAGGGGGTGTGGTATATGGCCAATATATCATAGCTAAAAGCTTTTCTTACACATGTGCCTGGATACAGCAATATTGGCCATATACCACAAGCCCCTGAGGTGCCTTATTGCTATTATAAACTGGTTGCCAACATAATTAGAGCAGTAAAAATACATGTTTTTGTCATACCCATGGTATACGGTACCTGATATACAACAGTTGTCAGCCAATCAGCATTCAGGGTTCGAACCACCCAGTTTATAATAAAGAATAATACATACCTATACGTAAACAGTGTATTTAATTGGACATGAACTGGTGTAAATCTACTGTTAAGCAGGAGGGGAATGTTAAAGCCATTACGTAAGCTTACTATGCAGACATTCCGTCATTTGTTACGAAGCTCAACTGAGCTCAATACATTCATTTTTCCTCTGCTGTAAAAGTGGCTTTACTTTATGGTGTAATAATACAAGATGTCCAAAGTCTAGATTACAAAAAGAGTTTTAATAATGATGTGGAGGATATTTCACATCTCAAAACCGCTGAGAATTTCAGCTACTTTGAGAGTTAGTTATACTAAACGTTATGAGATTATTATGGCATCACTAACTCCAGATACAGTTTTTGAAGTTCATCCACTGATACGTTTGAAGACAAAACCATATTATGGTGCCTGGCTTGCTTAACTAGCCTGGCTACTCCTTTTCGGGTATATATGGTATGTTCTGTACAAAAAATACCCATCAAAAACTTCAAACACAATACTTTCCCTTTATTAAGCAGTATGTAGAAAAGGTGAGCGTGAATATAATCTTCAAGAATTTGTTTCTTACAGTACTCTATGAGTACTAAGCAACATCTATGTTTACTCAGCCGAAAGATTAATGTGATAGTGATGTACACTGTGACTAAGCACATGAAATGGAAGCCAAAGACAAATGTGAAAAACCATCTGATCTTAAACTTTGATATCTAAAACTTCCCCTTTTTTCTTTTCTCAACAGCTTTGGTGAATTCTAAAGGACTATTCCCCTGTTGGAACTACCATTGTTGGACACAAATGTCATTGGTACCTTTTGGTTTAAGATAACGAGATGTCCAGTCAAAAGGACTAAGGACCTATGAGTTTCTTGAACACAAATATCCCAATCGTTGAAATATGCAGACCATCAAAAGCGAGCCACTGTTAAATGGCTCCTACAGCGGAGAGGATGCCCTGTTTCTGGCTGTGCCCCTTCAAGAGGCCGACAGGGATCTGATGGACCACAAGCTCTCCGCCATGCCCTTCAAGGCCAAAGGCACCTCCTGCCGCAGGAAACGGGAGTTCATTCCGGACGAGAAGAAAGACAATCTCTACTGGGAGAGGCGGCGCAAGAACAACGAGGCGGCCAAGCGTTCGCGGGAGAAGCGGCGCCTGAACGACATGGTGCTGGAGAACAAGCTGCTGGCCCTGGGCGAGGAGAACGCTTCCCTCAAAGGAGAGCTGCTGGCCCTGAAACTCAAATTCGGCCTGGTCAGCTCTGCGGCCTACACGCAGGAGGTGCAGAAGATCTCTGTGTCAACGGCCGCCCTCTACCACGACTTTGTCTCGCCGGGCGAAGCCCGAGGCTCTTGCATCAGGGACCTGGAGTCCCCTCGCCTGGGCAGCAGCTGCATATCGGTCATCAAGCACTCCCCTCACAGCACGCAGTCTGACATGGCCGAAATCTCTGCAGCGACCAAGGGTAGCATGTGCAGGACCCCCGAGATCATCAAGCAAGAGCCAGCCGAGCACGGAAGCTACGTGCGTGAGAGGAGCAGTCCATACGAACTGTACAGGAACTACATTGCCAGCCCTTTCCCCGGGGTTTACTCCCAACCCTCCCCGTTCCTGCCGCTCACCAGGTCGATCAGCAACTCCCCGAGGACCTCGGACGACGGGGCCGTGAGTAAGTCCTCGGACGGCGAGGATGAGCAGCAGGTCCCCAAAGGCCCCATGCCACATGCCGCCGACCCGAAGAGCGTCATCGTATCCCGCCTCAAAGTGCCAGATGCTTGTTCGTCGGCTCTGCCCCACAAACTGCGGCTCAAGAACAGGGCCATTCCAATCAAAGTGGAGGCCATCGACCCTGACTACGACTCTTCTGGAAAGTCCTCCTCTCCCATCGACATGTCGGCCAGAGAAGGCTACCAAAGGGGCCAGGGTGCCGTGGCAGACTACGTGCAGTCGTCCCTCAGCCCCTTGTCACTCCAAGTGACCAACATCCGGGATTGGACCCACCAGCCAGAGCACTGGCACAAAGACAGCTCAGAGAAGCCACAAAATGGCTACCAGAACAGGCTCACCCCGGTCCCTGTCTGCAAAAAACTCACTCTGGACCTTGAAGACGGCTCCTACGCCCACTCAGACTCTGAGAACTTGTACTTAAAACGAGGCATAGCTGACCTGTCTGCAGAAGTTTTGTCTCTGAAAAGACTGATAACATCGAGGCAAGGGTCCGTGATAGAATCAACCAAAAGCACTGCTGATCATGAGTCATTATCGAAAGGATGTTACTCAAAATGAGTTCTGTTTGCACAATGCCTTGTTTTCCACTGTATTTACTATTGCACTGTGCGGTTGATATGGTGTATAAATGCAGTACATTTAAAATGAATGGTGTGTTGTGCACTTGCTGTTGTAGTTCGGCGTATCTTCTTCATAACTCCACCTGTAACCCAAAGCCAAATGTCAGGCTGAGGCTACTACTGTACATGCACATTTTACGTCAACTTTTGAAAAGTTTTGTTGTAAATGGTGACTTTTTGTTGACAATAAATATGTGTAAGCACTGAACCTTGTGCGTATTTGTGTCTTTTAGCAGTATTATTTTCAGTTGATCTGTTAAGTATTTCAACAAACAGTTCACGACAAGGATGCAAATAAATCATTGTCTCTGACACTGGTAGGATTAATGCAATACACTCATCAGAAACTGTTCATATCCGTTACAATCTCTGAAGAGTTTAGCAGGGGAAAAACTACAGGTGAGGCATGTACATGAAGGGATGCCCACTTTTGTGTTCCTGCCCCAACCCAGACAAGTTAAAGAAACACTATGTGAGTTAAATTGCTAATTGTTTAATTGCTAATCGCTCCACAAAAGCCGCGCAACACTACTTCTAGGTTTCAGAGCAAGTGACGTAACTGATTGAAACGCTAGCAGCGCTAGCTAGCTAGCCATTTCACATCCGTTACACCTCTTTCTGTCCAATGAGGTCATTTCTGGACAATATTTCTGTCCATTTAAAGGGACCCCTTTTGGCCCATGAGCACCCCTAGGCAAAACAATACTCGTTTTAACCCTGAAAATCAGCTGCCTGACATACAACTAACTATACAACCTTACCTTGAAATTAGAATATTACATATACAGTAAATGAATCATTATTAATAAATTATTGCTATCTGAAGCCAACAAATATATCCCGTTGAGAACTTGTTTTCTCACAGCAACCAGCCTAACTTGCATTTAGCCAGAAAGAGTTGATAGATTTCGGTCATATGGCCACAACTATAACAAAGTAAAGCATTGAAGACCATGTTGGCTCTGTCCCCAGTATCTTGGTCAAATCAAATCATCACATTTTATTAGTCACATGCGCCGAATACAACCTTACAGTGAAATGCTTACTTACGAGCCCCTAACCAACAACGCAGTACAAATAAGAATAAGAAATAAAAGTAACACGTAATTAAAGAGCAGCCGTAAAATAACATTAGTGAGACTATATACAGGGGGCACCGGTTAGTCGAGGTAATTGAGGTAATATGTACATGTAGGTATAGTTATTAAAGTGACTATGCATAGATGATAACAACAGAGAGTAGCAGCGGTGTAAAAGAGTGGGAGAGGGGCAATGCAAATAGTCTGGGTAGCCATTTGATTAGATGTTCAGGAGTCTTATGGCTTGGGGGTAGAAGCTGTTTAGAAGCCTCTTGGACCTAGACTTGGTGCTCCGGTACCGCTTGCCGTGCGGTAGCAGAGAGAACAGTCTATGACTAGGGTGGCTGGAGTCTTTGAAAATGTTTTGGGCCTTCCACTGACACCGCCTGGTATAGAGGTCCTGGATCGCAGGAAGCTTTGCCCCAGTGATGTACTGGGCCGTACGCACTACTCCCTGTAGTGCCTTATGGTCGGAGGCCGAGCAGTTGCCATACCAGGCAGTGATGCAACCAGTCAAGATGCTCTCAATGGTGCAGCTGTAGAACCTTTTGAGGATCTGAGGACCCATCTGAGGACCCATGCCAAATCTTTTCAGTCTCCTCAATTGCCAATTATAAGATAATGCCTGGGATGTAAATCTACAGACACCTAATAATAACAATATTACTATCTCATTAAATCTGGGAAAGTAATCCAGCCTCCTCACAGCAAAAACTACTATACAGTCGGCATGTCTACATTCCTTCACAGGCTGACTGGGGTACTACTGAAATACTTGGTTAAAGACTCCAGTCTCAGTCATTTCAATTATTGAAATACCACATCATTTTCATGAATAGCCTACCTTAATGAGATTAATAATACAACTGTCTGTCTTAATCCATTATAACCATAAAACTAAGCCATAGGAGAACAATGGTGTCATGCAGTCATGTTTTCTAATAGCCAAACTGCTTAATTTCATGGAATGTCATTCCTTGAGCACTGCATACAGGATCAAGGGCAGTTACCATGTAAAGAGATACAGCACACTGCAGTGTTTACATTTTGTTGGTGGTTTCACTCTTTGATGGACAACCTGAGACCAATGCATCTTGAGTGCAGGCAACAATTCAAGTTGCTTTATTTTTGTCCCATCTAATGCATGTTTGGGCGAAAATGCGTTCGTGCCATAGCTCAGAATTTCACTGTAGTGTTATTACGGTCTCGACGAAGATACACAGGTCAAATTGATGGATTTCGATGGCGAGTTTTTTTGTTTTGTTTATTAAACTATAATGGAGAGAGCATTATCGTACGGCTGTAGCTAGCAGAGGGAATCCTATTCTGCCGCGTGTGTGGCTGGTCACGTGGTCAACCCCACGTCACACTCGGTTCAAAGTTGAAAGTCAAAACAACACTGCAGCACTACAGTATGGCGGTTCTTGTGGGTTGCCGAGTTCTTCTGCAAGCTATTCGACCCCAAACGGGTACCATCGAGGGAGTGCGCAGATTGCAGGAGCATACGAAGTCTTTGCACAATGTCCTCAACAACAAACTACAGTACATTCGTCCGACAAGCAATGGAGCGACCCGTCATTACAGCTCCGATATTAAGGATGACTTGAGCATTAGATATCTGGACGGAGAAGATTCAGGTAGCTAGCCATTGCCATTAGTGTATAAAACAATCCCAAATCGTGTTGTTGGTGTAAGACGACTTTGTTTCAGGAAGTGTTGCCAAATCAAAAAACTATTAACAACTCAACGCGACACGCTTGAGTCTCCTGCAGATAAAGCTGCTCTGTTAGCTGCTACGCTATCTGTCGCTCAACGTCATAACTTGTCAAAAACAATGTTGCAGTGACTAATCCTTGAAAGAGAAACATAGTTTCTAAAAAAAATATGTTACAATGTCCTATGCTAATTACCAAACGTTGAAAGAAAACGTATAGAACGAATCCTATTTCACTAGTGTAGACTGTAAAATGAATGCTGTGGTGAAACCACTAATCACATCACTTGGTCCAAGCTTCCTGACATCTAGGATCTATATACTAAGCGGTGTCAGATGAAGGCCCCAAAAAATTGTCAAAGACCAGTTACCCAAGTCCTAGACTGTTCTCTCTGCTAACGCACGGCAAGCGGTACCGGAGAGCCAAGTCTAGTACCAAAAGGCTCCTTAATAGCTTCTACCCCCAAGCCATAAGACTGCAGAACAATTAATCTAATGGCCACCCGCCTTTGTTTTTACACTGCTGTTACAAGCTGTTTGTTATCTATGCAAAGTCACTTTACAAATTACCCCGACTAACTTGTACCCCGCACATTGACTCGGTAACGGTACCCCCTGTATATAGCCTTGTTATGTAATTTATTGGTACTTTTTTATTTAATTTAATTATTTTACTTTAGTTTATTTCTTGAACTGCATTGTTGGTTAAGGGCTTGTAAGTAAGCATTTCACGGTAAGGTCTACCTACACCTGTTGTACATGACCTGTTGCCTACATAGCGAATTTGAATGACTGACACATAACACTAAAGAAAGCTTAAATTGCCAATATTTTCTTTATTTTTTGGGGGGACTATGTTGGTAAAACGGTTCCCAACTGATCCAATTGTAAAACTAGATAAATCATCTCCAAAAATATTTGTCATATTTTCTCTAGCTATGTCAGAGATCACTATCCAGAAGTCAAGTATGTAGAAAAACCTTTAACTTTTTCAATGGAAACTGCGTACAACATCCATGTTCAAACTGACTGCAAGGTATTTGTCAGTGTCAATTACTTGACTCTTTGCAAAATCTCACCACTTCCCAACCTTGTGATCTTGTCCTAAGGGTGTCCCATGTCAATATAAAGGATGATGAGTTTGGTATTATCCCTTCAATCCCCAGTCCAGGACTTACCAGTTCATGTCAGAAGTATTTTGCTCAATTCCTCGCCTGCTTCTCAAAATGTCAGAGAGAGTACTGCTTCCCTCTGACGTTTTTCATGAACCCCCCTTGCCTTTTTTCCCGCTGCTTCTAGTCTCTGTTAATTATCTATGCATAGTCACTTTACCCCCTACCTACATGTAAATATTACCTCAATTACTTAAACTATCCTGTTCCCTGCACATTGACTCGGTTCCGGTACCCCCTGTGTATATATATTTTCATTATTTATTTAACCTTTAACTAGGCAAGTCAGTTTAGAACAAATTCTCATCAACAATGACGGCCTACCGGGAACAGTGGATTAACTGCCTTGTTCAGGGGCAGAACGACAGATTTTTACCTTGTCAGCTCGGGGTTGATTCATTCCAGCAACCTTTCGGTTACTGGCCCAACACTCTAACCACTAGGCTATAGCCTCGTTATTGTTATTTTGTGTTACTTTAAAAATAAAAACTTGAGTTTATTTTGTTTATTTTTCTTAAAACTACATTGTTAAGGGCTTGTAAGTATGTATTTCACCTGTTGTATTCTGCGCATGTGACACAACATTTGATTTGTTTTGATTGAGGAGGCAAGGAAAATCCTGGAGGAATCTAGATAAACACTTTTGAGATTCACCCATGGCCATTGGCCTCTGTCAGAGACATGGAACCAAGAATACATTCCCACAAGCCTCTGTTGGGCACAGTGCCATAGTGTTATTGATGTTATTCAGTATGATCACAGACGTAGTAAGTAATGGTGATGTCTCGTTATTCCATAGGACACATTTACACAATAAGGGATCATATTGATCTATATAATTTCCATGTTATATCATAGTACTATGGGTGTACTATATTAAATCATAGTGCTATGGTACTGTACTATATTATATCATAGTGCTATGGTACTATACTATATCATAGTACTATGGTGCTGTACTATATTATATAGTACTATGGGTGTCTACATTATATCGTAGTACTATGGTACTGTACTATAGTATAGTACTGTACTATATAGTATTATGGTACTGTACTATATTTTATCATCGTACTGTGTTACTGTACTATATTATATCAGTACTATGTTACTGTACTATATTATATAGTGCTATGGGTGTACTATATTATATTATAGTACTATGTTACTGTACTATATTTTATCATAGTACTATGGTACTGTACTATATTTTATCATAGTACTATGGTACTGTACTATATTATATCATAGTACTATGGTACTATATAATATATCATGTCTGCTATTCATGGCCCCCACTCTGTCTGCTATTCATGGCCCCCTCCCCGTCTGCTATTCATGGTCCCCACTCCGTCTGCTATTCATGGCCCCCGCTCTGTCTGCTATTCATGGTCCCCACTGTGTCTGCTATTCATGGTCCCCACTGTGTCTGCTATTCATGGTCCCCACTGTGTCTGCTATTCATGGTCCCCACTGTGTCTGCTATTCATGGCCCCCACTGTGTCTGCTATTCATGGCCCCCACTCTGTCTGCTATTCCTGGCCCCCACTCTGTCTGCTATTCATGGCCCCCACTCCGTCTGCTATTCATGGCCCCCTCTCCGTAGTTCTAACATGTTATCTATCTTTTAGGGATTGTCGTCTTTGGGATCAATCGACCAAAGCAAAAAAATGCCATCAGCAAAAACCTTGTCATTCAGGTATGTATGGACATCCGTTAGTTAGCCTACATCAATTATGGCTGTTATTAGCACCCATTTTGATTGTGTTCTCTGTTAGATGACTGAGGCTGTGGAGAGTGTAAAAAAGAACAGCAAAGTGCGGACTGTCATCATTTGTAGCATGGTGCCTGGGATTTTCTGTGCAGGTACACAACAACTTTATATTTTGGGTGACAATGGGGTCAGACAGTTTGAACTATGCCCACGATGCATTTACTGTGTAAGTGATAGTCTTAATTATTGTTATTTTTTTTAAATCTATGGGGTATGTCGTTAATTTGAAGGCTGATATTTATTAGTGTACAATTTAATATTTCCTGCATGTATTTTTATAACTCGCGGGGGTGTGGAATCAGTTACCTCTAGCCATAATCTGTGTACGTTTTTGTTGCTTTTATGCTGTCTGTAACTCCTCACCAATTTATTTAACCTATTTTGTAGCGTAGATGCTGGTGGAAAAGCTGGGGGGAACACATTTTCATTCTATTACATGATTTATTGGATGACAATGACATGTTGTTTTTTCTGTACAGGTGCGGACCTTAAAGAGAGGGCCAAAATGCACCAAAGTGAAGTTGGACCCTTTGTGTCCAAGGCAAGGGCACTAATCTCAGAACTTGGTGAGGGAATTGTTTGACGACTTATTTCATAGGGCCGGGACGGTACCAGTATCGCAATATTTTTTCCCCAATTACAAACAAATTAAAACACGAAGCAGACCAAACTCTTTGCTACTTTAAACAGACATATTTTTTGTATCATAGAAATTAGATTTCCGCAGGGGCGTGGACATCGACTCTAAGGGGTTAAAAACCTGCTGTATGTAAAACCTTGTGTGTTATAGCTTGTTAAATAAATACATGTGACTTTGGATGACAATATAATGATGTTTTTTTCCTTCCAAGGGACGTTTTCCTAAAGGAGTTACATCCGCTTCGTGTTTTGTTTCCTTTCCACGATACTATCATCACGATACTGGTATTGTCACGGCCCTAGTATTTCACACAAATTAGTCTGGACATTATGTCCCTAATTGTTTCATGTTCACAAAGCAGCACATGAATCATTTCATCATCTTCAAATCCATTCGAGTCATTGATAATCATTTTTTCTTGCTCATTTCCTGTGGTTATAAATTCATGCCAGGTGGACTGGAATGAGATGACTCATTCCATTCCATTTTTAGAGTCTTGTTATTCACTAGGTCAGGGGTATTCAACTCTTACCCCACGAGGTCCGGAACCTGCTGGTTTTCTCCTCTACCTGATAATTAATTGCACCCACCTGGTGTCCCAGGTCTAAATCAGTCCCTGATTAGAAGGGAACAATGGAGAAAACCCCCCCAGTGGAACTGGCTTGGAGGTCTAGAGTTTAGTTTGAGGGCACCTAGGCTATATGGGATAAACACTAAGCTGCCACACTGCATCTACAGTGCATTCGGAAAGTACTCAGACCCCTTGACTTTTCCCTCATTTTCCCCTTCTAAAATTGATTAAATCGTTTTTCCCCCTCATCGACCTACACACTATACCCTTTAATGACAAAGCAGAAACAGGCTTTTAAATAACAAAACAGAAATATTACATTTACATAAGTATTCAGGGCCTTTACTCAGTACTTTGTTGAAGCACCTTTGGAAGAAATTATAGCCTTGAGTCTTCTTGGGTATGATGCTACAAGCTTGGCACACCTGTATTTGGGGAGATTCTCCCATTCTTCTCTGTAGAACCCGATGGTCACCTCCCTGACCAAGGCCCTTCACCCCCAATTGCTCAGTTTGGCCAGGCAGCCAGCTCTAGGAAGAGTCTTGGTGCTTCCAAACTTCTTCCATTGAAGAATGATGGAGGACACTGTGTTCTTGGGGACCTTCAATTGTGCAGAAATTTGTTGTGACACAATCCTGTCTCGGAGCTCTACAGACAATTCCTTCGACCTCATGGCTTGGTTTTTGCTCTGACATGCTCTTCCAACTGTGGGACTTTATATAGACTGGTGTGTGCCTTTCTAAATCATGTCCAATAAATTGAATTTACCACGGGTGGACTTACCACGGGTGGACAAGTTGTAGAAACATCTCAAGGGTGATCAATGGAAACAGGATGCACCTGAACTCAATTTCGAGTCTCATAGCAAAAGGGTCTGAATACTTATGTAAATAAGGTATTTCTGTTTTTTTATTTCTTATACCAGTTTTTTCTTTGTCATTATGGGGTATTGTGATGTCATTATGGGGTATTGTGTGTACATTTGATGAGGGGGAAAAAACAATTTTAATAAATTTTAGAATAAGGCTGTAACGTAACAATATGTGGAAAAAGTTAAAGGGTCTGAATACTTTCCCGAATGCGCTGTATGTATTTACACATTGGTTTACACAAGGTTCAGTGTTTCAGGGAGATGTGTTCATATTGCCTGTGCACATTTTACACTGTTGTGATTGAGGGCTAAGGACTCATTGCTAATTCGTAGAGTCATTTTTACATATTTCATTTTGTTATTGTTTTATGTTGTGGATGTGTGTGAGACATGACTGTCTTCAGAGAGATGATCGATGACATGTCTTCTTATTTTCTTTGTGTCTACTGGAGGAAAAACATTTTACATCATACTCCATTTTGACAAATACCCCCGTTTCTGTGTAGGTAATCTGCCCATGCCAACGATCGCAGCTATCGATGGAGCTGCCCTTGGTGGTGGTCTGGAGATGGCTCTGTCCTGTGACATCAGAATTGCCTGTAAGTAACCCATTGTGCTAAAATGGGTGTGCCGGTGCTTGTATGTAAAACAGGTACATATAGGTAGCAGGTAGCCTAGTGGTTAAGAGTTTTGGGCCAGTAACCGAAAGGTCACTGGGTCGAATCCCAGAGCAGACTAGGTGAAAAATCTGTCGATGTGCCCTTGAGCAAGGCACTTAAACCCCTAATTGTTCCTGCAAGTCGCTCTGGATAAGAGAGTCTGCTAAATGACTAATATATAGCGGTGTAGCATAGACATTACAGTACACACAGCTAGAATTTCTCTAGAGCCTCCAAAGATTCATACTAGTAAAACAAAGTGTTGACACAGTGTCTTTGTGCTTGGTCGATTATGAGACATGATAAAATTCCTGTTCAACAGAGTTAATGTACATGTTTTTTCAAATACTGTACTTCTCTAGTTGACAAATGATCACGAGCAAATATAAGAGTGTACATGCCCCCACATGCCCTGATGAATGAATAGACTGTACAGAACAGATTTAGTAGAATTTACATAGCCTATATTTTGTTTCACCCACATTGAGAGATTAGACTATGGCAGTTGGTTGATTCATTTACTGATGAAATTAGTATAATTTGATTCATTCGTTATGATATTTGTAAGATGAATGCCTATCTAAAAACATCACTGTATTTGATCAAATTGTTGTTGAATGTACATGTTGTCCTCGTCAAGCATGACAAGTCCCTTCTATTGAGATCCACACGGCTTCCATTTGCTGGAGCGAATCAACACTCCATCTTTAAAATTACCAAGGAACAGATGTCAGCGTGTGCAATGTTTTTCCTCAGCCTCAGAATTAAATCTGTTCCTCGTTCCTAGCTCCCCTTCCCCGTACGAGAGAGCTGCGATATTCCATATGCTTTCACACATGTTCTCTGATGAGTTTATTAGCATCTATTTTAAGCATCGGATTGGATGGGGGGGGTGGGGAGGGGTGTTCACAGATGAAAGTGGCTTTAAAGTTTCAGGGCATCATAGCACCACAGATGGATGTGAGCATGCATGCCAGACTTGAGTGACTGAAGAGTCCTCTCTGAATGAATCAACTGTCGACAGCCATAGTGGTTGTCATTGTTTTTAGTGAGGGATGAAACTAAACTATTTTGTGAGGGCTGACTCAGTAGGTATGTGGTTCTTGGTGCCTGGGTGGGTGCAGAAGACATTTACAACCTAGAATGTATAAGTCCCTCCTTTATTTACATTAAAGATACCTGCAGCAGTTCTGTGGCCTGTAAGCCAAAAGGTAAACACAAAAATAAGGGTGCAACAACGGTATGGTAGATATGTTTTTAGCCATTGCCATCTGTTACCGATATGAATATATTGTGCATCTCTACAGAAAAAGTCACTCATGCCACATTTCACACCCTATGTAGGGATGGAGAGCAACTTACACCGTCTTACTTGTTTCCCTTGTTTTCGGCAACAAATAACTAGACTTAGTCTTCCATATTTCCCTTGTTTTTAAACGACACCTGCAATGGTAAGAAAGCATACCGTAACACGCTTCAGCCCAGCTTGAAACAAAAAGGGGAATCGGGTGCTCGACTCAGGGACTCCCCAAAATATTCTTTACCCCAGGACACTTCAACTGGTGAAATAAAGAAAAAAGAGCACTGCATTATTCATCCAATATTTATTGGCAGGACATGAACAGGCTTACCTTCCTGCAGTGGATTCACTGTATAAGTTACTGACTTTTCAAAACTGGGTGGTTCGAGCCCTGAATGCTGATTGGCTGATTGGCCGACAGCTATGGTATATCACCATATACCACGAGTATGACAAAACATTTATTTTTACTGCTCTAATTATGTTGGTAACCAGTTTATAATAGCAATAAGGCACCTCGGGGGTTTGTGATATATGTCCAATATACCACGGGCTGTATCCAGGCACTCCGCGTTGCGTAGCGCCGAAGAACAGCCCTTAGCCGTGGTATATTGGCCATATACCACACCCCCCCAGGCCTTATTGCTTAAGTATTAGTCACTCTAAATATACATATTCAAGCCAAGGCATGTGTGATTTGTTAGTTTGCTCTGAGCCGATGCCGGAATTCCCTTTCTACTGTAACGAAATACAGTGGGGCAAAAAAGTATTTAGTCAGCCACCAATTGTGCAAGTTCTCCCACTTAAAAAGATGAGAGAGGCCTGTAATTTTCATCATAGGTACACTTCAACTATGACAGACAAAATGAGAAAAAAAATATCCAGAAAATCACATTGTAGGATTTTTAATGAATTTATTTGCAAATTATGGTGGAAAATAAGTATTTTTTTGGTAAAATCTTGCACAATTGGTGGCTGACTAAATACTTTTTTGCCCCACTGTAGATCAAAGATGTTTGTCTAGAACTGATTGATTCCAGATATTCTGACTCTGTCACATTTCCCTTTTTCTGTAGCTAACAATGCAAAGCTCGGCCTGACTGAAACCAAACTCGCCATCATTCCAGGAGCAGGTAAGGTTTCATTTCCTAGTGTGCTGTTGTGCCTTTGTGTGCTAAGACTACAATTCGTGAAATTGACAATCAAACCAAAAAAATGCTTGCCTTTCAAATTTGACCACAAGCGATATGGTGAATATACAACCTCTTTCTAAATTACACAGTTTTGTATTTCTAAGAAATGTCAATCTCAAGTAAATGTTGTTGTTTGAAATAAATTGCGGCATTTGTCCAGGTGTGACGTATGGGCGACGTTCTCTCTCTTGGCTGTTATAACACGTCCTACGTCGATGGGCCACATGGCTTTTTCTTTCTCGGAATCCCTGAGAGTTCTTTATTTAGTATCCCTGGTGTACCAACTTTCAAATGTTGACCAGATATGAGGTTGACTGGGTCAATTTGGATAAAATGGTGCACCGCATGAAAATGTACACAGAGATATATTTTGGTTGCAGAATTGTTTAATGTATGCCACATTAAACAATTCTCAAGACTGTGTCTGTGTCTCTGTCTAACCTAAAAGAAAAGCCGCTCCGATATGTAAGCAAGGAAGAGATATGTATCATTGTGTCCTAGCTATGTATGTGGTAAATGCCTGTTTGTTTCCTGCCTTTTATCATCAATTGTAACCAGGAAGGTACACACTTCACATTTGTTCGCCTACAAAATGTACACAACCCTGAACTGCTGTGGGTCAGCCTTTTATTAGGAGAAACTTACACTGACTCATTCTAGCGCATATTCCTCAACAGTTTTTATTGCACATACAGTATGCTACCCAAACTCTTTGGACATCACTTAACCAATATAATTGTGCTATAGGTGCAACATGAATTGATGAGTAGTTATAAGGGAGGTCACAGTAGGGAACTAGGTCAATCCATGTCTGACTGAGCTACACTGGTGTTGAACCCCCTTCAAGGACTGTTTAAGAAAACCAGCTTACTTCTCTCCAGTCTAAGAGTAGAGAGGCATCAACAGAGGTCTTGTGTCTGTTTATAGCTATTAGCTGCACAGCCACCCAAAGAGGGAATGGAGAGAATTTTGAAGATGTGTAGACTGCTAAACCTGTCGACCATAATGAAACGTAGTTCGCTGTGGTAGACTGCATGTCAGTGTGAATTCTGTTTGGATTTGACAGGTGTTCTACATTACATAGAGCATGCCAGTCATTTCTGAGGCACCACCAGCCCGTTGCTGTACGATTCATCAGGGTTGATGTCAGAGCTTTGTCCGTCTCTGTTCAGTCTCATCCAGGGATTCAGGTGCCCTTTGTCTTCGTCTCTCGCAAGGCCTAAGGGATTTAGCTCTTGACATTTCGCTGGCTGCCTCTCTGAAATCAATTTCTCTCTCTGCTGATCTCTCCTCACACTTTATTTTTGTGGGATATTTGACAGCCACAGTTGTCACACAGTTTTTAAGTCAAATTTGACTATTGAGGATTGACCTAATGATCTGTCAATGGCCTAAAATGTATCATTGAAGTTTTAGTAGTGATTTGTGTTCGTTACAGTATCAATCGTGTCCACGGAAAAGCTCTTGCAGCACCAAAAGTTTCCCAAAATAACAGATTTGATGTAGATGGATTCAAACCCAAATTAACTTTAGGACGACAGCTGGTGATTGCACTGCATGCAACTCATTGTTGCACTATTTACTTAAATCTCGTGTAAATTATCTCTGCCTTCTCGCTGGGCATCGTTTAAAATTTTACATATCACTTCCCCTTAAAAATAATGTTCTAATGGTTTTTGGGGGATTTCTTGGAGGGGGGGGGGGGGGGGGGTATAAAAGGTCCTCTAAATTAAGAGCAACAAAGAGCTCTTGAGGTTCTCCAGTATCCACAGATCCCTGACCACAGCTGAGAAACTGAAGGAAGTCAGTTCAAGGGTGTGTCCCAATAATATGTCCTTTCTCCTGAAGTGTGCACTTGCATTTGGATTGGTGTAGCCATAGGCTAGTGGGAGTTTACACCATATTTCTTACACCTGTCATTTCCTTTCAATTCAGTGAAGGGAACGGAACAAGTGCACACTTATGGAGGAAGGAGAGATAACTGGGACATTATTCAACACTATCCTCCCCTCCCACTCCATCAGGCTGAAGGAGCTTCTAGAGCCCCGTAAAAGGACGACAGTCATTTTATTATTCACTCCAAAAATTCTCACAAATGTATTTTTTTCCATTTTGTTTTTCCAGGTTTCAATTTTCAATTTTTGTCCAGGTTTTTGCTTTCAAAATCACACTTTTTGAAACAGAAAAACAACAAAAATTTATGTTTTAAGTCCACAGCATTGATTAACCCACATCAGTGGACCACTTTTTATCTCTGGGAAAAAATCTAAGAAATGTAGATTTTTTAAAACATTTTAGTAATTTAGCAGGGGCTCTTATGCATACATCCAGAGTGATTTACAATTAGTGCATTAATTTTAAGATTGCTAGGTGAGACAACACATCACAATCGTATCAAGTACATTTTCTCTGAATTTTGGGTGTAGTTACCTTTTTAATGCAAGGGCATACCATCCAGAGAGCATTGTTTTGGTGGTGTTTCTTTAGTGCTCATAGGATTGCAGAGTTTGCAAAACAAATGGCCACTGGAATGATGCCAATAATCATAATTTAATTCTGCATAGGCTACTTTGTAGTTGACATTTAATTGAAAAGGTTTTTGGGAAAGCCTTTCCATCTACCAGCAGACAGTTATCGTTAGCATTATCGCTAATGGCTACACAAAGTGTAGACTAGACATACCTGCGCCACACAACACACACAGACGGGAATTCCTGTGCCCTTTAAGAAAGTTGCAGGAAAATACCAATCACTGATGCAATTTTGTTAATGTCTTATGATTAACTTGGGCAAATTAAATAATTGTCTATGAAGTTCAGTACATTTAGTTTAGTTCCTACTCAGTTCAATATCTTTAGTTGATATCATACTAATAAATTCAACACATTTTTGAAAATTGTTGAATTCTGTTTTAATGTCTGGATTCTGTGATTCCTTCCGCGTTTTCCGCAACATAGATTTTATACGGGCCCAAAGCTTCACTACAACAGCTGAATAAACCTGTGACCAAGCAGCGGATCAGAGAAGACTGCCTGTCTTCTAATGAGGTCTCACTAATGCACCCAAATGCCTTTTCAAAAATCTGTTCGGTCTCTATTGAAATTTGAGAGCGAGATAAAGCATTCTTATCTAGGACTCTATAATTTGAAGCTGTGGCTTTCTGCAGAGAGAGAGAGAGAGAGAGAGGAAAAAGACAGATCCACAAAAGAGAGTGTCTTTGCTCTGCCTATTGCTCTCCACCTGGTTGAAAATAGGTCACCAAATCCTTGGCACCCGTCCAAGTCTTTGGAGATTTATTCACCGCTGCCGCCGCACTCCCTGGTAATGTGTGGGTTGGGGGTGGGGTGGCAGGGGAGACGTCAGCAGGATACATGTTTTGTCTGGCTGGCGTGCCGTCCTGTGCCCTGGAACACATTTACTGTTATTAAGCGGCATCTATCTGAAGGGCTGTTGCAGTTACCCACGGAAATGTCTGGCCACTATGTCTGACCACTATGTCTGACCACTATGTCTGACCACTATGTCTGACCACTATGTCTGACCACATCTATCTGAAGGGCTGTTGCAGTTACCCACTATGTCTGACCACTCCAACCTGTCCGTCTGTGTGTGCGCTGTCTGTCTTTCTGTCTCTCTCTTTGTGTGTGAGCTGTCTGTCCATCTTTCTGTCTGTGTGTTGTGTGAGGGTTTCCATGAGAAAAATGTGGGGGAAGATTTTAATTTAACTGGCCGTTTGAGAAATTTACCGGTGCGTAACCCGTTAGCATTCATCTTAACATACCATGCAACTCCTGTAATGAAACATCAAATAAAACGTCATTTTCAAACGTTTGCCAAAATGCAGTTTTGCGAGAAAACAACATTCTAAACACTGCACCTGATGTGAACGGTGTGTAACAGAGATGAACGTCTCCCTCACAAACGTAGGAAGAGGGTGAATCTAAAGATGTAACAACTAGGACGGGTTGCTAATATGACTAGGATTGTACATTTGGCTTCTGGACAGTGAAAACCAGTAGAAAAGGAGAGAAATGGCATATGAGGAAGTCTTTCATACGCCGCTTGCCTGGCAAAAGGCCTAGCTAATTATTGAGTTGCAGCTGTCAGTGAAAAGCATGTTGTTTTATTGTGTGAATTATTTGCCCTTTGATAGTTTAAATCAATTCCCCATTACATATGTTAGCAATAAGAGCACTGTATTTGGTACAAATCATTCCCGAAGTTCCAGACCTCAGCTGAATCTGGTAATGAATGGTGTGGCTCATCACACTCTAGCGACTCGTTGTGGCGGGCCGGGCGCCTGCAGGCTGACTTGGGTCTTCAGTTGAACCGTGTTTCCTCCGACACATTGGTGCAGCTGGCTTCCGGGTTAAGGCAGGTGGTAAGTAACGCGGTTTGGCGGGTCATGTTTCGGATGACGCATGACTCGACCTTCGCCTGTCCCAAGCCCGTTGGGGAGTTGCTGCGATGAGACAAGATTGTTATTGGATTGCAATTGTATATCACGAAATTGGGGAGAAAAAGGAGGTAAAATTAAAAATAAACTATTAAATCTTTAAAAAATATAGATTCAAGATGTGGAGAGGTATGTCCAGGTATGTCCACCCAGAGGCATCGCTCCTAGTAGCCGGGGACTTTAATGCAGGGAAACTTAAATCTGTTTTACCAAATTTCTATCTGCATGTTAAATGTGTATCCAGAGGGAAAAAAACTCTGGGCCACATTTACTCCACACACAGAGAAGCATACAAAGCTCTCCCTCACCCTCCATTTGGCAAATCTGACCATAATTCTATTCTCCTGAATCCTGCTTTCAAGTAAAAACTAAAGCAGGAAGCACCAGTGACTAGATCAATAAAAAGTGGTCAGATGAAGCAGATGCTAAGCTACAAGACTGTTTTGCTAGCACAGACTGGAATATGTTCCAGGATTCCTCCGATGGCATTGAGGAGTACACCACATCAGTCATTGGCTTCATCAATAAGTTTACATACACCTTAGCCAAATACATTTAAACTCAGTTTTTCACAATTCCTGACATTTAATCCTAGTAAAAATTCCCTGTCTTTGGTCAGTTAGGATCACCACTTATTTTAAGATTGTGAAATGTCAGAATAAAAGTAGAGAGAATTATTTATTTCAGCTTTTATTTCTTTCATAATTTTCCCAATGTGTCAGAAGTTTACATACTAATTGAGTGTATTTGGTAGAATTGCCTATAAATTGTTTAACATGGGTCAAACGTTTTGGGTAGCCTTCCACAAGCTTCCCACAATAAGTTGCGTGAATTTTGGCCCATTCCTCCTGACAGAACTGGTGTAACTGAGTCAGGTTTGTAGGCCTCCTTGCTCGCACACGCTTTTTCAGTTCTGCCCACCAATTTTCTATATGATTGAGGTCAGGGCTTTGTGATGGCCACTCCAATACCTTGACACTGTTGTCCTTAAGCCATTTTGCCACAACTTTGGAAGTATGTTTGGGGTCATTGTCCATTTTTGGAGACCCATTTGCGACCAAGCTTTAACTTCCTGACTGATGTCTTAAGATGTTGCTTCAATATATCCACATAATTTTCCATCCTCATGATGCCATCTATTTTGTGAAGTGCACCAGTCCCTCCTGCAGCAAAGCACCCCCACAACATGATGCTGCCACCCCCGTGCTTCACGGTTGGGATGGTGTTCTCTGGCTTGCAAGTCTCCCACTTTTTCCTCCAAACATAACGATGGTCTTTATGGCCAAACAGTTCTATTTGTGTTTCGTCAGACCAGAGGGCATTTCTCCAAAAAGTACATTCTTTGTCCCCATGTGCAGTTACAAACCGTAGTCTTGTTTTTTTTATGGCGGTTTTGGAGCAGTGGCTTCTTCCTTGCTGAGCGGCCTTTCAGGTTATGTCGATATAGGACTCATTTTACTGTGGATATAGATACTTTTGTATCTGTTTCCTCCAGCATCTTCACAAGGTCCTTTGCTGTTGTTCTGAGATTGATTTGCACTTTTCGCACCAAAGTACGTTCATCTCTAGGAGACAGAACGCGTCTCCTTCCTGAGCGGTATGACGGATGCGTGGTCCCAAGGTGTCTATACTTGCGTACTATTGTTTGTACAGATGAACGTGATACCTTCAGGCGGTTGGAAATTGCTCCCAAGGATGAACTAGAAATGTGGAGGTCTACAATTTTGTTTCTGATGTCTTGGCTGATTTCTTTTGATTTTCCCAAGATGTCAAGCAAAGAGGCACTGAGTTTGAAGGTAGGCCTTTAAATTCATCCACAGGTACACCTCCAATTGACTCAAATTATGTCAATTAGCCTATCAGAAGCTTCTAAAGCCATGACATAATTTTCTGGATTTTCCAAGCTGTTTAAAGGCATTAGTGTATGTAAACTTCTGACCCACTGGAATTGTGATACGGTGAATAATAAGTGAAATAATCTGTCTGTAAACAATTGTTGGAAAAATTACTTGTGTCATGCACAAAGTAGATGTCCTAACCGACTTGCCAAAACTATAGTTTGTTAACAAGAAATTTGTGGAGTGGTTGAAAAATGAGTTTTAATGACTCCAACATAACCAACTGGCAAGTGTCTTCACTGACATTTTCAACCTCTCCCTGTCCGAGTCTGTAATAACAACATGTTTTAAGCAGACCACCATAGTCCCTCTACCCAAGAACACTAAGGTAACCTGCCTAAATGACTACCGACCCGTAGCACTCACGTCTGTAGCCATGCATTGCTTTGAAAGGCTGGTCATGGCTCACATCAACACTATTATCCCAGAAACCCTAGACCCACTCCAATTTGCTTACCACCCCAACAGATCCACACATGATGCAATCTCTGTTGCACTCCACACTGCCCTTTCCCACCTGTACAAAAGGAACACCTATGTGAGAATGCTATTCATTAACTACAGCTCAGCGTTCAACACCATAGTGCCCTCAAAGCTCATCAATAAGCTAAGGACCCTGGGACTAAACACCTCCCTCTGCAACTGGATCCTGGACTTCCTGACGGGCCGCCCCCAGGTGGTAAGGGTAGGTAACAACACGTTCGCCACACTGATCCTCAACACGGGGGCCCCTCAGGGGTGCGTGCTCAGTCCCCTCGTGTACTCCCTGTTCCCTCATGACTACACGGCTTGGCATGACTCCAACACCATCATTAAATTTGCCGATGACACAATAGTGGTAGGCCTAACCACCGCCTAACCACCGACAACGACGAGACAGCCTATAGGGAGGAGGTCAGAGACGACAACAACCTCTTCCTCAACGTGATCAAGACAAAGAAGATGATTGTGGACTACGGGAAAAAGAGGACCAAGCACGCCCCCATTCTCATCGACGGGGCTGCAGTGGAGCAGGTTGAGAGCTTCAAGTTCCTTGGTGTCCACATTACCAACAAACTAACATGGTCCGAGCACACCAAGCCAGTCGTGAAGAGGGCACGGCAAAACCTATTCCCCTTCAGGAGACTGAAAAGATTTGGCATGGGTCCTCAGATCTTCAAAAGGTTCTACAGCTGCACCATCGAGAGCATCCTGAATGGTTGCATCACTGCCTGGTATGGCAACTGCTCGGCCTCCAAACGCAAGGCACTACAGAGGGTAGTGCGAATGGCCCAGTACTAGGACCTCTATACCAGGCGGTATTAGAGGAAGGCCCAAAAAATTGTAAAAGACTCCAGCCACTCTAGTCATAGACTGTTCTCTCTGCTACCGCACGGCAAGTGGTACCGGACTGCCAAGTCTAGGTCCAAGAGGCTTCTAAACAGCTTCTATCCCCATGCCATAAGACTCCTAAACATCTAATGGCAACCCAGACTATTTGCATGGCCCCCCCCACCCCTTTTCACTGCTGCTACTCTCTGTTGTTATCATCTATGCATAGTCACTTTAATAACTCTACCTACATGTACATATTATCTCAACTAACCGGTGCCCCCGCACATTGACTCTGTACTGGTACCCCCCTGTATATAGTCTTGCTATTGTTATTTTACTGCTGCTCTTAATTACATGTTACTTTTATTTCATATTCTTATCCATATTTTTTAAACTGCATTGTTGGTTAGGGGCTCGTAAGTAAGCATTTCACTGTAAGGTTGTATTCGGCGCATGTGTCAGTTTGTCAGATTTTTTGTTGTTGATAAAAGCCGGCGATTACTGGCTAACGGAAACCCTGGTGTGGGTGGGTGGGTGCGCTGTCTGTAAATAGTCATTAAGGATGTAACCATATTTTGTGTCTTCCTTTTTAGCCCAGTTAGAGTGTAGCCCCAGTCAGAGTGTAGCCCCAGTCAGAGTGTAGCCCCAGCCAGAGTGTAGCCCCAGCCAGAGTGTAGCCCCAGCCAGAGTGTAGCCCCAGTCAGAGTGTAGCCCCAGTCAGAGTGTAGCCCCAGTCAGAGTGTAGCCCCAGTCAGAGTGTAGCCCCAGTCAGAGTGTAGCCCCAGTCAGAGTGTAGCCCCAGTCAGAGTGTAGCCCCAGTCAGAGTGTAGCCCCAGTCAGAGTGTAGCCCCAGTCAGAGTGTAGCCCCAGTCAGAGTGTAGCCCCAGTCAGAGTGTAGCCCCAGTCAGAGTGTAGCCCCAGTCAGAGTGTAGCCCCAGCCAGAGTGTAGCCCCAGCCAGAGTGTAGCCCCAGCCAGAGTGTAGCCCCAGCCAGAGTGTAGCCCCAGCCAGAGTGTAGCCCCAGCCAGAGTGTAGCCCCAGCCAGAGTGTAGCCCCAGCCAGAGTGTAGCCCCAGTCAGAGTGTAGCCCCAGTCTGAGTGTAGCCCCAGTCTGAGTGTAGCCCCAGTCAGAGTGTAGCCCAGTAACTTCCTCACTAAGGAAATGGAGCACACTTGAATGGGAGATGAGTTAGAGCTATTTTCATTGCTCTGTCAGTTTTCTGTGTTTTATTATAAAAAATAACGAGTTGTAGTCTCTATTTATAATCAGCTGACGGATCTCAAGTCAAGCGGACTGTAAAGCTTAATTCCGGAATAAGATATACACTGACACACAGATCTAGATTTAGGACATGAGAAAACACCGGCCCAGAGGCCACCACCAGTTAGAACCACCGGTTAGAACCACCGGTTAGAACCACCGGTTAGAATTACCGGTTAGAATCACCGGTTAGAACCACCGGTTAGAATTACCGGTTAGAACCACCGGTTAGAACCACCGGTTAGAATTACCGGTTAGAACCACCGGTTAGAACCACCGGTTAGAATTACCGGTTAGAACCACCGGTTAGAACCACCGGTTAGAATCCCCGGTTAGAACCACCGGTTAGAATCACCGGTTAGAATCCCCAGTTAGAACCACCGGTTAGAATCACCGGTTAGAACCACCGGTTAGAACCACCGGTTAGAATTACCGGTTAGAATCACCGGTTAGAACCACCGGTTAGAATTACCGGTTAGAACCACCGGTTAGAACCACCGGTTAGAATTACCGGTTAGAACCACCGGTTAGAACCACCGGTTAGAATTACCGGTTAGAACCACCGGTTAGAACCACCGGTTAGAATCCCCGGTTAGAACCACCGGTTAGAATCACCGGTTAGAATCCCCAGTTAGAACCACCGGTTAGAACCACCGGTTAGAATCACCGGTTAGAACCACCGGTTAGAATTACCGGTTAGAACCACCGGTTAGAATCACTGGTTAGAACCACCGGTTAGAATCACCGGTTAGATTTTGAATCCATTAGACTTTTGACTCCGTTGGCACCCAGCAAGCACATTCACTGCCGTCTTCTGAGGGCTTTGTATGTCTTAAAAACAAAGGGACCTTTGACTGATGCAGCTCTCTCTCCTCAGCGAATGACAGAAGCCAAACATCAACAGGCTAGGCCAGTGGTCACTAACCCAAGATCACTTTCTCAGTCAAAAAGCAAGCTGAGATCTACAGCTCATATTTTTTTTTAAACATGTAACATTAACCTAATAAAAATGAGGTTTATGCAGTGGGCCTAGTACATTATCACAGCAGATTGGCTACATGCCTGGCCTGCCATTCTTTTCCTTCTCAGGCGATATTATATTTTAAAACGCTAGCTTTGATAACAAAATACATCAGTTGGTGTAACGCTTGTGAGGTACAGCTGAGCATAAGTTCAAATAATTTGCAAATAATTAGCTTTTCTATTTTACTGGACTGATGGTACCTGCATCTGATATTTATGGTGCTTTCAAGACAACTAGGAATTCGGACAAAACAAGATCAAATCATGACGTCAGTGATCTTCTGGTCAGAAAGTCAGAGCTCTAGAAATATCGAAAAAAAGTTTCAGAGTTTGGATGACCATTCAAAACTATTTTTCCCAGTCAGATCTCTATTTTTCTTTTCTTCCAGAGTTCCCAGTTGTCTCGAACGCACTGAAGTCGGAAGTCAGAGATTTCCGACTTCCCAGTTGTTTTTAACACGGCATTCGTCTCAGCGGAGGGAGGAAGCAAAGCAGCAGAGGGTCTGCATCGCACGGTCCCTGCTTTCTCCTTCCTCTCCTCCGGTGAGACTGACCAGAGAGAGGGGACACCGTCTTCCACGTGATGGCGAAACTTGAATCGTACCGCATCTGCCTCGTGCACAAATTCATGCTGTTCCTATGATCAGAGAAAGTGAATTATTCCTCGATATTAAAATAGACACGATGAGCTGCTAATAACAATAAAAAGCAGGGCTATCAATACACTTGGCTACTCATTTGTTGCAGCGCCAGTGGAAGTACGGAGAAGTTTTGTAAAAGTGTTGAATAAAACAGTCTTGACAGTGCTGAATACAAAACTTAGACATGAATTCACTTGTAAGAACAGCAGCTCTTTGCTGTATTCTTTGACAGTCTCTCTCTCTGGTCAAGGTTTTAAGTTATGAATCTCACGTTTTTTTAAATTGTATCTTTTTTTAAACTAGGCAAGTCAGTTAAGAACAAATTCTTATTTTCAATGATAGCCTAGGAACAGTGGGTTAACTGCTTTGTTCAGGGGCAGTACGACAGATTTTTACCTTGTTAGCTCGGGGATTCGATCTTGCAACCTTTCGGTTACTAATCCAACGCTCTAACCACTAGGCTACCTGCCGCCCACGTAGCCTAGTATCAAACTTTGCTGTGACTGTGGTTGTGGAAACTGTATACACAGTGACTTGAGCTATCTGATTGGCCAGAGCAGTAGGCGCACCACAGATCTCCCGGTCCACCGGGTAGGAGGAGTACGTCTGAATCAAGTGCACCTACCGCCAACATGAACACAAAAAAAGCAGTGGAAACCGTTGGCTTTTCTACTGAAATGTTTGATCGCGATCGATTGGTTGGTGACTGGGCTATGTGCTTCTATTGAAAGAAAATACAGGTAGGCTATAACCCCATCTTCTCAAAAAATGTGCTCATGAAACAGTAGTTTCACATCAGTAGATCTGCGTATTCCCACAAAACTGATTGTGATCAGATGTTTGGTATACGCAGATGCAGCTCACGTAAAACATGAAGAAATATAAATCACGATTGACAGTGATGATGGACTATTTTGAAATTTTATCTAATTTAAAGGATATTAAAAATATAAACATTTCTGTGAGCCAATATGTGTATGTATAGGCAGACATTGCATTGCAACTTTGAGAATGATGATGTATTTTTTTTTTAATCGCTTGGCACCTGAAGAAATGGCACTACACCACTGGTCCCTCCACGTTTTGGCCTGTTGCTTTCCATTTAGTTCCTACTGAACACAACCCCAGTCCTCTGAACTGTTGTTGCTTACAGTAACCAAGGCTTGTCATTATCTCTCGATGTGATCCTAATGGGAATAGTGTTTCACTTAGTGCCTGACTGTGGTTCGCTATATGATGAGACACCCATTGTAGTATAACAAATGTGATATTTTACTACTAACAGCTACCGGTAACTACCAACATAAAGTGTCTTATTACACCACGAGCCAGAACTGCTTCTATGTGTCTTTACATAGATTCTACAAGTGTCTGGAACTCTATCGGAGGGATGTGACATCATTCTTCCACGAGAAATTCCATAATTTGGTGTTTTGGTGATGTTGGTGGACAACTGTCTCAGGCGCCGCTCCAGAATCTGACATAAGTGTTCAATTGGATTGCGAGCTGGTGTCTGAGACATACGTGCACACAGACACATACACACCCTTTAAACCCCCCTGTGGTCCTTTGAGACCCCTTCTTTCAAAGTCTCAGATCTCTTCTAGCCATGGTAGCCAAAATAATGGGCAAGTGAGCGTTTTTTATACATGACCCTAAGCATGATGGGATGTTAATTTCTTAATTAAATCAGGAACAACACCTGTGTAGAAGCACCTGCTTTCAATATACTTTATATCCTGCATTTACTCAAGTGTTTCCTTTATCTTGGCAGTACCTGTATATAAGCGTTCTAATGCCTGTATTGTCAGAACATAGAACAAAGAGTGGTTGTTTCACCCGCTAACCTGTGATGTTTGGTATTTGGAAAGTAAGTGGTTAACCCGTGAACTGAATTACTGTTGTATACAATGAAATAACAGCTAGAATGTCAAACCTCACTATGTAGGCCATTGCTATTGTAGAGAGTATTCCAAGCCTTAAATGCACGTCACTTTCAGTCATTTGGTAATCCGCTCACTCAGTTGTTATGAATGGGATATAATCAAAATAATGTTTCCCTCCAACTATAAACACGAAACAAAACCTTAAAAGGTCATGTGCATGCCATTCTCCCTTTGCACTTCCAAAGTTCCCTACGTTGAAACTCTTAGCTCCCTGGCAAACCCTTTGGCAGCCGACTGAGCCGTTTTCAGTGATTCAGCATTCAACGCCAAGGCCAGAGAGCGGTCTGTACAGAGACCGTGTTTTCACACCCAGACCTGACCTATCAGGTGACAGCGTGTCTTAGAGGTTGATGGTTGACGGATGCCTTGACATGTGAGATGCAGGCAGGAAGGGGTCAGGGAGCTCCAGACATCCCAGGGGGATGTTAAAGGGGATGTGTTATCCGAGCTCAGGTGGATTACACTGGGGTTAAAAGGTCGAGGGGCTGTCCAAGCTGTTTGGATTGAATAACGCTCCGGGAACAATATAGAAGTTGTATTCTTTCATTTGTATTGTTGTAGGTTATAATGCCCCTATCTAAAGTATATTCCCCATTTTTATTTTTTTTGTATTTGAGGGAATTTATAAGGAAGGAAGGGGAATTAACACATTAAGCGCAACTGAGCACTCTGTGGGTCTGTCTGTATAATGAAAGAATTTCAGATATTGCTTGTTTTCTTTGTTGGAAATGGTTTGTACTTTATTTTTAATGATGTCGATAAGCCTGGGAGCTGTTGTTGTGGGGGGTTAACTGCCTTGCTACCACACTGGGAGCTGTTGTTGTGGGGGGTTAACTGCCTTGCTACCGCACTGGGAGCTGTTGTTGTGGGGGTTAACTGCCTTGCTACCACACTGGGAGCTGTTGTTGTGGGGGGTTAACTGCCTTGTTACCACACTGGGAGCTGTTGTTGTTGGGGGTTAACTGCCTTGCTCAAGGGCAGAATGACCGATTTTTCACCTTGTTAGGTTGAGGATTCAATTGGGCAACCTTTCTGTTATTGGCCCAAAGCCATAACCAGTAGGCCACCTGCCGACGTTGATAATAAAGACATTGATAATAAGACATTGATAATAAGACATTGATAATATAGACCTTGATAATATAGATGTTGTTAATAAGACGTTGATAATAAAGACATTGATAATAAGACATTGATAATATAGACCTTGATAATATAGATGTTGATAATATAGACATTGATAATGAGATAATAAAGACTTTGATAATAAGACAATGTTAATATAGACGTTGTTAATATAGACGTTGTTAATATTTATAATGAATTAATAAAGACATTGATATTAAGATAATAAGTGCTCTTGTCATCTGAGGGGATTTCCGAAACACTTAGGGAAGTGGTGTTCCCAGATATAGTCTGTGCCCTATTTGGCACCCTTTTCCCTATATAGTGCACTACTTTTGACCAGAGCCCTAGTAGAGTAAAAGCCCTGGTCAACAGTAGTGCATTATGTTGTAATTGTGGTGCCTTTTGGGATGCAGCCGTAGTCCCAGGCAAACGTTTACCAACTATGACACACCTAAATTCAAAGAATACAGTATCCTTACACAGAATCTTGGCATGTTCTTTAATGAGAAAACCAGTTAAGTTTTACCGGAAAAGAAACGAAAGCTCATTTGTTTGGCACGGCCATGACTAGGGATTTTCCAAATTTGTTTGCCTCGTCTGCTGTTTTCCAAGTGAGCTGTTTTTGGATCAATGCATACCGTGCTTTGACTAAAGTCTGGACTGCAATGCCATCATTTTATGATTTCAATTAGTTTACTGCATAGTAAACTAATTGACATTTTCGTTATGTGTCGGGCCCCTGTCGCCATTGGCGTCAACTAATGGGGATCCTGACAAATCTAATAACAAATAATAATATAAAGTATTAATACATTCTTATTGTTTGGTAAGTATGTTGTGTCATACAATAATTAGGCCTAATTCTGAAAGACTTTGATGCGTTATGAAGGTGTAATGAATCTTACGTATTCCTTATGTTTATTTTGAAGTATTATCCAACTGTGAATGTTACATTCTTAATTTTATATCAACAGTGATTTCCTGTGATGATGGTGCTTGCATCAGCTCTGATTCTAAGAACGCAGGATGTGCTTACTCCTCTCAGGATGTAATGGTTGCCATGATGCAAATTGGACAGAAAACATTCTACCTTGTTATTAATTTCTTGACATTGCCAAAGAAGCTTTTATTTTCTTTCAAAAAAAAAGGCCATTCGCCATTTCTGAGAAATCAGAATTTTCTCTGATCTAATGACAACCTCATCCCCATATAGTTTATTTTAGTAAGGGTGACCAAAAGGTTAGAGCGAGCAGCGAGAAATTGCTGCAGTTAAATATTTTAATACAGCTAGTTGTTCAAAGTGTTGTCTATTCAATTTGCCTTTCCCACAGTTCCAATTTCGCTTTTTGAAAGCATACTTAGTAACCTGGTTCAAAGTTTTCTGTAGAGATTTTTAAAAAGTGCACTTGGAAGTATTGTTCAAACCTGAGAATACTTTTCCCCTTTTTCATTCCTTGTCATCTGGTACCTCTATGAAGACTGTGGCTGAATCCCAAATGGGTCCCTATAAAGTGCACTGCTTTTGACCCGGGAATAGAATGCCATTTGGGGCGCGTGTTTAATATATAAGTACCAGACACCAATACTGAGAACATGGTGTTATGACATGTTTCGCTCCCCATCATAAAGTGTGCCAACAGGTACCACATGCTGTGAAGTGCAACATACTGTATCTGTGAAGTACAACATACTCTATCTGTGAAGTACAACATACTGTATCTGTGAAGTACAACATACTGTATCTGTGAAATGCAACATACTGTATCTGTGAAGTGCAACATACTGTATCTGTGAAATGCAACATGCTGTATCTGTGAAGTGCAACATACTGTATCTGTGAAGTACAACATACTGTATCTGTGAAGTACAACATGCTGTATCTGTGAAATACAACATGCTATATCTGTGAAGTGCAACATACTGTATCTGTGAAATACAAAATTCTGTTTCTGTGAAGTACAACATACTGTATCTGTGAAATACAAAATTATGTTTCTGTGAAGTACAACATACTGTATCTGTGAAATACAACATACTGTATCTGTGAAATACAACATACTGTATCTGTGAAGTACAACATACTGTATCTGTGAAGTACAACATGCTGTATCTGTGAAGTACAACATACTGTATCTGTGAAGTAGTACATACTGTATCTGTGAAGTAGTACATACTGTATCTGTGAAGTACAACATACTGTATCTGTGAAGTACAACATACTGTATCTGTGAAGTACAACATACTGTATCTGTGAAGTACAACATACTGTGTCTGTGAAGTACCACATACTGTATCTGTGAAGTAGTACATACTGTATCTGTGAAGTACTACATACTGTATCTGTGAAGTACAACATACTGTATCTGTGAAGTACAACATACTGTGTCTGTGAAGTGCAACATACTATATCTGTGAAGTACAACGTGCTGTATCACAGATACAGTATTTTTAGATAAGACCCTCGAGTGGCACAGTGGTCTAAGCCACTGCATCTCAGTGCTAGAGGTGTCAGTACAGACCCTGGTTCAAATCCAGGCTTTATCACAACCGGTCGTGATTGGGAGTCCCATAGGGCGTCTGGGTTTGGCCGGGGTAGGCCGTCATTGTATATAAGAATTTGTTCTTAACTGACTTTCCTAGTTAAATAAAGGTTAAATAAATAAAATAATACATCTAAATTTAATTTTGCATTTAACAAAATCAGGCCTGTCCTATCAAGATTAAGCAGCCATATGTTGAGATTGTTTTTATCATTTTCATAAAAAAAATTAAAAAAGTACTTTTGATATAGATATTGAAAAATGTCTTCTGTTAAAATAGTATGTGATAAATCAGTTCATGCCCACTGGGCACAAACTAGTTAAGTCAATGTTGCTCCAACGTAATTTGTCACGTATTGTGACGTGGAATCTATGTGGAAAATACATTGGATTTGCAAAAAGTTAACAAATTATATCTCCAACTAAACCAAAAATGAAATTTAAGGAATAGGATTAAGCCAGTAGCTCTGATGAAACTTTCCTAGCAGTTTTTTTTTGTTCAACTCCAAAATGTGTAACTCATCCATGGCCACATTTTGAGGTTACTGTAACTACAAGTGTTTTATTATGTAATCATACAAAGTCTTCACAATGTTGATCTGTGCAGAATCTCAATTGCACAATGTACATTTAAAGTAATCTGAACTATAATCCAGGTAATTTGGTTCTGCTGTTAGTTGAAGCACAGTGGTAACACATTATGTTGTATTTTTAAAAACAAAATGTCAGACATTGTATTTACCATTTTAACTTTGTTGTGCTTTAAATGGCTGAAAGTGCAGTGATAACACATTAAGATGACAACTAAACCAAAAGTCACATTGTTTTCCTCTTGGAATTTGGTTCTGCTTTTAGATGGTTGAAAGCATAGTGAAAACACGTTGGGAATTCAACAAACTTTTTGTAATGCGGTACTCAGCAGAGCTCCAGCAAGATTTCAGTTATTCAGGTATTTCACCATGTTACACTTGACGAATTGTCTGGTCATTTCAATCCTGAATTGACCCCAACTGTCTGTGGTAAACAGCAACATTGTGCTAGACATAAGTCTATAGTGCTGGCTATTGGGAAGGGTTAATGTTGCGATTCTAGGAGCCTCATTTCTGCAGAAAGTGTCTGACTCCTCACAAAGCTGCCATGTGTCACGAGTCCTCTTCAGGACCGACCTTGAACTTTTCTTTGAAGCCAAAATGCATTTTCACTTCACTTCATTTGCTGTCCGGCTCACTGATTTCAAACACACGCCCCCAAAGGCAGCTCCTTGACATGATAGCACTGTGCAACACTATTTGCACTACATCATACTTTGTCAAGGCATGTCAAGACACTAACTGTAGCTTTTCCCCATTGTGCAATGTTTACGGTTCAGGCAATGGTTAAGCAATGAGAAAATTGACCAACCGCCATGAGGAAAATGGCATTGTGACAATGATTTCTCAGAAGTCGTTGCACCATTTTTTCCCCCCCCCTGGTGTATTAAAACTTAGTTACACAATGTTATGCAAGGCTATGAGGTCGAGCCACAGAAGTTACCAGAATTGTGTGGTTAATAATGTAAGTGACGAGTGACACAACGATTCTATGTAACATTTTATCTCTCATCTGCCTTTTTCTTCACTTATGTGTTTGTCGAGGAAGTCTTGAATATGTTGTCTGAGGATTTGCAGTGCACTATCTTGCGCTCTGTAGAATGGGTAAACAATAGCCAATTTTTTTTGGCTAATCAAAGGTTTTTAGCCTTCAGAGTTCTGTTATTATGTTATGTTGCGTTATTTTAAGCTAACTGTTATGAGTTGATGAAGCAAGTAAGAAAGGAGGCAATCCAAAGCAAAGGGAGGTAGACAGACACACAGTGAAAACAGTCCAAAGCAAAGGGAGGTTGACAGAGACACAGAGAAAACAGTCCAAAGCAAAGGGAGGTAGACAGAGACACAGAGAAAACAGTCCAAAGCAAAGGGAGGTAGACAGAGACACAGAGAAAACAGTCCAAAGCAAAGGGAGGTAGACAGAGACACAGAGAAAACAGTCCAAAGCAAAGGGAGGTTGACAGAGACACAGAGAAAACAGTCCAAAGCAAAGGGAGGTAGACAGAGACACAGAGAAAACAGTCCAAAGCAAAGGGAGGTAGACAGAGACACAGAGAAAACAGTCCAAAGCAAAGGGAGGTAGACAGAGACACAGAGAAAACAGTCCAAAGCAAAGGGAGGTAGACAGAGACACAGTGAAAACAGTCCAAAGCAAAGGGAGGTTGACAGAGACACAGAGAAAACAGTCCAAAGCAAAGGGAGGTTGACAGAGACACAGAGAAAACAGTCCAAAGCAAAGGGAGGTAGACAGAGACACAGAGAAAACAGTCCAAAGCAAAGGGAGGTAGGCAGAGAAACAGTGAAAACAGTCAAAAGCAAAGGGAGGTAGACAGAGAAACAGAGAAAACAGCAATTGGCAACAAATGAGTGTTTGTCATTGCGCCATCAGGGTTCTGTGATAACTCATGCAGGCTCCTCCACGGGTAAACACTTTCCCATCCAAGTTCTTGTGTAAGAGTTGAGCAACAAGGACCACTTCAAACCAACTACTTTCATGACAACAAAAACAGATGGCATTTATTTATATGCAAAAGTTTCGAACAGCTACATTCCACCTTGTGTATAGTTTACCTGTAATTTTATACAAATATATAATAATAATATGTAACTTTTTAGTGATGTCCCTTATTTTTCCCGTGTTATCATTTTGTCTTAGTCGACACAACATGGGCTGTAGCAGCTGTCAGAATGAAAACACAACTCACAGAGAATAATGTCGTCACCACCACTCCTCTGTCCTGTGCTATCTGATCAACTCAGAATGACTGAATATGTGTGAGCATCCTGTCTGGGAGGTGAGAATGTGTCTGTGATCACTGCAAACATACTGATAATACACACTGATAATTAAGTGACTGACCCATTTTCACTCTAAGCCCTATTACCAAGGAATTACACTGCCATTTGTTTAAAATGTCTTGTTTTATTTTCCTCCGGACTATGTGCATTGCATTGTTTGTATGTAAATGTTTTATTTCCTTTAGAAATGCATCCGGACTGAGGTTATTACCTTGGGGAGCAGTGCCATGAGCAATATAACCGCCATTCTAGTCTGATAAGGAAGTTAGTCATAGTATACGTGTTAACAAACCTCCAGACGAGCTTCAACGCCATACAACACTCCTTCCATCCATGGCCTCCAACTGCTTTTAAATGCTAGTAAAACTAAATGCATGCTCTTCAACCGATTGTTGCCCGCACCTGCCCGCCCGACTAGCATCACTACTCTGGATGGTTCTGACTTAGTATATGTGGACAACTACAAATACCTAGGTGTCTGGTTAGACTGTAAACTCTCGTTCCAGACTCACATTAAGCATCTCCAATCCGGCCTCCCGGGTGGCGCAGTGGTCTAGAGCACTGCATCGCAGTGCTATGCTGCGCCACCAGAGTCTGGGTTCGCGCCCAGGCTCTGTCGCAGCCGGCCGCGACCGGGAGGTCCGTGGGGCGACGCACAATTGGCTTAGCGTCGTCCGGGTTAGGGAGGGTTTGGCCGGTAGGGATATCCTTGTCTCGTCGCGCTCCAGCGACTCCTGTGGCGGGCCGGGCGCAGTGCGCGCTAACCGAGGGGGCGGGTGCACGGTGTTTCCTCCGACACATTGGTGCGGCTGGCTTCCGGGTTGGAGGCGCGCTGTGTTAAGAAGCAGTGCGGCTAGGTTGGGTTGTGCTTCGGAGGACGCATGACTTTCGACCTTCGTCTCTCCCGAGCCCGTACGGGAGTTGTAGCGATGAGACAAGATAGTAATTACTAGCGATTGGATACCACGAAAAATTGGGGAGAAAAGGGGATAAAATTTAAAAAAAATAAAATAAAATAAAATAAAAAAAGCATCTCCAATCCAAAGTCAAATCTAGAATCGGCTTCCTATTTCGCAACAAAACCTCCTTCACTCATGCTGCCAAACATACCCTTGTAAAACTGACCATCCTACCGATCCTTGACTTTGGCGATGTCATTTACAAAATAGCCTCCAACACTCTACTCAGAAAACTGGATGTAGTCTATCACAGTGCCATCCGTTTTGTCACCAAAGCCCCATATACTACCCACCACTGCGACCTGTATGCTCTCGTTGGCTGGCCCTCGCTTCATATTCGTCGCCAAACCCACTGGCTCCAGGTCATCTATAAGTCTTTGCTAGGTAAAGCCCCGCCTTATCTCAGCTCACTGGTCACCATAGCAACTCCCACCCGTAGCACGCGCTCCAGCAGGTATATTTCACTGGTCACCCCAAAGCCAACACTTAATTTGGCCGCCTTTCCTTCCAGTTCTCTGCTGCCAATGACTCAAACGAATTGCAAAAATCACTGAAGTTGGAGTCTTATATCTCCCTCACTAACTTTAAGCATCAGCTGTCAGATAAACTTACCGATCACTGTACCTGTACACAGCCGTACACAGCCAATCTTTAAATAGTACACCCAACTACCTCATCCCCATATTGTTACTTATCTTCTTGCTCTTTTGCACCCCAGTATCTCTACTTGCACATCCATCACTCCAGTGTTAATGCTAAATTGTAATTATTTAGCCTCTATGGCCTATTTATTGTCTTACCTCCCTACTCTTCTACATTTGCACACACTGTACATATATTTTTCTATTGTGTTATTGACTGTACGTTTGTTTGTGTAACTCTGTGTTGTTTTTGTTGCACTGCTTTGCTTTATCTTGGCCAGGTCGCAGTTGTAAATGATAACTTGTTCTCTACTGGCCTACCTGGTTAAATAAAGGTTAAATAAAATAAATAAAAATAAAATAAATAACTTCAGCATTCTCCTCGTGGTTTCAGGAAAGCTATCTACTTTAGCATTTTTCTCCCTTTTTTTTGTACCCCTCGTTTAGTTGTCTAGGCTTGACATAACTGCTGCCAAGTGCATCACAGCTCCTGCAAGATGAGGTTACTGTATATTCAGGTGGTGAGAAGCCAAGGCCTTGTTTGTCTTTGTATTTCACCTCCCAGTTATGTGACTTCCACAGACAGAGTGAGGCAATTGCTTGCACTGGGTGAGAAAGGTCAGGATTTACAGTGTCCTTTCAACAAGGAAGAAATTGATTCACTACTGTACATGTTTTCCACCCCAAAAGATACAGAGAAGTGGAGTATTATAGAATGTTTAACCACGATCCACAGTCCAGTACATCACAGCCCAGGAGGTCACAGCCCAGGAAGAATGTGCCATGACCCACAGCCCAGGAGGTCACAGCCCAGGAGGTCACAGCCCAGGAAGAATGTGCCATGACCCACAGCCCAGGAGGTCACAGCCCAGGAGGAATGTGCTATGACCCACAGCCCAGGAGGTCACAGCCCAGGAGGAATGTGTGCTATGACCCACAGCCCAGGAGTTCACAGCCCAGGAGGAATGTGCTATGACCCACAGCCCAGGAGGAATATGTGCTATGACCCACAGCCCAGGAGGTCACAGCCCAGGAGGAATATGTGCTATGACCCACAGCCCAGGAGGTCACAGCCCAGGAGGAATATGTGCTATGACCCACAGCCTTGTTCAAACATGGCTTTTCATCCTTATCTCATTTGTGGGGAATATTCCTTGTCAAATCATCACAATAAACTCAACTGAAAACTTCAACAAAGATGCACTGTAGACCAGGGGTCTCCTCTCCAGCACCAAAGGTCCTGGACAGCTTCACAGAGTGTGCAGGCTTTCATTCCATGATTGCTTAATGTTTTAAATCAGGTGTGTTAGTGTTGTAGACTGTCTTTGGTTGTTATAAACCATGAATAATCCAACATGTATGAATAAAAACAGCCAGCTCTCACAAATAGAATTATAGCTCATATTTTGTTCTGTTTCAGCAGGCTAGCCATATTTATTCATTAACATAACGTTACTCACTGTAGCGCCCAATCTCTTCTCTTCTTTCACCTCCTCTTCCTTCTCTTCCTCCTCCACTTCCTTCTTCCTCCACCTCCTCTTCCTTCTCCTCCTCCACCCCCTCTTCCTCCTCCACTTTCTCCTCCTCCACCCCCTCTTCCTCCTCCACTTCCTTCTCCTCCACCTCCTCCTCTTCCTTCTCCTCCTCCACCCCCTCTTCCTCCCTCACCCCCTCTTCCTCCTCCACTTCCTTCTCCTCCACCCCCCTTCCTCCTCCACTTCCTTCTCCTCCACCCCCTCCTCTTCCTTCTCCTCCTCCTCCACTTCCTCCTCCTCCACCCCCTCTTCCTCCTCCACTTCCTTCTCCTCCACCCCCTCCTCTTCCTTCTCCTCCTCCTCCACCCCCTCTTCCTCCTCCTCTTCCTTCTCCTCCTCCTCCACCCCCTCTTCCTCTTCCACTTCCTTCTCCTCCACCTCCTCCTCTTCCTTCTCCTCCTCCTCCACCCCCTCTTCCTCCTCCACTTTCTCCTCCTCCACCCCTCTTCCTCCTCCACTTCCTTCTCCTCCACTTCCTTCTCCTCCTCCTCTTCCTTCTCCTCCTCCTCCACCCCCTCTTTCTCCTCCACTTTCTTCTCCTCCACCCCCTCCTCTTCCTTCTCCTCCTCCTCCACCCCCTCTTCCTCCTCCACTTCCTTCTCCTCCACTTCCTTCTCCACCTCCTCCTCTTCCTTCTCCTCCACCCCCTCTTCCTCCTCCTCCACTTCCTTCTCCTCCACCCCTCCTCTTCCTTCTCCTCCTCCTCCATCCAGGTGGTACCCAGCGACTACCCAGGGCCATCGGGGTAGCCCTGGCTAAGGAGCTGATCTTTGCGGCGCGGGCGATTGACGGAACAGAGGCGAAGAGACTGGGCCTGGTCAGCCATGCTGTGGAGCAGAACAAGAGCGGAGATGCTGCCTACCTCAGAGCGCTGGACCTGGCCCGCGAGTTCAACCCAAATGTGAGTATATGATAAAGCATGTACGTACAGTGCATTCAGAAAGTATTCAAACCCCTTGACATTTTCCACATTTTGTTAACTTACAGCCTTATTCTAAAATTGATTAAATCGCTTTTTTCGTCCTCATCAATCTACACACAATACACCATAATGACAAAGCAAAAACAGGTTTTTAGAAATGTTTGCAAATGTATTAAAAATACATTTAAATATCACATTTACATAAGTATTCAGACCCTTTACTCAGTACTTTATTGAAGCACCTTTGACAGTGATTACAGCCTCAAGTCTTCTTGGGTATGACGCTACAAGCTTGGCAGACCTGTATTTGGGCAGTTTCTCCCATTCTTTTCTGCAGATCCTCTCAAGCTCTGTCAGGTTGGATGGGGAGCGTCGCTGCACAGATATTTTCAGGTCTCTCCAGAGATGTTCGATCGGGTTCAAGTCCAGCCTCTGGCTGGGCCACTCAAGGACATTCAGAGACTTGTCCCGAAGCCACTACTGCGTTGTCTTGGCTGTGTACTTAGGGTTGTTGTCCTGTTGGAAGGTGAACCTTCGCACCAGTCTAAGGTCCTGAGTGCTCCGGATTAGGTTTTCATCAAGGATCTCTCTGTACTTTGCTCCGTTCATCTTTCCGTCGATCCTGACTAGTCTCCCAGTCCCTGCCGCTGAAAACATCCCCACAGCATGATGCTGCCACCACCATGCTTCACTGTAGGGTTTCCTCCAGACGTGACGCTCTGCATTCAGGCCATAGAGTTCAATCTTGGTTTCATCAGACCAGAGAATCTTGTTTCTCATGTTCTAAGAGTCCTTTAGGTGCCTTTTGGAAAACTCGAAGTGGGCTGTCATGTGCCTTTTACTGAGGACTGGCTTCCGTCTGACCACTCTACCATAAAGGCCTGATTGGTGGAGTGCTGCAGAGATGGTTGTCAGTCTGGAAGGTTCTCCCATCTCCACAGAGGAACTCTGGAGCTCTGTCAGAGTGACCATCGGGTTCTTGGTCACCTCCCTAACCAAGGCCCTTCTCCCCCATTTGCTCAGTTTGGCTGGGTGGCCAGCTCTAGGAAGAGTCTTGGTGGTTCCAAACTTCTTCCATTTAATAAGAATGATGAAGGCAACTGTGCTCTTGGGGACCTTCAATGCTGCAGAAATGTTTGGTACCCTTCCCTAGATCTGTGGCTCGACACAATCCTGTCTCGGAGCTCTACGGACAATTCCTTAAACCTAATGGCTTGGTTTTTGCTCTGACATGCACTGTCAACTGTGGGACCTTATATAGACAGGTGTGTGGCTTTCCAAATCATGTCCAATCAATTGAATTTACACAGGTGGACTCCAATCAAGTTGTAGAAACATCTCAAGGATGATCAATGGAAATAGGATGCACCTGAGCTCAATTTTGAGTCTCATAGCAAAGGGTCTGAATACTTATGTAAATAAGGCATGAGTTTTTTTATTTTGTATAAATTTGCACACAAAAAAAATGTAAACCTGTTTTCACTATGTCATTATGGGGTACTGTATGTAGATTGATGAGGAGGGGAAAGTATTTGATCCATTTTAGAATAAGGCTGTAACGTAACAAAATGGGAAAAGTCAAGGGGTCTGAATAGTTGACGAATGCACTGTACATTGTATCAAAACCGGAGTAATACCACCTTTAAGCAGGGACGAAATTACACATTGGCTGTGTCCGAAATCATGTCCCCTTACTTGATTATCAGCTGGGTCTATAGATGTCATTTTCTTCCTCAATTCGTGCAGCGAATTCATACTAGATGAAAAAACTGAAATTACATTTACATCCTGGCATATAAAATGTACTACATGTTTATAAATTTCACATAATATAAAACGTTTTATTTTTGCATACCCAATCAGCGTACTCTTTAGATGCAAGTACGGGTGTTCTGACATGGCCGTTGACCCGGCCCTGAAATCAAACCTATTCTCAGATCCTCAGAATAACCTGCTACACTGAATGATTTGGAGTTTAGCATACAGTCGTGTTGTATCGACTTCTTAGAAATAACACCTGAGCGAATGCAGGTGTTGTGCCTTTTGTGTACGGATTAGATTTCTAGTGACCTGCAACATTATACCGGAGAACCGTCTGTTATATAGACTCAGGGTAGACACAACAACCATTGTTATTTAAATGTACTTTTGACCCTAAACAAACTATTGTTTTGCTTTGATGTCCTCAGGGTCCCATTGCAATTAGGATGGCAAAGTTGGCCATCAACCAGGGCATAGAGGTAAGACTCATACATAACGGTACTTTTTCCATCTCTGTAATAAGTGATCAAATGTCCCCAAATTCAGTTTTCAGTCGACATACTGGCCTCAAGTACAGTATTTTATAATTTGACCAAATCTGGTCATATGTTTATGATTGAATGGTTAGGGCACCGGTTACGTCATTTTGATGTTCTAAGCAGACCTGGGTTCAAATCATATTTGAGATTGGCCCCTTAGGGATGACCTTTTAAGGATGACCTCTTGTGTCTAGCATTAGTATTTGGGAATGATCTCCTAGGTCTAGTAATAGTATTTGGGAATGACCCCCGGTCTAGTAATAGTATTTGGGAATGATATCCTAGGTCTAGCAATAGTATTTGGGAATGATATCCTAGGTCTAGTAATAGTATTTAGGAATGATCTCCTAGGTCTAGTAATAGTATTTAGGAATGACCTCAGGTCTAGTAATAGTATTTGGGAAGGATCTCCTAGGTCTAGTAATAGTATTTGGGAATCATCTCCTAGGTCTAGTAATAGTATTTGGGAATGACCTCAGGTCTAGTAATAGTATTTGGGAATGATCTCCTAGGTCTAGTAATAGTATTTGGGAATGACCTCTTGTGTCTAGCATTAGTATTTGGGAATGATCTCCTAGGTCTAGTAATAGTATTTGGGAATGACCTCAGGTCTACTAATAGTATTTGTGAATGATCTCCTAGGTCTAGTAATAGTATTTTTATTACCTCTTTACCTACTGTATTTATTTATTAATTTATTTTGCTCCTTTGCACCCCATTATTTCTGTCTCTACTTTGCACTTTCTTCCACTGCAAACCAACCATTCCATTGTTTTATTTTTATTTTTTATTTTTTTTTATTTATTTATTTTTTTAGTTTTTATTTTACTTGCTGTGTTGTACTCACTTCGCCTCCATGGCCTTTTATATTTTTATTTATTTATACATATATTTGTTTGCCTTCACCTCCCTTATCTCACCTCACTTGCTCACATTGTATATAGACTTATTTTTATTTTATTTTATTTTATTTTTTTCACTGTATTATTGACTATATGTTTGTTTTACTCCATGTGTAACTATGTGTTGTTGTATGTGTCGAACTGCTTTGCTTTATCTTGGCCAGGTCGCAATTGTAAATGAGAACGTGTTCTCAATTTGCCTACCTGGTTAAATAAAGGTTAAATAAATAAATAAAATAAATATTTGGGAATGATCTCCTAGGTCTAGCAATAGTATTTGGGAATGATCTCCTAGGTCTAGTAATAGTATTTAGGAATGATCTCCTAGGTCTAGCAATAGTATTTGGGAATGATCTCCTAGGTCTAGTAATAGTATTTGGGAATGATCTCCTAGGTCTAGTAATAGTATTTGGGAATGATCTCCTAGGTCTAGTAATAGTATTTGGGAATGACCTCAGGTCTAGTAATAGTATTTGGGAATGACCTCAGGTCTAGTAATAGTATTTGAGAATGACCTCAGGTCTAGTAATAGTTTTTGGGTATGGCCTCTTGGGTCTTGCTGCATTTAGGAATCGGTGCCACAAAGCATGGTGGAGGATTGAAGTAAGCATCTGATTCAGTAGTCAGTGAGTCAGCTCACTTGCCAAAGGGACCCATGTCACATCTGAAGGCCGTCAGAGAAACCTGAGAGAATCTGTTGAGTGACTTCGTTATCCCAGAGGCCAACGGTCACAACTGACAAATCAAGTGAAGATATCTCCAAACCGCACTTTCTGACAGGTGTTGTGTCATTTGTAGACAGCCTGTTCTACCAAGTTAATGTATCATAGGCTACACTAACTGCCAATATCCATATTGGGGCCAAATTTGACGACATGGTCAAATCACAAACAAGACCAGCCTGGTTTCATGTAGTTTTCTCAGGCTATATGAATACGGGTCATTAAAGCTTAACGTGTTCCTACCTACTTTGAACAGCAGCTGGCCCACTTGAAAGATGCACATTTTTAAACAGAGAGACATTTTTTATAAAATTGCTCAACAACGATCTCTTTAAATGTAGGTTATTTTCTTAAGGAGAGTATGGAACAGGAGATATTTCTGGTTCAGTTTTAATGCCAAGGTAACCTATGAAAGTAGGTTTCTCCTCCCTCTGTGCTGTCAGGGAAAATAAATGCTGGCCCCTAATTCTGTATAATTCAACCTTTAAAGTGTGAATTTGGAATGGGTCTTGGATCTAGGTAGGTTTGTTAAAGTTGGTGAACATTTCACCAATGCACAGACATATGCTCAATACAGATATAGGATCGTAATTTGAGCCAGTTTGCTACAGCTGGAAAAGAATCCTACAGTAACAGGAAATGTTAATTATTATGTGGCTTATACACTGAACAAAAATATAAACACAACAACTTCAAAGATTTTACTGAGTTACAGTTCATGGAAGGAAATCAGTCAATTTAAATTCATTAGGCCCTAATCTATGGATTTCACATAAATGGGAATACAGATATGCATCTGTTGGTCACAGATACCTTTAAAAAAAAAGTAGGGGAGTGGATCAGAAAACCAGTCAGCATCTGGTGTGACCACCATTTGCCTCCTGCAGCGCGACATGTCTCCTTCGCATACAGTTGATCAGGCTGTTGATTGTGGCCTGTGGAATGTTGTCCCACTGCTCTTCAATGGCTGTGCAAAGTTACTGGATATTGGCGGGAACTGGTACATGCTGTCGTACATGTCGATCCAGAGCATCCCAAACATGCTCAATGGGTGACATGTCTGGTGAGTATGCAGGCCATGGAAGAACTGGTACATTTTCAGCTTCCAGGAATTGTGTACAGATTCTTGCGACATGGGGCCATGCATTAACATGCTGAAACATGAAGTGATGGCGGCTGATGAATGGCACAACAATAGGACTCAGGATCTCGTCATGGTATCTCTGTGCGTTCAAATTGCCAGCGATAAAATGCAATTGTGTTCGTTTTCCATAGCTTATGCTGCCCATACCATAACCCCACCGCCACCATGGGGCACTCTCTTCACAACATTGACATCAGCAAACCGCTCACAGACACGACACCATACACGCGGTCTACCATCTGTGCGGTACAATTGAAACCTCCATTCATCCGTGTAGAGAACACTTCTCCAGTGTTCCAGTGGCCATCAAAGATGAGCATTTGGTGATGACGACGTTTCCTTGACAATTTGTGCAGTAATTATTCAGTTGTGCAAACCCACAGTTTCATCAGCTGTCCGGGTGACTGGTCTGAGACGATTCCGCAGGTGAAGAAGCCAGATGTGGTCCTGGGTTGGCATGGTTACACGTGGTCTGCGTTTGCGAGGCTGGTTGGACATACTGCCAAATGATCTAATACGACGTTGGAGGTGGCTTATGGTAGAGAAATTAACATTAAATTCTCTGGCAACAACTCTGGTGGATATTCCTGCAGTCAGCATGCCAATTGCACACTCCCTCAAAACGTCTGTGGCATTGTGTTGTTTGACAAAACCGCACATTTTAGTGGCCTTTTATTGTCCCCCAGCACAAGGTGCACCTGTGTAGTGATCATGCTTTTTAATCATCTTCTTGATATGCCACACCTCTCAGGTGGATGGATTATTTTGGCAAAGGGGAAATGCTCACTAACAGGGATGTAAAGAAATTTGAGAGAAATAAGCTTTTTATGCGTATGGAAAATTTCAGGGATCTTTTATTTCAGCTCATGAAACATATGACCAAGGCTTTACCATTTGCGTTTATGTTTTTGTTCGGTGTAATTAATAAAAAAAATTGTAGGTGTTGATACATTTTTCATAAGGGAAAATCAAGTCTGAAATTTCAGTGGAAATTACAAACGTGAGAAGCCTTTTTAAACCTGAAATACTACACTACAAGTTTTCCATTTCCATTGCAGGAAAGTTCTTCTGCAACAGGGTGATCAAATTAAGATGCTACATCTGTAGTTTCGATCCTGTAGGAATGACAGGGAACAATGAAACCACATAGCTGATCAAGAATAAAGATGGTAGAAAATAGCTTTTATACGGTTTATATTGCTGCATATGTTTTTTTTTCTTCTCTAATATCTTGATATTTTTCAGGTGGATTTAAATACGGGATTAGCAATTGAAGAAGCATGCTATGCCCAGGTACGTCTAGTCATGAACAAGAACTTAAATTCCACAACCCTTCTGTTAAATAGCCCATATTCTGTTAAATAGCCCATATGCTGTAGATTTCTGACGCTTATTTTTTTGCTAGAACTATTTAAAATGTACACTTCTTTTTATACGCAGTTCACATACAATAACGCCACGATTTTGTCAAGGTTAGATAGTGTCTATTGACATAGTGTACCTCTTCCACCTGCTGCATAGCTACGCTCACTTTGGACACCACTTTGAACAGTCTTCAGTTGTCCATAAAACAACTCACACAGTATGACGCATAAACAACCACCACCATCATCGCTCGCAGGATCACTGAAAATAGAACATATACGTTGTTGTCTTTCGTTGACACATCTTTTGTGGTTTCCAAGGTGATTCCGACAAAAGACAGGCTGGAGGGACTAGCTGCGTTCAAGGAGAAGAGGCCTCCTCGCTTCAAGGGAGAGTAAACGTTCACCCTGGGCCAATCAAGAGCAATCGCAAATGGCTACCTTCAGTTCTCCTCCTTTCACTGCTTCTGTCAGATTCCCATAAGACGGCAATATAGGCAGTACCCTCCGCACTATAACTGGAGTGGGGTGTCCTAACCGAGACGTGAGAGGTCACATAAAAGTACTGTATCCGGACAGAGATAGAAGTTAGGGAGAGAACAACTTTACAGCTGATTAATAACCAGAACCGCTAATCTGCATGATGACTTTATTTTTTTCAGTTTCTAATGTCATGAGTTGCCTTTCCTTGTTGTCGTGTCCAACACGTGGTCTGTCTGTTGTATGTTAACATTATCGAGTGTTTGTTTCTCAGTGATTCAGAAGATCAGAATAATGAAGAATTTGCTACTGTGATGAGATGAGGTTAGATCCTTAGTATTACGCAGAAAATAATCGTCCCCGAAATTCCCTATTTATTTGACGAGCGTGTGGTCGTCAGCGCATCCAATCCATTTTCTAATTACATTTCATGATATCAGGCAGGCTAACAGCAAATCACATGATAAAAGCCTTGCACTTCCCAAGTTCGCTGTGTTTTCTAATGTTTGAATGTTAGAGAAATGATCTGTTCCTAGATCACAGAGGAAATCTTTGTAGAGCTATCACAATAAAGTTCTGTCTCAAACTCTGTCACCTGTCTATGCTTCTCGTCTCATGTTTTGAAGCTAGTTACACATGACATACTGTAGTGTAACAAGACCTTCTGCCAACCTTGGATCTAAGCCTAGTTTCTTGACACCAAATTAATATCAATGTATTGATGTTTTATGACCTTTCACCCTAAGAGAAACTCATGAAAACAAGTCAGCTGGTGTTTTTACAGTTTACAGTAGTTTATGAAATGTACTGTTTAAATGCTTTAGGCCTTACAGCGAACATGTTTTAATGTTTTCCATGAAAAATTATCGGAGAATGGCGTTTCATCCCCCTTCAAAAACCCACTGGTCATTTATTTCACCCTGAATGCATTTCAAAGGAAGTGGCTAAGTGGTAAACATTAGTAGACCTTTCCTGAGATTATTTTATTTTTCTTGTGGGAAGGTTAATCTCATACTTCTAACAGTCAGTTGCAAAAACGTTAGCATTTGGGCTGAAGGTTAGCCAATTTATCTGCTTGAGGACATAGTTTCCTCAGGGCTGAAGGTTAGCCACATTGTCTGCCTTCAAAAAGTATTCGCACCCCTTGACCTTTTCCACATTTTGTTATTACAGCCTGAATTTAAAATGGATTCAATTGAGATTTTGAGTCACTGATCTACACACAATACCCCACGTCATATTTTTACTTGTATTCAACCCCTTTATTAAGCCTAAATAACTTCAGTAGTACAAATCTGCTTAAAACGTCATATAATGAGTTGCATGCACTAGCTCTGTGTGCAATAATGGTGTTTAACATGATTTAAAAAGGTCCCTCAGTTGAGCACTGAATTTCAAGCACAGATTCAATGACAAAGACAAGGGAGGTTTTCCAGTGCCTTGCAAAGAAGGGCACCTATTGGTAGATGGGTAAAAGAAAATACAGCAGACATTGAATATCCCTTTGAGCATGGTGAAGTTATTAATTACACTTTGGATGGTGTATCAATACACCCAGTCACTACAAAATACAGGTGTCCTTCCTAACTCAGTAGACGGAGAGGAAGGAAACCGCTAAGGGAATTTCACCATGAGGCCAATGGTGATTTTTAAACCAGTTACAGAGTTAAATGGTTGTGATAGGAGAAAACTGAGAATGGATCAACAACATTGTAGTTACTCTTCAATACTAACCTAAATGACAGAGTGAAATGAAGGAAGCCTGTACAGAATAAAAATATTCCAAAACATGCATCCTGTTTGCAATAAGTTTGCAATACTACAACAAATGTTGCAAAGAAATTTACTTTTTGTCTTGAATACAAAGCATTATGTTTGGGGCAAATCCAACACAACACATCACTCATATTTTCAAGCATGGTGTTGGCTGCATCATGTTATGGGTATGCTTGTCATAGGCAAGGGACTAGGGAGTGTTAGCCACTTTGTCTGCTTAAGGACACATAGTTTCCCTCAGGAATGTTCTATTTATATTTTATTTAACCTTTATTTAACTAGGCAAGTCAGTTAAGAACATATTCTTATTTACAATGACGGCCTACCAAAAGGCAAAAGGCCAGGATTAAATAAACATATAGGACAAAACACACATCACAACAAGAGAGACAACACCACGTAAAGAGAGACCTAAGACAACAACATATCATGGCAGCAACACATGACAACACAGCATGGTAGCAATACAACATGACAACAACATGGTAGCAACACAACATGGCAGCAGCACAACATGGTAGTAGCACAAAACAGGGTACAAACATTATTGGGCACAGACAACAGCACAAAGGGCAAGAAGGTAGAAACAACAATACATCACACAAAGCAGCCACAACTGTCAGTAAGAGTGTTCCTCCTGTTACATATCTTGCATATCTTGCACTCATCTCATATGTATATACTGTATTCTATACTATTCTACTATATCTTAGTCTGTGCCGCTCTATATGATTAATTCCATTCCTTTACTTGATTTGTGTGTATTGGGTATATGTGAAATTGTTAGATATTACTTGTTAGATATTACTGCCCCTGAACAAGGCAGTTCCTATGCCGTCATTGTAAATAAGAATTTGTTCTTGACTAGATTGCCTAGTTAAATATTTTCTTTTACAAAAGAGCAATAAAACTTCAATAGGGTAGGAACTGTGTAGGCGTTTGAACAGGTTGGAGCCTGATAACTTCTCATGAAACCATGATGCAACAATAATACTGTTGAAGTCGGAAGTTTACATACACTTAGGTTGGAGTCATTAAAACTTGTTTTTCAACCACTCCACAAATTTATTGTTAACAACTATAGTTTTGGCAAGTCGGTTAGGACATCTACTTTGACACAAGTCATTTTTCCAACAATTGTTTACAGACAGATTATTTCACTTATAATTCACTGTATCACAATTCCAGTGGGTCAGAAGTTTACATACACCAAGTTGACTGTGCCTTTTTAAACAGCTTGGAAAATTCCAGAAAATAATGTCATGGCTTGAGAAGCTTCTGATAGGCTAATTGACATCATTTGAGTCAATTGGAGGTGTACCTGTGGATGTATTTCAAGGCCTAACTTCAAACTCAGCGCCTCTTTGCTTGACATCATGGGAAAATCAAAAGATATCAGCCAAGACCTCAGAAAAAAATTGTAGACCTCCACATTTCTGGTTCATCCTTGGGAGCAATTTCCAAACGCCTGAAGGTACCACGTTCATCTGTACAAACAATAGTACGCAAGTATAAACACCATGGGACCACGCAGCCGTCAAACCGCTCAGGCAGGAGACGTGTTCTGTCTCCTAGAGATGAACGTACTTTGGTGCGAAAAGTGCAAATCAATCCCAGAACAACAGCAAAGGACCTTGTGACGATGCTGGAGGAAACGGGTACAAAAGTATCTATATCCACAGTAAAACGAGTCCTATATCGACATAACCTGAAAGGCTGCTCAGCAAGGAAGAAGCCACTGCTCCAAAACCGCCATAAAAAAGCCAGACTACGGTTTGCAACTGCACATGGGGACAAAGAATGTACTTTTTGGAGAAATGTCCTCTGGTCTGATGTAACGAAAATAGAACTGTTTGGCCATAATGACCATAGTTATGTTTGGAGGAAAAAGGGGGAAGCTTGCTAGCCGAAGAACACCATCCCAACCGTGAAGCACGGGGCTGGCAGCATCATGTTGTGGGGGTGCTTTGCTGCAGGAGTGACTGGTGCACTTCACAAAATGGATGGCATCATGAGGGATGGAAAATGATGTGGATATATTGAAGCAACATCTCAAGACATCAGTCAGGAAGTTAAAGCTTGGTCGCAAATGGGTCTTCCAAATGGACAATGACCCCAAGCATACTTCCTAAGTTGTGGCAAAATGGCTTAAGGACAACAAAGTCAAGGTATTTGAGTGGCCATCACAAAGCCCTGACCTCAATCCTATAGAACATTTGTGGGCAGAACTGAAAAGGCGTGTGTGGGAAGCTTGTGGAAGGCTACCCGAAACGTTTGACTCAAGTTAAACAATTTAAAGGCAATGCTACCGAATACTAATTGAGTGTATGTGAACTTCTGACCCACTGGGAATGTGATGAAAGAAATAAAAGCTGAAATATACTCTACTATTATTCTGACATTTCACATTCTTAAAATAAAGTGGTGATCCTAACTGAACTAAGACAGGGAATTTTTACTAGGATTAAATGTCAGGAATTGTGGAAAAACTGAGTTTAAATGTATTTGGCTAAGGTGTATGTTAACTTCCGACTTCAACTGTATGTATTCAACCAGCTATTTGCAGCATGGTTTTTATCCAACCATGCATTTCAAATCGACATACCTTTTTGGATTCTCACTGATGTTAACAGTCAACACCATGTTGCTACACGTTTCATAAGTGTTTGACGTATCCTTATTTTATTAGAAGTACAGTAAGATTGTCCCTAAAGGGTACATTTATCGCTTTAAAAGAATGAGACAGAGTCTTGATTAATGTCATTCGACAGGAAAGAAAGACATTAAAGTACATTCACACAGAAACATCCCTGCCTCTAGTCAGGCTACAGAGTACATTGTAATACAGGCCCAGTTTTTTCACTCTGTATAACAGTTAGCTGAATGAACAAAGACCCTGAGAAGTGCTTACTCTGCGTCTGTTGCCATTTCCTAAATGCTGTCTAATCAGGGTCAAATATCTCTGTGCTGAATGTAGGTAAAACTATATCTCTGGGCTGAATGTAGGTAAAACTATATCTCTGGGCTGAATGTAGGTAAAACTATATCTCTGGGCTGAATGTAGGTAAAACTATATCTCTGGGCTGAATGTAGGTAAAACTATATCTCTGGGCTGAATGTAGGTAAAACTATATCTCTGGGCTGAATGTAGGTAAAACTATATCTCTGGGCTGAATGTAGGTAAAACTATATCTCTGGGCTGAATGTAGGTAAAACTATATCTCTGGGCTGAATGTAGGTAAAACTATATCTCTGGGCTGAATGTAGGTAAAACTATATCTCTGGGCTGAATGTAGGTAAAACTATATCTCTGGGCTGAATGTAGGTAAAACTATATCTCTGGGCTGAATGTAGGTAAAACTATATCTCTGGGCTGAATGTAGGTAAAACTATATCTCTGGGCTGAATGTAGGTAAAACTATATCTCTGGGCTGAATGTAGGTAAAACTATATCTCTGTGCTGAATGTAGGTAAAACTATATCTCTGGGCTGAATGTAGGTAAAACTATATCTCTGGGCTGAATGTAGGTAAAACTATATCTCTGGGCTGAATGTAGGTAAAACTATATCTCTGGGCTGAATGTAGGTAAAACTATATCTCTGGGCTGAATGTAGGTAAAACTTATATCTCAGGGCTGAATGTAGGTAAAACTATATCTCTGGGCTGAATGTAGGTAAAACAAGCATTATATCTCAGGGCTGAATGTAGGTAAAGCATTATATCTCGGGGCAAATCTTCTCGTATGGGGCGTGTACTTTTAAAGCCGGACAGATTTCAGAAGGACTACAGGCCACGTGAAAAAGCCACTCGTCTTACTTGGTTCTATACTTAATCAAAACCGCTATTATAGGTACATTTAGCACTATGACATCACACTCAATGGGGTGACTTCCTGTTTACAGAAATCAACATGCCTCTATGTTAATCCCAGTGAGGAGCAAATAGTGTCCGTTTTAGAAGATTTGAGATCTGTTGTTATTTATGTCTTTAAGCAGGAAACGTATATATATTTTTTTTAACCTTTATATAATTATGCAAGTAAGTTAAGAGCAAATTCTTATTAACAATGATGGCCTAGGAACAGCAGGTTAACTGCCTTGTTCAGGGGCAGAACGACAGATTTTTACCTTGTCAGCTCAGAGATTCGATCTAGCAAACTTTCGGTTTTTGGCCTAGTGCTCTAACTACTAGACTACCTGCCACTACCTGTCATTGTACTTGGTCTACCTTTAACTGTTTCTGGGCATGAGAATGCAGGGCATGTTTCATTTCATATCAAGTAAAGTTTCTTTGTTTGGGCCAGCCGAGTGGCGCAGCGGTCTAAGGCACAACATTGGAGTGCTAGCTGCGTCACTACAGATCCTGGTTCGGCTGTGTCGCAGCCGGCCACGACCGGGAGACCCATGAGGCGATGTACAATTTGCCCAGCGTCGCCCGAATTAGGGGAGCGTTTGGCCGGCCCGGATGTCCTTGTCCCATCGCGCTCTAGCGACTCTGTGGCGGGCCAGGTGCATGCGCACTGACACGGTTGCCAGTTGTACGGTGGTTCCTCCAACACATTGGTGCAGCTGGCTTCCGGGTTAAGCGAGCATTGTGTCAAGAAGCAGTGCGGCTTGGCGGGGTTGTGTTTCGGAGGATGCACAGCTCTCGACCTTCGCCTCTCCCGAGTCCGTACAGAAGTTGCAACGATGGGACAAGACTGTAACTACCAATTGGATATCACGAAAAGGGGTAAAAAAAATCACCCAAAAATATCAGGTCAACCGATTCAAAGCCGTTTCATCGCAGCACATGACGTGCTGTTTTGTCTGAAAGCTCTTAGAAACTCTTCTAAATAATAAGATCCTCTATTATGGTTAGTGAGCCTGCAGGGAAAACAGTGACTGCACGAGCAAATCATGAACGTAACCCATTTCCCCCTGTCACAGTGAACAGAAACCCAGAGCATTGTTCTTATCACAAACAGAGCCTCTACTCTTATTGAACAATTCTCTCCTTACCCTTTTCCAGGCGTTGTCAAACAACCTTGAGAGACATTACACCACTGTAGACTTCGGCAAACAATGATTTGAAACTGTCCCCCTTAGTCAGTGTGACAGCACTGGCTCCCACAACTGTCCCCCTTAGTCAGTGAGAGCACTGGCTCCCCCAACTGTCCCCCTTAGTCAGTGAGAGCACTGGCTCCCCCAACTGTCCCCCTTAGTCAGTGTAACAGCACTGGCTCCCACAACTGTCCCCCCTAGTCAGTGAGAGCACTGGCTCCCCCAACTGTCCCCCTTAGTCAGTGAGAGCACTGGCTCCCCCAACTGTCCCCCTTAGTCAGTGTAACAGCACTGGCTCCCCCAACTGTCCCCCTTAGTCAGTGTAACAGCACTGGCTCCCACAACTGTCCCCCTTAGTCAGTGAGAGCACTGGCTCCCCCAACTGTCCCCCTTAGTCAGTGTGACAGCACTGGCTCCCCCAACTGTCCCCCTTAGTCAGTGTGACAGCACTGGCTCCCCCAACTGTCCCCCTTAGTCAGTGTGACAGCACTGGCTCCCCCAACTGTCCCCCTTAGTCAGTGTAACAGCACTGGCTCCCCCAACTGTCCCCCTTAGTCAGTGTGACAGCACTGGCTCCCCCAACTGTCCCCCTTAGTCAGTGTGACAGCACTGGCTCCCCCAACTGTCCCCCTTAGTCAGTGTGACAGCACTGGCTCCCCCAACTGTCCCCCTTAGTCAGTGTGACAGCTCTGGCTCCCCCAACTGTCCCCCTTAGTCAGTGTTACAGCACTGGCTCCCCCAACTGTCCCTCTTAGTCAGTGAGAGCACTGGCTCCCACAACTCTCCCATGTTCTCTAAAGTTAAACAATCGAGGGCGAGACACAGAAACACACACACACACACGCACACGCACACACACACGAGGAAGCACAGTTGACCACCACACAAAGAGACCCAGCTGCCAGCTCATAGCCTGTGTGTTTATAGGTCCCGGGGTCCAGGCCTACGTGTTCCTCCACCCCCTTCAGCTGTGCTGACGAAATACCTTGCATTCCTTCCTGGAATAGAGAGGCCACGGAAGCAGGCTGCCACAGCCCTGCAGGGCTTTGCCTGGTCGAAGGCAACGCAGTCGTAATAGTCATCAGTGGAGACAGGTTTGACAGGCATGGCTTCATTTTACAAGACTTACAATATGATTTGTTTGTTTTAAAGCGATCTACAGGTAACTGCCAAAATAAAGGAAACCACTTATGTCACCTTGGCATAGATTCTACAAGTGTCTGGAACGCTATTGCAGGGATGCGACACCATTGTTACATCATTTGGTGTTTTGTTAATGGTAGGGCAAAACTCTGCCTCAGGAGCAGCTCCAGAATCTCCCAGAAGTTTTCAATTGGGTTGAGATCTGGTGACTGAGACGGCCATGGCATGTTTACCTAATTTTCATGCTCATCAAACCATTCAGTGCCCAGCTAGCAATGAGGAATCGGCCCAGAAGTGGCCCTCTTCCAGGGGCCGGTACTGATTGAATCGGGCTGGAATCGGGTGTCGGACTCGCTCCGGAATCAAAATGAATGACTGCCCAGAATCGGCCTAAGTACATCGGTGTCACGCCCTGACCTTAGAGAGCCTTTTTATGTCTCTATTTGGTTTGGTCAGGGTGTGTGATTTGGGGTGGGCATTCTATGTTTTGTTTTTCTATGATTTTGTATTTCTATGTTTTGACCGGGTATGGTTCTCAATCAGGGACAGCTGTCTATCGTTGTCTCTGATTGGGAACCATACTTAGGTAGCCCTTTTTCCCTCCTTTCATTGTGGGAAGTTAACTTTGTTTGTGGCACTATAGCCTTAAGCTTCACGGTTGTTTTTGTATTGTTTGTTGTTTTGTTGGTGTCATTTTTCTAAATAAAAGGATTATGTACGCATAAGGATTTGGTCCGCTTCTTACGACGGCCGTGACAATCGGGCCGTGTCAGTGTGCATGCGCCTGGCCTGCCACAGGAGTTGCTAAAGCGCGATGGGACAAGGATATCCCGGCCGGCAAAACCCTCCCCTAACTTGGACGACGCTGGGCCAACTGTGAGTCGCCTCATGGGTCTCCCGGTTGCGGCTAGCATCGAACTAGCATCTGTAGCAACACAGTTTGCATTGTGATGCAGTGTCTTAGACCGCTGCGCCACTCGGGGAGGCTCCATCAACAAAGTTTTTAATACTTATCAATTGCCTTGCACAAAGTATCAAAATACTAAAATACAACTTAAACAGGACTCTTAAAGAATTTTATTTAAATGTTAATTGTGTTTTTTGATCACAGAAACAAAAATATGGAAAAATAAAATAAATATTAAAATGTTAATTATATAAAGCAGCCTGTGTAATAATCTGCCAGAGAGTAGCCCCAATCGGCCCGAGACCCAAGTAATACATTTTGGTCAGATAACTCACACCAGAATCTGCCCGAGCTCAATCCCCACATCCTAGCCATAAGTAATACTGCCGAAGGCGGCCAAGTCTCGGGCCACATGACGTCGGCCGAGTCTGATTCTCAGCCGAGTGCCCCGACTCTCAGCCGGAATCGGCCCAGATCCACTGTGCTAGCTGGGTGACTAGTCGTACCCTGTGGATGAGGGCATTATCATCCAATGGGCGCATAGCCATGGTAGCCAAAATAATGGCCTACCATAATAAAGTAATGTTCTAGCCAGCATTCTTATACAGTGCATTCTGAAAGTATTCAGACCCCTTGACTTTTTCCATATTTTGTTTTACGTTACAGCCTTATTCTAAAATGGATTAAATAAAACGAATTGCTCATCAATCTACATACAATGTAGGTTTTGTGGTGGTGCTGCAGGTGATTCATTTGATGTTGTGGTGGTGCTGGAGATGATTCATTTGATGTTGTGGTGGTGCTGGAGATGATTCATTTGATGTTGTGTGTGGGAGAACAGCTGTTTATGGTGGTAAAGTGCTTTCTATCTGCAAAGAATGGTGAGCACTTTCTCACTTTAGATCTGACGGAAAGTGATTTGGTTTTCGCAAGGAATAGATTATAGCTCTAGTACGGAATAGATTATAGTCCTAGTAAGGAATAGAGTATAGCTCTAGTAAGGAATAGAGTATAGCTCTAGTAAGGAATAGATTATAGTCCTAGTAAGGAATAGATTATAGTCCTAGTAAGGAATAGATTATAGCTCTAGTACGGAATAGATTATAGTCCTAGTAAGGAATAGATTATAGTCCTAGTAAGGAATAGATTATAGCCCTAGTAAGGAATATATTATAGTCCTAGTAAGGAATAGAGTATAGCTCTAGTAAGGAATAGATTATAGTCCTAGTAAGGAATAGATTATAGTCCTAGTAAGGAATAGATTATAGCTCTAGTACGGAATAGATTATAGTCCTAGTAAGGAATAGATTATAGTCCTAGTAAGGAATAGATTATAGCCCTAGTAAGGAATATATTATAGTCCTAGTAAGGAATAGAGTATAGTCCTAGTAAGGAATAGATTATAGTCCTAGTAAGGAATATATTATAGTCCTAGTAAGGAATAGATTATAGCTCTAGTACGGAATAGATTATAGTCCTAGTAAGGAATAGATTATAGTCCTAGTAAGGAATAGATTATAGCTCTAGTAAGGAATAGATTATAGTCCTAGTATAAACTCACCCAGCTATCCAATGATGTCGTCTTCCACAATGTAACACTCTACATTCTTCGTGTAATGTTAGCCACTTGACATGTCTTTGGTAGCTTTTATGTGTGTGAATGTGTGTGTGTTTTCATGCGTGCGTGCGTGCATATCCATGTCAGCTCTAGTTTAATAATAATCCTCTCCATTGGTGTCAGTGGTTTTGAAACCCTAGCTGCTGTTAAGACTGGGTGGTGAAAGGCCATGAAAGGCCCACATCAATGAACAACACACCATGAAAGGCCCCCATCAAGAACAACACACCATGAAAGGCCCCCATCAATGAACAACACACCATGAAAGGCCCCCATCAAGAACAACACACCATGAAAGGCCCCCATCAAGAACAACACACCATGAAAGGCCCCCATCAATGAACAACACACCATGAAAGGCCCCCATCAAGAACAACACACCATGAAAGGCCCCCATCAAGAACAACACACCATGAAAGGCCCCCATCAAAGAACAACACACCATGAAAGGCCCCCATCAAAGAACAACATATCCCTTTATCAATGTCCCTCCTTCCTGCTGTCACATTCCTGTCTACGTCCCAAATGGCATCTTGTTTCCTATGGGCCCTGGTCAAATGTAGTGCACTACATAGGGAATAGGGCCCTGGTCAAATGTAGTGCACTACATAGGGAATAGGGAGCCATTTGGGGGCAGCGCTGCTGGGCTCCTACAGTCCAGCTCTCCCTCCCAGGACAGCTGCTCTCTCTCTTCACATGTGTGCTATTCTGGGGGAAGACCTTTAAATAGACTCTCTGTTTCACAGTCTGTGCCCCCCCCCACCTCCTTGCCAACAAGTGCAGTCAGCTCTTCACGCCAAGGGCTTGGAGTGCTTGCGAGTCAGCAACTGTCCCACTGTTTATTCCTATCGCTCTCTCTTTGTCTCTCTCTCTCCCACTCCCTATCTCCCTCTCTCTCTCCCAGTCCATATCTCCCTCTCTCTCTCCCACTCCATATCTCCCTCTCTCTCTCGCTCTCTCCCACTCCATATCTCCCTCTCTCTCTCGCTCTCTCCCACTCCAAATCTCTCTCTCTCTTACTCTCTCCCACTCCATATCCCTCTCTCTGTCTCACTCTCTCTCCCACTCCATATCTCTATCTCTCCCTCTCTCTCTCTTTCTCTCGCTCTCTCCCACTCCATCTTTCTCTCTTTCTTTCTCTCCCCCTTTCTCTTGCTCTCTCTCTCCCACTCCCTATCTCCCTCTCTCTTACTCTCTCACCCTCCGTCTTTCTCACCCCCTGTTGAGTAACTGACCTCCCATATGGTTTGCGAAGGCTCTATGATGCCCTCTTTTGAAATGAAACCATTTTCATAGATTGAGCCATCTAACTGTTGAATTAATCCAGCATGTCTGTTCTGTGTAACCATACTCTGAACCAAAGCACATGTACTTATATTACCAGAGCTTAGCGTAGCTTCTTGTTGTTGAAACTGGAATGACATCAAATGTGTGTCAAGTGGCCTATTTAATGGTCCCCAGGTCCCATTTCAGAGTTTGGGGTCAATTCCTTTGCCATGCCTTATAGAAAACCAAAGGGCCCGTTTCAATTACAAAATTACATTTGAAATAATTTACGCCTGCCGACTTGAACCAGAAGTATTTTTATTTTATCCTCAACAGAAAGAAATGAATAAGAGTGTCCTTGTCCTTTCATCTGTGTGTCCTTGTCAGCAGAGTGTCCTTGTCCTTTCATCCGTGTGTCCTTGTCAGCAGAGTGTCCTTGTCCTTTCATCCGTGTGTCCTTGTCAGCAGAGTGTCCTTGTCCTTTCATTCGTGTGTCCTTGTCAGCAGAGTGTCCTTGTCCTTTCATCCGTGTGTCCTTGTCCTTTCATCCGTGTGTCCTTGTCAGCAGAGTGTCCTTGTCCTTTCATCTGTGTGTCCTTGTTTGTGTTCCACCCTCTATTCAGGGTCAGTCTCACCCTTGTCTCCCCATGTTCTCAACCCTCTTTCAATTGAAGGCATTCAGTTGTACAACTGACTAGATATCCCCATTTACCCTTTCCCTTCTTCCGCAGACCCCTCTATGTTCAGTGTGTTACCTTACGTTCACGTGTTTCGAACATCGGAGATGAACTCCAGTTGCTCGGCAACCCAGCAAAGAGAAAAAGATTAGGGCAGGCCTAATAACTACGGTGAATGACGCAAACGGCACTTATAATCATCTTTTAAGGGCTCTGTTCAGTCTGTTTCGCTGAAGTGTTACAGGTTTGCGTGACAGAAATGTAAAAGTCATTTTAGATTGAGCTGACATATGCACCGTTTATCGTGAATGCGGTTTCCGCCAACGCGGGAACGTTGTCTTTAAATTTCAACGGGGCTTCAGCTCTGAACTTCTGCGTTACGGATTGAATAGAGACCTAAGTCTTCCTTTAGGGGTGTAGCTAGATATTCTTAACATTTAGCCCTGAAAATGCTTGTCAGTGCATCAGATCCAATGAATAACAGCCATACCGCCATATGAATAACAGCCATACCTCCATATGAATAACAGCCATACCTCCATGTGAATAACAGCCATACCTCCATGTGAATAACAGCCATACCTCCATGTGAATAACAGCCATACCTCCTTGTGAATAACAGCCATACCTCCATGTGAATAACAGCCATACCGCCATATGAATAACAGCCATACCTTCATATGAATAACAGCCATACCTCCATATGAATAACAGCCATACCTCCATGTGAATAACAGCCATACCTCCATGTGAATAACAGCCATACCTCCATATGAATAACAGCCATACCTCCATATGAATAACAGCCATACCTCCTAATGAATAACAGCCATACCTCCAAATGAATAACGCCATACCTCCTAATGAATAACAGCCATACCTCCAAATGAATAACGCCATACCTCCAAATGAATAACAGCCATACCTCCTCCGCCGCCCTGAAATAACTGCATTGGACTCTATGTAAACTGGAAACCACATATCCCGAGGCTGCATTTATTGTAGCTGGGGATTTTAACAAGGCCAATCTGAAAACAAGGCTCCCTAAATGTTATCAGCATATCGAATGCGCGACCTGGGCTGGCAAAACCCTGGATCATTGTTATTCTAACTTCCGCGATGCATACAAAGCCCTCCCCCGCCCTCCTTTCGGAATATCTGACCACGACTCCATTTTGTTGCTCCCAGCCTATAGACAGAAACGTTAACAGGAAACGCCCGTGTTCAGGTCTGTTCAACGCTGGTCTGACTAATCGGATTCCACGCGATCACATGGACTGGGATATGTTCCGCATAGCGTCGGACAATAACATTGTTGAATACGCTGATTCGGTGAGTGAGTTTATTAGCAAGTGCATCGGTGATGTTGTACCACAGCGTCTGTTAAAACCTTCCCCAACCAGAAACCGTGGATTGATGGCAGCTTTCGGGCAAAACTGAAAGCACGAACCGATGCTTTTAATCAGGGCAAGGCGACCGGAAACATGACCGAATACAAACAGTGTAGCTATAGTAGAGTCGCAATTCAGCGGCTCAGACACGAGAGGAATGTGGCAGGGTCTACAGTCAATCACGGACTACAAAAGGAAAACCAGCCCCGTCGCGGACCACAATGTCTTGCTCCCAGACAAACTAAACAACTTCTTTGCTCGCTTTGAGGACAATACAGTGCCACCGACACAGCCCGCTACCAAAACCTGCGGCCTCTCCTTCACTGCAGCCAACGTGAGTAAAACATTTAAACGTGTTAACCCTCACAAGGCTGCCGGCCCAGACGGCATCCCTAGCCGCATCCTCAGAGCATGTGCAGACCAGCTGGCTGGTGTGTTTACGGACATATTCAATCAATCCTTATCCCAGTCTGCTGTTCCCACATGCTTCAAGAGGGCCACCATTGTTCCTGTTCCCAAGAAAGCTAAGGTAACTGAGCTAAATGGCTATCGCCCCGTAGCACTCACTTCCGTCATCATGAAGTGCTTTGAGAGACTAGTCAAGGACCATATCACCTCCACCCTACCTGAAACCCTAGACCCACTCCAATTTGCTTACCGCCCCAATAGGTCCACAGACGACGCAATCGCAATCACACTGCACACTGCCCTAACCCATCTGGACAAGAGGAATACCTATGTAAGAATGCTGTTCATCGGCCACAGCTCAGCATTTAACACCATAGTACCCTCCAAACTCGTCATTAAGCTCGAGACCCTGGGTCTCAACCCCGCCCTGTGCAACTGGGTCCTGGACTTCCTGACGGCTGCCCCCAGGTGGTGAGGGTAGGAAACAACATCTCCACCCCGCTGATCCTCAACACTGGGGCCCCACAAGGGTGCGTTCTCAGCCCTCTCCTGTACTCCCTGTTCACCCATGACTGCGTGGCCATGCACGCCTCCAACTCAATCATCAAGTTTGCAGATGACACTACAGTGGTAGGCTTGATTACCAACAACGATGAGACGGCCTACAGGGAGGAGGTGAGGGCCCTCGGAATGTGGTGTCAGGAAAATAACCTCACACTCAATGTCAACTAAACAAAGAAGATGATCGTGGACTTCAGGAAACAGCAGAGGGAGCAGCCCCCTATCCACATCGACGGGACAGTAGTGGAGAAGGTGTAAAGTTTTAAGTTCCTCGGCGTACACTTCACGGACAAACTGAAATGGTCCACCCACTCAGACAGCGTGGTGAAGAAGGCGCAGCAGCGCCTCTTCAACCTCAGGGGGCTGAAGAAATTCGGCTTGTCACCAAAAACACTCACAAACTTTTACAGATGCCCAATCGAGAGCATCCTGTCGGGCTGTATCACCGCCTGGTAAGGCAACTGCTCCGTCCACAACCGTAAGGCTCTCCAGAGGGTAGTGAGGTCTGCACAACGCATCACCGGGGGCAAACAACCTGCCCTCCAGGACACCTACACCACCCAATGTCACAGGAAGGCCAAAAAGATCATCAAGGGCAACAACCACCCGAGCCACTTCCTGTTCACCCCGCTATCATCCAGAAGGCGAGGTCAGTACAGGTGCATCAAAGCGGGGACCGAGAGACTGAAAAACAGCTGCCATCTCAAGGCCATCAGACTGCTAAACAGCCACCACTAACATTAAGTGGCTGCTGCCAACATACTGACTCATCTCTAGCCACTTTAATAATAAAAAATTGCATGTAATAAATGTATCACTAGCCACTTTAAACAATGCCACTTTATATAATGTTTACATACCCTACATTACTCATCTCATATGTACATACTGTACTCTACACCATCTACTGCATCTTGCCTATGCCGTTTGGCCATCGCTCATCCATATATTTTTATGTACATATTCTTATTCATTCCTTTACACTTGTGTGTATAAGGTAGTTGTTGTGAAATTGTTAGATATTACTGCATGGTTGGAACTAGAAGCACAAGCATTTCGCTACACTCGCATTGACATCTGCTAACCATGTGTGTGACCAATAACATTTGATTTGATTTGATATGAATACTAGCCATACCTCCATGTGAATAACAGCCATACCTCCATGTGAATAACAGCCATACCTCCATATGAATAACAGCCATACCTCCATGTGAATAACAGCCATACCTCCATGTGAATAACAGCCATACCTCCTAATGAATAACAGCCATACCTCCATGTGAATAACAGCCATACCTCCATATGAATAACAGCCATACCTCCATGTGAATAACAGCCATACCTCCATATGAATAACAGCCATACCTCCATGTGAATAACAGCCATACCTCCATGTGAATAACAGCCATACCTCCATATGAATAACAGCCATAACTCCATGTGAATAACAGCCATACCTCCATGTGAATAACAGCCATACCTCCATATGAATAACAGCCATACCTCCATGTGAATAACAGCCATACCTCCATATGAATAACAGCCATACCTCCATGTGAATAACAGCCATACCTCCATATGAATAACAGCCATACCTCCATGTGAATAACAGCCATACCTCCATATGAATAACAGCCATACCTCCATGTGAATAACAGCCATACCTCCATATGAATAACAGCCATACATCCATGTGAATAACAGCCATACCTCCATATGAATAACAGCCATACCTCCATGTGAATAACAGCCATACCTCCATGTGAATAACAGCCATACCTCCATATGAATAACAGCCATACCTCCATATGAATAACAGCCATACCTCCATATGAATAACAGCCATACCTCCATGTGAATAACAGCCATACCTCCATATGAATAACAGCCATACCTCCATGTGAATAACAGCCATACCTCCATATGAATAACAGCCATACCTCCATGTGAATAACAGCCATACCTCCATATGAATAACAGCCATACCTCCATATGAATAACAGCCATACCTCCATGTGAATAACAGCCATACCTCCATATGAATAACAGCCATACCTCCATGTGAATAACAGCCATACCTCCATGTGAATAACAGCCATACCTCCATGTGAATAACAGCCATACCTCCATATGAATAACAGCCATACCTCCATATGAATAACAGCCATACCTCCATGTGAATAACAGCCATACCTCCATGTGAATAACAGCCATACCTCCATATGAATAACAGCCATACCTCCATGTGAATAACAGCCATACCTCCATGTGAATAACAGCCATACCTCCGGTGAATGTATGATTCTGATTGGGTCTAGTGGGTCTTTATGTCGCCATGGAAACTACCACCTTGCTGAAAACCATTAATTAATTACAGTGATCTGTGTGCAGAGACTAGGCCTTGTCTGATTCATTCAGCCTGACATTTCCCTGTTGCCACGGTGAAAAATTGTTGCTGTGGCGTAGCTCGTGCCGCTTTTAGAAAAAACGTTGATTGCACTACGCTAATTTAAGTCATATGGCTATATCAGACTTCTTTGGTGTTGTTTTGATCCTGGCTATACCCCTCATACATAAAACTTTTCCATACTTTACTTCGGCCTCCATTTAATGAAAAGATACACTATAAAAATGTAATTTACTGTGCAGAAATATGTACACACTCAGGGGCGCAACTTTGGTTTTAGAAGTAGGGGGGAAATTGGAGACGTCCGCATGGTCCTAAAGCACACAGTTGTCTCGTTTCGTATCACATTCCAATGATAAAACTGGGGAGGACAAAAATGCAATTTCAGAATGTGTGTGGGGGGGGGGAATGTCCCCCGTCCCCCGTCTCCAGTGAAAGCTGTGTCTCTGTGCACACTATCTGTTCAAATGTATAAATATCTGTGGTGGCAGAGAAGGCATAGCGTGTAAGAGGCCATAGTAAAAGTGTATATAGTAGCCACCTTGCCTGTGTGTGCACTGAACCAAAGGGTAAGGGGAGATACCTAGTCAGTTGTCCAACTGAAATGTGTCTTCCTCCATTTAACCCAACCCCTCTGAATCAGAGAGGTGCAGGGTGCTGCCTTAATCAACATCCACGTCTTCGGCACCCGGGGAACAGTGGGTTAACTGCCTTGCTATGGGGCAGAACGACAGATTTTTACCTTGTAAGCTTAGGTATTCGATCCAGCAATCTTTCGGTTACTGGCCCAACGCTCTAACCACTAGGCTACCTGCGTATGGGGTACACCAGTTATCACTCTGTGAGCTGAGCAATCTTGTCTTACATACAGTTGTACACTTCACATACCTTTAAGAATGTTACATTAACAACTGTGTTTAACTCAATCACAGTTTCACCATAACTTCTGTTCTAATGTTACTGCTCGAAATGAGCTTTCAAATAACTCAGAGAAGGTTTCTATTGGGCAATTTTAAGGCTCTACATTCACTACCCAGAGGGGACTACATTCACTACCCAGAGGGACTACATTCACTACCCAGAGGGGACTACATTCACCACCCAGAGGGACTACATTCACTACCCAGAGGGGACTACATTCACTACCCAGAGGGACTACATTCACTACCCAGAGGGACTACATTCACTACCCAGAGGGGACTACATTCACCACCCAGAGGGACTACATTCACTACCCAGAGGGGACTACATTCACTACCCAGAGGGACTACATTCACTACCCAGAGGGGACTACATTCACTACCCAGAGGGACTACATTCACCACCCAGAGGGACTACATTCACTACCCAGAGGGGACTACATGCACTACCCAGAGGGGACTACATTCACTACCCAGAGGGGACTACATTCACTACCCAGAGGGACTACATTCACTACCCAGAGGGACTACATTCACCACCCAGAGGGACTACATTCACTACCCAGAGGGGACTACATGCCCTACCCAGAGGGGACTACATTCACTACCCAGAGGGGACTACATTCACTACCCAGAGGGGACTACATGCACTACCCAGAGGGGACTACATTTACTACCCAGAGGGGACTACATTCACTACCCAGAGGGGACTACATTCACTACCCAGAGGGACTACATTCACTACCCAGAGGGGACTACATGCACTACCCAGAGGGGACTACATGCACTACCCAGAGGGGACTACATTCACTACCCAGAGGGGACTACATTCACTACCCAGAGGGGACTACATTCACTACCCAGAGGGGACTACATTCACCATCCAGAGGGGACTACATTCACTACCCAGAGGGGACTACATTCACCATCCAGAGGGGACTACATTCACCACCCAGAGGGGACTACATTTACTACCCAGAGGGGACTACATTCACTACCCAGAGGGACTACATTCACTACCCAGAGGGACTACATTCACTACCCAGAGGGACTACATTCACTACCCAGAGGGGACTACATTCACCACCCAGAGGGGACTACATGCACTACCCAGAGGGGACTACATTTACTACCCAGAGGGGACTACATTCACTACCCAGAGGGACTACATTCACTACCCAGAGGGACTACATTCACTACCCAGAGGGACTACATTCACTACCCAGAGGGACTACATTCACCATCCAGAGGGGACTACATTCACCACCCAGAGGGGACTACAATCACTACCCAGAGGGGACTACATTCACTACCCAGAGGGACTACATTCACTACCCAGAGGAACTACATTCACCACCCAGAGGGGACTACATTCACTACCCAGAGGGGACTACATTTACTACCCAGAGGGGACTACATTCACTACCCAGAGGGACTACATTCACCACCCAGAGGGGACTACATTCACCACCCAGAGGGGACTACATTCACCACCCAGAGGGACTACATTCACTACCCAGAGGGACTACATTCACCATCCAGAGGGGACTACATTCACCATCCAGAGGGGACTACATTCACTACCCAGAGGGACTACATTCACCATCCAGAGGGGACTACATTCACCACCCAGAGGGGACTACATTCACTACCCAGAGGGGACTACATTCACTACCCAGAGGGGACTACATTCACCACCCAGAGGGGACTACATTCACCACCCAGAGGGGACTACATTCACCACCCAGAGGGGACTACATTCACCACCCAGAGGGGACTACATTCACCACCCAGAGGGGACTACATTCACCACCCAGAAGGGACTATTATCTGAAAATAGAAACATAGACAGCAGATAGACAGTGCTTTCCATCCGCAAAGATGAGATCTCAGTTTTGTCAGTAACTTACCTTACGGTGGTGATTATGTTGCATTTATAAAGCCTTAAATGCATGACATAAAGAGTCATAATGAAGACATGAAGAGTCATAATGAAGACATGAAGAGTCATAATGAAGACATAAAGAGTCATAATGAAGATAGGACTTCTCCTCTTGAGTTCATAGTAGGAAGCTGTGAAAGTGGAGGCATAGAACCAACAGATGAGACAAGCTATTGTAAGGGAGTGTGTATATTGCATACCTCGTTCTCTACAGTAAGCTCTTGTTTGCCACCCACAGCTGATTGTGGATCAGTGTGGAAGTGGATGTGTGGAATGTGACATGGGCCTGACATTGCGTTAGCACAGCTGTTGTTTCCCCCTGGACACACACTGGACACACACTGGACATCACACTGGACACCACACTGGACACAAACTGGACACCACACTGGACACAAACTGGACACCACACTGGACACAAACTGGACACACACTGGACACAAACTGGACACCACACTGGACACCACACTGGACACAAACTGGACACACACTGGACACAAACTGGACACCACACTGGACACCACACTGGACACCACACAGGAAACCACAATGGACACCACACTGGACACCACACTGGAAACCACAATGGACACCACATTGGACACACACTGGACATCAAACTGGACACCACACTGGACACACACTGGACACAAACTGGACACACACTGGACACAAACTGGACACCACACTGGACACAAACTGGACACACACTGGACACAAACTGGACACCACATGGGACACCACACTGGACACCACACAGGAAACCACAATGGACACCACACTGGACACACACTGGACACACACTGGACAACACACTGGACACCACATTGGACACCACACTGGACACCACAGTGGACACACACTGGACAACACACTGGACACCACACTGGACACCACATTGGACACAAACTGGACACCACATTGGACACAAACTGGACACCACATTGGACACCACACTGGACAACACACTCACACTGGACACACACTGGACACACACTGGACACCACATTGGACACCACACTGGACACCACACTGGACACCACACTGGACACCACATTGGACACCACACTTGACACCACACTGGACACACACTGGACACCACATTGGACACCACACTGGACACCACACTGGACACCACATTGGACACCACACTGGACACCACACTGGACACACACTGGACACCACATTGGACACCACACTGGACACCACACTGGACACCACACTGGACACCACACTGGACACACACTGGACACCACACTGGACACACACGGGACACCACACTGGAAACCACACTGGACACCACACTGGACACCACACTGGACACCACACTGGACACACACTGGACACCACACTGGACACCACACTGGACACCACACTGGACACCACACTGGACACACACTGGACACACACTGGACACCACAGTGGACACCACACTGGACACCACACTGGACACACACTGGACACAAACTGGACACCACACTGGACACCACACTGGACACCACACTGGACACCACACTGGACACACTGCCAACTGGCCTCTCGTCCATAAGGTTATGTAACCCGTCTGACCACTGTCTGGACTCACAAACACAGTATGTCTCCCTACATGGTGCACTGCTTTGACCAGGAAAGTGAAGTGTAATTTGACCCACATCATCATCATCATCATCATCATCATCATGGTGCATCTTGAAAGTCCAATAACTTAAACACTTAAACATGTCCCCGCTGCCTAAGGCTATGTCCCCTCTGTCTAAGGCTATGTCCCCTCTGTCTAAGGCTATGTCCCCTCTGCCTAAGGCTATGTCCCCTCTGTCTAAGGCTGTCCATGTCCTATGTCCCCTCTGTCTAAGGCTATGTCCCCTCTGTCTAAGGCTATGTCCCCTCTGTCTAAGGCTATGTCCCCTCTGTCTAAGGCTATGTCCCCTCTGTCTAAGGCTATGTCCCCTCTGCCTAAGGCTATGTCCCCTCTGCCTAAGGCTATGTCCCCTCTGCCTAAGGCTATGTCCCCTCTGTCTAAGGCTATGTCCAATCTGTCTAAGGCTATGTCCCCTCTGTCTAAGGCTATGTCCCCTCTGTCTAAGGCTATGTCCCCTCTGTCTAAGGCTATGTCCCTTCTGTCTAAGGCTATGTCCCTTCTGCCTAAGGCTATGTCCCCTCTGCCTAAGGCTATGTCCCCGCTGCCTAAGGCTATGTCCCTTCTGCCTAAGGCTATGTCCCTTCTGTCTAGGGCTATGTCCCCTCTGCCTAAGGCTATGTCCCCTCTGCCTAGGGCTATGTCCCCTCTGCCTAAGGCTACGTCCCCGCTGCCTAAGGCTATGTCCCTTCTGCCTAAGGCTATGTCCCCTCTGCCTAAGGCTATGTTCCTTCTGTCTAGGGCTATGTCCCCTCTGTCAGTAAATTATGTCAGTAATAAACAAAGTAATCAGTTCACTAGTACTCATTACCAACCGGCCTGAAACAGCCATATCTCTGCTTCATTACCAACCGGCCTGAAACAGCCTTATCTCTGCTTCATTACCAACCGGCCTGAAACAGCCTTATCTCTGCTTCATTACCAACCGGCCTGAAACAGCCTTGTCTTGGCTTCATTACCAACCGGCCTGAAACAGCCATATCTCTGCTTCATTACCAACCGGCCTGAAACAGCCTTATCTCTGCTTCATTATCAACCGGTCTGAAACAGCCATATCTCTGCTTCATTACCAACCGGCCTGAAACAGCCTTGTCTTGGCTTCATTACCAACCGGCCTGAAACAGCCTTATTTCGGCTTCATTACCAACCCGGCCTGAAACAACCTTATCTTGGCTTCATTACCAACCGGCCTCAAACAACCTTATCTCTGCTTCATTACCAACCGGCCTGAAACAGCCATATCTCTGCTTCATTATCAACCGGCCTAAAACAATATAGATTTACAGCAGCTGCTGTAGCCACAGCTGAAGAGCCCATCCCCTCTTAGTTCATTTCTATTTCATTTTGTGTCTCTTTTTACTTTCTTCTAGACTACTGTTGAACAGTATTGTCTCTTGGTCTAAGTGTAGTATATGAGATGTATCTAAATTTAGTAGGCCTATATAGGCCTGCGCTTGCAATAGAGAGTTACAAATACACAGTTACCGAAGACACAAGCCAAACATGCTTTGAAGTCCAAAGTCCAGTTTGTTTTAGCCCCGGCACAGCTGCTTTTGTAGGCCGACAGCTGACCCAATTTTAGTTGCTTATCAGTGACTATACTTGGTACGCCTCAATTCTGATATAAGGTTGGTCCACGATTATTAACTAGCTCGATGTGCTGAATGCAGCTGGAATGTTGAACGGTGAGCCATGCCCACTGCACTCATTCCAGAAGCCAAATGCTAGCTAACCAGTGCTTGTGTATCGTCCCACTCACGTGGCCCAGTCGGACAGGCATGTTTGCCTCCGGGGGGTCAACAAGTTCGGCCGTGGTGTACTATGTATAAGGGTGGGGGGAAGGGGTTTGTTTCTGTTTGTGTGTGTGTGTGTGTGTGTGTGTGTGTGTGTGTGTGTGTGTGTGTGTGTGTGTGTGTGTGTGTGTGTGTGTGTGTGTGTGTGTGTGTGTGTGTGTGTGTGTGTGTGTGTGTGTGTGTGTGTGTGTGTGTCTGAATTTCTATGTGAATGTGTGTTTCTATGCGTTGTGTGTGTTTCCAAGCTGCAGGAAGTCACCCCATTGAGTGTGATGATGTCATAGTGCTGAAAGTACCTATAATATAGCGGCTTTGATTAAGCATAGAACCAAGTAAGACGAGTGTCCTTTTCACGTGGTCTGTAGTCCCGCAAACAGCCCACTGCCGTACACACGTTCTACTGGCTGGGGTGACCCCTCTATTAAACAGTGGAGTATATTGGTTCAGAACCCCTCTAGTTGAGCCTTACTGACGTGTGGGTGGATTAAACAGTGGAGTATATTGGTTCAGAACCCCTCTAGTTGAGCCTTACTGACGTGTGGGTGGATTAAACAGTGGAGTATATTGGTTCAGAACCCCTCTAGTTGAGCCTTACTGACATGTGGGTGGATTAAACAGTGGAGTATATTGGTTCAGAACCCCTCTAGTTGAGCCTTACTGACATGTGGGTGGATTAAACAGTGGAGTATATTGGTTCAGAACCCCTCTAGTTGAGCCTTACTGACGTGTGGGTGGATTAAACAGTGGAGTATATTGGTTCAGAACCCCTCTAGTTGAGCCTTACTGACATGTGGGTGGATTAAACAGTGGAGTATATTGGTTCAGAACCCCTCTAGTTGAGCCTTACTGACGTGTGGGTGGATTAAACAGTGGAGTATATTGGTTCAGAACCCCTCTAGTTGAGCCTTACTGACGTGTGGGTGGATTACACAGTGGAGTATATTGGTTCAGCTAGAGGTGAGGTGTGCTTGAAATGTCTTGAGTCAATAAGTATTCAACCCCTTTGTGATGCCAAGCCTAAATAACTTCAGGAGTAAAAATGTACTTTAAAAGTCAGATAATAAGTTGCATGGACTCACTTTGTGTTCAATAATAGTGTTTTTGAATGATTACCTCATCTCTGTACCCCACACATACAATTATCTGTAAGGTCCCTCAGCCGAGCACTGAATTTCAAGCACAGATTCAACGACAAAGACCAGGGAGGTTTTCCAGTGCCTTGCAAAGAAGGGCACCTATTGGTAGATGGGTAAAAAAAGTAGACATTGAATATCCCTTTGAGTGCCTTATTGAAAACAGGATGCATGTTTTGGAATATTTTTTATTCTGTACAGGCTTCCTTCATTTCACTCTGTCATTTAGGTTAGTATTGAAGAGTAACTACAATGTTGTTGATCCATTCTCAGTTTTCTCCTATGCTGCTATTCCAAAACATGCATCCTGTTTTCAATTTTTTTTTAAATGTGGCAAAGAAATTAACTTTTTGTCCTGAATACAAGTGTTATTTTTGCGTCAAATTCAACACAACTGAGTACCATGCTTCATTATTTTCAAGCATGGTGTTGGCTGCATCATGTTATGGATATGCTTGTCATCAGCAAGGACTGGGGGAGTTTTTTAGGATAAAAAGAAATGGAATAGAGCTAAGCACAGGTAAATTCCTAGAAGAAAACCAGGTCCAGTCTGCTTTCCCACAGACAAATGTACCTTTCAGCAGGACAATAACCTAAAACGCAAGGCCAAATATACGCTGGAGTTTCTTACCAAGACGACATTGAATGTTCCTGAGTGGCCTTAGTTACAGTTTTGACTTCAATCAGATTGAAAATTTATGGCAAGACTTAAAAATGTCTGTCTAGCAATGATCAACAACCAATTTGGCCAGAGCTTGAAGAATTGTTTTAAGAATAAATGGGCAAATATTGTACAATTCATTAATATTATTGTTATCATATTTATTTCTCTTCCACTTTGACATTATAGAGTGCTTTGTGTAGATCGCTGACAAAAAATGACAAATCCATTTGAATCCCGCTTTGTAACACAACGAAATGGGGAAAAAGTCAAGTGGTGTGAATAGTTTCTGAGGCCACTGCATCTATTCAAACCGAGTGGATCTATCCCTTTGTTTTCATCCTGAATGTAGATGAAAATAGTTGGTTTTGTATTACAACGTCTAGAAATAGGCCCTTAGACATGTAAGCATCCTCTCTATAGACGGTTGAACTGTTCAAATTGGGCCTTGACTAAGGCACCACCCACTGGGCACCAACTGGTTGAATCAACATGGTTTCCACATCATTTCAACCAAAAATTGAGAAATGTGATGACATTGAATCAATGTTGGAAAACTGATTGGATTTGAAGAAAGTAATCAACGTAAAGGGGAATTTCAGCTTTTTTTCCCCACCCAACTTTTAACCTAAATCCGATGAGATGGTGAAATGTTTTGTTCATTTCACACTGAATTCACGTTAGTTGACAACTCAACCACATGTAAATCAACGCTAGAACTGTAAATAGAAACACTGCATAATGACAAATATAACAGTCAACTGGAAATGACCCAAATGAAGATGTAATTCTAGAAAGATTCCGTCTACAGTTACTGTGATGGTTATGTAATCTACTGTAGATAAAGTACTCTGCTGTAGTTAAAGTACTGTACCGTAGATAAAATCACTCTTCTGTAGATAAAATATTTTACCGTAGATAAAGTACTCTACTGTAGATAAAGTACTGTACTGGAGATAAAGTACTATACTGTAGATAAAGTACTCTACCGTAGATAAAAGCACTCTACTGTAGATAAAGTACTATACTGTAGATAAAGTACTCTACCGTAGATAAAGTACTCTACTGTAGATAAAGTACTCTACTGTAGATAAAGTACTATACTGTAGATAAAGTACTCTACTGTAGATAAAGTACTATACTGTAGATAAAAGCACTCTGCTGTAGATAAAGTACTCTACTGTAGATAAAGTACTCTACTGTAGATAAAGTACTGTACTGGAGATAAAGTACTATACTGTAGATAAAGTACTCTACTGTAGATAAAAGCACTCTATTGTAGATAAAAGCACTCTATTGTAGATAAAGTACTATACTGTAGATAAAGTACTCTACTGTAGATAAAGTACTCTACCGTAGATAAAGTACTATACTGTAGATAAAAGCACTCTACTGTAGATAAAGTACTCTACTGTAGATAAAGTACTCTACTGTAGATAAAGTACTATACTGTAGATAAAGTACTCTACTGTCGATAAAGTACTATACTGTAGATAAAAGCACTCTACTGTAGATAAAGTACTCTACTGTAGATAAAGTACTCTACATGAAAAAACAGACCTGTAAAGAAAAACAGAACAATGTTTAGTTCTTATGAACACCCCTCTACACCTGCTTGTGGTTAATGCACCCACGGGGAACATGCCCATTCATGGCATTATGCAACAGGACCTTGATTACTGTGGAATGTTTGAGTGACAGGCACAAATACAGATCAGGCAAAACAGGCACTTTACTTCCTGTGACTGCCCCTATTGGCCTCTTGGCCAGGAGCATTAGGGAGGCTGCTTTTGCAAGATTGTTTTTGATCCACATTCACAATCATTTATTTTGATTTCCAGACCTTGTTGATTATTTGTTTAGACTTGTTTCTTCTCTACACATATAGAGTTGGTCTCACTTAGGAGGCTGTGATAAAACCAGCATCAAGGTAATTTATCTCATACTAGACTGAACACTTCATCAGCGCTGTCATTTCTAGCTCTCAAGCAGGAAGTAGTTGATGCCTCTGTCGAAATGTCTTGTTATGTCTATCCATCTAGCAAATGTTCAACTGATTTAAAATGGCTACCATATAAGACATTATAAGGAGGTCATACATGCTGATGTTACAATGCATTACAACCACATCATAATGCATTATAACTGTTGGCTGTAAGTAGTGTTACCAAATGTCCATAAGTTGAGTAAATGGTAAAGGTATATCGCCTTGAGCTTGTGACTGAGACTTATTTCCATTGAGTCAGTCTGTCCACTATGTCAGTGGATCACAGCTGCATGCCTAGCATGTCTGACCGTGGGGCATTTTCAACTGGGTGTGGCTTTACCAAAACCTGATGTCACCACCAGCCAGTAGAAACAGAAGCCAAGAGGTAGTCCACTGTATTTGTTTAAGGTCCTTGCTCTCCGGGATCCTTGTGACGTCCCTACCCCATTGAAAGTTGAAAAGTAAAATGGTTAATGGTACGGGTTATTGTTAAGGTTAGGCACCAAACGTGATCACCAAGGTACAGTGAGCAAATATGATCAACTTCAAGTTTTATCCTGTACCAAACACCTTAACTTCCAAATGAGATACTCTTAAGTCACAATAAAGGAAGTTAAATTTACATAAGCACACAAATATTTTTCTTAAGTCAGGCCAAGCCGTGAATAGCCCTATTGCGTCTGCATGTCATAGTCCTGAATCACCAGCGTGGGCTGGACTATGTAAACATCCACTTCCTGTGGATGAAGGTATGAGGTCTTTGGCACAACATGTCTGAAGCATGTGTACATGCTGATATATCATGCAGAGGTTGTTATAGCTATTCAGTGGATTTACAACTGCCACCTCACAGGTGATTTTATTTGCCCCCCCAAATAACTATTATTATTTTTAGACATAAAAACTGCAAAAACACCAGCAAATCAGCACTAAGTGATTTTTTTTAAATGATGGAAATCTGTTCCAAAGTATTCCGCACCCCTGACCAACTGCTCAAGAAAGAATCGTCCCACTGCTGAATAGTTGATGATATCTGCTGTAGAGGATGCAATAGAGAAACAGTTGTTGGTTGGGACCGTTTGTGACAGTGGTAAGACACGGCCCTGAGACGGTGGTAAGACACGGCCCTGAGACGGTGGTAAGACACGGCCCTGAGACGGTGGTAAGACACGGCCCTGAGACGGTGGTAAGACACGGCCCTGAGACGGTGGTAAGACACGGCCCTGAGACAGTCAGTCTTCCTCTGTGCACGGGCCCCCTCTAGTGGTTGATGAAGGGACTAAGCATGTTTTCAGTGACTCACTTGGTACACTAGCTCCCACTGTACTCCAAATCCATTTTTAACATCCCTTTCTCATGTTTTATGTAGTGTATATTCAACTTGTCGGCTAGTCGGCTGTTCTGCAGCAGAACGATGATGATATTCAACTGGTCAACTAGGCGACTGGTCTGCAGCAGAACGAGGATGATATTCAACTGGTCAACTAGTCGACTGGTCTGCAGCAGAACGAGGATGATATTCAACTGGTCAACTAGGCGACTGGTCTGCAGCAGAACGATGATGATCAAATCAAATCAAATTTATTTATATAGCCCTTCTTACATCAGCTGATATCTCAAAGTGCTGTACAGAAACCCAGCCTAAAACCCCAAACAGCAAGCAATGCAGGTGTAGAAGCACGGTGGCTAGGAAAAACTCCCTAGAAAGGCCAAAACCTAGGAAGTAACCTAGAGAGGAACCAGGCTATGAGGGGTGGCCAGTCCTCTTCTGGCTGTGCCGGGTGGAGATTATAACAGAACATGGCCAAGATGTTCAAATGTTCATAAATGACCAGCATGGTCAAATAATAATAATCACAGTAGTTGTCGAGGGTGCAGCAAGTCAGCACCTCGGGAGTAAATGTCAGTTGGCTTTTCATAGCCGATCATTAAGAGTATCTCTACCGCTCCTGCTGTCTCTAGAGAGTTGAAAACAGCAGGTCTGGGACAGGTAGCACGTCCGGTGAACAGGTCAGGGTTCCATAGCCGCAGGCAGAACAGTTGAAACTGGAGCAGCAGCACGGCCAGGTGGACTGGGGACAGCAAGGAGTCATCATGCCAGGTAGTCCTGAGGCATGGTCCTAGGGCTCAGGTCCTCTGAGAGAGAGAAAGAAAGAGAGAAATAGAGAATTAGAGAGAGCATACTTAAATTCACACAGGACACCGGATAAGACAGGAGAAGTACTTCAGATATAACAAACTGACCCTAGCCCCCCGACACATAAACTACTGCAGCATAAATACTGGAGGCTGAGACAGGAGGGGTCAGGAGACACTGTGGCCCCATCCGATGATACCTCCGGACAGGGCCAAACAGGAAGGATATAACCCCATCCACTTTGCCAAAGCACAGCCCCCACACCACTAGAGGGATATCTTCAACCACCAACTTACCATCCTGAGACAAGGCCGAGTATAGCCCACAAAGATCTCCGCCACGGCACAACCCAAGGGGGGGCGCCAACCCAGACAGGAAGATCACATCAGTGACTCAACCCACTCAAGTGACGCACCCTTCCTAGGGACAGCATTAAAGAGCACCTGTAAGCCAGTGACTCAGCCCCTGTAATAGGGTTAGAGGCAGAGAATCCCAGTGGAGAGAGGGGAACCGGCCAGGCAGAGACAGCAAGGGCGGTTCGTTGCTCCAGAGCCTTTCCGTTTACCTTCACACTCCTGGGCCAGACTACACTCAATCATACGACCCACTGAAGAGATGAGTCTTCAGTAAAGACTTAAAGGTTGAGACCGAGTCTGCGTCTCTCACATGGGTAGGCAGACCATTCCATAAAAATGGAGCTCTATAGGAGAAAGCCCTGCCTTCAGCTGTTTGCTTAGAAATTCTAGGGACAATTAGTAGGCCTGCGTCTTGTGACCGTAGCGTACGTGTAGGTATGTACGGAAGGACCAAATCGGAAAGATAGGTAGGAGCAAGCCAGTCAACTAGTTGACTGTTCTAGTCAACTGGTCGACTAGTTCAGGTGTTCCCAAACATTTTCAGTCGGGGCTCCCCTTTCAGCATTGCCCCCCTTTCAGCATTGCTCCCCTTCCAGCATTGCTCCCCTTCCAGCATCGCCCCCCTTCCAGTATTGCCCCTTCCAGCATTGCTCCCCTTCCAGCATTGCCCCCCTTCCAGCATTGCTCCCCTTCCAGCATTGCTCCCCTTCCAGCATTGCTCCCCTTCCAGCATTGCCCCCCTTCCAGCATTGCTCCCCTTCCAGCATTGCCCCTTTCCAGCATTGCCCCCCTTTCAGCATTGCCCCCCTTCCAGCATTGCCCCCTTCCAGCATAGCCCTTTTCCAGCATTGCCCTTTTCCAGCATTGCCCCCCTTCCAGCATTTCCACCCTTCCAGCATTGCCCCCCTTACAGCATTGTCCCTTCCAGCATTGCTCCCCTTCCAGAATTGCTCCCCTTCCAGCATTGCTCCCCTTCCAGCATTGCTCCCCTTCCAGCATTGCTCCCTTTCCAGCATTGCTCCCTTTCCAGCATTGCCCCCCTTCCAGCATTGCCCCCCTTCCAGCATTGCCCCCCTTCCAGCATTGCTCCCTTTCCAGCATTGCTCCCTTTCCAGCATTGCCCCCCTTCCAGCATTGCCCCCCTTCCAGCATTGCCCCCCTTCCAGCATCGCTCCCCTTCCAGCATTGCCCCCCTTCCAGCATTGCTCCCCGAACTAGCATTGCCCCCTTTCCAGCATTGCCCCCTTTCCAGCATTGCTCCCCTTCCAGCATTGCTCCCTTTCCAGCATTGCTCCCCTTCCAGCATTGCTCCCTTTCCAGCATTGCTCCCTTTCCAGCATTGCCCCCCTTCCAGCATTGCCCCCCTTCCAGCATTGCCCCCCTTCCAGCATTGCCCCCCTTCCAGCATTGCTCCCTTTCCAGCATTGCTCCCTTTCCAGCATTGCCCCCCTTCCAGCATTGCCCCCCTTCCAGCATTGCCCCCCTTCCAGCATCGCTCCCCTTCCAGCATTGCCCCCCTTCCAGCATTGCCCCCCTTCCAGCATTGCCCCCCTTCCAGCATTGCTCCCCTTCCAGCATTGCCCCCCTTCCAGCATTGCTCCCCTTCCAGCATTGCTCCCCTTCCAGCATTGCCCCCCTTCCAGCATTGCTCCCCTTCCAGCATTGCTCCCCTTCCAGCATTGCTCCCCGAACTAGCATTGCCCCCTTTCCAGCATTGCCCCCTTTCCAGCATTGCTCTCCTTCCAGCATTGCTCCCTTTCCAGCATTGCTCCCCTTCCAGCATTGCTCCCTTTCCAGCATTGCTCCCTTTCCAGCATTGCCCCCCTTCCAGCATTGCCCCCCTTCCAGCATTGCCCCCCTTCCAGCATTGCCCCCCTTCCAGCATTGCTCCCCTTCCAGCATTGCTCCCTTTCCAGCATTGCTCCCTTTCCAGCATTGCCCCCCTTCCAGCATTGCTCCCCTTCCAGCATTGCTCCCTTTCCAGCATTGCTCCCTTTCCAGCATTGCCCCCCTTCCAGCATTGCCCCCCTTCCAGCATTGCCCCCCTTCCAGCATTGTTCCCCTTCCAGCATTGCCCCCCTTTCAGCATTGCTCCCAGAACTAGCATTGCCCCCTTCCAGCATTGCTCCCCTTCCAGCATTGCCCCCCTTCCAGCATTGCCCCCCTTCCAGCATTGCCCCCCTTTCAGCATTGCTCCCAGAACTAGCATTGCCCCCTTCCAGCATTGCTCCCCTTCCAGCATTGCCCCCCTTCCAGCATTGCTCCCCTTCCAGCATTGCTCCCCTTCCAGCATTGCTCCCAGAACTAGCATTGCCCCCTTCCAGCATTGCTCCCCTTCCAGCATTGCCCCCCTTCCAGCATTGCCCCCCTTCCAGCATTGCTCCCCTTCCAGCATTGCTCCCAGAACTAGCATTGCCCCCTTCCAGCATTGCTCCCCTTACAGCATTGCCCCCCTTCCAACATTGCTCCCCTTCCAGCATTGGGAAACATCCCGCGCTCCCCCTATGCGCCCCTGCACGTGCCACGTCTATTTCTATGGGCACAAGCATCTTTCACGACACAAACGGTTCACACCCCTCTTGTTGCAGGTTTCAAGCACATTTCCTTCAATTCTACACATTTTGTCATGGGGTGCAGAGAACATTTTGCACTTTTAAAGCTCCAATTCTATACATTATGCCTAATGTGTGTAATGTGTATTCCCTACAGTTTGGGAACCACTGGACTAGTCGACTGTTCTGCAGCTGAACGATGATGATGATGATGATATTCAACTGGCAGATTTCGTTTGGCGGCAGATGGCAGTCCGCTAACACAATGTTAACTTTTAAGCCTTTCTCTAACCCTAACCTTACTGAAACTAAACCTAACTTTAATCTTAACCGAACTCTTGTCCCTAAACCTAACCTTAATCCTAACCTTAATTCATTTCGACCCCTATGCTTAATCTTATTTATTTTTTTCTGCCAGTGTAATATACTCTTCATATGTTTCATAGCTAAGGGTTGATCAATTCTGTTGAGATTAAGAGTGATCTTAAATAATACACAACCCATGATTTAGCATAATAAACCAATGATATCGATGTAGATTATTGGACCAAAAACGCCTATGTGCTAAAGGAACCTACAAGAACCCACAGGAGTCCACAGGAACCTACAAGAACCCACAGGAGTCCACAGGAACCTACAAGAACCCACAGGAGTCCACAGGAACCTACAATAACCTACAACAACCCACAGGAGTCCACAGGAATCTACAATAACCCACAGGAGTCCACAGGAACCTACAAGAACCTACAAGAACCCACAGGAGTCCACAGGAACCTACAAGAACCCACAGGAGTCCACAGGAACCTAAAGGAACCTATATGATTCTAAAGGAACCTAAAGGAAGTAAGAAGATATTGCTTTAGATGTAAAACACAATGCTGGTCTTGTGGACACACAGGGTGTGCAGGCATTTGTTCCAGTCCTGCACTAACACACCTGATTCACCCAAGGCTTTATGATGATTTGATTAGTTTAGTTAGATTGTGGTTCCCCAGGATCAGGCTCAAAGATCCCTGCTTTACAGACCAGAAAGGACAACCAAATATGATTCAAAGTAAGTTACATGTTCTCTATAGAAAGAAAACCCACAAAATATTTGAACCTTTTCAAAAATATATGTTTTTGATAGCAAAATACAAAAAAAATGTGAATTGGTCAAGTTGATACATTTGGCAATTTCTGACTAAATATAACTTAATTTCAGATTTGTATACCTTTATACAATATGTTCCATCACACGTCGATGCTTTTCATCCACTTTGATGTGATTTTTATAGAATTTCACAGTTTTCTTACCACAAAAGTTTCCAACCATTGAAGCCCAATGTAGCATTTTTGCATATATATTTTTTTAGAAACAGAGGCCTATTAGAAGTATTTCTGAGGAGTAGTGAAAATGTTTCCTCATTTGGATCTATGCTTGGGTCTCACAGGGTTGTTAAGGATTCTACACATCTATCCAACTTTAGTCACAGGGTTGTTAAGGATTCTACACACCTCTCCAACTATAGCCAACCCAACCACCTATGGACAGTTGTTAAAAGAATCTGCTCTGTGTGTAGTCCGTTGATCTGCTAGTTTTGCTGTAGTTAGATAGCCTCTGGGCATTAGCTTAGCATTACCTCCCAACTAGTGGCTCTGCAATACAGTGACTGGCAAAGGTCTACCGCAGGTCAACCACACAGGACCCAGGGCAGATTCAGCCTGACTGTATAGACTTCTAATGGATATCCGGTGGTTTGAACCTGGCAGCCGCTTCCACTGCACACAGCGTAATAAATTAAACTTCACACCACATAGGACCTTCATCACTGTCTCCTCATACGGTGGTTATTCAATACTGTAGTTGAGCACCTCGTAATTACACGTCAGGATGAGGCTGCAAGTGACTGTTGGGATTAGAGATATTGTTGGTCGACTGTGATTATATTTGTTTAGTTCACTCTTCGTTGACTTTAGAGAGGGCACAGTTTTATTGACACAATATGTACAGTGAGCTCTAAAAGTATTGGGACAGTGACACATTCTTTGTTGTTTTGGTTCTGTAATCCAACACTTTGGATATGAAATTATACAATGACTATGAGGTTAAAGTGCAGGACTGTCAGCTTTAATTTGAGGGTACTTTCATCCATGTCGGGTGAACCGTTTAGAAATTACAGCACTTTTTGTACATAGTACCCCCCCCATTTTACTGTGTATTAAAGTAGTAAAAAGTTAAGTATTTGGTCCCATATTCTTAGCACTGAATGACTACATCACGCTCGTGACTCTACAAATTTGTTGGATGCATTTGCTGTTCGTTTTGGTTGTGTTTCAGATCATTTTATGGCCAATAGAAATGAACGGTCAAATCCAAAGTGCTGGAGTACAGAGCCAAAACAACAAGATAAAATGTACTATCCTAATGCTTTTGGAGCTCACTGTAGGTGTAATACGTATGTATTGTAGATGGAAGGGGTTCGAAGCACTGTCGCAGAAGTTCACAAACGCTGTGAAGGAATGGATGTAGTCCTTTGACAATATGCCAGCTATTTACTTTTTTACTACGCTAGTAGTTTGCAGATGCTTGACTTTCTAAGATATTTTTTGTTACTTGGTGTTAACCAGGACACAGACACTTGGCGATAATCAGAGCAGGCCTATTTTCAGTTGATTTTAACACTAATTTTCTTCCATTTGTGGCGAGGAAGAACGGATTTCAGTCCTGCTTTGCTCTTTTAATTTAACTAATTGCCCTGTTGTAGAATAATATAGAGTAGAAAAATATAAATCTGCACACTGTTATGCTGCTCCTAAAGTGTTTAAGAAGAAAAGTACAACTAGGTCTTTGTCAGGACCTGACCTGATGTTATTGTAGAACAATAACAGGTGAAAATTAACAGGGAGCATAGAGGTGAATTTAGCACAGAGTTCTGCAAGTCCGCTTGCGTTTAGAAGTGCAAACTGTGCCTTTAACTCAAATTGACAGTTGAACCGCTCCAAAGACTAAAATACCTCGGAACCAGGAGAAACAGGTGCCACTTTCCACTAGAACCCAGTCGACCACAAGCAGACACAATGCCTCTCAGAACTACTCTTCATTCTGTCAGAAATAATATCTGGTTTACCAGCCCAGTGTTTCTCATGTCATATTGTGTGTGTGTGTGTGTGTGTGTGTGTGTGTGTGTGTGTGTGTGTGTGTGTGTGTGTGTGTGTGTGTGTGTGTGTGTGTGTGTGTGTGTGTGTGTGTGTGTGTGTGTGTGTGTGTGTGTGTGTGTGTGTGTGTGTGTGAGAGAGAGAGAGTGAAAGAGAAAAAAAATAGAGTGTGTGTATGTGTGTGTATGTACATACATTTGTGTGTTTTTGTGCAAATAAATGTGTGTGTGTGTGTGTGTGTGTGTGTGTGTGTGTGTGTGTGTGTGTGTGTGTGTGTGTGTGTGTGTGTGTGTGTGTGTGGAAGTCTTCAGGGGGCCTCTGGCTATCTATCACACCCGTGCAGACAGACTGTTAGGGCCCTGACCAGAGCTGCTGTTTCAGGCCTGTGAAGCCTGAGACAAAGCTGCATGCACATCCCCACTGTGGCTGCCCTGTTTCCGGCAGATGCCCCAGAACTGAGCCGAGGGGGATCCCACCACAAAGTGAAGGTTGCGTAAAAAAAAGAATAAAACAATTTTTAAAAGAAAAAGAGAGGCTCCCTCCTTCAACCTGAGGGCCGACTCTTTCCGCTGGCCGGGCTCGTGGGAGACATCCTAGGTGCACTGTGGTCGACATCCACTCCGAGCAGATGTTCGAGAAAGTCAACCTTTTTTTGTTGAGTTGTCACCGCAGCCCAACCAGCGTAACGGATTTGTCTTCCTCCTCATTTCGAGTAACCGTCTCTCTTCTACTGTATGTCTAAACAATGCTGGAGGCTGTGGTTCATCTGGAGCGCTCTTCAGCACCACACCATTTCAATATATATATTGTAGCATTAGCAAATTCTTTAGGAGATAACAGTGTCTCAGTTGTTTATTCATTGTGTAAAACATGTACTCCACGTCAGAGTCATGTTGGTATTATATCAATAGACTGAATTAACTTATATGTACTGTATGTGCATGTGGAACGGCTGGTAGTGTGTCCTAGTTTTGTCAGACCCCGTAGTTGTGTCAGACTCCTAGTTGTGTCAGACTCCTAGTTGTGTCAGACTCCTAGTTGTGTCAGACTCCTAGTTCTGTCAGACTCCTAGTTCTGCCAGACTCCTAGTTCTGCCAGACTCCTAGTTCTGCCAGACTCCTAGTTCTGCCAGACTCCTAGTTCTGCCAGACTCCTAGTTTTGTCAGACTCCTAGTTTTGTCAGACTCCTAGTTCTGTCAGACTCCTAGTTTTGTCTGACTCCTAGTTCTGTCTGACTCCTAGTTCTGTCAGACTCCTAGTTTTGTCAGACTCCTAGTTTTTGTCAGACTCCTAGTTTTTGTCAGACTCCTAGTTGTGTCAACTCAAGGGCCTGTATCAACTGAGGGTCAAGAGTTTGTCATTCACAAGCTCAGATGCCTCTAGTGCATAGTACACCACTTCCACTGTATTAATAAAATAAAACAATCTTATGTCATGTGAGGTTGACAGTTAATGCACGAGGTGAAACTGCATCTGCTACTGGTCGCCCCAGGCGCATTTTGTTATTGTTTGGTTTATGACATGGAGCAGAGGATCATTCCGCACCGTGGTAAAACCAAAATAGTCCTACGTAGTCTGATCATTCTGCACCGTGGTAAAACCAAACTGGCACTACGTAGTCTGATCATTCTGCACCGTGGCAAAACCAAACTAGCACTACGTAGTCTGATCATTCTGCACTGTGGTAAAACCAAACTAGCACTACGTAGTCTGATCATTCTGCACCGTGGTAAAACCAAACTAGTCCTACGTAGTCTGATCATTCTGCACCGTGGTAAAACCAAACTAGCACTACGTAGTCTGATCATTCTGCACCGTGGTAAAACCAAACTAGCACTACGTAGTCTGCTGTTCTATCGCACTGGCAATTATGTCAGAGGGTATAAAACATTATTTGTTGTTTCAATTAACATCTTTGTTGTTGTAATATCGCAAACGGACGAGGCAGTTTCACCTCTACGGATTACGGCTTTAAAGGAAACCCAAACTTAACCGTTATGTTAGTTAGTAACTGATTCTCATCTCCATGATTTTAAACAGTTAAAGCAGTGGAAGATTAACCTGAAATTAAAAATGTATTAAAGACTACGCATATACTTAAAGGGCATGTCGTGTGGCAATACCAAATGTACAAATTACTGGAGTAGTTTGAGGTAGATGTGTACATGTAGGCAGGGATTAGGAGAAAGTGACTGGTAGCAGGATGAATAATTATAATAATAGTAAACAGTATGGCAGCAGCATAAGTGGTATAAGATAATGAGAACAGTTTAATTTCACTTAAAATATGGAAATTATTGTTATTATATGAGGAGTAATATATAATAAAAAAAAAACAAATACAAATAAACCTTATGGAACAGCAGAGACTGTGAAGAGACACACACACAGGCACAGACACATGTATACACACACACATGATAACATACGCACTATACACACACGTACACATACATTTTGTGTTATAGATATGTGGTAGTAGAGTAGTGGCATGAGGGAACACAATGTGTTTTGAAATCTGTTGTGAAATGTATTGTAATATTTATTTATTTTAATTGCTGGACCCCAGGAAGAGGAGCTGCTGCCTTGGCAGGAACTAATGGGGATCCTTAAGGCCAGGCACCACAGGCTAATATGGATTTATTTTTTCTTCTTTACTCTCATCAGACTGAAACTTTACCAGTTCAAAGTATACATAAATTCAATATATTATTGTATTACAAGTTTTATTTATTTGTAAATTAAAATATGCAAATTAGGCAAGCTATCCTTAAATATGTGCTAATTTGCATATTACAAGAATCTGTTTTTCAACACATTGCTTCAATGCAGATTTTTTATTTTGTTTTATTGTGATAAGACACTCAATGGTCAGACTTTTACAGATCAGTTCATCAAAATATTGTCATTTCATGGAATTATTTAAAAAAACACTATTCACATGTATGACGGATGCATATTTAGCATATATTTACACATAAAATGACACTTAAAATCAAAACGACACAAGATATTAAAAAAGCCTCTGTAAAAGTCTGACTATAAGACCTAAGAACCTGTGTGTGGAATAATGGGAATGTATGTCCTTTGAAGACTGAGAAAAATGAATTGGCGCACCGGGAACATGAGCATTTTTAAAGATAGGCTAATGCAATTAAAATGTACTTTCCATAAATATGACAATTTATGTCACATTAATTAAACTCTTATTCATATATCACTTCTAAACTGACAAATAAACATCAAATATACCTTTTACATATACATTAGCACATTTAATATGTTTGTTTCAAGCAGTAGAGGATATGCTTTGAATACTGGTCTGTTTGGCAAATATGCAGTTTTGGGCAAATTCTCATATCACTTTGCTCAATTTGTCACATACAATGATTTTGTATGGCTGTTGAAATGTGCAGAACATGAATCAGCTATGCCTGCCCCATATGTAAGGCCCTCTTTGAGTTGTTGCTGGTGACGCTTTGCTTTCTTGACTGTGTCATGGGACCTGCGCCTACTCTTGACACACTCCATTGAAGCAGCATCAACTCTCACAACTCCTCTCTGATTGCTCCAGTGTCACCAAAGTGTTGTCAAGCCATAATTTGTTCATCACATTTGCTATAGCAGTGGCTCTCTCATTGAACGTGGCTACTGCCATACTGGATGCTCCGTCAATGTGGCTTTTGCCCACGGAGATAGTTTTGTGGCATCGCGACTATATTAGAGAGTTCAGACATTCATTTGCATTCTGGGTACCTCCGTGCTACATTCTTTGGAGGACGTTATCATTTGACATCCTATGATATACAGCTACCATTTTCTGTGCAACCTCTCTATTAAAAATGTATGGCCTCCAAGGTGTTTGTGACAGGTTGGATCTTCACCATTTTCTATGGCTCGCTGGTACCAGATCCAATGCACACACCTATCCCGTAGTTGGAAGTGAATCCTCTCTTGTGCCATGTGCCATCGAAGGATACATTAATGTCTATGATGTCATCCTCATCCTCCTTCAGCATCTCTGCTATGTCTGGGTCTCTATCTGCGTATGCTCTTCTAATTATCTTTGTAGCACTCTCCATTGACTGTAGCCCTCTCTGAATCTCTGCAACTAAAGTGGGGGGAAAAAATACTTATTACAGTGCCTTGAAAAAGTATTCATCCCCCTTGGCGTTTTTCCTATTTGGTTGCATTACAACCTGTAATTTAAATCGATTTTTCTTTGGATTACATGTAATGGACATACACAAAATAGTCCAAATTGGTGAATGGAAATTTAAAAAATTACTTGTTTCAAAAAATTCCTAAAAAAATTATCATGGAAAAGTGGTGCGTACATATGTATTCACCCCCTTTGCTATGAAGCCCCTAAATAAGATCTGGTGCAACCAATTACCTTCAGAAGTCACATAATTAGTGAAATAAAGTTCACCTGTGTGCAATCTAAGTGTCACATGATCTGTCACATGAACTCAGTATATATACACCTGTTCTGAAAGACCCCAGAGTCTGCAACACCACCAAGCAAGCGGCACCATGAAGACCAAGGAGCTCTCAAAACAGGTCAGAGACCTTAAAAAATATCCTAAACTTTGAACATCCCATTATTAAAAAATGGAAAGAATATGGCACCACAACAAACCTGCCAAGAGAGGGCCGCCCACCAAAAGTGACAGACCAGGCAAGGAGGGCATTAATCAGAGAGGCAACAAAGAGACCAAAGATAACCCTGAAGGAGCTGCAACGCTCCACAGCGGAGATTGGACTATCTGTCCATAGGACCACTTTAAGCCGTACACTCCACAGAGCTGGGATTTACGGAAGAGCGTCCAGAAAAAAGCCATTGCTTAAAGAAATAAATAAGCAAACACGTTTGGTGTTCGCCAAAAGGCATGTGGGAGACTCCCCAAACATATGGAAGGTACTCTGGTCAGATCAGACTAAAACTGTCTGGCGCAAACCCAACACCTCTCATCACCCTGAGAACACCATCCCCACAGTGAAGCATGGTGGTGGCAGCATCATGCTGTGTTTTTCATTGGCAGGGACTGGGAAACTGGTCAGAATTGAAGGAATGATGGATGGCGCTAAATACAGGGAAATTCTTGAGGGAAACTTGTTTCAGTCTTCCAGACATTTGAGACTGAGACAGAGGTTCACCTTCCAACAGGACAATGACCCTAAGCATACTGCTAAAGCAACACAAGTTGTTTAAGGGGAAACATTTAAATGTCTTGGAATGGCCTAGTCAAAGCCCAGACCTCATTCCAATTGAGAATCTGCGGTATGACTTAGATTGCTGTACATCAGTGGAACCCATCCAACTTGAAGGAGCTGGAGCAGTTTTGCCATGAAGAATGGGCAAAAATCCCAGTGGCTAGATGTGCCAAGCTTATAGAGATATACCCCAAGGGACTTGCAGCTGTAATTACTGCAAAAGGTGGCTCTACAAAGTATTGTCTTAGGGGGGGGGGGGGGGTGAATAGTTATGCACGCTCAAGTTTTCTGTTAATTTTGTCTTATTTCTTGTTTGTTTCACAATAAAAATGATTTAGCATCTTCAAAGTGGTAGGCATGTGTAAATCAAATGATACAAACCCCCCCAAAATCTATTTTAATTCCAGGTTGTAAGGTAACAAAATAGGAAAAATGCCAAGGGGGGTGAATACTTTCGCAAGCCACTGTATGTCTGTTGACATTACAGACATAACTGCAGGACTAAATATCAGCATGTTACCCTATGTAAATATTAGCATATCAGCACGCATTTACGTTATGTAAAGCTAATTTCTCACTAATCACATTAGGCTACAGCCCTATGACACTGTAGGCCTATGTGACAGTCTCATTGTATAGTTGTTTTCCTATCACTCTGTTTTGTTAACATTGAATACATTTGCTGGAACAAGGAAGTAAATATTATTTATACACAGCAAGTCACCTGACAATAACGGGCTACTCTCCCTTTTTATTTACCTGTCATGTCTCTGATATGAGCTGAGAAGCAAGGAAGGACTCCCTAAGACTGCATTACCAAGTCCAAGTTCGTGGGCTAGAATAATAATCCTCACATTTATATCAAATGCCACATCTCCCCTGGAGTAGTCCTGCAGCATGGAGGAAGTGTAAACACTCCTCCTAAATGCATCATGATCACCTTCACAGTCTGCACATTCTATCATGACAGAATTACAGAATCACTGGTTGGTGAAGTCTGTGGTGATTTTCAGTCCAGTGTTCAGACAATTAGGGCAAATCAAATCATGTACAGTTTGGTTTATTTGAGACATGTGAATAAAAGCCACTGTTGGCTGGCTGCTAGATTGATCGCTGCTTGTTGTCATCTTCATTTCAACTCATTTGAGTCTCAACGCGCTGCTGCGGGCTACCTCCTTTTCCTCCTCTACCTGTAGTGCCACTGCCTCGATCGGCGGATCAGGCAGATGTTTTCTTTGATTCACTGCTTTTCTCGCATTGGCTAACTGAGATCGCCTATTTTTATTCACATACCGTAGGTATATTCTTTGACATTTTCTCATTTGGTCTCTCTTTACATTTGATTCTTCGCGGGAGATATTTTCAAACAAGGAAGCGCTGTGTGGCACGTGAGGCCTTTTAACCAATCAGGTTGCCGAAAAGGGCCTTTAAATGCCAGTAACCAATCGGATTTCAGGAAATTACTACTCTTTCAGCACTAGGCACTACGTCTACAAAGGATATAGCCATGTATGGACTAGCTAACGCTATGCTCCGGAAAACAAGCTTTTGAACGATATATGATTCAACATGGAGAGTTTAAAAAAATAGCGGTTGAAGTTCTACATGAAACATGCTATCAAGAACGACATTTATGTTAGGTGTAGTTGACTGAGTTGGGATAAAATTATACAAATAAAGTATTTATATACATTATTGCCGATACATTTTTGTACATTTGATATTGATATTTGATTTATATGCAAAATATCCCAAAATCTGAAAATTGACGGAAGCAAAATCACAATTTTTGCCTGTGGTGCCTGGTCTTAATAAATACAAATGTCTCTGTTTTACTTGTGCCAATATAGTGGACTGCATGCATAACACTACCTGGTTCGATCTAAAAATACATATTTTTGTGAAATTAGCAAGCCTAGTGGTGGTCTTTATCAGAAGTGGGTCACTTGATGAGAAGTGCCACGGTCTGTCTGTCTTGAGCCGACATCGAAATGAATCAATACTGCCATCTAGTGTTAATGGGTAATATAATAACACATAATTGTCTTTATGAAATTAGTGGATGGATGGACCATCTATTCTAGTTGGTTTAGGACTATAATGGAGTTCAATGTCTAGACGGTCTAGGTCTGTAATCGAGTTGGATGTCTAGTCTATGAAATTAGTTCTATAGTGGAGTACAATATCTAGTCTGTCTAGTCTGTCTAGATCTATAGTGGAGTTGGAGGTGTTGGATGTCTAGTCTAGTTCTGGTTCATCTATATTTATAGAGTTGAATATCTAGGCTGAGTAAACGCTGCAGTTGTCGGGCTCAAGCTGAAATTACATTTAAATGTAAAGCACTGTGCTTTTGTAGACAACAGGCCTTTGATTGAATCCTGGCCCTATACTCTAGATCAACCTCAATCAGTGCAAAAGCCATATCGAAAAAACACAAGCGATTTGCGGGCCATATTGAAAGAACACAAGCGATTTGCGGGCCATATTGAAAGAACACAAGCGATTTGCGGGCCATATTGAAAGAACACAAGGAATTGTCGGGCCATATTGAAAAAACACAAGGGATTACCGGGCCATATCGAAAAAACACAAGCGATTTGCGGGCCATATTGAAAAAACACAAGCGATTTGCGGGCCATATTGAAAGAACACAAGGAATTGTCGAGCCATATTGAAAAAACACAAGGGATTGGGTGGGCCATATTGAAAAAACACAAGGGATTACCGGGCCATACATAGACTGTTATGGTAATGATTGTTTTACATATGATAAAATATGGCCCTTTATAATGCATATAGCCGTATTAACATATTAAAACAAAATAAGATATCAATATTTGTCCAGCCTTTGCTGCTATTCTTGCAGATGTGCATAATATGCTGCGATCCTAATCAAAAAGTATTTAACTCCAAATACCAAAAATTTAGCTAGAATATTGTACTATTTAAACTTAAAACATTTTTAAATGTTTTGTTGCACTGCATGGATCACCCGTTCGGTTGAATGCAGCGTTGGCTTATGGTGCACTCAAAATGTATTGTCGTTGAGTAGACAGCCTAGGCTACTAGGTTACTGCCCAGATGTTGCTGAAATAGGCCTACGTGTGTCTCCTTTGCATGGTGTTTTGTCGCAGGTTTTGTTTTTTGGTTAGTCAAGCATTAAAAACCGAAGCCAGACTACAACATTTTAGTAGCCTAGCTAAAACTGTGGCATGTGTCTGTCTGTCAACTTTCCCTCTGCTGCTTTGCCAGTAAGCGGGACGAACGAAAGCAGCGCAATTGAAGTTTCTTTCACCAATGTGAGCACATCAGGCTATAATTTCATGAAGTAGATGACTCAACTGCAGACTCATTTATACTCGCTTGCGTGTCCTTTTGTCCTTTAGTAGTAATTTATACCCGCGTCTGAATCCTTTATCTTATAACTTTTTAACAACCAAGATTACATTTTCTGTAGGCTACAGCAATGACCTGTTGGAACCTAAGCTTGAAGTGGACATTTTTATTTTTTTATTTTATTCAGCTTTATTCAATTGTATTCTTCATACTATAAAATAATGCCACGGAATTCTAAGCAAATTTTGTCTGCTAAATGAACTTGTGTACCCACAGCCATATGGCATAGCCAGATCAAGACCTAACATAAGTAGAACGCAGAATACGCTATTCTGTTCTTCTGAAATATACTATATTTTCGTCATATCATGTTTCTTTAGACCTGTAGTTTGGACGATTCTACGGGCCTGTGACTGATATGGCCCCTAAAAAAATATTAGAACATTAGGAACAAAAATGTATATATTAAATTATTAACCTATCATCCTTAATTTAATATTTTATTTACAATGTACTAATAAAACTAACGGTTTCTTTTTCTTTTCTTGTGGGAGCCTCTGTATTGCCCCCCTCTATTTACATGAAATGGTTCCGTCCTGCCCCAAACCAGGCGGGAACGGTACTTGCTAGCAGTAAATTGCGAGTGAGGAGTGAGGTGTGCATCATGTCTCAGCTTCCTAAAGAAAAATCTGGCTTCTATAAACGAAAAGAAAGACAGGAGAGAGAAAAGGAAGGGTGACAGTGTCTCTCACCCAATTTTTTACAAAGGAAGATGGGTGTAGTCCGTGAGTGGTGGAAATTAACCTGTTAGTTTAGTCCATAGTGAAATAGCCTACTTTTGCTCTACTAACATTAGTTACATAATATCTTCACAGAAAATACTGAGTGTTTACATTTCGCTCCTCTTTTAGCCGACATTTAATCAATGCAGGCAAATTCATAATAAATCAGTTGTCCCTGCCCCTGCCTGGTGCCAGGCCCAACAGATGCAGCTTCAGGCTCAGCAGCCCTGTCTCCACATCCCCATACCCCTGAACCAGCCCTACTTCCAACTGAAGGAGGTGAGCAGCATTGTGTTGAATGACATGTCAGTTGGCATAATTGCAGGTACAGCAATGCATTGAGGACAGGAATGTGATTCTCCAGTCAGGAAAAATCTCACTTGATACAGAGGCAGCCAATATCAGCGCCTTAAAGGAAGAGATGCAGGCTCTTAAAAGATGGATGAGAGTCTCTCCTGTCTGAGGCAACACTGATTGCTACGCAAATGGATGTTGCACCTCAATTTAGTAAGGAACACAGCCGCCAGAGGAAAAGGAAGAGATTCCATGATGAGACAGCTCAGGACAGTGCAACAAAGGTGTTTTTTTACTGCTATGGACAACATCATAAGTGACTTGGACACTAGGTTCCACACCACTGCAAAAATTGTTGAAGAATTTTCTGCTGTTTTGGCAGATTAGTGAGGATAAAGTCTCTTCTGTGTACCAACCACTGATCATGAAGTATTCCAGAGATCTCACACCTGAGTTTCAAAATGAAGTAAGACACCTGAACACTGTATATGCTGCCACTTTCCCCCCTAACTTGTCCCCTCTTGGTCTCCTGAATGCAATTTGTAAGATGCAGCTGCAAAGCATTTTTGGAGAAGTGTGCATTGCTTTAGGTATATTTTGCACACTACCTGTGACTGTTGCTGGTGGCGAGAGAGCTTTCAGTAAGCTAAAACTGATTTAAAAAACTATTTGAGGTCCACTATGTCCCAGGACAGGCTTTGCAGTCTTGCCATGCTGTCCATTGAAAGTCAGTTAGCTAGAAAGCTGGACTTCAAAGACTTGATCAGTGACTTTGCTAACTGGGCTCTTGGTGAGTAAGTCTGTGCAAGGGCCAGTGATAACTGTTAAATGGCATGGCTATGATATTGGATCACTACACACATGATGCCCACCAGGCTGAGAACAAGACTGAGAACAAGATATATCTCACAAAGTAATGGCTGGATTGCCATAACATTTGTTGTGCACAATCAAGACCCCAAGTGGAAGAAACCTATTGATTTGGTGACCACTTGACCTTTGCTCTAGCGCCACCATCAGGCCTTTTCATTTCCATTTTGTTTTCCATTTTCCATTTCCTCTTTTACAGCTGCTTATTGTCTAGTTGGTATGTATACTTAGTTCAAAAATCTGCTGCTGATTTTATTATTTTGTTATATCATTCTATAGATGATAATGTTAATTGATTTGAATTGAAGAGGTTAATGTATATTTAAGTTATATTTATTTTAACTTTAATGTTAAGAAAATGTTCCATTCAAGAATTTTACCATTAAAATTACATTTAGACTGTAAAAGATGGCCTTTAGCACATTTCTTATAGAGGGTATCAGTCTTGCATAAAAAAGTGAATTCCACTGTATGCAGAATGTTGCATGCATGTCTGCACAGTGTTATATTTTCACAGCTCACTGTAAGTAAATATCGCACAGTAAATATTGGACTACAAGAGAGTTACAAGCCTGCAAAGGTAGAGTTATTTAAAGCTTTGAATGGGTCGATTGGGTTCTGGAGGTGTGGGGTAACAGCAATTGCGCAGGGTTGGTGTGGCCTGTGGTGGTGGGGCCCAATGTGATATCTTTTCATGGGGCCCAAAATCCCTGGCGGTGCCCCTGGCCCTACCTAGAACACTTTTAAACTTTCGGTCCAGTAGAAGACTCAGTCATTGCTATTAGTTATGATATGATACTGGCTGTCTGGCTCATGTGTGGGAGTGTGTGTGGGTCTGGGATGAGAGGTGTGTGTGTGTGGCAATGCACTGTTGTTTGGCGTGCAGCACGTTGGCAGTGCATTGCTGTGACTTATAGTGCAGCGCATAGGGGGCTGTATTGAAGCAGGTCAAAATGAATTGACAACCCAAAAATCATTGCGCAGGCCGGATAGAAATGTGTCACAGCCCTCGGGCCTTATTTCTTTATTTAACCTTTGTTTAACTAGGCAAGTCAGTTAAGAACAAATTCTTATTTACAATGACGGCCTAGGAACAGTGGGTTAACTGCCTTGTTCAGGGGCAGAACGACAGATTTTTACCTTGTCAGCTCGGGGATTCAATCTAGCAACCTTTCGGTTACTGGCCCAATGCTCTAACCACTAGGCTATCTGCTGGTTACTGGCCCAACGCTCTAACCACTAGGCTATCTGCCGCCCCAGGCTGTGTTTTTGACACATCAAATAAAATGTTATTTGTCACATGCACTGAATACAACAGGTGTAGGCCTTACAGTGAAATGCTTACACATGCTCTAAATCTACGGTTGTCCAGGTCAGCTTTGCCTTAGGGCTGGATTAAATCCATATCACGCAAGTTCAGCGCTATAGCGCAATTGAGATTTAAAAGTAAATTCGTATGGAGTGCCTTTGGAAAGTATTCGGACCCCTTGACTTTTTCCACATTTTGTTATGTTACAGCCTTATTCTAAAATGGATTACATTGTTTTTCCCCTCATCGATCTACACACAATACCTCATAATGACAAAGCAAAAACAGTTTTTTTGAAAATGTTACTAATTTATTACAAATACAAAACAGAAATATCACATTTACATATTCACACCCTTTACTCAGTACTTTGTTGAAGAAACCTTTGGCAGCGATTACAGCCTCAAGTCTTCTTGGGTATGACGCTACAAGCTTGGCACACCTGTATTTGGGGAGTTTCTCCCATTCTTCTCTGCAGATCCTCTCAAGCTCTGTCAGGTTGGATGGGGAGCGTTGCTGCACAGCTATTTTCAGGTCTCTCCAGAGATGTTCGATCGGGTTCAAGTCCGGGCTCTGGCTGGACCACTCAAGGATATTTCGAGACTTGTCCCAAAGCCACTCCTCCGTTGTCTTGGCTGTGTGCTTAGGGTCGTTGTCCTGTTGGAAGGTGAACCTTCGTCCCAGTCTGAGGTCCTGAACGCTCTAGAGCAGATTTTCAACAAGGATCTCTCTGTACTTTGCTCTGTTCATCTTTGCCTTGATCCTGACTAGTCTCCCAGTCCCTGCCACTGAAAAACATCCCCCACAGCATGATGCTGCCACTACCATGCTTCACCGTAGGCATGCCAGGTTTCCTCCAGATGTGACGCTTGGTATTTACTGCAAATAAATCTTGGTTTCATCAGACCAGAGGTGCTTTAGGTGCATTTTGGCAAACTCGAAGCGGGCTGTCCTGTGCCTTTTACTGAGGAGTGGCTGCCGTCTGACCACTCTACTATAACGGTCTGATTGGTGGAGTGCTGCAGAGATGGTTGTTCTTCTGGAAAGTTCTCCCATCTCCACAGAGGAAATATAGACCTCTGTCTGAGTGAGCATCGGGTTCTTGGTCACCTACCTGACCAAGGCCCTTCTCCCCAGATAGCTCAGTCTGGCCGGCAACTGTGTTCTTGGGGACATTCAATGCTGCAGAAATGTTTGTCACCCTTCCCTAGATCTGTGGCTTGACACAATCCTGTCTCGGAGCTCTACGGACAATTCCTTCAACCTCATGGCTTGGTTTTTGCTCTGACATGCACTTTCAACTGTGGGACCTTATATAGACAGGTGTGTGCCTTTCCAAATCATGTCCAATCAATTTGTAGAAGTTGTGGAAAAATCTCAAGGGTGATCAATGGAAACAGGATGGACCTGATCTCAATTGCAAGTCTCATAGCAAAGGGTCTGAATACTTATGTAAATAAGGTATTTCTGTTTATTTATTTTTTATTAGCAAACATCTTGCTTTGTCATTATGGGTTATTGTGTGTAGATTTCTGAGATTTGTTTGAATTTTTTATCCATGTTATAATAAGGCTGTAACATAACAAAATGTGGAAAAAGTCAAGGGGTTTGAATACTTCCCGAAGGCAGCTACTTCCCGAAGGCAGCGTTGTGCATAGTGCTGAACATAGCGCCATAGTGCTGAACATAGCGCCATAGTGCTGAACATAGCGCCATAGTGCTGAACATAGCGCCATAGTGCTGAACATAGCGCCATAGTGCTGAACATAGCGCCATAGTGCTGAACATAGCGCCATAGTGCTGAACATCCTGCAACTAATGATGTCCAGCCGCTCGACAACCTGCCCACTCGACCCCATCACCACTTCCCATCTCTAGACTATCACATCCCTCATCAACTCATCCCTGACCACTGGCTGCATCCCCTCTGACTTCAAAAAGTCGCTCCCCTCCTCAATAAACTAATACTCGGCCCCTCTGATTCCAACTACAGACCAGTATCCCTTCTTTCTTTTCTTTCCAAAACACTTGAAAATGCTGTTTCTGACCAACGCTCTCGCTATCTCTCTCAGAACGACATTCTTGACACGAACCAGTCATGCTTCAAGATGGGTCACTCAACTGAGACTGCTCTTCTCTGTGTCACAGATGATCCCCGCACTGCCAATGCTGACTCTCTCTCCTCTGTTCTCATTCTCCTATTTCTATCCGCTGCCGTGAACCATCAGCTCCTCCTCTCCACCCTCTCAGGGCTGAGTGTCTAAGGCTCTGCACACTCTTGGATTGCATCCTACCTGGCAGGCTGCTCCTATCAGGTGACTTGGAGAGGATCTGTGTCTGCACCACGTGCTCTCACTACTGGTGTCCCCCAGGGCTTGGTTCTAGGCCCTCTCCCCTTTTCTCCATCATATCCTCACACGGTCTCTCCTATCGTTGCTATGCAGATGACACTCAACTACTTTTGTCATTCTCCCCTTCTGACACCCAGGTGGCGACAAGTATCTCTGCGTGCCTGCCAGATATCTCAGATTGAATTAGTGGGCCGACATCCAATCTCAATTTCAACAACATGGAGCTGCTCTGACTCCCAGGGAAGGCCTGCCGCTCCAACACCTCTCCATCACGGTTGACAACTCCACTGTGTCCCCTTCACAGAGTGCAAAGAACCTTGGCGTGACCCTGGACAATACCCTATTGTTCTCTGCAAACAACAAAACAGTGACCCGCTCCTGCAGGTTCATTCTGTGCAACATTTGTAGAGTACAACCTTTCCTGACACAGGAAGAGGCGCAGGTCTTAATCCAGGCACTTGTCATATCCCGTCTAGACTACTGCCGCTAGAGGGAGCTGTGACGTCAATGGTGGGCGTTAGTGGGATCGTGAGATTTTGGATGTTTCTTCCTCAATCTTGGAGAATGCCGTGTACTGAACACTACCGACTTTTCTCTGTCTCATCATGTTCCATGTTAATTCAGGTATGTAATGCGCAAAAAGTGCAATATGACTCACAAAATATTGACATAACATGGTTAACTACATAGTCCATGAGTTTGGTGATGTTTGAAGGCAATTGAAGGGAGTTTTAACTGAGTGAAAAACTGTTTTTAACCGAGTGAAAAACCCCTGCAACTTATCCAGAACACCGCAGCCCGTCTGGCATTCAACCTTCTCAAGTTCTCCCATGTCACCCCGCTCCTCCGTACACTCCATTGCCTGCCAGTCGAAGCTCGCATCCACTACAAGACCATGGCGCTTGCCTATGGAGCAACAAGAGCAACTTAAATAACATATCTGTTGTATCCCCCCCAACAAAATACAAATAAAATGCATTTGTCTTTTCCTACTAGCACTGACTTCTTTATTGAAGAAAAATTTAATTACTTCGACTGTGATATGTAGTTGTCTCACCTCGCTATCTTACGATGAATACACTAACTGTAAATCGCTCTGGATAAGAACATCTGCTAAATGACTAACATGTAAATGTAATGTGTTGTTAGCATAGCTATGCTTTAGCCATCAAAAGGGGTTTACACCCATTCAGCTGAACTCATTCCTGTGTGGACAGAGCAGTCAGGTTTAACCTAACACATGTAAAACCATCAAAGTTACCCGTTTTAGTGGAATCGTTCTAAAACCGTAGCTAAGGTAAGTGACGTGCAAGGTAAGTGACGTGCAATAGAGCCTCTGTTTCTATGATGGCTGATGTACAGTAAAACTCCAGCCCACATGTTGCAGGTGGTCCCATAACACCGTTCTACAGTTGTTTATTGATATTCTAGTTTTGTCCCTTTAGGGCACCTGTAACCCCCCCTTGCTTACCTACGTTGAAATGCTTGGAATGGTCTTCCTGTGAAACGCATTAAGCAATGCCCACGTTCATTTCTACTCCCGTCTCATGTCATGTCCTTATATTAGTTGTATAAGTAATACAGTGTGCTATACAACAAAACTGGCGACGAGGAAGAAACGTTCTCACGTTTGTGCTCATCATCTTTGGCAGAAAGTCTTGAGTTAGAAAGTCTTTTTTTTTTCGCCGTAGAAAGACGCAAACAAAACGTGGAGCTTGCCGGTCGAGTGATGCTAGCTAGCTTTTGATGTCACGGCAACGAGAGCCTCGAGGGATAGGAAGAGTTTCGCTGCGGGAGAAAGTGAAGTCAGCGTGAGTTAAAAGAAAGAAAGAAAGGGGTCTGGGAGTAAGGGACCGTCTGAAAAGTGTGAGAAAGAAAAATAAACCGAAAATGTCTTCATTGATTGGAAATATAGGAACATTTGATGAATCTGTGGAACAATGGAGTTCTTACACAGAACGTTTTGAGTACTTTGTGTTGGCAAATGGAATTAAAGCAGAAGTTGTGCCAACATTTTTGACTGTTATGGGGGGAAAAACATTCAATCTACTGCGCAGGCTAGTAACGCCTGAAAAACCAGGTGATAAATCATATGATGAAATTGTGGCTACCTTAAAAGGACATTATTCTCCCAAACCACTGATAATCGCAGAGAGATTCCGGTTTCATAAGAGAAATCAAGATGAGGGGGAATCAATCTCACAGTTTGTGGCTGTATTGAAACAGTTATCTGAACACTGTGAATTTGGGAGATCAATGAGTGACACTATACGTGATAGGTTAGTGTGTGGCATGCGCAGCTAGGCAATTCAGAAACGCCTTTTGACTGAGCGTAACTTAACATTGCAGAGAGCAATAGAAGTGAGTACGTCAATGGAAATGGCAAATAAAGACGCACAACAGCTAAGTGCATCAACCTAAGTGCATAGGGTGTCTACGAAGTTAAAAAACAAGGCAGGAGGTGGCAAGCCATGCTATCGCTGTGGGAAACCAGGTCACCAAGCAGAGGAGTGTTGGTGCAAAGACTTAGACTGCAGAAGTTGTGGGAAAAAAGGTCACATCGAACGTGCAGGTAAGAACAAAAAGACACAATCAAACAAAAGTACTGAACAAAGGAAAAGCGACTTCAGGAAGTACAAAATTAAAGTGCATGAAATGGAGCACACAGAGGATGAACAAAGTGATACCCTGTCTGAAGGGGAAGAATCTTTGCATGTCATGTCCATTTCAGACAATGGATACGGCTACTGGGTGACACCGCTACTGGATGGAAACGCAGTACAGATGCAAGTGGACACTGGAGCAGCCATATCTTTGCTGTCTGAGGCTGTATACAAGGAGAAACTACATCACCTCACACTACAGCCCACAAAGATGACGCTGAAAACATACACCGGTGAGTTTGTTCCAGTGAGAGGAAGCGTGATTGTTACAGTGGAGCTCAACAAACAGAAGGTAAAGCTACCACTCTACATTGTGAAAGGCAACCATCCAGCATTGCTAGGACGCACATGGCTGGAAAAGATCAAACTAAACTGGCAGGAAATTCACATGGTTGCAAAAGAGTACACAAACCTACAAGGGATATTGAGGAAAAACGCGGATGTGTTCAAAGGAGAACTTGGCAGTATGAAGGACATAACAGTTAAACTGACCGTGAAACCAGACAGCAAGCCAAAAAGCTTCAAAGCTAGACCTGTCCCATACGCCATAAAACCAAAAGTTGAAATTGAGCTAAACAGACTAGTCGAGAGTGGAGTATTGGATCCAGTGAATGTTAGTGAATGGGCTACACCCATTGTTCCAGTCAAAAAAAAAGATGGATCACTCAGACTCTGTGGTGATTTCACAGCTGAAAATTATCCACTACCCCTCATTGACGACCTCTTTTCTGGTTTAGCTGGAGGACAAAAATTCAGTAAGATAGACTTATGTCAGGCCTATCTACAGATGCATGTGGACCAAGTCACAAGAACTGTTGACCAGAGTGACTCACAAAGGACTGTACAGGTACCGGAGGCTTCCTTTTGGAATCACCTCAGCTCCGGCCTTGTTTCAGAGAGCTATGGACCAGATACTGAGCGGGCTCACTGGGGTCCAATGTTACCTCGATGATCTACTCATCACCGGCAAAGACGAGCAGGAGCACCTGAGAAACCTGAACGCTACACTACAGAGATTGGAGGAGTACGGTCTGAGGGTCCGGAAGGACAAATGCGGCCCTCTGTTGAGTACCTGGGCCACGTCATCGACAGTTCGGGGCTCCACAAGGCGCCATCGAAGGCGAAGGCCGTTGCGGAAGCTCCATCCCCACAGAACGTGAGTCAGCTGAGATCATTCTTAGGACTACTGACATACTACGCAAAGTTTGTGCCAAACCTAGCTAACATGAACTTTTGAACAAAAGCAAACAGTGGAAGTGGACAGACAGATGTGAGGAGGCCTTCAAGAAAGTGAAAACAGCCGTAGCTCTGTCAGAAGCCCTAACCCACTTCAATCCCAACTTGCCATTACAGTTGGCATGTGATGCATCGCCATATGGCGTTGGTGCAATTGTCTCACACATCATGCCATCAGGTGAAGAAAGGCCAATTGCTTTCGCATCACGGACCTTAAGTAAAGCCGAGAGCAATTATGCACAGATAGAGCGTGAAGCACTCGCCATTGTGTTTGGAGTTAAGAAATTTCATCAGTTTCTGTTTGGCCGACGATTCACACTGCTGACGGACCATAGACCCCTCACCTCCCTCTTTGGTCCCCACACCGGCATTCCCGTCGCTTGCAGCCAGCCGCATGCAGCGATGGGCGTAATTGTTATCTGCTCACCAGTACGATATCAAGTACAGAAGGTCTGAGCAGCACTGCAATGCAGATGGCCTCTCAAGGCTTCCCTTACCTGTCGCACACACTGAGCACTCCCAGGCTGAAATCTTCTACTTCAAGGAAGTGACGAATGCCCCAGTTACATCTGTCCAAGTGAAAATGTTCACCCACACTGATCCAGTGATATCTGAGGTCGTGGACATTGTCACTCGTAGAAAAGAAGTAGAGATGTCGGACAGCCTACAACCTTACCTAGTGAGGAGAAACGAGCTCACAGTTCAGTTTGTATGCTTGCTATGGGGTTTTCCAGTCATCATACCGCCGCCACTGAGAAGGCAGGTGCTTGAAGAACTCCATTCAGGGCACTGTGGCATGGTGTGAATGAAGGAGATTGCACGCAGCTACTTTTGGTGGCCAGGTCTGGACGCAGCTATCGAAGACAAGGTCAAGTCATGTTCTGCATGTCAAAAGATGAGGAACATGCCTCAGCTAGCGCCACTACACCCATGGGACTTCCCAGAGGAGCCTTGGCAGCAAGTCCACATAGACTATGCAGGCCCACTGGAGGATTGTATGTTCTTAGTCGTAGTTGACGCACACAGTAAATGGCCTGAGGTCACAGTGATGAAGAGCACCTCAGCGGAGAGAACCATCGAAGAGCTACGGTCAATCTTCAGTCGCTTCGGCTTGCCAACGCAACTCGTTAGTTATAATGGCACCCAACTGGTGTCTGAAGAGTTCCGGTCATTCATGGAAGCAAATGGAATTCAACACATCAAGTCAGCGCCGTATCACCCTGCAACGAACGGCCTCGCTGAAAGGTTTGTCCAAACGATGAAGCAAGCTTTAAAATCATCACAAGGGAACGGCTCCCTCAATAGGCGTCTAAACACCTTCCTGTTAACCTACAGAAACACTCCCCACGCTACAACCAGTGGCACCCGCGTCAGCCATGATGAAAAGACAGCTTCGCACGCGACTCGACCTCCCGAGACCTCCAAAGACGAAACAGGTTGTACAGACACAACAGCGAGCACAGGTGGAGAGACGGAGAAAAGCAAAATACAGAAGCTTCATGGCTGGAGAGAGAGTTCTTGCTCGGAACTACTGCAAAGGTCCAAAGTGGATACCAGCCACAGTGGTTGTACAAACAGGGCCTGTGTCCTACACAGTTCACACACCGGAAAACATCATCTGGAGGAGACACGTGGATCAACTGTTGCCAGGAACCAACCTCAGAGATGACTCATGTCAAGTGACAAACCAAGATCAGCTACTGGAGACCTACCATGACTACGAGCCATCACCTGAACATCCACTGCAGCAACCTACAAATGTGGAAAGTGCTCCAGACTTACGCAGGGTACTGTTGCACCCCAGTCTGGGCATACACCATCACCACTCAGACTCAGAGATAATGTGACTGTAGACTCACCTGTACGTCGTCATTACCCTGCAAGAGAAAGACGACCCCCTGACAGGTTGACTATTTAGTTCAGACTAACCTCCGGCATTGGGGCAGAATACACCCCAGGGAACTGAGGCAGTCTACCCTCTTTCCCTTATTTAGAAAAGGTTATTCTGAAAAGTTCATTTATTTACATTAAGAGAATTTATGTTAAAAAGAAAACAGTGAATATTTACTTTTTCCTTATGAGTCATCAAAGGTAAAGGGGGAGGAATATGTTGTGTATTGATATTCTAGTTTTGTCCCTTTAAGGCACCTGTAACCCCCCCTTGCTTACCTACGTTGAAATGCTTGGAATGTTCTTCCTGTGAAACGCATTAAACAATGCCCACGTTAATTTCTACTCATGTCATGTCCTTATATTAGTTGTATAATTAATACAGTGTGCTATACAACAACAGTATATGACAATATATTTTAGAATTCAATTGCCATGTATAAAACACAAAAGTACAGCAATGCATATTAATAGAGCAGTGCTTTTTAATTTTGTTCAGTCGGTGATGTTGAATGTTCTCCCTCGGTTCTATTTCTTGTCAAATCAATTCAAAGACAGTGAGACAGTTTAGAATAATTGTATTGATTCATTTTTTTAGCACTAATTATAATTCTCATCAGTGAATGTATTTAACCAGAAAGTAATAATTTACATCAGATATATCTTCGCCCGTTGGATTATACAATATGTGCCAGGATGAGGAAAACAGAACATAACATCCTGAGGAAAATGTGGAAGCATTTTGATACATAACTCCAGTAGAATCATGAAATAAAAAATATTTATAAATGTCAATAAAGAGAAGTAAAAAAAGTAATGATAAAAGAAATACAAAACATCAGGCTCCTTGTTTTATTGTAAATTCAATATTGATTGAGAAGAAAAAAAGATTTCCAGTAAATTAAACAGAACAAAAGAATCTTCAAAGCTCTTCTATGTCCTGGCACCCCAATTGTGGAACCAGCTTCCCCCTGAAGCTAGGACAGCAAGAGTCCCTGCCCAACTTCCCAAAAACACTACCTCTTCAAAGATTACCTTAAATAATCCCACAACATCCCTCCTCCCACAATAGTTTATTCCCCCTTACAAGCTTTGCTGATAGCTACTTTACTGAGGAAAAATGTACTTATGTAGTTGTCCCACATAGCTATCACATAGATGAACGCACTAACTAAGTCGCTCTGGATAACAACGTCTGCTAAATGACAAAAATATTAATGTGTGTTTCAATCAAGTGGTTTTAAATATATTTTTCTTTACTTTCCAACATTGTTTAAAACTGATGTTTGTAATCAATTTACAATATGTTCAAACTTTAAATCTATACTGATCAGGTTTCTCGGTTTTAATAACACTTTTTAATGAGAGGAACTCCCAAGAAGCTACCGGTGCCAAGAGCAAAACACTAGCACCCCCCCCCCCCCCCCCCCCCCACAGCAGACAGTATCTCCTGAGGTCCAGAGTCAAATGCTCTATACACTCCACTGGTTACTGATTGAGGTGACCGATCATTGTGACGATATGTCATAGTAGTAATCCCTCAGTCTCGGCTCAACAATCGCAAATCCAGGCCTTTCATCCGCCCTGTAGGAGATAAACAAACGATAAGTACACAGTATAGTGTACTATACCAGAGCCATAGCATCAACAAGATGCCAGATAAGCAACAATAATATCCAGATAGTCATTTCCACTTTTGCCTCAGAACAGTGGTGTAAATTACTTAAGTATAAATACTTTTAAGTACTACTTAAGTAGTTTTTTTTTGGTATCTGTACTTTACTATTTATATTTCTGACAACTTTTACTTTTACTCCACTACATTCTTAAATAAAATAATGTACTTTTTACTCCATATACTTTTCCTGATACCTAAAAGTAATTGTTACATTTAGAATGCTAAAGCAGGACAGAATTATGGCACCTGTCAATATAACACTTTGCCATCCCTACTGCCTCTGATCTGGCAGACTCACTAAACACAAATACTGTGTTTGTAAATGATGTCTGAGTGTGCCCCTGTCTCCGTAATTAAAAATAATACACAAATTGTGCCGTCTGGTTTGCTTTATATCAGGAATTTGATGTATAGCATTTACTTTAACTTTGTATGAAAATGATGTACTTTTTCTACCACTGTACTTACGTACAATTAAAACCAGATACTTTTAGACTTACTCAAGTAGTATTTTACTGGGTAACTCACTTTTACTTGAGTCATTTTCTGTTAAGGTATCTTTACTTTTACTCAAGTATGACAATTGAGTAGTTTTTCCCACCACTGCCTCAGAACACAATATTGCTTGTAAGTTATGGGATAGTTCTGCTATCTCCCTTTCTCCATTGTCATACTGTATGGAAACTGTAACAAGGTTTTGGATTATATTTTCTTCCCACAGATAGAACAGGGTTTTAGAAGAAACTGTAGCCTAAGGTCAGTGTTAGATTTGACCTCCTAACTACTGAACCAAGGCTAGATATTATTCATACTCATAGTTATAATTCTCTTCTGATTCTAGATCTGTAATTTGGGCTCCCTTCCTCACTCACTTGTATGTCCAGCACTTATTCATGAGGTCATACATCTCCGCGGGACAGTTGGGGGGGATGTCCATGCGCTCACCATTCTCGATCATCTGGATCACCTCATTTCCTTTCATGCCCTGGGGGGAACAGAGGGTGACATGATGACACCACTCACACACTGATGGCATACCAGACAGAGGCAGTCCCAAATGGCACCCTATTCCCTACGTAGTGCACTACTTTTAACCAGGGCTCTAGTTTAAATGTAGTGCGCTACTTTTGACCAGGGCTCTAGTTTAAATGGCACCCTATTCACCCTTTTAAAAGCAGTGCACTACGTAGTGAATAGGGTGCCATTTTGGGACACAGACAGACGTGTTGCAAAAGTGCTTAGACTGACTGCTACTACACAACAGGGGACTCAGACTATTAGAATAAGCCATCGCTTAATGTGTCATTATGTCAAATAAAGGCCCAAGGATGTGTTGTTCTCCCTGTATACACTGAGTGTACAAAACATTAAGAACACCTTCCTAATACTGAGTTGTACTGAACCCCCCCCCCCCGTGTTTGGCCTTCAGAACAGCCTCAATACGTCGGGGCATGGACTCTACAAGGCGTTGAAAGCTTTCCAAAGGGATACTGGCCCATGTTGACTCCAATGCTTCCCACTGTTGTGTCAAGTTAGCTGGATGTCCTTTGGGTGGATGACCATTCTTGATACACACAGGAAACTGTTGAGCTTGAAAAACCCAGCAGTGTTGCAATTCTTGATACAAACCGGTGCGTCACCATTACCATACCGTTCAAAGGCATTCACCCTCTGACTGGCACACATACACAATCCATGTCTCAATTGTCTCAAGGTTTAACAATCCTTCTTTAACCTGTCTCCTCCCCTTCATCTACACTGATTGAAGTGGATTTAACAAGTGAAATCAATGAGGGATCATAGCTTTCACCTGGATTCACCTGGTCAGTTTATGTCATGGAAAGAGCAGGTGTCCTTAATGTTTTGTACAGTCAGTATAAAAACTGAATTATTTCATCCTAGTCCTAGAGACCCACAGGGGGGCAGGCTTTTGTTCCAACGCAGTAGGTCTACTAGCATGCCTGCCTCTACTAATCTGGGGTTAGATGACAGTAGGTCTACTAGCATGTCTGCCTCTACTAATCTGGGGTTAGATGACAGTAGGTCTACTAGCATGTCTGCCTCTACTAATCTGGGGTTAGATGACAGTAGGTCTACTAGCATGCCTGCCTCTACTAATCTGGGGTTAGATGACAGTAGGTCTACTAGCATGCCTACCTCTACTAATCTGGGGTTAGATGACAGTAGGTCTACTAGCATGCCTGCCTCTACTAATCTGGGGTTAGATGACAGTAGGTCTACTAGCATGTCTGCCTCTACTAATCTGGGGTTAGATGACAGTAGGTCTACTAGCATGCCTGCCTCTACTAATCTGGGGTTAGATGACAGTAGGTCTACTAGCATGCCTGCTTCTACTAATCTGGGGTTAGATGACAGTAGGTCTACTAGCATGCCTGCTTCTACTAATCTGGGGTTAGATGACAGTAGGTCTACTAGCATGCCTGCCTCTACTAATCTGGGGTTAGACGATTGTCGAAGCATGATTATAAAATAACCCTTTATGAAAATGATTTAAATAACAAAGTAACAACCAATGTACTAGGTAATGTATCTTGTATGGTGACGTAATGTACCTTGTATGGTGATGTAATGTACCTTGTATGGTGAAGTAATGTACCTTGTATGGTGATGTAATGTACCTTGTATGGTGACGTAATGTACCTTGTACGGTGACGTAATGTACCTTGTACGGTGACGTAATGTACCTTGTATGGTGATGTAATGTACCTTGTATGGTGATGTAATGTACCTTGTACGGTGATGTAATGTACCTTGTATGGTGATGTAATGTACCTTGTATGGTGATGTAATGTATCTTGTATGGTGACGTAATGTACCTTGTACGGTGACGTAATGTACCTTGTACGGTGACGTAATGTACCTTGTATGGTGATGTAATGTACCTTGTATGGTGATGTAATGTACCTTGTATGGTGATGTAATGTACCTTGTACGGTGATGTAATGTACCTTGTATGGTGACGTAATGTACCTTGTATGGTGATGTAATGTACCTTGTATGGTGATGTAATGTACCTTGTATGGTGATGTAATGTACCTTGTATGGTGACGTAATGTACCTTGTATGGTGATGTAATGTACCTTGTATGGTGATGTAATGTACCTTGTATGGTGATGTAATGTACCTTGTATGGTGACGTAATGTACCTTGTACGGTGATGTAATGTACCTTGTATGGTGACGTAATGTACCTTGTATGGTGACATACTGTACCTTGTATGGTTTCATCCCTAGCGTGTACGCCTCCCACATCAGGACCCCAAAGCTCCACACGTCACTCTTACAGGAGAACTTGAAATAGTTCATACACTCTGGGGCGTACCATTTCACTGGCCACTTCCCATGGCCTTTTGCCTAGAGAACAGGGTCGAATCAAACATCAGGGAATGGATTAATCCTAACCCTAGAGAGCAGGGTCGAATCAAACATCAGGGAATGGATTAATCCTAACCCTAGAGAGCAGGGTCGAATCAAACATCAGGGAATGGATTAATCCTAACCCTAGAGAGCAGGGTCGAATCAAACATCAGGGAATGGATTAATCCTAACCCTAGAGAGCAGGGTCGAATCAAACATCAGGGAATGGATTTCAGTTTCCCCTCCCCACTCAGACCACTGACTGGCAGTCCTAGCTAAATTCTTGCTTGAGAAATTGCTCTTTGCTAAGAAGCTATTTTTGTTTGTTTTTATTCAAAATTGTCAAAAAATAATCACAGTAAGGTATCTACTTGTTCTTCAGAAATGATTTTATATTGAAATTACTGTAGAACTGTTCACCCGACTGTCATTGTGGACAGAGTCTCTCTTGAAATATGCTTTTATCTGGATCAAGAAAGGTTCAATAGAGTTTTCCTAGAGTTCATGATGGTCAAAACTCAGTTGATGTGCCAATCATTTCCTCTTTTAGGATAACTTTTTAGGAGTTCCAAACTCCTTTCATACTGTATTCGATCGATCTGACAGGACAATTAGAAATAAAAATCGGGGATAGACTTTAGAAGATGAGGCACAGACAGTCTGAACTTCGCCAAGGGTTTAAGGGGACGACAATAATTATATCTGAATTGAATACCTTATAGTAGTTCTCCTCCTCTGTGAGAGCCTTGGACAGACCAAAGTCGCTGATCTTGGCATAGTGCTGGGTGACCAGCAGCACGTTCCTGGCCGCAAGGTCCCTGTGCACAAAGTTGTGCTCCTCCAGGTACTTCATGCCCATAGAAACCTGGTGCACCAGCTCTGTGATGTTCTTAATGGAGATCTGTCTGTGGACAGGATCAATGGCTGTAAGTGACACTGAACACTGAATTATACTGTATCTCAGGTGTAAAACTCCAGTCCTCGAGGACCGAGTGTCTGCAGGTTTTCACTTCTCCCTTCTACTTAATTGATCAATTAAGGTCCCTGATGAGTTAGGAACTCCCCTCACCTGATTATCTAGGTCTTAATTGATGAGTTAGGAACTCCCCTCACCTGGTTTAGGTCTAAATTGATAAGTTAGCAACTCCCCTCACCTGTTTGTCTAGGTCTTAATTGATGAGTTAGAAACTCCCCTCACCTGGTTGTCTAGGTCTTAATTGATGAGTTAGGAACTCCCCTCACCTGTTTGTCTAGGTCTTAATTGATGAGTTAGAAACTCCCCTCACCTGGTTGTCTAGGTCTTAATGGATGAGTTAGGAACTCCTCTCACCTGGTTGTCTAGGTCTTAATTGATGAGTTAGAAACTCCCCTCACCTGGTTGTCTAGGTCTTAATTGATTAGTTAGGAACTCCCCTCAGCTGGTTGTCTAGGTCTTAATTGATGAGTTAGGAACTCCCCTCAGCTGGTTGTCTAGGTCTTAATTGATGAGTTAGGAACTCCCCTCAGCTGGTCGTCTAGGTCTTAATTGATGAGTTAGGAACTCCCCTCACCTGGTTGTCTAGGTCTTAATTGATGAGTTAGGAACTCCCCTCATCTGGTTGTCTAGGTCTTAATTGATGAGTTAGGAACTCCCCTCACCTGGTTGTCTAGGTCTCAGTTGATGAATTAGGAACTCCCCTCACCTGGTTGTCTAGGTCTCAATGGATGAGTTAGGAACTCCCCTCACCTGGTTGTCTAGGTCTTAATTGATGAGTTAGGAACTCCCCTCACCTGGTTGTCTAGGTCTTAATTGATGAGTTAGGAACTCCCCTCACCTGGTTGTCTAGGTCTCAGTTGATGAGTTAGGAACTCCCCTCACCTGGTTGTCTAGGTCTTAATTGATGAGTTAGGAACTCCCCTCACCTGGTTGTCTAGGTCTTAATTGATTAGTTAGGAACTCCCCTCACCTGGTTGTCTAGGACTTAATTGGACACAAATTGAAAGGAAAAAACAAAAACCAGCAGACACTAGGCCCTCCATGGAATGAGTTTGACACCTCTGTGTGTAGCTCTAAGATTACGGTTTTGGGTTCTAAGGGAGAGGGAAGGAAGAAATCCCTTAGAACCCAACATCAAATATCACTTGTACGCCGGCCAGCTTCACCATTTAGCCAGCTTCGCATAAATGTTAACGATCTGTCATGAAAGGCTGGAAGTAATATTGGAGTGGGAAGGTTGTGATATGTAAATGGTATTAGTGAAGACAGGATGTTTAACCATATTGGTGTATAGGGTGCTAGCCTAGGAGGCTGAGGCGTGGTCCTGTGGCCCATTGTGACATAGCTACGTGGCTCTGCAACCCCCATCTGCAGGGGTTGAACAGCCTGACCGCGCACCTCCCAAAGATTCTGCATAGGCGGCTGCCATTCAACTACTTAAATGTGATGACGGATAAATAGCTTTAGCCGCGGTGAGAACTCGAAAAGTATGAATGCCAACAGACACATATTCTAGAACAAATTCGGTTTGGATGTTTAAAAACGTAGGTTTGGGATTTGGCCTTACACCATAATTGTCAGACTGATGGAAGTACAGTACTACCGAAGAGTGAGACTGACTGGGGAACTTACTTGTGCCTCTGGAGGTACTTGTGGAGCGGCCCCAGTTCGGCCAGCTCCATGACCAGCATGAGGCTCTCGGCCTCGCAGATGCCGATCATGCGGACGATGTAGGGGTTGTCCAGCTGCTGCATGACGTTGGCTTCCCGCAGCATCTCCTCCTTCACTGCTGGGTTGTTGTCGTCATTCTTCAGGATCTTCACTGCCACCGGCTTCTCTGTCCTGGGGAGATGGAGAGATGACATCACTGCTTAGTGGAAAGCTAATGGCCAGCATATTTTTTATGATGATGTTGACGTGATGTTTTTGAGAATGTGCATTGTGCACTTTACTTACCTTCTATGTAACTTTGTACTATTGTTGCTGCTAATGTTGATAATTAGTATTGGTATATTTACAGTATTTTGATGGCTGCCATGCCTGAAGCACTAGCATTGTATGTAGTACCTTTGTGTGCAGTATCTCAATATCATTGTGATTTAATGTGTTTTTTAAAATATGTTTTTTTTTACATCTCATGTGCTCCTTGATGCAAAACCAATTTCCCTCTGGGATAAATAAAGTTGAAACTTGAATTTGAAGCTAGCTACTTTATAGCCAACTGAAATACTAGCTGTTACATACAAGTTTAGCAGTTATAGTTTTGTTATTTTTTTTCTTTACCTTTATTTTGACAGGGAGGGATGCTATTAGTGACATCAATAATTTCAGGTTATTTCCCCAATGTGTGAGGCTAGCTAGTTGTCTGACCTCTGCTGCAGCATACTAGCTAGCAGTGTTGTGGGCAAGTCTACAGTCGTTCTCAAGACCACAAATTGAGTGTCTCGGTCTTGTCTTGGTGTCAGATACATTTTTACCTGGTCTTAACTCGGACAATGAGGACTCATTATTTTCCGAGACCAGCCAAAACCAGCGGAGTCAGTCAGAGCATGAAATCGCTTCGCCTGGCCAAATACCCACACTCCTTTGATGACAAATGAATATCTTATTGCCTATGAAACCTTGGCTTCCTGTTTTACTGGTAACATTACTGTCCTTTTCTTTCATTTAAAAATATTCTCAAACTTGTCGCTCTCGTCAGAATTTCCTTAATTTGCTGTTAGGGAAGAGTGGGGCAAATTGTTTGAAAGTTGGGCGCTCACTATTAGTAAGACGGGGAAGTTGTAACATACAGTACCAATGAAAAGTTTGGACACAACTACTCATTCAAGGGTTTTTCCTTTTTTTTGTTGTTGCTATTTTCTACAAAGTAGCCACCTTTGCTTTGATGACAGCTTTGCACACTCTTGGCATTCTCTCAACCAGCTTCATGAGGTAGTCACCTGGAATGCATTTAAATTAACAGGTGTGCCTTGTTAAAAGTTAATTTATGGAATTTATTTCCTTAATGCGTTTGAGCCAATCAGTTGTGTTGTGACAAAGTAGGGGTGGTATACTGACGATAGCCCTATTTGGTAAAATACCAAGTCCATATTATGGCAAGAAGAGCTCAAATAAGCAAAGAGAAATGACAGTCCATCATTACTTTAAGACATGAAGGTCAGTCAATCCGGACATTTTCAAGAACTTTGAACGTTTCTTCAAGTGCAGTCGCAAAAACCATCAAGAGCTATGATGAAACTGGCTCTCATGAGGAACGTCACAAGAAAGAAAGACCCAAAGTTACCTCTGCTGCAGAAGATAAGTTCATTAGCGTTACCAGCCTCAGAAATTGCAGCCCAAATAAATGCTTCATAGAGTTCAAGTAACAGACACATCTCAACATCAACTGTTCAGAGGAGACTGCGTGAATCAGGCCTTCATGGTTGAATTGCTGCAAAGAAACCACTACTAAATGACACCAATAAGAAGAAGAGACTTGCTTGGGCCAAGAAACATGAGCAATGGACATTAGACCGGTGGAGTCCAAATTGCCTACGCAGAGTAGGTGAACAGATGATCTCTGCATGTATGGTTCCCACCGTGAAGCACGGAGGAGGAGGTGTGATGGTGTGGGGTTGTGCTTTGCTGGTGACACTGTCTGTGATTTATTTAGAATTCAAGGCACACTTAACCAGCATGGATACCACAGCATTGTGCAGCAATACACCATCCCATCTGGTTTGGGCTTAGTGGGACTATCATTTGTTTTTCAACTGGACAATGACCCAACACACCTCCAGGCTGTGTAAGGGCTATTTGACAAAGAAGGAGAGTGATGGAGTGCTGCATCAGATGACCTGGCCTCCACAATCACCCGACCTCAACCCAATTGAGATGATTTGGGATGAGTTGGACCGCACAGTGAAGGAAAAGCAGCAAACAAGTGCTCAGCATATGTGGGAACTCCTTCAAGACTATTGGAAAAGCATTCCAGGTGAAGCTGGTTGAGAGAATGCCAAGCGTGTGAAAAGCTGTCATCAAGCAAAGGGTGGATACTTTGAAGAATCTCAAATATAACATATATTTTGATTGGTTACTACATGATTCCGTATATGTTATTTCATAGTTTTGATGTCTTCACTATTATTCTACAATGTAGAAAAATAAAGAAAAACCCTTGAATGAGAAGTGCGTCCAAAATTTTGACTGGTACTGTGTATACTATATATATATATTTTAAATCTATTATAAACCTGTTTGTGTTAGTGATAACTATTTCTGTAATTGCCCTCATCATACATGTATTTCACCATTCTTAATGTCAAAAGAATACATATGTTTTTCTGAAATATGAACACAGAAAAACTGGTCATTTTAAACTCTTATTAATGTTAAATTAGCTACCAGATGCTACTGCAGCGGAGGTTAGCTAACCGTATCTAGCTTAGCCTTATGCAGTGACATCACCTGCATTAAGACATGATATAACTGTTGTCACTGAACTATGACATCTGGTTTAATGGTATTGGCGGGTTGACAGTGGTGTCTATTCTAAGTATGGGAAATATTATGAATCATAATCATATTAGGTTGTATTGTTATTGGACTATCCCTTACATTTGTTTTAAAGAATATGAAATTGGAAACAGCAATTCATATTTTCCTTTTAAGCTGTGAAGGTTACGTACTTCCTCATTTTGTAGATGCCCTTCATGACGGTCCCAAAGTTCCCAGAGCCCAACTCTCCATCTTCCAGGAAGAGCTGTTTGCGGTCCACAGTGGAGGTCCTCAGCTCGTCTGGGTCAGCGTAAGGACTCTCGTACACCTCTGTGTCCATTGGCATGGACTCTGAGACAGGACACACAACCCATACAGTGTGATAACATCAATTTCGATTCAATTCAATACAACTTTGGGCTGCAGCAGTGCATCAAAATATATATCTCACGAATACAAGAGTGGGCCACTCCAATCAGGATTTGTCTCAAAAGTTATGACCCCTCCCATCACTCACCTTTGCTGACCATATTATTTGGAGCCCTGGTGTCATAAGGGTTGAGGTTATCTGTGGTTTTGCTGTGAGAGGCACCCCTGTCCTATTACAGGATACAATAAGAGAGGGGTCAAGGTACAAATAATATTGATGGTACATAGATAATTTGGAGAGAATACTGCCGGAATGTAACCTGAAATGGTTTGATTGGTTGGTTGATTGATTGACACACAGAAGCATAAACTCCCCTTGACCCTCTCAAGCAGAACACCAATCTCTGTCTTCTTCATGGATCACTTATTACAGTGAATTAAAATACACCACTGTTGATGTGGTTGACATTTGTGTGGTTTTTAAATGGGAGCTTCACATAGTTTGGTATGTTGTTTGTCACCTTCAGAATACTTTGAATACCTTTTTTTGGTTGTGCATGAAAGACATTTTTTTCTCCAAATTCACACATCTCACTGTAGATGATGTCATCAGGTGATTTTAAAGGTGAAAGGTGGGGTGGGTCACTGGAGATTACTATTGAGTAAAAACAATTTTCTCTCATTTCAATGTGGTTTTCCAAATGGAGTTCAACTCTAATTCCAGTGTGTGTACTCTAAATTAGACATGGCCAGAGCAAGGAGTTTGGGTAGCCAGGCTTGTTATATCAATGTAGGTCTACAATGTAGATATACAACTGAATCAATTTTTTTTTTTTTACATTGATTTGTGTCTCAGTGTGCGTGTCACTGCAATTACAAGGGAATCCATGAAGGAGAAGAGACTCTGCATCAACAACAACAAAGTAAATGGAATGAATGATTCACGCAGAAGGTAAAAGGGAAAACCAAGGGCAGATGTCAGGAACTTTAAACACATGCGTTTGAAGGAGGGCTACGGGAACAAATGTAACCAAGAGCCAGCTCACTGACCATTTTGTCCCTTACCCCTGCTTTAAGGCATGGCATGCCTAAATTAGGAAGCGTTCATTAGCTTAACTACCACTTGAGAAATGTAATCCCATGGGACTGAACACCAAGAACTGAACTGGTTCACTTCCTCACAACTTCATCTCTATGGAAACAACATCTCATTTTTTTGCAATGATAAACAACTGTCTACACTACGGAGTACTATGAGACTTTAATGTTTTCATAAGGGTTTTGTAATTACCCAAAGTGACCTCTAGGTGGCGTACAAGTTCTAATAGACTGTAATGATGTCTGTTTCACTCAGGTTAGTCCTCAATTATTAAATGTTAAAACATATTTTAAAAAGAGTAAAGATCCTTGGATAAAGGAAGATTGTATCACTTTATAAACTGTGAATTTCCAAGAAATTATATGAAGTTCTTGTCAAGAAAGACAATTAATTCTCACAGTTGGAGATCATGATGAATAAACATGAACATCAACCAGAAGTAATTCTACGAGTCAATTGTAATATTTAATTCAATTTAAAAAATCATGAGTGTGAAATTCCAAATATTGTCTGAACATATTGCGTTGATGAGTAATTAGTTGATTTATTATCATGGGCCTTTCTCAAAATCATGTAGCACAGTGATACTATATTAAAGGTACACTCACCAAGATGACATCAGTCACACCAAGGTGACTTCCTACTTACAGACAACAACATAATCACAATTAAAATCTGACTAGACTGCCATTAATGGGCCTTCACAATTTGCGCTCTCCCATTTCCACATTGGCAAGATGTTAGTTTGTAAGTAGAAAGACCTGTCGTGTATGATGATGTCAGTCATGCAGGCTGTCTCTTTAAGGGCTCGATTAACTTCGTATCGCGGAATCGCTATAACGTTCACGGTAAACGCTGCATATGCCGGACTCAATAGGAAATTACCTCCTTTAGATTTAAATAGCTCTATAGCACAGAACTTCCACGATACGGATTTAATCGAGCCTGAGTCAGTCGGCTACATTCAATTGATTACATTTCTAAGGTCATCTATTCACACTTTTAATTTCTTGGGGGAATGTGAGGGGGATATGAATGGAGGAAAGAGTGCAGGTAAATTTCAGAGAGGGGTGTTAGTATGTAGCAATCCACACTTTAGCAAAAATCACACTTTTGAGTGTTAAGGGTTGGGGGATGCACGAGGCCTACTGTACCACTGTAGGGGTTAAGAGGGGGGAGGAGCTGTGTTAGGGCACCTTTTTTCGACCAGGTATGGGTATGGAGTAGGATTTGATTCTGGTGAGCATTCCACCTGCCGCTTCCAATAGCTAGAAACCACAGTTTCAGAGAGGGTCATGTTATTAAGGGAAATTGTTATTTAAAGTCTGTTTAGTTGTGGGGGGAAAATGTTAGCTCACATATGAACAAAAGGTGCAACGCTGAAACACTTTTTCCCTCATCGGAAAGCTCTGCAAACAATGCATTCTCTTTTCTTTTTTTTCTTTTTTTCATGTATTCCTGTAACATTTGATCATTTAACGACACCGGGTTGGAATTCAATCAAATCTGCAAAGTGAAAACCTGCACTGTGTGGGGTAAAAGCATTATTTCTGTTTCACATTCAAGCTCATTTTTAAGTAATGTTATCATTTATACAGTGTTTACTGGGTGAAACCAAACTAAACTCATTAAGATTTTTTTAAGTTAAAATGTTCTCATGTATGGAAAAAGACATGGATGATTATTTAGCCAGATAAAACTTCCTACTGGGGATTATGGGCTGTTTAAAGATAAACCGAACCATGGATTACAGTTTCTCATGGCCCGTAGACTACTTTCAGGGTGAGGACCCATCTAACATCAAGTTGTAAAACCCTGAACTTCCCCTTTTAATAAAGTATTTCACAAAGAGGAGGGAAGCATTTGGGAAATTCCTTCTCCGTATTTTATCATGAAGTACAGTACAGTGTGAAAATGATCATGTGAAAACGATCGATCGATAGGATGTGTGCTTGTTTGATAAAGTAAAGGGCAATAAAGTTTGTAAAAAAAACAACACATTCTGTATTATTGAAGACTAGACCAAACACCAGATTGATGCATGAAAAAGCTCATAGGCTTGCCTTCAGAAAGTATTCACACCCCTTGACCTTTTCCACATGTTGTTGTGTTACAGCCTAAATTTTCAATTGATTGAACTGAGTGGCCTAGTTACAATTTTGGCTTAAATCGGCTTGAAAAGCTATGGCAAGACTTGCAAATGGCTGTCTAGCAATGATCAACCAACTCTTCAAACAGGGCTTGAGGAATGTTTTAAAGAATAATGGGCAAATGTTGCACAATCCAGGTGTGCAAAGCTCTTAAAGACTTACACAGAAAGACACACAGCTGTAATTGCTGCCAAAGGTGATTCTAACATGTATTGACTCAAAGGGTGTCTAATTTTCCATGAATAAAAAATAACAAAGTATTGAATTTTTCTTCCACTTTGACATTAGAGTATTTTGTGTAGATTGTTGACAAAAAAACTTAACAATACAAAAAATTGAAAAAGTCAAGGGGTGTGAATACTTTCTGAAGGCACTGCAATAAGGAAGTTGTCACGCCCTGGCCTTTGTATTCTTTGTTTTCTTTATTATTTTAGTTAGGTCAGGGTGTGACATGGGTAATGTTTGTGGTTTTGTTTCGTTTTGGGTGGTTATATGGAAAAGGGGGGGTGTTGGGTTTAGAGTATGGGTTTGTGTTGAGTGAGTGTTTCTAGGTATGTCTATGGTTGAGTGTATGTTCTAGGTATGTCTATGGCTGCCTGAGTGGTTCTCAATTAGAGACAGATGTCTTTCATTTGTCTCTGATTGGGAGCCATATTTTAGGCGGTCATAGGCATCAGGTTTTTGTCGGGTCATTGTCTTAGTCTGTGTCTAGGTCTGTGTCAAGTTTGCATGTTTTGCATTTTGTCGGTTTTGTTTCACGATCTTCGATTTGTTGTTTTGCTTCGTTGGTTCGTCTTCTAAATAAAGAGAAGATGTATTTTTCACACGCTGCGCCTTGGTCCGCTTTCTCTCCCATGGTCAATCGTGACAGAATGACCCGACCATTCAGGACCAAGCAGCGTGAAAGGAGGGAGCCAGAGCCCGTTGTGCAGATACTGGAGGTGAGCAATGGGAAGGATATAGAGACTGTTAAGGATTTATTGAGGAGTTTGGAGGAGAGTGAAAAGAGGGAGCTGCTGTGTTGGTGCGTGAGGCACGACATCCACCCGACAGAGCGTGTGCGGGATGTGATGTTACCTGAGTCAGCTCTTCATGCTCGTCCTGAGTTGCGTGCTAACCGTCTGGGAATGACAGTTCCACGAACCAGGCCTCCTGTGTGCATTCCTAGTCCTACACCTCCTGTAACACCTTCCCGTCCCAGCCCGGTACCACCAGTTCCGGCACCACGCCCCAGGATTCCAGGGTATGGGAAGGATACAGAAACTGTTAAGGATTTATTGAGGAGTTTGGAGGAGAGTGAAAAGAGGGAGCTGCTGTGTTGGTGCGTGAGGCACGACATCCACCCGACAGAGCGTGTGCGGGATGTGATGTTACCTGAGTCAGCTCTTCATGCTCGTCCTGAGTTGCGTGCTACCCGTCTGGGAATGACAGTTCCACGAACCAGGCCTCCTGTGTGCATTCCTAGTCCTACACCTCCTGTAACACCTTCCCGTCCCAGCCCGGTACCACCAGTTCCGGTACCACGCACTAGGCCTAATGTGCGTATCCAGGGTCCAGTATGCCCTGTTCCTTCTCCCCGCACTAGCCTTCAGGTGCGTGTCCCTAGCCCGGTACCACCAGTTCCGGCACCACGCACCAGGCCTATAGTGCGTCTCAGCCGGCCAGAGCTGCCAGTCTGCCCCGAGTCGTCAGAGCTGCCAGTCTGCCCCGAGTCGTCAGAGCTGCCAGTCTGCCCCGAGTCGTCAGAGCTGCCAGTCTGCCCCGAGTCGTCAGAGCTGCCAGTCTGCCCCGAGTCGTCAGAGCTGCCAGTCTGCCCCGAGTCGTCAGAGCTGCCAGTCTGCCCCGAGTCGTCAGAGCTGCCAGTCTACCCATCGCCTTCTGAGCCATCCGTCTACCCGGTGCCATCTGAGTCATCCGTCTACCCAGTGCCATCTGAGTCATCCGTCTACCCAGTGCCATCTGAGTCATCCGTCTACCCAGTGCCATCTGAGTCATCCGTCTACCCAGTGCCATCTGAGTCATCCGTCTACCCAGTGCCATCTGAGTCATCCGTCTACCCAGTGCCATCTGAGTCATCCGTCTACCCAGTGCCATCTGAGTCATCCGTCTACCCAGTGCCATCTGAGTCATCCGTCTACCCAGTGCCATCTGAGTCATCCGTCTACCCAGTGCCATCTGAGTCATCCGTCTACCCAGTGCCATCTGAGTCATCCGTCTACCCAGTGCCATCTGAGTCATCCGTCTACCCAGTGCCATCTGAGTCATCCGTCTACCCAGTGCCATCTGAGTCATCCGTCTACCCAGTGCCATGTGAGTCATCCGTCTACCCAGTGCCATGTGAGTCATCCGTCTACCCAGTGCCATGTGAGTCATCCGTCTACCCAGTGCCATGTGAGTCATCCGTCTACCCAGTGCCATGTGAGTCATCCGTCTACCCAGTGCCATGTGAGTCATCCGTCTACCCAGTGCCATGTGAGTCATCCGTCTACCCAGTGCCATGTGAGCCATCCGGCTACCCGGCGCCATCTGAGCCATCCGTCTACCCGGCGCCATCTGAGCTATCCGTCTGCCCAGCGCCTTCTGAGCCATCTGTCTGTCCCGAGCCATTAGAGCCGTCCATCAGTCAGGAGCTGCCAGAGCCGCCAGCCAGTCAGGAGCTGCCAGAGACGCCAGCCAGTCAGGAGCTGCCAGAGACGCCAGCCAGTCAGGAGCTGCCAGAGCTGCCCTACAGTCATGAGCTGCCCTACAGTCATGAGCTGCCTTACAGTCATGAGCTGCCCTACAGTCATGAGCTGCCCTACAGTCATGAGCTGCCCTACAGTCATGAGCTGCCCTACAGTCATGAGCTGCACTACAGTCATGAGCTGCCCTACAGTCATGAGCTGCCCTACAGTCATGAGCTGCCCTACAGTCATGAGCTGCCCTACAGTCATGAGCTGCCACCCAGTCATGAGCTGCCACCCAGTCCGGACCTGCCGGAGTCCCTCAGCCCGGACCTGCCGGAGTCCCTCAGCCCGGACCTGCCGGAGTCCCTACGCCCGGACCTGCCGGAGTCCCTACGCCCGGACCTGCCGGAGTCCCTACGCCCGGACCTGCCAGAGTTCCTTAGCCAGGACCTGCCAGAGTTCCTCAGCCATGAGCAGCCAGAGTCGTCCGCCAGCCATGAGCAGCCAGAGTCGTCCGCCAGCCATGAGCAGCCAGAGCCTTCCGCCAGCCAGGAGCAGCCAGAGCCTTCCGCCAGCCAGGAGCAGCCAGAGCCTTCCGCCAGCCAGGAGCAGCCAGAGCCTTCCGCCAGCCATGAGCAGCCAGAGCCTTCCGCCAGCCCGGATCAGCCAGAGCCTTCCACCAGCCCGGATCAGCCGGATCCGTCAGCCAACCATGAGTCATCCAGCCAGGATCCGTTCCTCAGTCCGGAGCTGCCGTTCCTCAGTCCGGAGCTGCCGTTCCTCAGTCCGGAGCTGCCGTCCCTCAGTCCGGAGCTGCCGTCCCTCAGTCCGGAGCTGCCGTCCCTCAGTCCGGAGCTGCCGTCCCTCAGTCCGGAGCTGCCGTCCCTCAGTCCGGAGCTGCCGTCCCTCAGTCCGGAGCTGCCGTCCCTCAGTCCGGAGCTGCCGTCCCTCAGTCCGGAGCTGCCGTCCCTCAGTCCGGAGCTGCCGTCCCTCAGTCCGGAGCTGCCCCTTATCCTGGTGCTGCCCCTTATCCTGGTGCTGCCCCTTATCCTGGTGCTGCCCTTTAGTCCGGTGCTGCCTCTTAGTCCGGTGCTGCCCCTTAGTCCGGTGCTGCCCCTTAGTCCGGTGCTGCCCCTTAGTCCGGTGCTGCCCCTTAGTCCGGTGCTGCCCCTTAGTCCGGTGCTGCCCCTTAATCCAGTGGGGTTAAGGTGGAGGATGGTCATTGGGAGGAGGCTACGGAGGCGGGTAGTGACTATGGTGGGGTGGGGACCCCGACCAGTGCCGAAGCCGCCACCGTGGAAGGAAGCTCACCCAGACCCTCCCCTAGACTGTGTGCTGGTGCGCCCGGAGTTCGCACCTTAAGGGGGGGGTTATGTCACGCCCTGGCCTTTGTATTCTTTGTTTTCTTTATTATTTTAGTTAGGTCAGGGTGTGACATGGGTAATGTTTGTGGTTTTGTTTCGTTTTGGGTGGTTATATGGAAAAGGGGGGGTGTTGGGTTTAGAGTATGGGTTTGTGTTGAGTGAGTGTTTCTAGGTATGTCTATGGTTGAGTGTATGTTCTAGGTATGTCTATGGCTGCCTGAGTGGTTCTCAATTAGAGACAGATGTCTTTCATTTGTCTCTGATTGGGAGCCATATTTTAGGCGGTCATAGGCATCAGGTTTTTGTCGGGTCATTGTCTTAGTCTGTGTCTAGGTCTGTGTCAAGTTTGCATGTTTTGCATTTTGTCGGTTTTGTTTCACGATCTTCGATTTGTTGTTTTGCTTCGTTGGTTCGTCTTCTAAATAAAGAGAAGATGTATTTTTCACACGCTGCGCCTTGGTCCGCTTTCTCTCCCATGGTCAATCGTGACAGAAGTACTGTAAGTGATGTGTAATATGTCAGCATTATATAGTGTAGTAGAGGGTATTATATAGTGTAGTAGAGGGTATTATATAGTGATGTAGAGGGCATTATATAGTGTAGTAGAGGGTATTATATAGTGAAGTAGAGGGTATTGTATAGTGTAGTAGAGGGTATTATATAGTGTAGTAGAGGGTATTGTATAATGTAGTAGAGGGTATTATATAGTGTAGTAGAGGGTATTATATAGTGATGTAGAGGGTATTATATAGTGTAGTAGAGGGTATTATATAGTGTAGTAGAGGGTATTATATAGTGTAGTAGAGGGTATTATATAGTGTAGTAGAGGGTATTATATAGTGTAGTAGAGGGTATTATATAGTGTAGTAGAGGGTATTATATAGTGAAGTAGAGGGTATTATATAGTGATGTAGAGGGTATTGTATAATGTAGTAGAGGGTATTATATAGTGATGTAGAGGGTATTATATAGTGATGTAGAGGGTATTATATAGTGATGTAGAGGGTATTATATAGTGTAGTAGAGGGTATTATATAGTGTAGTAGAGGGTATTATATAGTGTAGTAGAGGGTATTATATAGTGTAGTAGAGGGTATTATATAGTGTAGTAGAGGGTATTATATAGTGTAGTAGAGGGTATTATATAGTGTAGTAGAGGGTATTATATAGTGAAGTAGAGGGTATTATATAGTGTAGTAGAGGGTATTGTATAGTGTAGTAGAGGGTATTATATAGTGTAGTAGAGGGTATTATATAGTGAAGTAGAGGGTATTATATAGTGTAGTAGAGGGTATTGTATAATGTAGTAGAGGGTATTATATAGTGTAGTAGAGGGTATTGTATAGTGAAGTAGAGGGCATTATATAGTGAAGTAGAGGGCATTATATAGTGTAGTAGAGGGTATTATATAGTGTAGTAGAGGGTATTATATAGTGAAGTAGAGGGTATTGTATAGTGTAGTAGAGGGTATTGTATAATGTAGTAGAGGGTATTATATAGTGTAGTAGAGGGTATTGTATAGTGTAGTAGAGGGTATTGTATAGTGAAGTAGAGGGTATTATATAGTGTAGTAGAGGGTATTATATAGTGTAGTAGAGGGTATTATATAGTGAAGTAGAGGGTATTATATAGTGTAGTAGAGGGTATTGTATAATGTAGTAGAGGGTATTATATAGTGAAGTAGAGGGTATTATATAGTGAAGTAGAGGGTATTATATAGTGAAGTAGAGGGTATTATATAGTGAAGTAGAGGGTATTGTATAATGTAGTAGAGGGTATTATATAGTGAAGTAGAGGGTATTATATAGTGAAGTAGAGGGTATTATATAGTGAAGTAGAGGGTATTATATAGTGAAGTAGAGGGTATTGTATAGTGAAGTAGAGGGTATTGTATAATGTAATAGAGGGTTCATGTTATTTGTGTCAATATGCCAGTGCTATCAACAAGTACACACCGTATAAACTGTGTGTTTTGCAGGCATCTTTTAAATGACATTGCTTATTGAAAAATACTGTTTCTGTGTTTGCTCTTCATACTGGTGATGAAAAAAAGGGAAAATACTATTTCTCATAAGACTGGATGTCAACCTGGTTGGTGTAGTTTATGACAATGTGTAAAGTGCCTACTGATATTTGTTCCCCTTAATTTGTCAATGATTATACACACACACACACACACACACACACACACACACACACACACACACACACACACACACACACACACACACACAGCAAGAGAGAGCAGTGCAGTAAACACAAATAAAGTGGAGGAACACTTACATTATTATAGCCTGCTCGTCCAATACCACCTGCACAATGAAAACAGTCGGACACGTTCACTCCCATAGTCATGTAAACATATACACATATACACATATATGCTGTCTATTAATCTGTCTAGTATACATCCACCTATTAATCTATATAGTATACATCCACCTATTAATCTGTCTAGTATACATCCACCTATTAATCTATATAGTATACATCCACCTATTAATCTGTCTAGTATACATCCACCTATTAATCTATATAGTATACATCCACCTATTAATCTATATAGTATACATCCACCTATTAATCTGTCTAGTATAGATCCACCTATTAATCTGTCTAGTATACATCCACCTATTAATCTATATACTATACATCCACCTATTAATCTATATAGTATACATCCACCTATTAATCTATATAGTATACATCCACCTATTAATCTGTCTAGTATACATCCACCTATTAATCTATATAGTATACATCCACCTATTAATCTATATAGTATACATCCACCTATTAATCTGTCTAGTATACATCCACCTATTAATCTATATAGTATACATCCACCTATTAATCTATATAGTATACATCCACCTATTAATCTGTCTAGTATACATCCACCTATTAATCTGTCTAGTATAGATCCACCTATTAATCTATATAGTATACATCCACCTATTAATCTATATAGTATACATCTGTTTATGCATCTACTTATGAATCAATTATTAAACGTCTGTCTGTCTGTCTGTCTGTCTGTCTGTCTGTCTGTCTGTCTGTCTGTCTGTCTGTCTGTCTGTCTGTCTGTCTGTCTGTCTGTCTGTCTGTCTGTCTGCTTGCCTGTCTGTCTGTCTGTCTGTCTGTCTGTCTGTCTGTCTGTCTGTCTGTCTGTCTGTCTGTCTGTCTGTCTGTCTGTCTGTCTGTCTGTCTGTCTGCTTGCCTGTCTGTCTGTCTGTCTGTCTGTCTGTCTGTCTGTCTGTCTGTCTGTCTGTCTGTCTGTCTGTCTGTCTGTCTGCTTGCCTGTCTGTCTGCTTGCCTGTCTGTCTGCTTGTCTGTCTGTCTGCTTGTCTGTCTGTCTGTCTGTCTGCCCGTATGTCTGTCAATGTTTCTGTATTGGACTCTGTCTACAGTATTTCTCTATCCGTCCATATTTCCACATAACAGCTCTGTCTGTTTTTATTAATTGTGAAGGAGTGTGTACCAAAGTGTTCGCCCTCAGGTCGTGGACAGGCGTCAGTCAGTACGCGGAGCAGCCCGTCTGGCTTGTAGGAGTAATGCTCCACCAGCTATGAGAGAAAGAAGGTGTCAGGGTATGTCTCTTGCGGGTTCATCAAAAACAGGTGAAGCTTGTGCCTGTGTGTTAACGTGCTGTCTTTTCTCCTAAGTGTTTAATTAAGCAACAATGCCTGAGGGGTGTGGTATATGGTCAATATACCACGGCTAAGGGTAGTTCTTAGTCACGAAGCAACGCAGAGTGCCTGGATACAGCCCTTAGCCGTGGTATATTGGTCATATATCACAAACCCCCGAAGTTCCTTATTGCCATTATAAACTGGTTACCAACATAATTAGAGAAGTAAAAATAACTGTTTTTTTTCATACCCGTGGTATACGGTCTCATATACCACGGCTGTCAGCCAATCAGCATTCAGGGCTCGAACCACACAACTTATCATAGGTACTTTGGGCCAAATAGGAATATGTAGATGCTGTTTATTGATAGATCATTCATTGTCTGGTTTTGCTTAGTTCAACATAGTACAGTAGGGTCAGAAATGATTGTCTAAGCAAAAATGACTGCATAAAATAATTTAAATACTGAGCTATATTGTATGCTCCAATTTTTTTTATTTTATTATTCTAATACAATTGCTCAGAGAAAGAGATTTTGTTTAATAAGTCCTAAAACATTTTTTTAAAGGTAGGTGTAAAAATTATTCACACCCCTGTTTAAAATACTTTACCTTGCGAAGATAACGACACATCAAAATATTCACCCCCATATTTAACAGTAGGCATGGGGCTCTTTTCTGCTCATGCACTGGTGTGCGTGGCCCAAAGAGCTCTATTTTCATGTCATCCAATCAATGTAAACGCCTGGAGTTTGCTAAACGGCATTGGCACTTGGTTTAGAACAAGCGGGTTGGTCAGATGACATGATGATAGAGCTCTTTGGCCACGCACACCAGTGCATGAGCAGAAAAGAACCCCATACCTACTGTAAAATATGGTGGTGGATCTTTGATCTATTGAGGCACTTTGCTTACACTTGTCCTGGGGTTCTTGTTTAGGTCAACGGCATCATGAACTTTAGCCAGTACCAGGAGATTTTGGCCATATACCACACCTCCTCAGGACTTAATTGCTTAAATATAATATATGCACAAACCGTTTCGACTGGGAAGCATGCGATAGGCTTTACGCAGTTCTACCTCCAACAAAACAACGCTGTGCGCTCTGTCAATCTGATTGAATCTAGCCCTACAAGGCATAAACCCGTCGATCAGGTCTGTATTATAGCTTTATTGGGAGGTTTCCTGGAGACAGATCAAGCCTCATCCTGGACTAAGCATTTTCAATAGAGAGTAAAACGTTTGAATCCAGGACTAGGCTTAATCTGTGTCCGGGAAACTGGCCCTATAAATTGAAGTTTGTTTAAAGTGGAACCTTAAATAATTCTACAGTCTGCGATATTACCTGCCACAGTGTGTCAAACTTCTTCCCATCAGGAATGGAGAGCTTGCCAGCCTTGTCCTTATCGATGCGATAATGCATGACTTGTGACCCATGTAGGAGACACAGGGCGTAGGAACCATTCAGGTCCCGCTGTCTGATCCTGGAGGGAGACATATGGAAGAGACACAGATGAACATAAGAAGGTGGACACGAACTTCCCACTAACGTCAGGGCAGCTACGACTGTGATATGTGGTTTTCCCACCTAGCTATCTTCTAAGATGAACGCATTAACTGTAAGTCACTCTGGATAAGAACGTCTGCTAAATGACTAAAATGTAAATATGAACACAGGAAACTGAGCTATGGCACTGAATATAGGTCCTGTGTGGCTCAGTTGGTAGAGCATGGTTGTGGGCTTGTTTCCCACGGAGGACCAATGTATGCACTCACTAACTGTAAGTCTTTCTGGATAAGAGCATCTGCTAAATGACTAACATATGTACATGAAAGAGTGCTAGACTTACAATTAACTAACTTTCATCAAGATTAGTACAGTGCTTGGATGGCCTAATATTCTTCAGTATATATGCCTTCGGTAACAGCTCATGGTGCATGAGTACTGTAAACTCCGAAACAATCATTCCTATTGGTACGTGACTGTGTAGTCGATAGTTTGATGAAAAGGAACCCCACAACACAGGAAACTGAGCTACGGGTATTGAATAATGAGTCCTGCGTAGCTCAGTGGGTGGAGCACAGTTCTTGCAACACCAGAGTTGTGGGTTTGATTCCCACAGAGGGCCAGTATGAAAATATATGCTTTCACTACTGTAAGTCGCTCTGGATAAGAATGTCTGATGAAATACATTACTACACTAGATGACAACATTGATGAATTGACATTCACAAATAGAAGCTGTTGTTTCATGGAAATCCCGTTTGAAATATAATTGCAGAATTCCTTATGATTTCTATGCATTTGAGAATCCTAACAGTAAATGGTTTATAAAAATACATATTTAAATATGAAAATGCATATTTAAATACGAAAATGCATATATAAATACAAACATGCATATTTAAATATGAACATGCATATTTCAATATGAAAATGCATATTTAATTAAAAATAAATCCAAATTTGTTGAAACACACTGAAGTAATGGAAATTGTGGAGGGAAAGGCTCTTGTTGTATACACCAAGGTAGAGGTCATTCAAATGTTATCAATTCAATTCAGGATTAGAATAAAAAATGTTTCAATTAATTCAAAATAATAAAATAGGACACAATTTTCAATACGTTGAACGCTGAGAAGTAGCTTTGAGGAAAATTCTGCAAAGAGCCCCTTCTAGAATGTTCTTATGACATAAAGTAGAGCAGTCAAACCCCTCCCCCTCCTCTCACTCCCCCCCTGCTCTTTGGTCACTCCAGGAAGTCCTCTGCAAACTGTCACAACGGAAACCACAGCCTGCTTCTCTCTCTACAGCCTAGGCCACTGCTGCCGCCTCGCAGCACAAACTTATCCTACTATAAATAGTCTAGACTACAGACCTCTCATGTATGTCTTCTATCTTCTTTTCAGCGTAGCAAATCTACATCACTTTGCTTTTAACCATTCTTTTTTTTTTTTTACAAGCTATAAGAGCTGACATGAACATGTCAAGAATTGGCTTGGAAAAAGTACCTACAAAGGTTTTTATCATTTAGAATTTTCTGCTATGTCATATCCTCACATGAGTTTTGTTAGGATCTCAAATAGAATTACAAAGTTTAAGTGAAGAGTAGATCATAGCTACTAACAGGACTTCACACAGCCATGACACATAGTTTTTTAATTAAGTAACCTTGTTGACTGGTGTTACACCTTATGACAAGTACATACAATTTTACACCTTACAGTTTTACCCGTGGCCATTCAAAGCAAACCATGGGATGTTACGATAGACAGCCATAGTCATTTTAAGTGGTCCCTTACAGAAATTTGCCATTGGTGCGAGAGCCCATCTGGAGCCGTGATTCAGAGTCCTCACGTGTGATGGTGTGATGGAACCAGGGCATCTTCTCATGGGCGGTGGTGGCGACCAGCTTCTCCAGCTGAGGTCTCTGGCTGATGATGGCCTGCTCCAGGGCCGCACCCTGAGGACATAACACAATGACATCTGACCTGTCCCCGACCACTTTATGGCTGCTTCAAGCAATAGGGAAGGCATACCTTAAAGATAGAAATAGCCGACCCTAGCCTGCAGTTTTACAACAAATTTCCTGCTATTCTGCACATTTTGGCTTAGGGTGGAGAGATTTTTTGGCAGATTTAAAGCAAGTTTGTTGCAATTCAACACATTTTGCCATTGGGCAGAGAGAAGATTTTGCAATTTTCCTACTAATTTCATGCAATTCTACTCATTTTGCCATGTGGTAGAGATTTTACAACAAATTTCCTGCTATACTACACATTTTGCACTGACTTATGTAATGTTAATATGATATCTGAGTGAGCGTGACTAACAACATCAACCCGTGTGGCCGGTTGGTAACTTACCAAAATAAAATGTTTTTGCTGACATGGGCTTATTGAGAAAGAAGATATACACTGCTGATGCACAACTTCATTTAGAAATTGGACTTTATGTACTCTACTATTGTTACTCAAAAAATACATAAAATGGATCCTAATAAAATCAAATCAACAGTAAGTTGAGACCCAGTCTGTCTTCAGTCTGAGCCAACCAATTAATAAATTAATGAACCAACCAACCAACTAACCAATGAATCAGTCAACCCAAGTACTTCTACTAACCTGCAGGTTCCAGGTCTTTTTCACATACTCTCTGATCAGCTTCTCCTTGAGGTCCTCAAAAGGCCCCACCTTGGGCTGCATGCCCTTGGGCCTGTTGTAGGGCATCTTCAGCAGACAAACCAGCCCTTCGCACTTCTGGGAGTGGTAGTCAATCACATCCACGGGGGTTCGGTGGCTTTTCCCCCCAACGATGGCGTACGTCTCGTTGAGCTCCCTCTCTATGGTATAGTGGTAACACTCCCGTCTGTAGGCCACTGACAGGGCGTAGCCCCCTAAGTAGCTCCGGCTCTGCCGTAGCAGGTACATGCCGTCGCCCATACCACCCTGTCGCAGGTAGTCCTCCGCGTCCTCCCGGGTGATGTTGCCGTAGAAGAAGGGCAAGGCATTTACATTGTCGGCCATTTTGTCTCCTGGTTCTTGGCTGCACTGGAAATGCCCGAAAGAAGCTTTGCTATGACTTTCTCAATGGAGACCTACGAAAGGGAACAGATTCAAAAGATCACGATACAGTGAAATGTGCATGACACCTGTTGGTATCCGACTTGTGAGAATGTAGTACCTAACCATCGCTTGACTACACACACATCTAACCACACTCAAAGCTTCAGTAAAACCTATTTTACTAATACTTGCATTTACTGATGATAGATGCATTTACTGATGACAGCTATTGTGTACTAGTTAGTACTATGTAACAAATTGTACCTACACTGTTATTACATGTAACTACTGTTCAATGGGGCGGCAATATGGGACCGTTAATTACATCAACATATTGACACTTACATCAACATATTGACTATGGCTAATTCGATATGTTGAATAAAAGGTTAATATATTTCAAACCCTACATCAATATTGCTACTGTGCTATATGACTGATACAAGGAAGTTCCAAAAGACAGGACAGCCTCATCACACAGTAACTCTACATTAAAGGCCTATGTGGCAGATGTAGTGTGAAACACGCCCGCAACACTTCACTGCATCTCTAAGCAGAATTCAGTGAGCCGTGTTCACACACAGTATGACAACCAGATAGCACAACCCTAGAGTCTCTACTGCAGCATGTTCATTTGACATTTCAGTTATTTGGCAGACGCTCTTATCCAGAGCGACTTACAATTAGTACATTCATCTTAAGATGAGGTGAGACAACAACATATCACAATCATATCAAGTACATTTTCCTCTCAAAGTATTTATCAGCAAAGTCAATACTAGTGGGAAAAGACACGTTTCTTAAATAAGTGCGTTTTTAAGATACTCTTCAAAGAGGTAGGTGTTTCAGACATTTTCAGAAGATGGGCAGGGACTCCGTTGTCCTGACTTAGGGGGAATCTTGTTCCACCATTGGGGTTCCATGACAGAGAAGGTCAGAGGTGGCCGAACGGAGTACTTGGGTAGGGATGTAGGGTTTGAGAATAGCCTGAAGTTAAGGAGGGGCAGTTCCTCTTGCTGCTCCGTAGGCAAGCACTAGGGTCTTGCAGATGATGTGAGCTTCGACTGGAAGTTAGTGGAGGAGCGGCGTGACATGGGAGAACTTAGGAAGGATGAACTGTCATGTTTTGTCATTGATTATCATGTCTTGTCCCTGTGCTTCCCTCTGCTGGTCTTATTAGGTTCTTTCCCTCTTTCTATCCCTCTCTCTCCTCCTCCCTCTCTCCCTCTCCCGCTCTCTCTCTCTATCGTTCCGTTCCTGCTCCCAGCTGTTTCTCATTCTCCTAACGACCTCATTTACTCTTTCACACCTGTCCCCTATTTTGCCCTCTGATTAGAGTCCCTATTTCTCCCTCTGTTTTCCGCTTCTGTCCTTGTCGGATTCTTGTTTGATGTTTGCTGTTCTGTCCTTGTTCCGCCCTGTCGTGTTTTTGCCTTCTTCAGATGCTGCGTGTGAGCAGGTGTCTATGTCAGCTACGGCCTGTGCCTTCCTGAAGCGACCTGCAGTCTGTGGTCGCGTCTCCAGTCGTTCCTCTCTACTGACGAGAGGATTTCAGTTTCCTGTTTTGGATTTACCTTTGATAATATCCAGGAGAATCATTGTTTGTTTAATACTGGAATAAAGACTCTGTTTCTATTACGTCGCTTTTGGGTCCTCATTCACCAGCATAACAGAAGAATCCGACCAAGATGGACCCAGCGACTATGGATTCTCTCAACACTGCCGTCGAGTTCCAGGGAGCAATGCTCGGCAGACACGAGCAGGAATTGTTTGCTGCTCGTCATGCCGTTGAGACCCTGGCCGCTCAGGTCTCCGATCTCTCTGGACAGTTTCAGAGTCTTCGTCTCGTGCCACCTGCTACTTCCTGGTCTTCCGAGTCTCCGGAACCTAGGGTTAATAACCCACCATGTTACTCTGGGCAGCCCACTGAGTGTCGCTCTTTTCTCACCCAGTGTGATATTGTGTTCTCTCTCCAGCCCAACACGTACTCAAGAGAGAGAGCTCGGATCGCTTACGTCATATCACTCCTTACTGGTCGGGCTCGGGAGTGGGGCACAGCTATCTGGGAGGCAAGGGCTGAGTGTTCTAACGATTATCAGAACTTTAAAGAGGAGATGATACGGGTTTTTGATCGTTCAGTTTTTGGGAAGGAGGCTTCCAGGGCCCTGGCTTCCCTATGTCAAGGTGATCGATCCATAACGGATTACTCTATAGAGTTTCGCACTCTTGCTGCCTCCAGTGACTGGAACGAGCCGGCGTTGCTCGCTCGTTTTCTGGAGGGACTCCACGCTGAGGTTAAGGATGAGATTCTCTCCCGGGAGGTTCCTTCCAGCGTGGACTCTTTGATTGCACTCGCCATCCGCATAGAACGACGGGTAGATCTTCGTCACCGAGCTCGTGGAGGAGAGCTCGCGTTAACGGTGTTTCCCCTCTCCGCTTCTCAACCATCTCCTCCCACCGGCTCAGAGACTGAGCCCATGCAGCTGGGAGGTATTCGCATCTCGACTAAGGAGAGGGAACGGAGAATCACCAACCGCCTTTGCCTCTATTGCGGTTCTGCTGGACATTTTGTCATGTCATGTCCAGTAAAAGCCAGAGCTCATCAGTAAGCGGAGGGCTACTGGTGAGCGCTACTACTCAAGTCTCTCCATCAAGATCCTGTACTACCTTGTCGGTCCATCTACGCTGGACCGGTTCGGCTGCTTCCTGCAGTGCCTTGATAGACTCTGGGGCTGAGGGTTGTTTTATGGACGAAGCATGGGCTCGGAAACATGACATTCCTCTCAGACAGTTAGGGAAGCCCACGCCCATGTTCGCCTTAGATGGTAGTCCTCTCCCCAGTATCAGATGTGAGACACTACCTTTAACCCTCACAGTATCTGGTAACCACAGTGAGACCATTTCCTTTTTGATTTTTCGTTCACCTTTTACACCTGTTGTTTTGGGTCATCCCTGGCTAGTATGTCATAATCCTTCTATTAATTGGTCTAGTAATTCTATCCTATCCTGGAACGTTTCTTGTCATGTGAAGTGTTTAATGTCTGCTATCCCTCCTGTTTCTTCTGTCCCCTCTACTCAGGAGGAACCTGGTGATTTGACAGGAGTGCCGGAGGAATATCATGATCTACGCACGGTCTTCAGTCGGTCCAGAGCCAACTCTCTTCCTCCTCACCGGTCGTATGATTGTTGTATTGATCTCCTTCCGGGGACCACTCCCCCTCGGGGTAGACTATACTCTCTGTCGGCTCCCGAACGTAAGGCTCTCGAGGATTATCTGTCTGTTTCTCTCGACGCCGGTACCGTGGTGCCTTCTTCCTCTCCCGCCGGAGCGGGGTTTTTCTTTGTTAAGAAGAAGGACGGTACTCTGCGCCCCTGCGTGGATTATCGAGGGCTGAATGACATAACGGTTAAGAATCGTTATCCGCTTCCCCTTATGTCGTCAGCCTTCGAGATTCTGCAGGGAGCCAGGTTCTTTACTAAGTTGGACCTTCGTAACGCTTACCATCTCGTACGCATCAGAGAGGGGGACGAGTGGAAAACGGCGTTTAACACTCCGTTAGGGCATTTTGAATACCGGGTTCTGCCGTTCGGTCTCGCTAATGCTCCAGCTGTCTTTCAGGCATTAGTTAATGATGTACTGAGAGACATGCTGAACATCTTTGTTTTCGTTTACCTTGACGATATCCTGATTTTTTCACCGTCACTCGAGATTCATGTTCAGCACGTTCGACGTGTACTCCAGCGCCTTTTAGAGAATTGTCTCTACGTGAAGGCTGAGAAGTGCGCCTTTCATGTCTCCTCTGTCACATTTCTCGGTTCTGTTATTTCCGCTGAAGGCATTCAGATGGATCCCGCTAAGGTCCAGGCTGTCAGCGATTGGCCCGTTCCTAAGTCACGTGTCGAGTTACAGCGCTTTCTCGGTTTCGCTAATTTCTATCGGCGTTTCATTCGTAATTTCGGTCAAGTGGCTGCCCCTCTCACAGCTCTGACTTCTGTCAAGACTTGCTTTAAGTGGTCCGGTTCCGCCCAGGGAGCTTTTGATCTCCTCAAGAAGCGTTTTACATCCGCCCCTATCCTTGTTACTCCTGACGTCACTAAACAATTCATTGTCGAGGTTGACGCTTCAGAGGTGGGCGTGGGAGCCATTCTGTCCCAGCGCTTCCAGTCTGACGATAAGGTCCATCCTTGCGCTTACTTTTCTCATCGCCTGTCGCCATCGGAACGCAACTATGATGTGGGTAACCGCGAACTGCTCGCCATCCGCTTAGCCATAGGCGAATGGCGACAGTGGTTGGAGGGGGCGACCGTCCCTTTTGTCGTTTGGACTGACCATAAGAACCTTGAGTACATCCGTTCTGCCAAACGACTTAATGCACGTCAAGCTCGTTGGGCGTTGTTTTTCGCTCGTTTCGAGTTCGTGATTTCCTATCGCCCGGGAAATAAGAACACCAAGCCTGATGCCTTATCCCGTCTCTTTAGTTCTTCTGTGGCTTCTACCGACCCCGAGGGGATTCTCCCTGAAGGGCGTGTTGTCGGGTTGACCGTCTGGGGAATTGAGAGACAGGTAAAGCAAGCACTCACTCACACTGCGTCGCCGCGCGCTTGTCCTAGTAACCTTCTGTTCGTCCCTGTCTCTACTCGTCTGGCTGTTCTTCAGTGGGCTCACTCTGCCAAGTTAGCTGGCCACCCCGGCGTTCGGGGTACGCTTGCTTCTATTCGCCAGCGGTTTTGGTGGCCTACTCAGGAGCGTGACACGCGCCGTTTCGTGGCTGCTTGTTTGGACTGCGCGCAGACTAAGTCAGGTAACTCTCCTCCTGCCGGTCGTCTCAGACCGCTTCCCATTCCTTCTCGACCATGTTCTCACATCGCCTTAGACTTTATTACCGGTCTGCCTTCGTCTGCGGGGAAGACTGTGAGAGCCGCCAAGAAACGTAGGATTAAGAGTCCTAGGTATTGTCGCGGTCAGAGAGTGTGGCTTTCCACTCGTAACCTTCCCCTTACGACAGCTTCTCGCAAGTTGACTCCGCGGTTCATTGGTCCGTTCCGTGTCTCTCAGGTCGTCAATCCTGTCGCTGTGCGACTGCTTCTTCCGCGACATCTTCGTCGCGTCCACCCTGTCTTCCATGTCTCCTGTGTCAAGCCTTTTCTTCGCGCCCCCATTCGTCTTCCCTCCCCCCCCCCCGTCCTTGTCGAGGGCGCACCTATTTTCAAGGTACGGAGGATCTTGGACATGCGTTCTCGGGGACGTGGTCACCAGTACTTAGTGGATTGGGAGGGTTACGGTCCTGAGGAGAGGAGTTGGGTTCCATCTCGGGACGTGCTGGACCGTGCGTTGATTGATGATTTCCTTCGTTGCCGCCAGGGTTCCTCCTCGAGTGCGCCAGGAGGCGCTCGGTGAGTGGGGGGGTACTGTCATGTTTTGTCATTGATTATCATGTCTTGTCCCTGTGCTTCCCTCTGCTGGTCTTATTAGGTTCTTTCCCTCTTTCTATCCCTCTCTCTCCTCCTCCCTCTCTCCCTCTCCCGCTCTCTCTCTCTATCGTTCCGTTCCTGCTCCCAGCTGTTTCTCATTCTCCTAACGACCTCATTTACTCTTTCACACCTGTCCCCTATTTTGCCCTCTGATTAGAGTCCCTATTTCTCCCTCTGTTTTCCGCTTCTGTCCTTGTCGGATTCTTGTTTGATGTTTGCTGTTCTGTCCTTGTTCCGCCCTGTCGTGTTTTTGCCTTCTTCAGATGCTGCGTGTGAGCAGGTGTCTATGTCAGCTACGGCCTGTGCCTTCCTGAAGCGACCTGCAGTCTGTGGTCGCGTCTCCAGTCGTTCCTCTCTACTGACGAGAGGATTTCAGTTTCCTGTTTTGGATTTACCTTTGATAATATCCAGGAGAATCATTGTTTGTTTAATACTGGAATAAAGACTCTGTTTCTATTACGTCGCTTTTGGGTCCTCATTCACCAGCATAACATGAACACCAGGCGGGCTGTGGCATTCTGAATAAGTTTCAGGGGTTTGAAACATGCGGGTAGCCCAGCCAACAGAGAGTTGCAGTAGTCTAGACGGAAGATGACAAGTGCCTGGATTAGGACCGGCGCCACTTCCTGTGTTGAGGAAAGGTCGTACTCTATGGATGATGTAGAGTATGAACCTTCGGAAGTGCGTCACTGCTTTGATGTTTTCAGAGAATGACAGGGTGTTGTCCAGGGTCACACCTATTTTTTGAGGTTGGAATTTAGCACGTATAGCTCATTAACACGTAGGGCGCAACGATTGGTGTCACCTCGTTAAGTCAGTATGTGTTACACCTGTGCTGATTGCCATCTCGTTAGCGGGAAGGTGTTTAACCTGTGCTGATTGCCATCTCGTTAGCGGGAAGGTGTTTAACCTGTGCTGGTTGCCATCTTGTTAGTTGGAAGGTGTTTAACCTATGCTGGTTGCCATCTTGTTAGTGGGAAGGTGTTTCACCTATGCTGGTTGCCATCTCGTTAGTGGGAAGGTATTTAACCTGTGCTGGTTGCCATCTCGTTAGTGGGAAGGTGTTTAACCTGTGCTGGTTGCCATCTCGTTAGTGGGAAGGTGTTTAACCTGTGCTGGTTGCCATCTCGTTAGTGGGAAGGTGTTTCACCTATGCTGGTTGCCATCTCGTTAGTGGGAAGGTGTTTCACCTATGCTGGTTGCCATCTCGTTAGTGGGAAGGTGTTTAACCTGTGCTGGTTGCCATCTCGTTAGTGGGAAGGTGTTTAACCTGTGCTGGTTGCCATCTCGTTAGTGCGAAGGTGTTTCACCTATGCTGGTTGCCATCTCGTTAGTGGGAAGGTGTTTAACCTATGCTGGTGCCATCTCGTTAGTGGGAAGGTGTTTCACCTATGCTGATTGCCATCTCGTTAGTGGGAAGGTGTTTCACCTATGCTGGTTGCCATCTCGTTAGTGGGAAGGTGTTTCACCTATGCTGGTTGCCATCTCGTTAGTGGGAAAGTGTTTCACCTATGCTGGTTGCCATCTCGTTAGTGGGAAGGTGTTTCACCTGTGCTGGTTGCCATCTCGTTAGTGGGAAGGTGTTTAACCTGTGCTGGTTGCCATCTCGTTAGTGCGAAGGTGTTTCACCTATGCTGGTTGCCATCTCGTTAGTGGGAAGGTGATTAACCTATGCTGGTGCCATCTCGTTAGTGGGAAGGTGTTTCACCTATGCTGATTGCCATCTCGTTAGTGGGAAGGTGTTTCACCTATGCTGGTTGCCATCTCGTTAGTGGGAAGGTGTTTCACCTATGCTGGTTGCCATCTCGTTAGTGGGAAGGTGTTTCACCTATGCTGGTTGCCATCTCGTTAGTGGGAAGGTGTTTCACCTATGCTGGTTACCATCTCGTTAGTGGGAAGGTGTTTCACCTATGCTGATTGCCATCTCGTTAGTGGGAAGGTGTTTCACCTATGCTGGTTGCCCTCTCGTTAGTGGGAAGGTGTTTCACCTATGCTGGTTGCCATCTCGTTAGTGGGAAAGTGTTTCACCTATGCTGGTTGCCATCTCGTTAGTGGGAAGGTGTTTCACCTATGCTGATTGCCATCTCGTTAGTGGGAAGGTGTTTCACCTATGCTGGTTGCCCTCTCGTTAGTGGGAAGGTGTTTCACCTATGCTGATTGCCATCTCGTTAGTGGGAAAGTGTTTCACCTATGCTGGTTGCCATCTCGTTAGTGGGAAGGTGTTTCACCTATGCTGGTTGCCATCTCGTTAGTGGGAAAGTGTTTCACCTATGCTGGTTGCCATCTCGTTAGTGGGAAGGTGTTTCACCTGTGCTGGTTGCCATCTCGTTAGTGGGAAGGTGTTTAACCTGTGCTGGTTGCCATCTCGTTAGTGCGAAGGTGTTTCACCTATGCTGGTTGCCATCTCGTTAGTGGGAAGGTGTTTAACCTATGCTGGTGCCATCTCGTTAGTGGGAAGGTGTTTCACCTATGCTGATTGCCATCTCGTTAGTGGGAAGGTGTTTCACCTATGCTGGTTGCCATCTCGTTAGTGGGAAGGTGTTTCACCTATGCTGGTTGCCATCTCGTTAGTGGGAAGGTGTTTCACCTATGCTGGTTACCATCTCGTTAGTGGGAAGGTGTTTCACCTATGCTGATTGCCATCTCGTTAGTGGGAAGGTGTTTCACCTATGCTGGTTGCCCTCTCGTTAGTGGGAAGGTGTTTCACCTATGCTGGTTGCCATCTCGTTAGTGGGAAAGTGTTTCACCTATGCTGGTTGCCATCTCGTTAGTGGGAAGGTGTTTCACCTATGCTGATTGCCATCTCGTTAGTGGGAAGGTGTTTCACCTATGCTGGTTGCCCTCTCGTTAGTGGGAAGGTGTTTCACCTATGCTGGTTGCCATCTCGTTAGTGGGAAAGTGTTTCACCTATGCTGGTTGCCATCTCGTTAGTGGGAAGGTGTTTCACCTATGCTGGTTACCATCTCGTTAGTGGGAAAGTGTTTCACCTATGCTGGTTGCCATCTCGTTAGTGGGAAGGTGTTTCACCTATGCTGGTTACCATCTCGTTAGTGGGAAGGTGTTTCACCTATGGATGCAAAGACTGATAGTCCATGAGATGAACATGATCAGTTCATATTTATGATAATGGTAAGATTAGACAGTTGTTCTAAAATTGGGCAATGATAAGTTATTTGTATTGCTATCAATTGGTTATGGCCATTGAATACCAGGTAATCTTACAGTTTGTGCTTTTACAGTAATAAGATACTATAACTTTAACAGTCTCCCTCTCATCTTCAAGGAAAACTTGAAAAGCCTTCTGACTTTTTGGACTGACAACGTTTTCAATGGTAACTAGCAATTGGTGAAGGAATGAAACTGATGAGTCATGCTAATTCTTTGGTGGAAAGTGTCTGAGGTAGTAACCCTGGCCTGAGCATAGACAGGTATTAACCCTGGCCTGAGAACGGACAGGTATTAACCCTGGCCTGAGGACAGACAGGTATTAGCCCTGGCCTGAGGACAGACAGGTATTAGCCCTGGCCTGAGGACAGACAGGTATTAGCCCTGACCTGAGGACAGACAGGAATTAGCCCTGGCCTGAGGACAGACAGGTATTAGCCCTGACCTGAGGACAGACAGGAATTAGCCCTGGCCTGAGGACAGACAGGTATTAGCCCTGGCCTGAGGACAGACAGGTAGTTACCCTGGCCTGAGGACAGACAGGTAGTAACCCTGGCCTGAGGACAGACAGGTAGTAACCCTGGCCTGAGGACAGACAGGTATTAGCCCTGGCCTGAGGACAGACAGGTATTAGCCCTGGCCTGAGGACAGACAGGTAGTTACCCTGGCCTGAGGACCGACAGGTAGTTACCCTGGCCTGAGGACAGACAGGTAGTAACCCTGGCCTGAGGACAGACAGGTAGTAACCCTGGCCTGAGGACCGACAAAGATAAGACTGCCAGATAATGACTCTGATGTCAGCCATGTCCAGTGTGATTCTTCACTGAAGTTATCCAATATAATTCATCAAATATTTTATAGAGGGTACAACCCCAAAGGTTCATGAGAAATATCTCTTTAACCTTCGATACCAATACATTTTCTCTTAGAAAATTGGTTGGGGGGGGGGAAATAATGTAAGTTAATAGACCTTTAATAAAGGTCAAGGTGCAAAAAATCTGTTTGGGTCACTCACTGCAGACACAATAACACATTTGCTTCATGTACAGTGCCTTCAGAAAGTATTCACAACCCTTGACTTTTTCCACATTTGTTGTGTTACAGCCTGAATATAAAATGGATTAAAACTGGCCTACACTTAATACCCCATAATGTCAAAGTGGGATTATGTTATTTGAAATGTTTACAAATGAATAGAAAAGGAAAACTTGAAATGTCTTTAGTCGATAAGTATTCAACTCCTAAATAGGTTCAGGAATAAAGAAGTGCTTAACAAGTCACATAATAATGTGCATGGACTCGATCTGTGTGCAATAATAATGTTTAACATGATTTTTTAAATCTCATCTCTGTACCCTACACATACAATTCATTATCTGTAAGGTCCCTCAGTCGAGTAGCAAATTTCAAACACAGATTCAATCACAAAGACCAGGGAGGTTTCCCAATGCCTTGCAAAGAAGGGCATCTATTGGTAGATGGGTAAAATAAAAAGCAGACATTACATTTCCCTTTGAGCATGGTGAAGCTATGAATTACACTTGGATGAGGGATCAATCCAACCAGTCAATACAAAGATTCAGGCGTCCTTCCTAACTCAGTTGCCGGAGAGGTAGGAAACCGTTCAGGGATTTCACCATGAGGCCAATGGTGACTTTAAAAGAGTTACAGAGTTTAATGGCTGTAATAGGAGAGAACGGAGGATGGATCAACAACATTGTAGTTACTCCACAATACTATCCTAATTGTGAAAATAAGGAAGCCTATACAGATTTAAAAAAAAATTAAAACATGCATCCTGTTTGCAACAAGGCATCTAAAGTAATACTGCAAAAAATGTGGCAAAGCAATTCACTTTTTGTCCTGAATACAAAGTGTTATGTTTGGGGCAAATACAATACAACATATTACTAAGTACCACTATCCGTATTTTCAAGCTAAGTGGTGGCTATATCATGTTATGGGTATGCTTGTCATCGGCAAGGACTGGGGAGTTTTTCAGGATAAAAAATAAATGGAATGGCGCTAAGCACAGGCAAAACCGGGTTCAGTCTGCTTTCCACCAGACACTGGGAGATGAATGCCAAATCTACACTGGAGTTGCTTGCCAAGAAGACAGTGAATGTTCCTGAGTGGCCGAGTCACAGTTTTGACTTAAATCTACTTGAACAAATGTGGCAAGACCTGAAAATGGTTGTCTAGCAATAATCAACAACCAATTTGACAGAGCTTGAAGAATTTTTAAAATAATAATGGGCAAATGTTGCACACTCCAAGTGTGAAAAGCTCTTAGAGACTTACCCAAAAAGATGCACAGCTGTAATCGCTGCCAAAGGTGCTTCTACAAACTATTGACTCAGGGGTGTGAATACTTATGCAAATTAGATATGTCTGCAATTCATTTTCAATACATTTGCAAAAATGTCTAAAACATGTTTTCACTTTGTCATCATGGGGTATTGTGTGTAGATGGGTTAGGGGAAAAAATCTCTTAAATCCATTTTGAATTCAGGCTGTAACAAAACAAAATGTGGAACACGTCAAGGGGTATGAATAATTTCTTAAGGCACTGTAAGTGACCTAGAAAAATGCTGACAAACGGTCTCAATTATAACTAAACCAACTTAACCATAGACACATTGAATTAACGGAGGTTACAAATCATTAACAGAATTTAGTTCTAATTGGTAATGTATACATTTTAGACTAAACATGGCTGGGTTTCTACAAACATTCTACAATGAACTGAAAACAATGGAAGATAGACATCCTGTTGTAGCCTCAAACTAGCAGCCCACCAAAGACAGATAGACAGACGCAGAGGTGTGAACTAGCCTTTTACTGATTTTTTTTTTAACTTCAGGTGCTAAAAAAGAAGAATGAGGAGGATGAATATATAAGTGCTCTGTGTTCATATATGACAAGGAGTCAGTACCACAAAAGATTCAAATAGAAAGCAGTGCAACTGTTTGGTACAAAAAGGTCATTGCTATGGTAACCATGCCCCCCAAAGCAGCACAAGAAGACAAAAAGAATGAGTTGCACATTTTTTTAATGTACATTTTACAGTTGAATTATTACAGCTATTTTCCTTGTATTTACTTAGAAATGGTAAAAGGCCATTACACAATAATCTCACGATAAGAAAGTTTGCAACTCTTTCTTGTTTCCGATGAGTACCATTTTTTAAAGAAGTTAAGAAATGTCTTGTTTTCTGTGAATTAAGAACCAGAACGTACCAACTGTTATAGTGTGAAACTGGAACTATCCGTTTAGTATTCTAAATACAAAGGGCAGAATTTTATTGAAGCACAGATTGTTAACATAACACTCTTCCTGCAACAAGTTATGTTTTATTAAACTCAAAAATATTTATTCTTTCTACATTTCTTTAAAAAACAAAGTTGGACCACATGAAATGACATGGGTATTGATTGTCAATGGAAACCTAAGAAGTCAATAAATTAAATTCCTGTCTATCTTTTATTTATAAACCTTTGACCATTCAATTATCTCTCTTTGGTTGTTCCTTTTATGTATTAATAGGTAACTGAAATGAAGAAATGTTTTATAGGTACCAGCACAGCTGGTACCTACACCAGCACAGCTGTAGTACATTTGCACTACAGTATATTTTAAATGAATTCAATTCAAATACTCCACAAGGAACAATTAAGAAAGCAGGAGTGGTTTATTTAACTGTGAATTGGTGGACTCAAAATTTGTTTTAGCATCAACTAAGAATGATATTTGAGTGGATTTCAGAGTATCTTGTGCTGCGTAATACCTCCATCTATTACTACTGTATTTATTGTATTTATTTTACCTTTATTTAACTAGGCAAGTCAGTTAAGAACAAATTCTTATTTGCAATGACGGCCTACCAAAAGGCAAAAGGCCTCCTGCGGGGACGGTGGCCTGGGATTTAAAAAATCAAAAAATACAATATTGAATTATAAACCAATATGAATTAGAAGAGGATGGATTTGTTTTTTCATTGTAGGCCTCCTTTATAACCTGAATTCAACAAGAAGTCAATCAGATCTCACCCCAAAAATGTCCAAATGTGGAAATGAAGAGATGAGAGATTAGACAGTGGCATCACATGTTCAAAACGAGAATGGTTTTGAGGCTGATTAGTCTTTGATAGTTCAATCGTCTGCCAATGTACATCACAAAGTAGAAATTATTTTGAAAAATGTATCTTTCTAATGCAACAAAGGCTAGCAAACCAAAGATCTTATCAATTGTCAGGAACCAACAAGATGCATCTACAAGCTGCGGTGTATCAAGAAATATATGGAAATACCAACTCAATTCTTAAAAGTCTAAGCGGCTGGGGGGGGGAGGGGGGGGTTCTACGCTGACACAATTCTCTTTCTTTGACCATAGACTGAATTCAATAAGGAAAGGTTCAAGGCTGAACTTTCCCTTGAATGCCTTAACTTTAACGTTCCCTTAAATTCCATTATTTTTACTTTTTGATTTGTGTGTATTGTAGTGAATTGTTAGATACTGATACTGCACTGTTGGAGCTAGGAACGCAAGCATTTCGCTACACCCGCAATAACATCTGCTAAATATATGTATGTGACCAATACAATTCAACGCCAAAGTCCTCTCGGGTGATACCTACTCAGTGAGATCTGCCACAAAGATCATTCTCAATTCAGAGATGAGTCTTAGGTCAGCACAAACAAATCATCACACCGCCCATACAAATTAAGTGCTGGAAAAAGTGATATAAATGAAATATAATGTTTTTCACCAGCATACAATTCAATATTTTACAAATCATATGATTCTTATCCACTGTTATTGTTATCATTCTTTTAAAAATTTACTCAAGAAATGTTAACACAAGACTTTGTCACTGTGACCGAGCTCATCGAAATGGTTGGCTTGAAATGTGTTAAAGTTTTCCCTCAAAATGTGTTGAAAGGAACGCAGCAACAAAGCAAGACAACACTGACAAAAAAAGACACATATTTACTTAAAGTTTTTTAAAAAGTGAGGGAGTTGAATAAATCTTTGGTAGGACTGCTACTGTGCTGTACATCGTCAGACTACTCCCAAGGCCCAGTCTGCTGATCCATCCAGGCACCCTGTTGCCTGACCCTAAACAATTGACTTTCCTAACAACAACAACAACTACAGTACTACCATCTCTGACCTCAAGCACAATATGAATCGAAACTTATCCAAACCATTATGTACGGTATTAGGTGAATGGGACTTTACCTTGGAAGAAACGACTACTCCTCTGCTCCACTGCTTCTATCTGTGACCCTGCGCTGAGGCGACCATGTTCAACTGCTAGCGGGCTGAGCAGGATGTGAGCAGGTCACTTCAAATGTTGCAACACCAGGAACCGTTTCGTCTGAGGGCCTACACATTTCAAAACACCACAATACAAAAATATCAACTACAACAACACAATAATAAGTCAGTTTACTACTTTAATACATATGTATGATATCCTCTCACACTGCAGTGAAGCACATAATATACAGTATATTGTGAATTGGGAGTGTTTTTTTAGGCTTCCTCATTTTTTAAAAGTCGCTAGCTGCTACTTCCTGTCTTAATGACTTTACTTCCCTTTTTTAATCTGAAACACTGACCAGAGTGAATTTGCTTATTACAGTAATGTAGTGACTTAACGTGAACAATAATGGGAGCAGTTGAAAAGTAAAGTGTGAAGAATTGATGCTGAAGCCAAGTGAAATTAAATGCATTTGCTCTCAATTTAGATAAAAGCTTTTTACAATATGTTGCTTCATTTTCTTTTCAATTTGTAAATATGTTTTACAAATTAATCAGATTCAAGACAGTCTTGTTATTGGTCATACCCTACCTATGCATTAATGTACAGCACTTTATACTCCATACTTATGTAGTTCTAGACTTATTCACAGTGATAGACAGTCGAATGCTGAAGGTACTTGATTGTTGTTAACAAAAAACAAATTCATAAAAAAATGTAATTGAAAGGAATTGAATGTTAAAAATGTAAGAAATATCTGTAACTTAATCTTCGATAGTCGGACAGCTGCAAAAGTTATAGTAGACGTCTTTAATATTTCCATCAAAAATACCTTGTTACTGTTGTTGTCACAAAATAGTTTAAACTGTTGTGTGTGTGTGTGTGTGTGTGTGTGTGTGTGTGTGTGTGTGTGTGTGTGTGTGTGTGTGTGTGTGTGTGTGTGTGTGTGTGTGTGTGTGTGTGTGTGTGTAACCAGTCATGTATGCCAATCAGGCCACATTGACTGCACAACTCAGGAAGTCACAGCTGGAGTGCTATACATATACAGTTAGCTTGGAATTCATGTAATGCCCACTGAACACCCTCAAAATATGTTAATACCAAAGTTCAGCAGATACATTTGTAAAAAACTGTCAACAATTACAAACATTATCACTTGCTTATCAAACATATGGGGAATATACATATTGAGTATGCACTGTAACTCATTGACAAGTAAAGCATTACCCACTCATAGAAGCACTGCACTTAGTCATTCATAACAGTTTGCACGAGCATATGATATAGCCTATTATGGACTCTACTGCACGTTAACACAGGGATACTATGGAATCTACTGCACGTTAACACAGATATACTATGTAATCTATTGCACATTAACATAGAGATACTATGGAATCTACTGCACATTAACATAGAGATACTATGTAATCTACTGCACGTTAACATAGATATACTATGGACTCTACTGCACATTAACACAGAGATACTATGGAATCTACTGCACATTAACACAGATATACTATGGAATCTACTGCACGTTAACACAGATATACTATGTAATCTACTGCACATTAACACAGAGATACTATGGAATCTACTGCACATTAACACAGAGATACTGTGGAATCTACTGCACATTAACACAGAGATACTATGGAATCTACTGCACATTAACACAGAGATACTACTGAATCTACTGCACGTTAACACAGAGATACTATGGAATCTACTGCACATTAACACAGAGATACTGTGGAATCTACTGCACATTAACACAGAGATACTATGGAATCTACTGCACATTAACACAGAGATTCTACTGAATCTACTGCACGTTAACACAGAGATACTATGGAATCTACTGCACGTTAACACAGGGATACTGTGGAATCTATTGCACATTAACACAGAGATACTATGTAATCTATTGCACATTAACACAGAGATACTATGTAATCTATTGCACATTAACATAGAGATACTATGTAATCTACTGCACATTAACACAGAGATACTATGGAATCTATTGCACATTAACACAGAGATACTATGTAATCTATTGCACATTAACATAGAGATACTATGGAATCTACTGCACATTAACACAGAGATACTATGGAATCTACTGCACATTAACACAGAGATACAATTGAATCTACTGCCCGTTAACACAGAGATACTATGTCATCTATTGCACATTAACATAGAGATACTATGGAATCTACTGCACATTAACATAGAGATACTATGTAATCTACTGCACGTTAACATAGATATACTATGGACTCTACTGCACATTAACACAGAGATACTATGGAATCTACTGCACATTAACACAGAGATACTATGGAATCTACTGCACGTTAACACAGATATACTATGTAATCTACTGCACATTAACACAGAGATACTATGGAATCTACTGCACATTAACACAGAGATACTGTGGAATCTACGGCACATTAACACAGAGATACTATGGAATCTACTGCACATTAACACAGAGATACTATTGAATCTACTGCACGTTAACACAGAGATACAATGCAATCTACTGCACATTAACACAGAGATACTGTGGAATCTATTGCACATTAACACAGAGATACTATGTAATCTATTGCACATTAACATTGAGATACTATGGAATCTACTGCACATTAACACAGAGATACTATGTAATCTACTGCACATTAACACAGCGATACAATTGAATCTACTGCCCGTTAACACAGAGATACTATGTCATCTATTGCACATTAACATAGAGATACTATGGAATCTACTGCAAGTTAACACAGAGATACTATGTCATCTATTGCACATTAACATAGAGATACTATGTAATCTATTGCACATTAACATAGAGATACTATGGAATCTACTGCACATTAACACAGAGATACTATGTAATCTACTGCACATTAACATAGAGATACTATGTAATCTATTGCACATTAACATAGAGATACTATGGAATCTACTGCAAGTTAACACAGAGATAGGAGGAGAAAGTTAAATAAAATACCTTGTTACTGTTGTTGTCACAAAATAGCTGAAAGTGTTGTGTGCTTGCATGCGCTTGTGCGTGTGTCTGTGTGTGTCTGTGTGTGTCTGTGTGTGTCTGTGTGTGTGTGTGTGTGTGTGTGTGTGTGTGTGTGTGTGTGTGTGTGTGTGTGTGTGTGTGTGTGTGTGTGTGTGTGTGTGTGTGTGTCTGCGTGTGTGCGTTTGTGTAAAACCAGTCATGTATGCCAATCAGACATACTACGGAATCTTTCGAGGAGAAGAAAATAAATAAGTGCATGTAAATATCTGCTCACTAAGTCATTTTGATTTCTAACAGGAACAGGTTGTAACAATGGGCCCAAAGGGTTCTGGTCAAAAGTAGTGTACAATATAAGGAATAGGGTGCCATTTTAGACCCAGCCAATATGTAGTGTTGAAGTATTTGTTGCACAGTGATCACAAGTGAAAACTGAACCAGTGCATACAACACTTAAAAACTTGTCACGCCCTGGCCTTAGTATTCTTTGTTTTCTTTATTATTTTAGTTAGGTCAGGGTGTGACATGGGGAATGTTTGTGTTTTGGGTGGTTATATGGTAAAGGGGGTGTTGGGTTTAGTGTATGGGTTTGTGTTGAGTGAATGTTTCTAGGTATGTCTATGGTTGAATGAATGTTTCTAGGTATGTCTATGGTTGCCTGAGTGGTTCTCAATCAGAGACAGATGTCTTTCATTTGTCTCTGATTGGGAGCCATATTTAAGGCAGCCATAGGCATCATGCATTTGTGGGTAATTGTCTATGTCTGTGTCTATGTTGCATGTTTTTGCACTTAGTCATTTATAGCTTCACGTTCGTCTATTTGTTGTTTTGTTTAGTTTTTCTTCTTCTAAATAAAGAGAAGATGTATTTTTCACACGCTGCGCCTTGGTCCTCTCTCTCTCCCTTTGACGATCGTGACAAAACTAAAAACCACATTTTAAGTGATAAGTAGGTATTGGTCTGAAGCTGAAAGGCACCACAATGCCTACTCCACAGTAGCTATGTTGGTCTATTGTACTTCAACCAATGTGTCGGCAGGTTGCTCAGGATTCAAATCTTCTCACACAGCCCGATTCATACTCTTAGAGGGGGTGCTCCCACAATCATGTGATTTGTACTAAAGTATTGGATTCTTCACACACCACACTAATCCCATTCCACTACCCTTTCAAGCTTTTATGTTATTATATGAAAACAGGCTTTGCGTTTATACCTCCAAGGCCATCATGCGAGATTAAGTGGGCTATTTTGTCTTGTAGTAATGTGGTGACTGCTTGTATTTCTTTAAACCTGTTTATTTAGCAATACAAGTCATTGAGAAATAATATATTTTATTTTCAGTACAGTAGGTGTCCAACATAACAACATGTGGTGGTGTGTTGAACACAGTCACTCATAAATAGAGGTCTATAGAGCCTGTCCGCATTCCTGATTTCTGTAACCGTTAGCTTGGTGGTGTGTTGAACACAGTCACTCATAAATAGAGGTCTATAGAGCCTGTCCGCATTCCTGATTTCTGTAACCGTTAGCTTGGTGGTGTGTTGAACACAGTCACTCATAAATAGAGGTCTATAGAGCCTGTCCGCATTCCTGATTTCTGTAACCGTTAGCTTGGTGGTGTGTTGAACACAGTCACTCATAAATAGATGTCTATAGAGCCTGTCTGCATTCCTGATTTCTGTAACCGTTAGCTTAAATGTGTAATATTGTTTTGCAAACATGGTCCTGTTTTATCAAAATGCTGTGCTGATCAATGGCCACTTTATTACCTCTGTCAAATTAATATGTAGCTTAAAGTTGTGTCATTTCTTTTTCTTTTTGCAATAAAGATGGTGACGCCACAATAATACACATTTACAAAAGGCCAATATCTAGAAATACTTACAGCCTAATGATCAGTGGTGGATGAAGTACTCAATTGTCATACTTGAGTAAAAGTAAAGATTTTTTTATTTGATTTATTTAATCTTTATTTAACTATACCTTAATAAAAAATGACTCAAGTAAAATTGAAAGTCACCCAGTAAAATTCTACTTGAGTAAAAGTCCAAAAGTATTTTGTTTTAAATATACTTAAGTTTCAAAGTAAATGGAATTGCAAAATTGTACTTAAGTATCAAACGTAAAGGTAAAAGTATAAACCATTTCAAATTCCTTATATTAAGCAAACCAGATGGCACGATTTTCCATTTTTTTTATTGACGGATAGCCATGGGCACACTCCAACACTCAGACATAATTTTACAAATGAAGGATTTGTGTTCAGTGAGTCCGCCAGCTCAGAGGCAGTAGAGATGACCGGGGATGTTCTCTTGATAAGTGTGTTAATTGGACCATTTTCCTGTCAAAATGTAACGAGTACTTTTGGGTGTCAGGGAAAATGTATGGAGAAAAAGTATATGATTTTCTTTAGGAATGTAGTGAAGTAAAAACAAAAGTTAGCAAAAATATAAAAAGTAAAGTAGAGATTCCAAAAAAATACCCACTTAAGCAGTACTTTAAAGTATTTTTACTGAAGTACTTTACACCACTGCTAATGATATACAGTACCAGTCAAAATTTTGGACACACCTACTCATTCAAGGGTTTTTCTTTATTTTTTACTATTTTCTACACTGTAGAATAATATTGAAGACATCAAAACTATGAAATAACACATATGAAATCATGTAGTAACCAGAAAAGTGTTAAACAAATCAAAATATATTTTAGATTCTTCAAAGTAGCTAGCCTTTGCCTTGATGACAGCTTTGCACACTTTCAGCATTCTCTCAACCAGCTTCATGAGGAATGCTTTTCCAACAGACTTGAAGGAGGTCCCACATGCTGAGCATATTGCTTAACTTCTTTGGTATAGGGGGCAGCATATTTCGTGCACATAGGGAACTGCCTCCTACTCTGTCCCACATGCTAATATATGCATATTATTACTATTGGATAGAAAACACTCTGAAGTTTCTAAAACTGTTTGAATGATGTCTGTGAGTATAACAGAACTCATATGGCAGGCAAAAACCTGAGAAAAAATCCAAACAGGAAGTGAAAAATCTGAGAGTAGTCGTTGTTAAAGTCATCGCCTATTCAATTCCCTGTGATATATGGATCTGTTTGCACTTCATATGCCTTCCACTAGATGTCAACAGTCAGTAGAACGTGGAATGAAGCTTATGCTGTGTTGTGGGACCGGATGGGAGGGGAATGAGTCAGTGGTCTGGCAGATTGCCAGTTCTTGGTCGCGCGCTTTCCTCATTATATCGTCTTGCGTTCCATTACTTATAGAGACTGAAAATAATTCTCCGGTTGGAACCTTATTGGATATAAATGATAACAACATCCTGAAGATTGATTCTCTACTTACTTTGATTCGTTTATTCGACCTGGAATATAACTTTTTGAAGTTTTCATCCGACGTTTGCCTGCATCTGCGCGGGCGTTTGGACACGTGCACTACACATGCTAGCAAAATTAGCTAATTGGACATAAGTAATGGACATTATCGAACAAAACAACGATTTATTGTGGAACTAGGATTCCTGGCACTGCATTCTGATGAAGATAATCAAAGGTAAGGGAATATTTATGATGTAATTTCGTATTTCTGTTGACTCCAACATGGTGGAGAAATGTTGTTACTATCTGAGCGCCGTCTCAGATTATTGCATGGTGTGCTTTTTACGTAAAGTTTTTTCATCAAAGTTTATGAGTATTTCTGTTATTTGACGTAGCTCTCTGTAATTCTGAACATGGCGCCAATGTAAACCGAGATTTGTGGATATAAATATGCACATTATCGAACAAAACATAAATGTATTGTGTAACATGATGTGATATGAGTGTCATCTGATGAAGATGTTCAAAGGTTAGTGATTAATTTTATCTCTATTTCTGGTTTTTGTTACTACTATCTTTTGCTGGGAAATTGGCTGTGTTTTTCTGTGGCTATGTACTGAGCTAACATAATTGTTTGGTGTGCTTTCCCTGTAAATCCTTTTTGAAATCAGACATGTTGGCTGGATTCACAACATGTGTAGCTTTAATTTTAGTGTCTTTCATGTGTGATTTCATGAAAGATTGATTTTTATAGTAATATATTTGAATTTGGCGCCCTACATTTTTTCTGGATTTTGGCCAAGTGGGACGCTACCGTCCCACCTATCCTAGAGAGGTTTTAAAAAAGTCTTGGGGTATTGCTCACCTGAGGTATAATTCCTCACGATAAGCTTTTGACCACACTATCTATCAAGAGAGTTCTCATCTATATTATTCGTAGCTGTCTATATACCATCACAAACCGATGTTGGTACTAAGACCACACTCAACGAGCTGTATAAGCACACAAGAAAAATGCTCATCCAGAAGCAGCGCTCCTAGTGGCCAGGGACTTTAATGCAGGCAAACTTACATCCGTTTTACCTAATTTCTACCAGCATGTCACATGTGCAACCAAAGGAGAAAAAAAAACACTAGACCACATTTACTCCACACACAGAGAAGCATACAAAGCTCTCTCTCACCCTCCATTTGGCAAATCTGACGATAATTCTATTCTCCTGAATCCTGCTTTCAAGCAAAAATTAAAGCAGGAAGTACCAGTGACTCGCTCAATACGGAAGTGGATGCTACACTACAGGACTGTTTGCTAGCACAGACTGGAATATGTTCTAGGTGTCACGCCCTGGCCATAGCGGCTTTTATTCTCTATTTTGGTTAGGCCAGGGTGTGACTAGGGTGGGCATTCTAGTTTCTTTATTTCTATGTTTTGTATTTCTATGTTTTGGCCGGGTATGGTTCTCAATCAGGGACAGCTGTCTATCGTTGTCTCTGATTGGGAATCATACTTAGGCAGCCTTTTTTCCTTTGGTGTTTGTGGGTAGTTATCTTTGTTAGTGGCACTATAGCCATGTTAAGCTTCGCGGTTGTTCCTTTGTTTCTTGTTTTGTTGGCGACATTAAAATAAAAGTAAAATGTACGCTCACCACGCTGCACCTTGGTCTCCTTCCGACGACGGCCGTGACACCGGGATTCATCCAATGGCATTGAGGAGTATACCACCTCAGTCACCGGCTTCATCAATAAGTGCATCGACAACGTTGTCTCCACAGTGGCCATACGTACATTTCCCAACCAGAAGCCATGGATTACAGGCAACATCCGCACCAAGCTAAAGGCTACAGCTGCCGCTATGCCCTCAGACAAACCATACAACAGGCAAAGCATCAATACAGGACTAAGATTGAATGCTACTACACCGGCTCTGACCCTCGTCGGATGTGGCAGGGCTTGAAAACTATTATGGACTACAAAGGGATACCCAGCCGTGAGCTACCCAGTGACGCAAGCATACCAGATGAGCTAAATGCCTTTTATGCTCGCTTCGAGGCAAACAACACTGAAGCATGAATGAGAGCACCAGCTGTTCCAGATGACTGTGCGATCATGCTCTCCATAGCCAATGTGAGCAAGACCTTTAAACAGGTCAACATTCACAAAGCCGCGGTGCCAGACAGTTTACCAGGACATGTACACAGAGCATGCGCGGACCAACTGGCAAGTGTCTTCACTGATTATTTTCAACCTCTCCCTGGCCGAGTTTGTAATAGCTACATGCTTCAAACAGACCACCATAGACCCTGTGCCCAAGAAAGTGAAGGTAACCTTTCTAAATGATTACCACCCCGTAGCACTCACGTCGGTAGCCATGAAGTGCTTTGAAAAGCTGTTCATGGCTCACATTAACACCCTCATGCCAGAAACCCTAGAACCACTCCAATTCGCATACCGCCCCAAAAGATCCACAGATGACGTAATCTCAATCGCACTCCACACTGCCCTTTTCCACCTGGACAAAAGGAACACCTATGTGAGAATGTTGTTCATTGACTACAGCTCAGCGTTCAACACCATAGTGCTCACGACTAAACACCTCCCTCTGCAACTGGATCCTGGACTTCCTAACGGGCCGCCCCCAGGTGGTAAGGGTAGACAACAACATATCTGCCACTCTGATCCTCAACACTGGGACCCCTCAGGGGTGCGTGATAAGTCCCCTCCTGTACTCTCTGTTCACCCATGACAGTGTGGCCAAGCACGACTCCAACACCATCATTAAGTTTGCTGACGACACAACAGTGGTAGGCCTGATGACCGACAACGGTCTATTCAAGATTGCTTCAATCACGTGGACTGGGATATGTTCCGGGTAGCCTCAGACAATAACATTGACGTATACGCTGACTCTGTGAGTGAGTTTATTAGCAAGTGCATCGGTGATGTACCCACTGTGACTACTAAAACCTTCCCTAACCAGAAACCGTGTATTTATGGCAGCATTCGCGCAAAACTGAAAGCGCGAACCATCGCTTTTAATCATGGCAAGGCGACTGGAAACATGACTGAATGCAAACAGTGCAGCTATTCCCTCCGCAAGGCAATCAAACAAGCAAAGCGTCAGTATAGAGACAAAGTAGAGTCGCAATTCAACGGCTCAAACACGAGACGTATGTGGCAGGGTCTACAATCAATCACGGAATAAAAAACCAGCCCCGTTGCAGACATCGACGTCTTTTTTCAAGACAGAGGACAATACAGTGCCACTGACACAGGCCCGCTACCAAAGCCTGTGGGCTCTCCTAAAACATTTAAATGTGTTAACCCTTGCAAGGCTGGGACGGCATCCCTAGCCGCGTCCTCAGAGCATGCGCAGACCAGCTGGCTGGTGTGTTTACGGACATATTCAATCAAGCCCTATCCCAGTCTGCTGTGCCCACATGCTTCAAGATGGCCACCATTGTTCCTGTTCCCAAGAAAGATAAGGTAACTGAACTAAATGACTATCGCCCCGTAGCACTCACTTCTGTCATCATGAAGTGCTTTGAGAGACTAGTCAAGGACCATATCACCTCCACCCTACCTGATACCCTAGACCCACTCCAATTTGCTTTCCGCCCCAATAGGTCCACAAACGACGCAATCGCCATCACACTGGACAAGAGGAATGCTGTTCAATGACTACAGCTCAGCATTTAACACCATAGTACCCTCCAAAAATTAAGCTTGAGACCCTGCCCTGTGCAACTGGGTCCTGGACTTTCTGACGGCCCGCCCCCAGATGGTGAGGGTAGGAAACAACATCTCCACACGGCTGATCCTCAACACTGGGGCCCCACAAGGGTGCGTTCTCAGCTCTCTCCTGTACTCCCTGTTCACCCATGACTGCGTGGCCATGCATGCCTCCAACTCAATCATCAAGTTTGCAGATGACACTACAGTGGTAGGCTTGATTACCAACAACGACGAGACAGCCTACAGGGAGGAGGTGAGGGCCCTCGGAGTGTGGTGTCAGGAGAACTACCTGCCCTCCAGGACACCTACACCACCCGATGTCACAGGAAGGCCAAAAAGATCATCAAGGACAACAACCACCCGAGCCACTGCCTGTTCACCCCGCTATCATCCAGAAGGCGAGGTCAGTACAGGTGCATCAAAGCTGGGACCGAGAGACTGAAAAACAGCTTCTATCTCAAGGCCATCAAACTGTTAAACAGCCATCACTAACATAGAGTGGCTGCTGCCAAAATACAGACTTGAATCATTGGCCACTTTAATACATTTAATAAATGGCTTTAAATAAGGTATCACTAGTCACTTTAAATAACACTACTTTAATAATGTCTACATATCCTACATTTCTCATCTCATTTGTATATACTGTATTCTATACCATCTACTGCATCTTGCGATGGCCATCGCTCATCCATATATTTATATGTATATATTCTTATTCATTCCTTTACATTTGTGTGTATAAGGTAGTCGTTGTGAATTTGTTAGATTACTTGTTAGATATTACTGCACTGTCGGAACTAGAAGCACAAGCATTTCGCTGCACTCGCATTAACATCTGCACTCGCATTAACATCTGCTAACCACATCTGCTAACCATGTGTATGTGACCATTAACATCTGCTAACCATGTGTATGTGACCAATAACATCTGCTAACCATGTGTATGTGACCATTAACATCTGCTAACCATGTGTATGTGACCAATAACATCTGCTAACCATGTGTATGTGACCGATAACATCTGCTAACCATGTGTATGTGACCAATAACATCTGCTAACCATGTGTATGTGACCAATAACATCTGCTAACCATGTGTATGGGACCAATAACATCTGCTAACCATGTTTATGTGACCAATAACATCTGCTAACCATGTGTATGTGACCAATAACATCTGCTAACCATGTGTATGTGACCAATAACATCTGCTAACCATGTGTATGGGACCAATAACATCTGCTAACCATGTGTATGTGACCAATAACATCTGCTAACCATGTGTATGTGACCAGTACAATTTGATTTGATTTGACTGCGGTTAGCTAGCTGCACAACTATGTTAGCATAGTCAAAAATGCTACCAAAAAGTAGCACATTGTTCGTTCTTAATGGCCAGAAATTAGCATGTGAGAGCAATGAATTATACACTTAATCAAAACTGTTCAATAAAAAAAAACGTATTCAGTCCGAAAGGTGGCAAGTCTAATTGTCACTTTATGGACGATGTAAAACTGCATTGTTGGTTATGGGCTTGTAAGTAAGCATTTCACTGTAAGGTCTACCTGTTGTATTTGGCGCATGTGATTTGATTTGATTTAGTCGCGTTCTTATCCGACGTCTAGATATTGAGATAGGTAGGGGCAAGAAATGTTATTTTTTCCCTAATGCTAAAGACCCTGTAAAAATCCAGTATGTGGTTCTCGGTAATGGCCAGATGGCTCATGATGAGAGGCGGGGAGTGTGTTGTGTACCTTCAAGTTGATTTGCACATTTTAATAGACATTGGTGTCATATTGGCTTAGATATGATTATAGGGAGATTTGAATTTATTAACATTGCGCTTCAACCAATGCATATACTATTGTGGGGGCGATACAATAATATACTGTACATCGATCTAATCTTAGGATTGGTTAGGGTGTGACGTGTCACAGTTCAGTGTTTGCAGACCAGCGATGTGGAGACAAGAGCATCTGTTTGTGGTCTGAATCGCTGAGTCACATGCATTCTTTTTCATACTGTAATATATCGGTTCTCAAGACAATTCAGAGAGCACTTGGATATCATACTCCATTTTGTCCTATACCTGGTTGTTGGTCTTCATTTGTCCAGCACTATCAGTAACATGTTGAACATGATTTACCTGTAAGAAAATACAAACATTTCAGCATAATTTCAAAATGCATTACTTTTATGTGGTGAAATGTGGGAGAGAGGTGAACTTAAACAGAAAGACCTAAAAACAAGAGCACAGGAACATGCTGAAATATTACACAACCTTTTGACATTTCAGCCTAGCATGGTGAGATTTTACCACAGAACGTTGTCAAAACGTTTTCAAGGCATAGAGTGGAAATCTTTTTTTTCAGGTTAAGATTGCATTGGCAGTGTCATCTCATACACTATCACATCTGCAAACTATTGAAAGCTATTTTAGGAGAGCACTGACCAAGTTTTCCTTAGGTTTCAAATTCCAGAAGTGATGTCACTCAAACACGTGCACAAAGCACATTTCTTCCTCTTATTGCTAATGTATCTGAAGCTAGGTATAAAATGCACTTAAACACAGATCTAGGATCATATTACTGTACTTTCAAACCTAATCTTTACCAGCAGGAGAACGAAAACAATCTGACCACGTATCAGTGGTTAAAGGTACACTATGGAAGTTTAGTTGCTAATTGTTTTACCTCAGATTTGGCTTAAATTTGAACTGTATGGTTTATATACAATCTGATATCATCTTACTCCATATATTACCTCATTGAACCACACAATCCATTATTTTAGGCTAACAAACCTTCGCAATAAGCTTTTGCTCATGGGCGTGGGGAGGTGTGCCCCTCTCTGTCAAATGCTGTAATTTCTGGATTAAATGTATGTAAAGGGTATTACGGGACCCTTTTTGACTCAGGAGCACCTCCCAGAAGCAAAGCATTTGTTAAGAGCAACTTCTACCTGAGCCCCATCTCAACACAATGTTTAATTCTTCCTCCTTTAACTCCTATAACCAACGGGACAGACTAACACAACCCAATACAGGCTCCAATGCCAGCAAAGCAGCAGAGGACGGTTCATTGTTCCAGATGAGAGGTGGTTTGTATTCATTAGGGTACACAACGGAAAACGCCAACCCCCCCCCGAAAAAAACAAAATGTGCAACTGAAAAAAAAAGTTGAGTTTCTTATTTTCTAAACGTCTGTGAGTCCCTCCCTGTTTTAGTCTATTTTCTTCTGTTTGGTGCCTAATGAACATGCCCTGAGAATTGGCGCACCTACAGTGTGTGGTTTGGTTTGTCTTTGTAAAACAATCAATAGATCTGTGGGATATGACACTATGTTGCACTGCGTGCCTTTATCAGTGTTAACAATATCGTTTCTAATCTTGAACAAACCTTCCATGCATTATACAATCATTAAAATAGGTTTCAAGGGCTTACAGGTTTTTTGGGGTTTTGATTGGATGAGCTAAAGCTGACAAAGGTGGATATGGATAAAGATGTGAGTGTTTTACTTGGTTTTATTTGCTCTGCTTTGTCATTTTACTATGGATTCAAACAACTGAACTCCTATTGTAACAATGCATAACGATATAACAACAACTTGATATGCTAAGCACTTTTCATATATTACAGTATAAGCGCATTCATTATTACCACTTCTTATTCTACTCACATATTTGCAAATTCTGGAGAGAGAGAGTAATTAGAAAAACCTTGTCTGAATTCTGTTTTTAGTGTCAAAATATTCCTTGAAATTGCAGATACAAAAGGAATCTCATAGGGTGTATCAATCTACAAAAAGGGAATTGAAACTGTACTGCGTGTATTTTCAGGCCAAAATAAATAGCCGTATAAATATCCAAACCACGGTGACGCATACTCTCATAACCCCATGACAACACAACAAGCTTACATCCCCTGATTAGAAAATGTAGAAGTTGTGGATGAAGTACTGAATAAAACATGAGTCAAGGTGTCAACAAAAGTGCACTCTTATAAAAAGAGAGACGCTGTCTAGAACCTAAAAGGGTTCTTCAGCTGTGCCCATAGGAGAACCCTTTGGAGAACCCTTTGAAGAATCCTTTTCGGTTCCAGGTAGAACCCTTTCGAGTTCCATGTAGAACACTTTACACAGAGGGATCTACATGGAACCCAAAAGAGTTCTACCTGGAACCAAAAAGGGTTTATCTGGAAGCAAAAATGGTTCTCCTATGGGGACAGCTGAATAACCCTTTGGAACCCTTTTTTTCTAAGAGTGTACAAGAGTCAAAACAGTTTTTCAATGTTGGCATTTTTATGATAATGTCCCAAATGGCACCCTATTCCCATAGGGCTCTGGTCAAAAGTAGTGCACTAAATAGGGAATAGGGTGCCATTTGGGATGCAAACCTATGTCAGTCCCCCTGTTATTTCACTTCCTCTCATTATACATGCAAGCACCTGGCAACCACTCTCCAGCACTACAGTGTAAACAATCAGGGCCGGCCCTAGCCTTTTGGGGGCCCTAAGCAAGTATGGTTGGGGGGGCCCCCATCTCGTGGCAAAACATTTTAGTGGCGCCTCTCTTGACAGCGGAAATAAATAAAAAATGCAAAGTTAAATTCCTGCAGTTCTACACATTTTGCCATGGGGCAGAGAGAGACATTTAGCAATTTTATAAAACTACATGAGCAAAGTCATTGTAGCCTTTCATTTCACTTCCCCTGGCTGTGAGAACCATGGCATGAGCACAGGCTGACTTGGCAATGCTGTAGTGTCCATTACAATGTAGAATCTTGTTCAAACCGTTCGGTTATCCATATTACCAGAGGTTCCCCTTGTTCTTCCTATGGTAGTTTCACAGCTGAAATGTATTGTTTAACCTTTATTTAACTAGGCAAGTCAGTTAAGAACAAATTCTTATTTACAATGACAGCCTATCCCGGACGACACTGGGCCAATTGTGCGCCGCCCTATGGGACTCCCAATCACGTCCGGATGTGATATAGCCTGGATTTGAACCAGGGACTGTAGTGATGCCCCTTGCGCCACTCAGGAGCCCCATGGAACATGACAACAATTATGTTTAAGTCAAAGATACTGGTTTCCCATATCCATCTGTGGCAAAGTTTTCCATAAATACTTGACAAATATAGCTCCAGAATCAGCCATTCAGTAGCCTAATCAGTAGGCTAATCTTTTGAATACTGTCTAGCAACCACATATAACATAAGCTAGCTAGGGAGGGTTAGCAAGCTACGTAGCTAGCTACACTGACAGCTGTCAGTGCCCTACTAGTTGTTATTTCTCCACTCCACATGGAAATCCCCACAACCTTCCCACCCACGTTTCGTGAATATGTATTAGCAGCCTACGTCATTCTTCGTGCCGTGCGTGCCCGATCGGTATTCGGCTATGATTAGTACAAGTTTAGATAGCTGACAATTAGCCATGTACATTTTTTGATTGGTAGTTAGTCTAACCAGCTAATTGAGTGACTGACATTAGAAGAGAAAAATTGCTGATGCACAACCACATTTTGAAATTGCAACTGGTGTATTTTAATATTCTTACTCTCAATAGCATGTTGAGATGCCGACTGAGTTCCCCAAAAATTCTTGAGGGCCCGCTAGTGGCAGGGTGCCCTAAGCGACTGCTTATGTTGCTTTTGCCTGGCCCTGTAGACAATGTACACTGATACAGAGCAAGGCTGCAAAACAAATACAAAAAAACGATTAAGTAGCCTGTTATGTGCCTGTAGCAATACAAGCAGTCGGCATATAATGTTGTGTACTACCTGTTTTCTATAAGAAGTGGCTTCTGCATAGAAATTAAGAACAGTAATGTATAATTGAGTGGATTAAAGTTATATGTTAATTATGCAACAGCCTAGTTTGCCATATTTAATCAGAAGATTCAATGACTCAATTTATAATTTTAATAATACATTTGACATTATACTGTAATAATGTCCTACTGTCCAGACACCTATAGACCAACCTAGGCTGAGCAGCCAATTTGTGGATGATCAACTGTTCAGTAATGAATGTGTTTAAAAACACGTGTCTGTATGGAATAGGTGTTGATGTTATGGACCCATGATTCACAAGGCTGCCCACGCTGCGGGGTTTCTTGGAGGGGTTTGTCTGTTGCAGCAGGGGGAGCAGCAAAGCAGCGATGTTCCACCCTACGTCACGAAGAGCAAAATCTACAGAGACTCAAATCTCCTCTCCTGCAAGCTGCGCATTAAATACCGGAGTCCACACAGATGGATTTTTAGAGGCAGACCTCAATGCGGACGGAACGACATGCACTATCTGATATTTCAATCCGTTCGATACAACATGAGATCAACAGTCTAAAGTTTAATATTTTCATCGTTTGTGTTGATACGTGAGTATTCTGTGCCAAATTAGTATGTAATCTTTATGCACGCACGCATTGACATCCGCGTGTCTATGGGCTATCTATTGTTTTTCCTGTCTTAATCTAATTATTTTCGATAAAATAACATTGGTACAAAAGAGGGGATACGGATGGTGGGCGGTGTATAGCCCATTGTTCCCACTATGCGGTAGTTTTTGACCGCATCTAATTGCCTGCATCCAGCCCGCATCTTTGGCACGTCAGCGGCTCCTTGCCTTCTCAATTGAACGCGAAAAGGATGGAATTTTATAGACGTCTACTCTGAACCAAGCAGTTCTCGTTAAAAGCCATGCAGATTAAAATAGTCCGCTCAAAAGTAGTATCTAGTTATTTATTCAGATATTAAAAGGAGCACCATAACACTCACCTTAAGCACTGGTATGATTCAAGATGTAGATGCTATGTCAACCAGTCACTGACATGGACTATTCCTGACCTTATAATTTTGTAGGCTATAAAGAACGAAATTAGCAGATATTACTCTCATTGACGCTACAATTAAGTAGTGAAATAGATTAAAGCCCAAGGCTTTTGAGACTATAATGACAGTAATGTTTTCAGTTTTTCCTTCCTGTGGTGGTCTTGCATAGTCATTGACTTCCCTCTCTTTGATCCAACGAGAATGCTGAGTTAGCATATAACACTTGGGTAATTTTTTGCTGGGAATCTTAAACCGTTTACGGGTATGGGTGGAATTGATGGGCTCAAAAATCGAACACCTGCGGGTCGGCACATGCCTGTCTACGTATTTTCTCACAGGACCATCTTGATTATCCTTCCTGAATTGAATTTGTGCAGTAGTCTGTACACTCTTAGAAAAAAATTGGAGTACCCTTTTTGCTTCCAAGTGGAACCCTTTTGGGTTCCGTGTAGACCTCTCCTTGGACAGGGTTACATGGAACCAAAGTTTTTTTTTCAAAGGGTTCTCCTATGGGGACAGCCAAAGAACCCTTTTAAGTTCTAGATAGCACATTTTTCTAAGAGGGTATGAGGACTTGGAGTAAGGTTTACAAAAATGTCCAAGAGACCCTATCATGATGTAAAAAAACAAAACAAAAAAATACTGCAACAAACTGGCCCTATTTTGCTGCTTTAGATGGAGTGCCAGCCTATCTCTGGTACATTGTTAAAATAATGCCCATTCAGGCGCATCGTACTAAATCACTTTTTCAATTCTAAAAGGAGGAATTAATGGTGTACAACTAATACCAAGCACTGTAAGAAATGCAAATATTTTTTAATCAATCAAGAGAGTATGTTTTTTTAAACAAGAGGTTGCCAATTGTTGTCTCCCTGCCTGCTCCCATACAGATCCCCAGATAAACAGTCATCATGCCGGAGCAGAGCAACGACTATCGCGTGGTGGTGTTCGGCGCCGGAGGTGTGGGGAAGAGCTCCCTGGTTCTCCGCTTCGTCAAGGGGACCTTCCGCGACAGCTACATCCCCACCGTGGAGGACACATACAGACAGGTGATTAGCTGCGACAAGAGCATCTGCACGCTCCAGATCACAGACACCACAGGCAGCCACCAGTTCCCCGCCATGCAGCGTCTGTCCATCTCCAAGGGCCACGCCTTCATCCTGGTCTACTCTGTCACCAGCCGTCAGTCTCTGGAAGAGCTCAAGCCCATCTACGAGCAGGTGTGTCAGATCAAGGGCGAAGTGGAGACGTGTCCCATCATGCTGGTGGGCAACAAGTGCGACGAGACGTCGGCGCGCGAGGTGGAGACCACGGATGGCGACGCCACGTCCAAGAAGTGGAAGTGCGCCTTCATGGAGACGTCGGCCAAGACCAACCACAACGTCAAGGAGCTCTTCCAGGAGCTGCTCAACCTGGAGAAACGCAGGACTGTCAGCCTCCAGATCGACGGCAAATCGAAGCAGCAGAAACGCGCCGAGAAGCTCAAGGGCAAGTGTGTGGTCATGTGACGTGGACTTAAGGAGAAGGAGGTGGAAGTGCAGGAGGCCCGAAAAATCTCAAAGGGACGAAGGGCAAGGAGCGAGGGAGAAACAAGGTTTGGAGGGGGTTCGGACTCTTGCCATGGGGCAGACCGTGCATCGTAAGACACACTCCTGCAGACAAGCTAAAATACCTGGAAGTTTACATCCAACGGAAAGAGTGGAACAAGGGTATGCCTACTACACTAAGATTTATTCAGCCTGACTCATTGTCACATCCAACAGCCAATCAAACAGAGCGGAAGACACCCCGTGAAGAAGAGTTCTCCTTTTCAGCCACATACACAAAGAGATGCTTTGAATGAAATCATACTAATTCCAAGTTTGCAACCAAGAGGATTCTTTAATTGAACCTACTGTAGAATTGCACCCGTTCGCGGTCTCAACACTAATCAGCACCAGTGCTTGGCAACCTTCCCCTAGCGCCCAGAGACCCTTAACCTCGACGAAAACCCCCAGAGACAGACAGAGCTGAGCTAAACAGAGGCAGTCCGAGAGATGCATGGATCCCATAGCTGACATTTTAGAAACCACTAGATTTTTATGCCTGCAAAACATTGACGGAAGCCAAGGAGTAAAATGGTGACCAGGAAAAGTACGTTTTAGAATGGAATCCAACTCATATTTTACTCCCAAGATTATTGCTATACAGGAGCAGTACTCTTAGGAGCGGACGTGGCACTTGAGTCAAACTGTCAGGCTGTCTGTTAGGTACTTAAACACAAAATACAAATGTTTTACTCTGTTGTTTTTTTATTTCTATTTATATAGTTTAGTATTTTTTTTTGTGAAGGTTATATTTTCTATTTATACTGTTCGAAGTTACGGCCAATGTATCCCCAATATCCCCAAGAGAAGTTATACATATATGGATTTATGGTCAGATCTGTACCATTGAAGGTGGTGTGACGTGCATTTAGAAATATATGTTTAACCAATATTTATAGTGTTATAGTCCATTTGGACAAGGAGAACTACAATTAACTACAATGGAAAAAGGCACTATAAACCTTTTAAGATTGTGTAGCAAAGACTATTCCTTAGTATTGAGACTAGTTTTGATCATAGATCATAGTTGTAGATTGCGTTGCAGTCGAATTGATATACATTGTTATCATTTGAGATGTTTTCGATAGACTTCTATCAGCGGCAATGGCAGAGGGAGATAGGAGCTTCACAGCAATATTACCTAGATAAACTGTGTGATTTGTGATGTCACTTCCTTTGGAGGTATTGGGTTGCCATTCATTTATTTCCTTGTCACCACCATATTTATTACCATCATCATGCATTATATGCAAATGTGTATGTCTTGTGTCAACATAGCTTAAGTTTTTTTTTATTACATTTTTATAATAGGAATGATATTTTACCGTAAATTAGAGGAAGACAATTTAACATAGGAAATAAGCATAGATTCACTTTTTCAACTAATCTAAATTTCATTGCTTCTAGAAAACATGAAGTGTAAACATAACATGTCTGTGTCGACAACTTGTGTTACCTTTTTCAAAATAAGGTACTGTCACAAAATGGCAGACAGCGCAAACATATAACACTATATAGTGACAGTTGTGGTATTTATCAGTGTGTTACGATAAAGACAGAATGAGAGTTAAAAATATTAAAATATCCCTCACACGGAAAACAAATGTTTCTAGCTGACTTTATCCATTTCAGCAGACCTGTGTCACGTATGTACACATTGAACATATATCTGCTTCATCCACTTTGTTTTGGAGAATCATACTCAATATGTAACCGTGTATTTTACATTATATTTATTGTTAAAACCTTGGCAGACAATTGAAATGAAAGGAATGGCATGTGTGTAGATATTTTCAGTACGGCGGGTGTTACTATAAAGCAGTGCGTTCTGGGTTCATAGTTAGCTTGTATTGCGGCACTGGCTAGCTTTGTATACAGAGCAAGTGAGTAGAGAAACTGTAAGATATTGAACAAGTCAATAATGTTGTTAAATTGAGTTAGATAGGTTTATGCAAATAGGCTCATCCAAAGTAACTAGAGCATGACAGTTCAAATACCTTCCTTAAGTAAATTAAGTGGATCGTCAGAGTACAGTAAAACATCATCAGTGAAGTGTTACGTGGGTTAGGAAAGTGTAACGTGGGTTAGGAAAGTCTTACGTGGGTTAGGAAAGTGCTTCAAGACCAATGCTACAAGAATTCAAGCCTATTTTCAGTCGATTTCAAAGCCAGAATTATTGAATTTCATATTTAACACTGTTTTAATCAAATGCCTGTATAGACATCATGTGTGCCTACATGTTTATATTTAATTGTATATATTGAGTCACAAGAATAAAGTAAATTATGCATTTAACACGGCACTTGTCCTTTTATTAAACCCTATTTGTGTACATGTTTTTTGTCTTGAAATGAAAATGAATGTTTTGTGTATGAGTATGAACGCTACGCTATTGGAATACTACACCATTGACCTCAATCTCATGGAAGCAAATGTTCATTGCTAGTGCCAATATTCTACAGCTTACAGGCAGACTAAGTCAGTAAAATAGGATAATACGTAAAAAATAAAAACTGGGGCAAAAGGCACTGACAGCAAATACCTTTATTAAACACTGATTCACTGAAACATGAACTGACCTAGACAATACAGTATCTATCAAAGCAACTTGATGGGGACATTCTTTTAAAATGTTGACCTTTATTTAAACTAGGCAGGTCAGTTTAGAACAATTTCTTATTTTCAATGGCAGCCTAGGAACAGTGGGTTAACTGCCTTGTTCAGGGGCAGAACAACAGATTTTTACCTTGTCAATCTTATTCATTATGATCTGAAAGGCCAAACACTGATTCTAGATCAACACTCCTACTCTGAGATGCTTTATGAATATGGACCTTGAAACTTGTGGAGATATCTCCAGACTTCTTACTGTCCTCACAAACCATGTTACCAGCGGTCAGATGATGACCAGCTAGCCATTTTCCTGCGTGTCCCCAATTGAAAGAGGCAGTTAATTACCGTACTGCATTTAGCCCTGGGAACAGGAGGAGAGCAATAGACACTAAAGGGAGCAGGCAGCAGGAACAGCTACAGTATTGCCATGGTTTGGTTGTGTGTGTTTGTGTGTGTTTGTGTGTGTGTGTGTGTGTGTGTGTGTGTGTGTGTGTGTGTGTGTGTGTGTGTGTGTGTGTGTGTGTGTGTGTGTGTGTGTGTGTGTGTGTGTGTGTGTGTGTGTGTGTGTGTGTGTGTGTGTGTGTGTGTGTGTGTGTGTGTGTGTGTGTGTGTGTGGACATGTTTAACTATTCTTGGGACCAGAAGTCACCACAAGAATAGTAAACAAACCACAATTTGACCAACTGTTAGTCCCCAAGAGGTCAAATGGTATTTCTAGGGGGTTTAAGATTAAGGTTAGAATTAATGTTAGGGTTGGAATTACGTTAAGGGTTGGTTGTTAGGAGCTAGGGTTAGTTTAAGGGTTAGGGGCTAGGGTTAGGGTTAAGGTTAAGTTTTTGGGTTAAGGTTAGGGTTAAGGTTATGGTTAGGGTAAGAGTACGGGTTAGGGTTAGGGGTTAGGGAAAATAGGATTTTGAATGGGACTGAATTGTGTGTCCCCACAAGGTTAGCTGTTCAATTTAGTTTGTGTGTGTGTGTTTGCGTGTGTGTGTAATCAGAGAGCGAGGCTCATTACGGCAAAGTGAAGTGCCTATGAGGATATAATGGAACACCTGCCAGCACCAAGTGCTTATGCCTGTATTGTGGTGGCCGCTTGGCAGGCAGAATGGGCCACTTCATGATGGGGAAATGCTAATGCTATGCTAACCTTCTTAGATGGCTCAATATAAGCTATTGGCTGCAGTACAGTAGGTTCTCAGTGTGTCCTGATGAAGGGAGAGGAATGAGTGTGTAATACTGATACTGATAAGGTTTTCTATCTGCTTTTGCACGCCCTTGAAAGGAATTGAATGGAACAGCCTTAACAGTCATTCCAACGTACAAGTAACAGAAAAAAACATGCCATTGCTCAATTCAAGACCTATGTATGGTGTTATACTATCTGAAAGTGTCAATCTAAAACGGAATACATCACTCCCACGTCTCAGCTGTTCAAATCAACTCCGGTACACTGACTCGCCATGATTTGATTGTAGTCACATGATCATTTCCTGCCCATGTCTGCATTCAATTCTACATCAATGATTAGGCCCTCATGGCCGTCATGGTGCTCAGCATACAAACAGCATCCTGGTGTCTAGTGTCTCAAACTGGGTGGTGTCTAGTGTCTCAAACTGGGTGGTGTCTAGTGTCTCAAACTGGGTGGTGTCTAGTGTCTCAAACTGTGTGGTGTCTAGTGTCTCAAACTGTGTGGTGTCTAGTGTCTCAAACTGTGTGGTGTCTAGTGTCTCAAACTATCTGGTATCTAGTGTCCCAAGCTATCTGATGTCTGGTGTCTCAAACTATCTGGTGTCTAGTGTCTCAAACTGTCTGGTGTCTAGTGTCTCAAACTGTCTGGTGTCTAGTGTCTCAAACTGTCTGGTGTCTAGTGTCTCAAACTGTCTGGTGTCTAGTGTCTCAAACTGTCTGGTGTCTAGTGTCTCAAACTGTCTGGTGTCTAGTGTCTCAAACTGTCTGGTGTCTAGTGTCTCAAACTGGGTGGTGTCTAGTGTCTCAAACTGTCTGGTGTCTAGTGTCTCAAACAGCAGCCTGTTGTCTAGTGTCTCAAACAACAGCCTGGTGTCTAGTGTCTCAAACAACAGCCTGGTGTCTAGTGTCTCAAGTGTCAGTGATGTATATCTCCAGATGCTTGTCTGGCCACTCGGGTATGTCAAAGCAATGAGACGAGCGTTTGATCATTTTTTGCCTTTCTTCACTCACTCCCGTTTAATTTGATTTGAATAATTCAAGGCAGAGACTGTTTCCCCCCATGGTTGCGTAAGTAGATGACTGTGTCAGTGCATACTGAATCACAAGCCTGCGTGTATTGACCTTCAGTGATTGTGTATGAAGGTGAGATTTATTTAGGCTATATTTACTTGTTCTCCTGGGGGGGGATTCCTGCTATCAAAATGTCCGCTACTCCTTTTTTTGTGTGTCCAAGGACAACGTTTTGTTATAAGGAAGTTTTTATTGCTTTTGATGTTGGCTCTAAAAAGCAGGAACTTTTATATTTGTGAAGCTGTTGAGGTTTAGTTTGAGATACATTTCAGCTTATTGATGGTACATTTTCTCATAAAGTCTAAGTTTATCGTAGGTGAGTTGTTTACCTGCAATGCAAATAATCCTTCAAAATACTTTTGAATTACTTTTATTTTAATACAATTATTTTTTTGAAATATTTTTATTTTCATCTTCATTTAACCATGATAAAAGTTATTGAGGTTAAAAACCTATTTTCCAAGGAGACCTGGCAATATATAGAAGGAGAATACGGCATAAAATACAGTGTACACAGCATCAATTATCTTGACACATGGCTGAGATGAGATCAGATTACCAAACAACCCTATGTTGTCTACAGAGGATCAGCTGTGAGCTCTGACCTCCCAGTCATAGCACTCGGCTGAAATCGCTATGGCTAATTTCTGAATCCTGCCCACTCTGTCTGTTGCACAGGCAGCGCTAGCTAGCTCGCTCATAGGCGTACAAGGCAGCCAGTGGGACCAAGTGCGAGGCCAAACCCAGATGGAGATTAAGAATGACCATGGAGACCAGTGTGTCCATGCTTCTGGCAGCTCAGAGGGAGAAAGATCATTGGGTAATGTCAGCGGGAGGAGGGCTAGTGACTCAGCCGGTGGTGGTGGTCACTGGTCACACACACAAACAGAGGGAGAAGGCTAAGAGCTTCCCATGCTGCTAGTTGGCAGATGGTCTCAACATGTTATTGCCTTTCTTGAAGCCCCAGAGGAACACAGGCAAAGCTAATAGATAAAAGCTAGCCATGCAACTAGTCGGCAGATGGTCTAGGAATTTATAATATTTCTTTGACTCTCGTCATATATTCTCTATGCTGAAAAGTGGAATAATTACTACAAGGGAACCTTGTATTGGCCCTGTCTGACAGTCAGATCCTCTCCTTTGTGTGAGTGAAAACAGCTTGAATCTATGCTAATCGCACAGCGAGCTGGTTTACTGCTGGGTTACTGCAGTCTAGTGTATCTGTGTAATTCCAGCCACAAAGTAAAGTGATATTTCTCAAACGCTTTAAAAAGATTTGTCAGGGGATTGAGCCCACCCAATTCCTGTGTTAGGACTAACACAAAAATAGAGCAGAGAGACTGTGACGATCTTCCTCGTTAACTCTTTAATTAGCCTACAGAAGGCAATGCCCACAACAAAAATACATATTTTGTTTTACTTCTTAAAAGGTGCAATGGAATACACTTTAAGCAATTAACTTATGTAGTAGACACATTGATACAGTACAACCTCTGTAACCGTCTGAAGTGGACATTGCCTTTCCATGAGATGCATATTGTGGGTGGCATATTGATCGGCTTTTGAGTTTAAAGCCGAAATAGCAGTCTTTCTGTGGATGTGATATGAGTATGTGGGATAGGCTGAATTGTTTCACTCGTTACGGTAAGCAGGCTACCGTCTCATTCTACTTTAAGCATCTGAAGAAACCCAAGGGGATAGGAACAGTATGGTGTGTGAGCTGTAAGCGTACATCACAAGCAAAGTGACGTAAAAAGTACATATCCACAACTGCAATTGATAATTTCACTCAGGTATTAGGGCACAGGTATTAGGGCACAGGTATTAGGGCACAGGTATTAGGGCACAGGTAGATGTGGAAGACACCTTTTAGTTGTACAACTGACTAGTTATCCCCTACAGCAGTGGTTCCCAAACGTTTTATAGTCCCGTACCCCTTCAAACATTCAACCTCCAGCTGCGTACCCCCTCAGGCACCAGGGTCAGCGCACTCTCAAATGTTGTTTTTTTGCCATCATTGTAAGCCTGCCACACACAGACTATACAATACATTTATTAAACATAAGAATGAGTGTGAGTTTTTGTCACAACCCGGCTCGTGGGAAGTGACAAAGAGCTCTTATAGGACCAGGGTACAAATAATATAATAATAATCAATAATTTAGGTCTTATTTAACCATCTTACATATAAAACCGTATTTGTTCATCGAAAATTGTGAATAACTCACCACGGGTTAATGAGAAAGGTGTGCTTGAAAGGAAGCACATAACTCTGCAATGTTGGGTTGTATTGGAGAGAGTCTCAGTCTTAAATCATTTTCCACACACAGTCTGTACCTGTATTTAGTTTTCATGCTAGTGAGGGCCGAGAATCCACTCTCACATAGGTACGTGGTTGCAAAGGGAATCAGTAACTTAACAGCGCGATTTGCCAAGGCAGGATACTCTGAGCGCAGCCCAATCCATAAATCTGTCAGTGGCTTCTGATTAAATTAAATTTTCACAGAACCGTTTGTTGCAATTTCGATGAGGCTCTCTTGTTCAGATATCGGTAAGTGGACTGGAGGCAGGGCATGAATGGGATAACAAATCCAGTTGTTGGTGTCATCTGCTTCGGGATATTACCTGCGTTATTTCGCAACCAACTCACTCAAGTGCTTCGCTATATCACATTTGACATTGTCCGTAAGCTTGAGTTCATTTCCACACAAAAAATCATACAATGATGGAAAGACCTGTGTGTTGTCCTTGTTAATGCAGACAAAGAAGAGCTCCAACTTCTTAATCATAGCCTCAATTTTGTCCCACACATTGAATATACACTGCTCAAAAAAATAAAGGGAACACTTAAACAACACAATGTAACTCCAAGTCAATCACACTTCTGTGAAATCAAACTGTCCACTTAGGAAGCAACACTGATTGACAATAAATTTCACATGCTGTTGTGCAAATGGAATAGACAACAGGTGGAAATTATAGGCAATTAGCAAGACACCCCCAATAAAGGAGTGGTTCTGCAGGTGGTGACCACAGACCACTTCTCAGTTCCTATGCTTCCTGGCTGATGTTTTGGTCACTTTTGAATGCTGGCGGTGCTTTCACTCTAGTGGTAGCATGAGACGGAGTCTACAACCCACACAAGTGGCTCAGGTAGTGCAGCTCATCCAGGATGACACATCAATGCGAGCTGTGGCAAGAAGGTTTGCTGTGTCTGTCAGCGTAGTGTCCAGAGCATGGAGGCGCTACCAGGAGACAGGCCAGTACATCAGGAGACGTGGAGGAGGCCGTAGGAGGGCAACAACCCAGCAGCAGGACCGCTACCTCCGCCTTTGTGCAAGGAGGAACAGGAGGAGCAATGCCAGAGCCCTGCAAAATGACCTCCAGCAGGCCACAAATGTGCATGTGTCTGCTCAAACGGTCAGAAACAGACTCCATGAGGGTGGTATGAGGGCCCGACGTCCACAGGTGGGGGTTGTGCTTAAATGCCAGTGGGGTGGCATTTCTTTTGGGGGCCGCACAGCCCTCCATGTGCTCGCCAGACGTAGCCTGACTGCCATTAGGTACCGAGATGAGATCCTCAGACTCCTTGTGAGACCATATGCTGGTGCGGTTGGCCCTGGGTTCCTCCTAATGCAAGACAATGCTAGACCTCATGTGGCTGAAGTGTGTCAGCAGTTCCTGCAAGAGGAAGGCATTGATGCTATGGACTGGCCCGCCCGTTCCCCAGACCTGAATCCAATTGAGCACATCTGGGACATCATGTCTCGCTCCATCCACCAACGCCACGTTGCACCACAGACTGTCCAGGAGTTGGCGGATGCTTTAGTCCAGGTCTGGGAGGAGATCCCTCAGGAGACCATCCGCCACCTCATCAGGAGCATGCCCAAGCGTTGTAGGGAGGTCATACAGGCACGTGGAGGCCACACACACTACTGAGCCTCATTTTGACTTGTTTTAAGGACATTACATCAAAGTTGGATCAGCCTGTAGTGTGGTTTTCCACTTTAATTTTGAGTGTGACTCCAAATCCAGACCTCCATGGGTTGATAAATTTGATTTCCATTGATAATTTTTGTGTGATTTTGTTGTCAGCACATTCAACTATGTAAAGAAAAAAGTATTTAATAAGAATATTTCATTCATTCAGATCTAGGATGTGTTATTTTAGTGTTCCCTTTATTTCTTTGCTAATTGCCTATAATTTCCACCTGTTGTCTATTCCATTTGCACAACAGCATGTGAAATTTATTGTCAATCAGTGTTGCTTCCTAAGTGGACAGTTTGATTTCACAGAAGTGTGATTGACTTGGAGTTACATTGTGTTGTTTAAGTGTTCCCTTTATTTTTTTGAGCAGTGTATAAATGGACTGTTTGAAATGTTTATATAAACAAAATAATTTGAATCACATTTTTTTTTGTCTTATCCCCGACGGCATTGCGTGTACCCCTGGGTGGGAATACCTATCCTACAATAGTGGTCTGCCCAACGCATCACCGGGGGCAATCTACCAGCCCTCCTGTACACCTACATGCACCCGATGTCACAGGAAGGCCAAAAAGATAATCAAGGTCACGGTCTGTTCACCCCGCTATCATCCAGAAGGCGGGGTCAGTACAGGTGCATCAAATCTGGGACCGAGAGACTGAAAAACAGCTTCTATCTTTAAGGCCATCAGACTGTTAAACAGCCATCACTAGCCAGCTTACACCTGGTTGCATAACCCTGCACCTTAGAGGCTGCTGCCCTATATACATAGACTTGTCCTACGGTACTGGCCACTTTTAATAATGGTGCACTAGTCACTTTAATAATGTTTAAATAATGTTTACATACTGCTTTACTCATCTCATATGTATATACTGTATTCTATTCTACTGTATTTTAGTCAATGCCACCCGACATTATTCAATCAAATATTTATCTATTTCTTAATTATTTTACTTTTAGATTTTTGTGTATTGTTGGGAATCGTTTTTTACATACTACTGCACTGTTAGATACTACTGCACTGTTGGAACTAGGAACACAAGCATTTCGCTACACCCGCATTAACATCTGCTAAATATGTGTATGTGACCAATAAAACTTCATTTCATTTCATGTCCTACGGTACAGGCATAATAACTCTTCAAGCTCCCCCAAGGACTACTGGGTATATCTTTCTACTCTTTTGTAGACAGCTACAGGTATTTGGAGAACAGAAAAATAAATCACCTGCTGTTCTCTAAAACCTTTTCCCGATCACGTCTGTAACCTTGTTCAGCTTCTCTCATATGGCTTGTCACTGATCAATACGTCCTACTGGACTAGAAAAGTGGCTCCATAGCTCAGCTTTTTATGGCCTCTATTTCTCAACCTGTCACTCAAGGTTAGGCCAGATGTGAGGAGTCAGCTTGAGATTCTGGTGTCCCGCAAGGGTCGGTGTTGGGACCAATTATTTTTGCCAAAAAATATGTCTTCTCTTGTCCAGATCATCAAGTGATGGAGGTGCATTCCATTGTTGCATGTCTCCATCCAAATAGCCTTTTTAATCTGGTGCTTTGAATATACTGTCACTGCTTGAAAAAGTTCCAGAACAAAGCTTGGACTGCCGATTCAGATGAGCAGACAAATAGATGACTGTTCCAACAACACCCCTATTATTATGACTAAGTACATATTCCTCTTTATGATAACCTTAAAAGTTATGGAAGAAAATATGAAAAAAACAAGGAAACAGATGGCAGACTGAGCATGCTTCACTGTCAATAAGCGCTGGTTTTAACTGAGAGATAAGTGAATTTAGACTGAACCTGTTCCCGAGGATCAACTGAGGGGGCCGGAAAAACATTGTTATTCTGTGGGAGTCATTATCTATTTCTTTCTCTCTAGTCTCTTTTAAATGTTGAACACAGGAGACCTCTAAAATGGCTTGCATGGGATATTAACCTAAGGAAAGAGAAAAAGAGTGCCCCTCTTCTCTTCAGCTGGCTATTTATATATTGCCCATCTACAGTAGCGGCCCAGCGGGTTCTGGGCTTTGGCCTTGGGGCTGAAACAATGCACATACACATCACCCCCTCCACAAATAAACTCATCACTGGCCTCCGTGTGTATTCCAAACCCCTGTCCTGCTTCTGGTCAGCTCAGATAAAGAAGGGGTCAGAACGAGAGTCTATCTCTGGCTTTAGAACAACATAGACAGGGAACACAATGGATTCCTGTCAAAGCACCTGACATCCCTGCCCGCTCGATTGCGTCACTCTTTAATTTCCAGAGCAACACCGATGGCAAGGTGATATTTTTATCTGGTGTGATGCACGCTGTGGCGTACTGTTCGAGCACAGATTACCGGGTATTGACACTGCAGACCAGGGCCAGCGCAATTTAAAATGACACCCGTCCATTCAGAAAATCAATGGCATTCAGTCCATGAAAATAGAGTTCATGTTATTGGTAGTCCTTCTAGTTATTTGTGTTCTTTCATAGGAAGGAGTAAAAAGAGTGCCATTTCACGTAATGACGACAGTAGCAGAGATATTGTTTGCTGGCATGTTTCTCATGATTGTGGTTATTATCAGGTAGCTTATTATGCCGGTATCCTGATAACAGACTACCATTATCATTTGGGGTGGAAATAAAAGTGAGTAATTCATTGACTGGTTTAAGGACAACTTTTGGATATCTGTGATAGTTTTTACATAATGATGTAACCCTGGGCTACTGAAATTCTGAAAGCACAGCCTGGCATCATGGAAATTCGTAAGATTTGGCATGTAAATATGTTTCTCTCCATTTAGTATGATATATTCCGTTACGTTAGGCTACATTATGAATGAAAAATGTAGCTTGTACAATATCAAATGAATTAGAGGACATATAGTATCAGTATCATATGTCTTACTCGTTCGTACAATATCATACGGATTGGATGACTGAGGGAGAACGTACAGTATTACACGTCTTTCTCTGAGACCAGGCTTCTTGTTGCGCAATAACAACAGAGGAGTTACACAGAAAGAATTTACGTAAAATGTTAGGAGAACTAACAACAAAGGTTAGGAGAATGTACATAGCAGGTTAGGTGAATTAGATTAAAGTTAGAAAAAGGGTCAGTGAAAATGTTACAGTTCTATGTTCCCTGATGCGACCTGAACACACAACCTTTGGATTGCTAGACAGTCGGGGTACACGACTTTAAAAAAAAACTTTATTTAACTAAGCAAGTCAGTTAAGAACAAATTCTTATTTACAATGACGCCCTACCCCGGCCAAACCCTAACCCGGAAGACGCTGGGCAAATTGTGCACCGCCCTATGGGACTCCCAATCACAGCCGGTTGTGATACAGCCTGGAATCGAACCAGGGACTGTAGTGATGCCTCTAGCACTGAGATGCAATGCCTTAGACCACAGCGCCACTCTTTCCAGTCTGGAAAGCAATGTCAACCTGTAGTAGGCTACATGAATAGCCCATTCATACAACTAAATCGGATATATTATTGCTAGCTATATACCTAGATTTTTTCCCACAGCAATGAATTTGGATGAATTATTTGCTGCTATACAGTAAAGCGTGTTCTCTTCATTGTGTTTATTTCCTGATAGTTTGCCCTTCCCTCCCCCCATAATGTTTCTTTCCCTACCTCCCTTATTCTCTCCCTCGCTCTTTCTATTCCCTGAGTGGATGCAATAATGATGATACATCCAAGAACTCCTGGTGCTCCTGTGAGAGAGAGAGAGAGAGAGAGAGAGAGAGAGAGAGAGAGAGAGAGAGAGAGAGAGAGAGAGGGGTTTGGTTGTCATGGGGATGTCAGCGAATGGAGACGACCGGCTACACCGTGACTCATACTGTTTGCATCGGCTTCACTTGAAACCGGCGAATGGAGAGGGAATGTCATACACCTGGACCCGGATTGTCTTTTACAACATGTTTTGCATTTCATTACCATATTCATGAGCCACCTATATAGAGGGTAAATGACCCCTGTCTCTCAGTGTGAGACTGAATAAATTCAAAGTTTGGTTTTAATGACAGACTCTGGTTTCTCGTCGGGGGGGGTTGTTGTGGCTTTCATAAACAACACATTCTGTCCTCTTGTTGAACATGTCTCTCGAATCGTTAGAGATTAATTCATGCTTGCATTAGCAATAACATCTATGAATGTGAATGAGTTTTCTCTAATTTCTCTATAGCACGACAGTGCAAGTTTTGTCTCAAAATGTGTCACATATGCACGTGACAAAACTGGTACCACATTCTTTTTAAAAACATAGTATTATTATTTTTTCAGTAGGGTGAATTCAGAAAAAAGTGGGACTTCATATAAACTGGGGCAGCTTAATGCTAATGTCTTTATTTCTTGGTGTGACAAGTGAAAATCAAAACTATTGCTACTAAGCCCTTGCAGAGAAACCACATCCCTTCATAGAGGGGGGCATAGCAAGCTTCAAACAGGAAGCTCATCCCACAAAGTACACAGTAACGGCCCGAGATCCTTTTAATGTGTAAATTCGGATAGCCACGCTTGCTAGAGCCATGCATTGCGGAGTATTTGAATTAGGTTCAGCTTATTTGGTCCCGCCCTGTTCATGTCCTTTGCCCATGCTAGCATCGCCCAACGGTCCACCCGCCCACTTCACTTCCAACATTTAAAATTAACAGGCTTCTGTTGTTTCATTAAGGGGTAATGCTCTCGAAGCCGGTGTTTGGAGGATATATTGGCACGGGTGTTGTTAAACCGTGCCAAAATATCCTCCAAACACCGGCTTCGAGGGCATTATCACTTTTATACAACGGGTTACCAACATATTCAAATAATGATTGACATTTTTTTATTAAAAATGTTATTCTGATTAATTTATTAATACTATTTCATCCTTCCATGAGATATAGTCCCGAAACAAATCTAGGTTTGATACCCAGGCCGGCTAGTCATTTGTTCTATCGGTTTGGTTGCTATGGATGCGACCTGAACGTTCGTTCTAAATGTTCCATTGCCATACTGGCTGGCAACGTTCTTATCCCTTGCTTGCTAGCTAGCCAACTACAGCTAACTTACAGTCATGTCAAAAAAGCGCAGCCAGAATAACAGCAAAGTAGCTGCATTTGTATTTGCTGTTTTCTAGTGACATTTATTTGGATACATACATAACAATAAGCTAATGAGGCGCGATTTCACCTGGCATAGAAAATGTGCTCCCTCGTCAGGACACTGTTGTTCAGAGGAGCTAGCCAACAACACAGCTAACACAGTCACTTCAAACTGAAGCTGGAAAGACTGCAAACTAGCTGCACTTCATTTAATTTGACCTTTTTTCAGTTTACATTTCTATGTATATATCCATAAAAATTATGCCAGCTGATTCATGAATTTGACTGGCAGACTGCCTGTCTGTCTCGTACCGACTCCCGACACGTTCATTACTATGGGACAGCTGGAGATCGAATTTCAATATTGAAACAATGTTGCAAATGTCGGAGAGACAGACAGCAAGGTTTATACAAATCTCCATCTTTATAGTGGAGATCAAGTTTATAAATTGCCTGGCTGGGCTGATGAGACAGGGTCAGATAGAACAGGGTAAATAGGCATTTTAACGTCATACATTAGATTTAGCCGGTGGTAATTTATGGAATAGAAACTGTCTGGAATGCGGTTATAACACATCAGCATTCAGGATTAGACCCACCCATTGTATAATTGCCCACAAATGTGATTTTCTGGATTTTTGTTTTAGATTCCGTCTCTCACAGTTGAAGTTTACCTATGATAAAAATTACAGACCTCTACATGCTTTGTAAGTAGGAAAACCTGCAAAATCGGCAGTGTATCAAATACTTGTTCTCCCCACTGTAGGTTAGGTAGGACTCCTGTTCTTGTAGTACTGTTATCCTGTTTAAATGACATGTATTCCAGAGTACAATGGTACTGTACCAAACAGAACTATAGTAGGGTGAATTCATTTTTTTTTCATTTTTTTTTTACACTTTTTGCATTTCCGTCTCCTGTAACCTCTTTCGACATCTATCCAACATATTATCCTAACATATGATACATTTCTGATACATGTATTATCAAGATGATAATGTAACAACAAAGTGTGAATTTAATTGTCATCGGGGTACAATTAGGACTATAATAATGGTGTCCCAGTTTATCTAACCTGATGTCCCAGTTTACCAAACGTGAACTGAAAATAGGGTTTTGGCTCAATGTGTGTGTAATGCCTCCTGTGAATATGATATAATAATTTGTCCCATTTGTGTGATTTAGGAAACATCTTGAATATTTCAGAAATGTGTTGTTGGGCTAATATGTTGGAAAGATGTCAAAAGAGGTTACAGAAGATGGAAATGAAAAAAGTGTCCCACGTTTTTTTGGCCTGGTGGGAGTCTGACAACGTGCCCTTGAGCAGGGCATTGACCCTGGATGCTTCCGTGTGTCGCTCTGAATGGGAGTCTGTTGGATGACTGGTATGATGTAGTTGTTGAGCTGTTTCACTGTAAGTATATTGTATGTTTCGGATATAAAAAAATATAATATATATATATATATATAAATAAGTGTCCCACTTTTTCTGAATTCACCTTACATTTTATACTGTATCTATGCGCAGTAACCTAGAGGTGTGGTAGTCTAACACACTAAGAGTAGTCTTGACATATGGCCAATTACACTGCTTGCTCTGGGAGTGTTAGTGTTGCCAGTGCCTCTCTAGCATTGCCTTGCCCTGAGAGAACTCTTTCATATCTAATTGTGCCCATTCATAGATATGTATCTCGTCTGCATGAATGTCGTTCGTTGTTCTCGTTAACACATCCACAGAGTGATTAATTAACGCTCCAATTGACTTCCCCACTTTTATTGATGACCCTTTTTTTTTGGCAATTTGATTGCATAAGCTGATCAAACCCAGACGGCAGCCTGACAGGGCATCACTGAAGCTCCATTAGCTTTGACCTTGATGTGTCTGGGCCGTCTTTTACGTTCTACAACATGGCAGAGAGGGTGACCTTTTCAAATAATGTCAACTGCCGTCTTGAGCTTTTGTCACAAGGAAATGCCCATTGAAGGCACTGACGCCAGAGCTGTCAGTATCCCGTTGTTTGGAGAGCACAATGATAAAAATAAAAAAATGATACACTACTATAGTAAAATAAAGTGGAGTGGGCAGTCAAAAGCTAACAAATGAGAATGTGTGTTGGTACAGTTACAGTATTTAAAAGTGCTTTAGCTGTAAGAGGAGAATTGAATAGTAAGTGGACTCCTCTTGTGTTAGACTCTGCTCTGCCACCAACATGGTGAAATAAAAATAGACCAGGTTATGCACAGCCACATGCATATTTTGATAGTCCAATACTAAGCAAATAACTAGAATGTTTGGTATTACTGCCTGTTAAGCATTATTTACCTGTTAGGCATTATTACCTGTTGGGCATTATTACTTAGACATTATTGACTGGTGTGCATTATTACCTGTTAGGCATTATTACCTGTTGGGCATTATTACTTAGACATTATTGACTGGTGTGCATTATTACCTGTTAGACATTATTACCTGTTAGGCATTATTACTTAGACATTATTGCCCGGTGTGCATTATTACCTGTTAGGCATTATTACCTGTTAGGCATTATTACTTAGACATTATTGCCCGGTGTGCATTATTACCTGTTAGGCATTATTACCCGATAGGCTAAATATATTACCTTGAGTTCAGCTGTTCACCTGTACTGTATCTTACTTCTATTCACAATTCATTATTCGGCTAGCTGTTAGAGTTCAGCCTAATAGAGACAGAGGATTATAATTATTGACATAATTAGCAATAATAAATGCCTTATACCTGCAGAGTACCTGCATATGTTTGTGGAAAAAATCCAATTACCACTTCATTTTCTCCTACTGTGAACTCGCAAGTAATTACTTTGCATTTTAAACCCCTTGTGCTATTTAGGGAAGAAGGAAAATTAGCTTACTCTTCTTAGCCTCTCTATATTTACCACCATGTACTCATACATTCGTCTTTAAAGGGGCAATTTGGGATTTAAACAACAACTTTTTGGGGGGCAGCTGAGGTATGGGGCTGGAGAAACGTAACCACTCTCAAATTCATAGACGGAGCTATTGTCACGCCCTGACTTTAGTTATATTTGTTTTCTTTGTTTTTTGGTTAGGTCAGGGTGTGACACGGGTGGTTTGTTTAGTTTTTGTATTGTCTAGGGGTTTTTGGGCTTGTCTAGGGTTTTTGTTTGTCTATGGGGATTTTGTATGGTCTAGGGGTTTGTAGGTTTATGGTGGCCTGAGTTGGTTCCCAATCAGAGACAGCTGTTTCTCGTTGTCTCTGATTGGGGAGCCTATTTAGGTTGCCATTTTCCATGTTGGTTTTGTGGGTAGTTGTTTTCTGTTTTGTGTGTCTGCACCAGACAGAACTGTTTCGTTTGTTCCGCTTTTGTTATTTTTTGTTCTAGTGTTCAGCTTTATTAAAAATCATGAACACGTACCACGCTGCACCTTGGTCTACTCCTTCTTCCTCAGGCGAACATCGTTACAGCTATGGATACAAGGACTGACCATCCATGGTATCAAAATGACAGTTTAAACCATATTTTGAAACTATACGGTATTTATATTTTGGGTTCTGATGGAGTAAGACAATTGAAATAAGTTCATTAAGCATTTATGTTATATTCTTCCAGAATCAATAGCTATGCGTAAATCATTCATTTAAAAGTCCAAAATGATGTACCAATTGCAGATTGCCTCCATTTTAAGGTTTATTTATAACCCTTTTCCTTTACACGAGCTTGCCACAGCCAATAACCAACAACATCAGAGAAAAGTGGCAGACTGGTAAGACGTTATTTTTCGACTGAAGTATGGAGCTATTTTTGGTCTTGGCAGCAGGCGTAGTGTGCTGTGATTTTCGATGGTGTTTGTACATGAAAATTAGTGGGAGGTGCTTGAGAGCCCCAGCTGCTCCCATCGTGATGTCAATCTGCTCAACCGAGGGGTCTCTGGCTGAGAGCTCTCCTCATAACCAAGGGGTCTCTGGCTGAGAGCTCTCCTCATAACCAAGGGGTCCCTGGCTGAGAGCTCTCCTCATAACCAAGGGGTCCCTGGCTGAGAGCTCTCCTCATAACCAAGGGGTCCCTGGCTGAGAGCTTTCCTCATAACCAAGGGGTCCCTGGCTGAGAGCTCTCCTCATAACCGAGGGGTCCCTGGCTGAGAGCTCTCCTCATAACCGAGGGGTCCCTGGCTGAGAGCTCTCCTCATAACCAAGAGGTCCCTGGCTGAGAGCTCTCCTCATAACCAAGGGGTCCCTGGCTGAGAGCTCTCCTCATAACCAAGGGGTCCCTGGCTGAGAGCTCTCCTCATAACCAAGGGGTCCCTGGCTGAGAGCTCTCCTCATAACCGAGGGGTCCCTGGCTGAGAGCTCTCCTCATAACCGAGGGGTCCCTGGCTGAGAGCTCTCCTCATAACCGAGGGGTCCCTGGCTGAGAGCTCTCCTCATAACCGAGGGGTCCCTGGCTGAGAGCTCTCCTCATAACCAAGGGGTCCCTGGCTGAGAGCTCTCCTCATAACCAAGGGGTCCCTGGCTGAGAGCTCTCCTCATAACCGAGGGGTCTCTGGCTGAGAGCTCTCCTCATAACCAAGGGGTCCCTGGCTGAGAGCACTCCTCATTTCGGGGTCTCCTGGTGTGGAATATATTTTGTTGACAACGTTATCACCTGTCCTGCTCTACAGAATTCATGCTATAAGAGCATTATAAGAGCTTTATGAAAGCAGATACCTGGTATCTCATCCTCAACTTGATTGTGTTGCTATGCTGAAGAAGTATTAGTTACAATGTTCCAGTACATCAATGTAAAACATGGATGACTTCATATCAGTCATCCCAAAACAAATATAGCTACATGTTACCGAACCTAGCAGGGCTCAACAACATCTCTGAGAGAGAGAGAGAAATCGGAGACAAAAGTCTTCGATCCCAGGTTTGATAGAGCACATACATAATATATTTGGTACCATGCTGCCCAAATATCATCAATAAGTAATTCGCCATGTGATTCACCATGTTTTCTCCTTTAAATACAATGTCATGCTTGTTATTGTAGCTCGGGGTTACAATTAGGACAATGCTTTATTCCTATCTGCGAAGCGCCGCCTACATCCCAAATGGCACCCTAATCCCTATAAAGTGCACTACTTTTGACCAGAGCCCTATGGCACCCTATTCCCTATATAGTGCACTACTTTTGACCAGAGCCCTATGGCACCCTATTCCCTATATAGTGCACTATGTTCTACTAGGGCTTTGGGACGCACACCCGATTGGAAATGTCAGGTCACCTGCTGGAGGCTTAGCTGAGAACTGTTGGAGATTTTGCCAGATTTTACCTGGCCCCTGAAGCTACTCTCGCTGTTCATTTGATCTTGTGATTGGTGGGAGTGTGTGTTCAACATCATGTTCAGTTGCCAATGCTGTTTGATGAGACTATTACTGCAGCGGAGCAACCAAGGCATCTATGTGTTTAGTATCAATGAAATTATAATGTCCACATAGTGTCCAATATAGTGTTATTTTACTGACCAAAATGTTAATACTTTTATTGAACTGTTTGTCATAAAAGTCCTATGTTTGTCATAAACATGACATAACAAATATGTCAAGTGACAAGACAGACATTTGTTATGTTTATGACAATATTGGGATGCTGTTAAGATGTACAGTTCAAATAAAGTGTTAACAAACAAATACCTAACCACTGAACTGTGGAACATGATCTGTTCTTAATATAGTGTCTAGCTGGGTTTTATGTTCGTACGTTTTAATACTATTTTGAGGCAAAGCAACAATGTTTAATCCTGACTACTGCTTTCCGGGGCGTGAAACATGAATTACTTCCACATGCGGTGATGAGTAAGGCTCTCATTGGCCTCGTCAAGGTCAAGGTCTCCGTCTAGCATCAGTAGTTATATGATGTGAACATGTTTAGTCAAACCGCCATTCTATACAAACAGTGTGTTTATCACCGCCGATCACAATAGTCACCCCATAATACATCATTAAATGAGACAGAATTCTATTAAATTCTTAAAATGTTCTATTTCTGTATCTTCTAATAGGACATTAATTACCAGAGACATCGATAACCAGCTACAGCCTCCTAAGCACTTACATTTCCCAAGGCATGTCATATTATGTAAGGGGTTTATTACTGAGTTTGTACAACTAGTTATTATACTATTTTTAAACGTCGCCCTAATCTCAATCCATCTGTTCAATTTGCTGAGGGAGTGGGGGTAGAGGCCGAATTATTGGGGTGAGTTCTTGGTTTGACCGGCAATACAAACATAATTTGTCTTCCAAAGGAACATGGCGTAATCAATAAAACATATGGAAATATCAGTGTAACAGAGCTCGACTCAAATTTAATTTCTGAGGAAAAATGACCCGAACAGAGTATTACGAGGAGAAACAAGAGCATGAAAATTAAAGGAATGACCATATATATTTTCAACCGAACGCTACATTCACCCAATCTAAATTACATCTTGGGTACAGCCATTTGTATCATAGTGAGGGTCATTGTGTTAGTGTTAGTTTGACCAATATAAATCACTGTCAACAGATCTGGGATCAGATGAAACAGTAGACCGCCGTACTGTAATGCACACCACAAAAACACTCCCTTCCCAACAGATACATACATCTATTAAAAGGTCACCATTTCCGTGCACATATTTATCAATTAATCAATTGAGAGAGAAGCCTCTATACTACTACTAAGCACAAGTAGCCCTCTTAAAACACATACATTTTTCAAAACAATTTCAAAAACAGAGCAGCTTTATTACACCATAGCACATAATATAATAGTCTACTCCCTCAGGGATGTACAGATGGCAGCGGACGTGGTCTGAAAGTGTGCCATACGGCCCCAGTCAGGTGTGATGTGTGTCTCTGTGTGTGTGTGTGGTGCAGTTGGAGCCGTGAAAATACCATGGAGCTGCAGAGAGGGCGGCAGGTAGCCTAGCGGTTAAAAGCTTTGAGCCAGTAACCGAAAGGTTTGCTGGTTCGAATCCCTGTGCTGACTAGGTGAAAAAAATCTGTTATGGTCTTGAACAAAGCATTTAACCCTAATTGCTCCTGTAAGTGGCTCTGGATAAGAGCGTCTGCTAAATGACAACACATTTAAATGTAAGCTATGCACAGCCAGCAGATTGGCTTGATGTTTAGGGACCCCTCAGGGACCCCTTGGTGGCCATTTTGAAAAGTCACAAACTGTAAAGTTGGTATTAGGAACATGTGATGTTTGGACCAATAGGGGTTCAGGCTGACATGACAGTGAGAAACACACAGACACACACACGCGCACACACACACACACACACACACACACACACACACACACACACACACACAGACAGACAGACAGACAGACAGACAGACAGACAGACAGACAGACAGACAGACAGACAGACAGACAGACAGACAGACAGACAGACAGACAGACAGACAGACAGACAGACAGACAGACAGACAGACAGACAGACAGACAGACAGACAGACAGACAGACAGACAGACAGACAGACAGACAGACACACACACACACAGACACACACACGCTCACATATACACACACAGACTCACAGACACACACACACACAGGCAGGCAGACAGACACACACTCACCCCAACACAAACACACACACACACACACACACTCACATATACAGACACACACACAGGCAGACAGACACACACACACAAACACACATACAATAAGACAGACACACACTCATCCCAACACACACACACATTTCATCTCGTCGCTGCAGTGCTGATCTCACAGGGGAGAGAGGGGCTTACAAGCTTTTGACACAGCCTCTGAAAGCTGACGTTGATCTGAAACACCTAGTGCTCATTAACTGAATCACATAGAAATTAAGGCAACCTTGAGTGAGTCCCAAATAGTGCCCTACTTTGTACCAGACAACTATGGGTCCTGGTCAAATGTAGTGCACTACATAGGGAATAGGGTTCCATTTGGGATGCAGTCCTTGACACTATGGAGAGGTGGAAAGGGGTGGGGGCAGGCAAGCAATCACATCAGGGCATAATTTATCTATTTTCGTCTGCATAAGCATAAATGAGCACTGCGAAGTACATCTTTTCTCAAACTGTCATGCCCTGATCTGTTTCACCTGTCTGTAATCTTGTCTCCACCCCCTCTAGGTGTTGCCCATCTTCCCTACTTATCTCCTGGGTATTTATACCTGTGTTTTCTGTTTGTCTGTAGGCGAGTTCGTCTTGTTTGTCAAGCTTACTAGCGTTTGTCCAGTCGGCTCCTGTCTTTTTTCCTGCCTCGCTTTTTCTCGTCCTCCTGATTTTTCACCCTTGCCTGTCCTGACCTTGTACCCACCCGCCTGACCACTCTGCCCATCCCGGACCCTGAGCCTGCCTGCCGTCCTGTACCTTTGTCCCACCTCTAGATTGTTGACCTCTGCCTACCCTGACCCTGACCCTGAGCCTGCCTGCCTTGACCTGTTGTTTGCCTGCCCCTGGTGTTATAATAAACATTGTTACTTCACACGGTCTGCACTTGGGTCTTACCTTGATTCCTGATTCTTGGAACAATTCTGTCGATTATCAAAAGAGTTCACAAGACACCAAACTCTGTGGTCTTTTGCAAAACAGAAATGTAGTTGCCTTCTCAAAACATAAATACATTCATCGAAATAGATAATACAGTCAAAAGAACACGACGGTCTGCAAAAAGATTAACACTGTCACGGCTGTTGAAGGATGAGGACCAAGGTGCAGCGTGGTGAGCGTACATTTTCTTTATTAACTCAAAATGACGCCAAACAAAACAATAAACACTACAAAACCAAACCGTGAAGCTCAAAGGCTATGTGCCCTAAACAAAGTCAACTTCCCACAAAGAACGGTGGGAAAAATAGCTATCTAAGTATGGTTCCCAATCAGAGACAACAATAGACAGCTGTCCCTGATTGAGAACCATACCCGGCCAAAACATAGAAATAGAAAATCATAGAAACAGAAAATATAGAATGCCCACCCCAACTCACGCCCTGACCAAACCAAAATAGAGACATAAAAAGGATCTCTAAGGTCAGGGCGTGACAAACACAACCATACTTATCTCTTGAGGCCAAGCAGACAAAACAGAAATTGAGTCTGTCTTTTAAAAATCCCAGTAGATCAACTAAACATATGCGGTCACTAAATCATGACGATCAAAATTGGAAGTAAAACTGTCCAAAGGTGCAGAATTATTACTTTCCTTTTATGCATATTTCACCAGACAATTTCATACTCATCAAATCAAATATTATTCCTAAAAAATAGGAATGTCTGTGTAGGATTAATTCTTGGTATCATCACATTCCAAATTCAATACATAGGCTGGTTTACTCATTGTTTTGTAGACGTTCCATTGGCGCACAGAAACACAATCCCACAATATAATTTTTTATTCACTAATGACATTTCTATTTAAAGTTTTGCAAAAAGGTGGTCTAAGATATGCAAGTCAAGTACTAAGGCAAAAGAAAAAATGATCAGAAGTTCTGTAAATGCATTTGAGCGTTGCTGTCCCTGCTATAGATACGATTCAACACACATCCAAAATTGCTTGTACGAGAAACTATCATATATCCGTTATTTGCTTGGCTGTCGCAGGGCTTCTGGCAGGAGAGTTGAGCAGATATTAAAACAGTCAGCTCAGAAAGAAAAGTTGATTCTCCAATGGCACCCTATTCCCTACATAGTGCACTACTGTTGATCAGGGCCCATAGGTTAATATATAGGGAATAGGTGCCATTTGGTAAGCAGAGAGTGAGTGATGGTTGCCAGAGTAATTCCATCCAAAACGGCTTCAGGTGTAATCAAATGAACAAACAGCTCTTTGCCTCCTCTTGTAATTAGCTTTAGGAGCCTTAGGTTGGCGTCAAGCTAGCCAGAGTTTCCAATGGGGTACTACAAAATGGTTGTGAAGTAATCAGTGTTGGGGAAGCTTCTCTGAAAATATAGTTTACCAAGCGATCAATTACGTCACACTGGAAGAGGTTCAGTTACACTAAAGCTAGCCTTTAAGTTTATTTAACTAAAGTTACTTTGAAAACTATTTTGTGAAACATTATCATATCTAAATCTGAAATGTCATAGATGACAAATTGCAAGAACAGGTCACTTTGGGGTCATATGTTAACAGAATGTGTAATTTAGCATATTAAACACAAAAATAATGTTTCAAGTGAGAATAAGGCAGATCTGTTGCCAAAACAGAAATTAAATTCTTACCTACTTCACCCATATTTTATGATATTTTTGCAAAGAAAATTGTGTGTACTTCCAGTAGTTAGCTACACCACTACATGGCCAAAAAAAAGTAATTAACTACTGTAAACACTACCTAGATTTGAATTTAGTTCAACTACCACACCAAGCTACTGCAAAATGTAGTTAAAATACTAGATGAACTACATGTAGAAAGCAATTAGAGTTTGACCATTCCAAGAATATCAGCAGTCATGGACATCAAAAAAATGATTACATAGACACTGTATCCAGCCCTAAAGTGAATTTCAGATCGATACATTCCTTCTATATAGTGCAGTGCTTTTGACCAGGACCCATAGGGTGCATTTGGGACACAGATCCTATGAGAGCGGTCTCCTGTGTACATCATGCTTTTTTTTAGCTGCAATGTGAATATCTGTAATGCTATGGAGGTACTGTATTAGTTCACATTTAATGTTCATTTCATATCTTTAATCCCATTTAGTGTGTAATTTGGCAGCAGATCTTGAACACAATCTCTTATTTGCTAACGCAAGTTTGCAGCCCGGTCTCTGCAATCTCAGCCCTAATGGCCTAAATGGTTTCCACTGACTCTACTTAAACCCTCGAAATGATGCCAAGCGAGATATGTTATATATTTATACAAGAAAAGCATGAATGCCATAATTTCTAAGAAACACATTGTCTGTTGTCAACCTTTGTAGAACACAGAGAGGCATTAGATTCTGCGATTCGAAAGACAACAAACCGGCTGCCCCGCCACTTGTTTTGCTCATCACTCTCAAATTCATAGAAAGGACTGACGATCCATGAGCTCCAAATTAGAGTAAAAAATGTTTTTTGACGCTATACAGTGTTTGTTTATAATTTCATTGTTTACAAACAATGGAGTAAAACAAATGTATATTTTGGCCTCGGTTAATAACTAAGCTCATGAGACATTTACAAGTTATATTCTTCAAGAATCAATGGCTATATATCATTTTTCCAAGCAGCATAAAAATATCCCCACGTACTGTATAGCAACTATCTGAAGGCATTCATCTCTAAGATCTCTGCATCTGATTACTCCAACACAATCCAAATGTAATCAGATGTAAAGCTGGGGTCCTTGATCAAATCAGAGGCTGTACCCTTCTGAGAAAACATCCCCTCTCCCAGCATCCATCCCAGCAGAACCATTTACACTTAACAGCTGTGGAGACCCGGTTATACATTAGCTGTGCCTGATATCGAGCTTGCCTGACACAATGGAGATAATGGAATAGTCCCAAAAAAGTGCAAACCCCACCCCATCTGGCACTCAGGCACGCTCGAGCAAATGCTTAACATATTGGAAAGATTTCTTCTAATCCTCAGAGTAGGAATGCTTATATAGGATATATTTTGCATCACAATGATTGAGATGATATAGAAAAGGAGGATCTGGTACTAGATCAGCACTGCTACTCCAAGAATATAGACAAGGAGGATCTGGTACTAGATCAGCACTGCTACTCCAAGAATATAGAAAAGGAGGATCTGGTACTAGATCAGCACTGCTACTCCAAGAATATAGAAAAGGAGGATCTAGTACTAGATCAGCACTGCTACTCCAAGACGCTTTTTGAATATGGACACACAGGAGCGGACTGGGACCAGAAATAGGCCAGGGCATTTCTAACACACTTGCCCATTTTTTCCTCGAGGCGCCGGAGGGGATGGCTGCCGTTTTATGGGCTCCTAACCAACAGTGCTATTTTGTGTGCTTTTTTCTGTACATAATGTTGCTGCTACCGTCTCTTATGACCGGAAAGAGCTTCTGGATATTTTACATTTACATTTACATTTAAGTCATTTAGCAGACGCTCTTATCCAGAGCGACTTACAAATTGGATATCAGAACAGCGATTACTCACCTCGTACTGGACTAATATGTTTTCTTTAATGAGTCCGACGTGAGGGTTATACTGCTTCTCCGAGACCAGGCAGAAACATTCCTGTCATTCATGTGAATAAAAGATGGAAATACAGAGGGCGGAGATCGGGGTGTCTTGTGAGAATTCGTTGGCGACTGGGTAAAATGCCTCTACCATCCATTCTATTGGCCAACGTGCAATCACTGGATAATAAACTGGATGATCTCCGTTCGAGACTATCCTACCAACAGGACATTATTATGTTTCACCGAGTCGTGGCTGAACGACAACACAAATAATATACAGTTGGCTGGGTTTTCCGTGCATCGGCAGGACAGAACAGCTACTTCTGGTAAGACAAGGGGTGGGCATGTATGTCTATTTGTCAATAACAGCTGCTGCTCGATGTCTAATATTAAGGAAGTCTCAAGGTATGTGGAAGAGTACCTCATGATAAGCTGTACATTACACTATCAACCAAGAGAGTTTTCATCTATATTTTTCGTAGCCATCTATTTATCACCACAAACGGATGCTGGTACTAAGACCGCACTCAACGAGCTGTATAAGGAAATAAGCAAACAAGAAAATGCTAATCCAGAAGCGGAGCTCCTAGTGGCCGGGGACTTTTCTGCAGGCAAACAAATCCATTTGACCTAATTTCTACCAGCATGTCACGTGCAACCAGATGGAAAAAAACTCGAGACCACCTTTACACCACACACAGAGATGCATACAAAGCTCTCCCTCACCCTCCATTTGGTAAATCTGACTATAATTCTATCCTCCTGATTCCTGCTTATAAGCAAAAACTAAAGCAGGAAGTACCAGTGACTCGCTCAATACGGAAGTGGTCAGATGAAGCGGATGCTACGCTAGAGGTCTGTTTTGCTAGCACAGACTAGAATATGTTCCAGGATTCATCCAATGGCATTGAGGAGTATAACACCTCAGTCACCGGCTTCATCAATAAGTGCATCGATGACGTCATCCCCGTACATATCCCAACCAGAAACCATGGATTACAGGCAACATCCGCACTAAGCTAAAGGCTAGATCTGCTGTTTTCAAGGAGCGGGACACTACTCCGGACCCTTGTAAGGAATCCTGCTATGACATCAGACGAACCATCAAACAGGCAAAGCGACAATACAGGACTAAGATTGAATCGTACTTCACCGGCTCTGACGCTCGTCGGATGTGGCAGGGCTTGCAAACTATTACAGACCACAAAGGGGAACCCTTTGAGCTGCCCAGTGACGCGAGCCTACCAGAAGAGCTAAATTACTTTTATGTTCGCTTTGAGGCAAGCAACGCTGAAGCCTGAATGAAAGCACCAGCTGTTCCGGACGACTGTGTTATCACGCTCACCGTAGTTGATGTGAGGAAGACCTTTAACCGGGTCAACATTCACACGGCCGCGGGGCCAGACAGATTACCAGGACATGTACTCAGAGTATGCGTTAACCAACTGGCAAGTGTCTTCACTGATATTTTCTCCTCTCCCTGACCGAGTCTGTAATACCTAGCACTCACGTTGGTAGGCTCACATCAACACCATTATCCCAGAAACCCTAGACCCACTCCAATTTGCATACCACCCCAACAGATCCACAGATGACGCAATCTCAATCGCACTCCACACTGCCCTTTCCTACCTGGACAAAAGGAACACCTATGTGAGAATGCTGTTCATTGACTACAGCTCAGCGTTCAACACAATGGTGCCCATTAAGCTCATCACTAAGCTAGGGACCCTGGGACTAAACACCTCCCTCTGCAACTGGATCTTGGACTTCCTGACGGGCCACCCCAGGTGGTAATGGTAGGCAACAACACATCTGCCTCCTGTACTCCCTGCTCACCCACGACTGTGTGGCCAAGCACGACTCCAACACCATCATTAAGTTTGCTGACGACACGACAGTGGTAGGCCTGATCACCAACAACGATGAGACAGCCTATAGGGAGGAGGTCAGAGACCTGGCAGTGTGGTGCCCTGTATATAGCCCTGTATATAGCCTCGTTATTGTTATTTTATTGTTTTACATCTTATTACATTTTTTACTTTAGTTTATTTAGTCAATCATTTCTTAACTCTATTTCTTGAACTACACCTGTTGTTTTCGGAAAACATGTGACAAATAAAATTAGATTTGATTAGATTTTTATTAGACAAATAATGATCATAGCCCTCTGGACTAAAGATGGATCAGCCCATCTGGCATTTATTGGCAGTCCGTTTCTGCAGGCCCGGGTCTGCAGCTGTGGAGCCATTTCGGAGTTTGTCCTCCAGAGCTCCCCACACATGGAGTGTGAATGAAATGTAATTAGCATTGATGACACAGCTGCAGGGTGTCTGTTGGAGTGTAAAACACATTCTGATTAAGTTACAGCCTTTCTTTGTTCTCTTCTCAAAGCCAAACTGCATGCTATGGTTTGGAGCTCACAGTACTGTAGGTACTACATAAAATCGTCTTAGGTCGCTAACAAGTTGAATAAACATTGTCTCCATGTTATTATGGTTTCACTGATGGGATAAGGTTGAATCCATTGGAAAAATGAATAGTTCATACATTTTATTTGGGTCTGGTTTTAACCTAGATCTTAATTACATTTCAGTCAATGTATAGTTCACAACATTCCTATCAACATTAAAATTGGACGTTGTACTGACGTCTCTAATTGGAGGTGGAAGAGTTTTAGCCACTTTATGTGATGTGCTTTGCTGACATTTAATAATACACATATACTGTAGTTGATAGTGATGCCCAGAGACGGACTGGCCACAGGGCAGTTCTGGCAAATGCCCAGTGGGCCTTTCTAAATTGGGGGTTTTTGCACAGAATGATCATCATGCTTTGGCTAATGTGGGACACAATGGGGATTTTTTCCCCCCCTGAAGATGCCTGTGTCAAGCAATCTGATCTTCACTCCGTCAGGAAACTGACAGGATGATGACACTAACTGTTGAACTGTTGGCATGGAGTGCTTAACAGCTAGTCCCTGTGTAAAGATCTTTGTATTAGCTGACAAAGTGTTACCGCCGTTGTGACTTGACAGGAGCTTAAATAACTTATACGCTTGAGCTGACCGACAAATCTGCGTAGCACAGGCGACCACCTTCTGCTGCAGCCGCATCGATGCACCATGAGAAACTATAGTTCTAATGTAACCTAAAAGGTACAGTCTAATGTATTATTACTGGTTATAAGCATGTATGAGACCTTGTGATGTTTTAATGATCTTTTCTATGTGGAAATGTTTCAATGAACTCAAAAACAGCTGATGTTAACTTGTTAACGAGACATTATATGGGGGGGGTCTTATGAATACGATGCATTATAACAGTGTTATAGCTGTTGGCCCGCAGTGCGTGTGCAACCCGGCACTCTAATGTCTCCTAGCTTTTGTCACAGAAACTTGTACTGTGGTAGGCTACAGTTGTTCTCCTCTTCTTCGTTGTAGTGGGCCCACAATTGTACCAAAGCATAGCTTGAAAAGAAAAGGCCACTCTAAAATGTGCAGTTTTGTCACACAACACAATACCACAGATTTCTCAAGTTTTGAGGGCTCGTGCAATTGGCATGCTGACTGCAAGAATGTCCACCAGAGCTGTTGACAGAGAACTGACCATAAGCCACCTCCAACGTCATTTTAGAGAATTTGGCAGTACGTCCAACCGGCCTCACGACCGCAGACCACGTGTAACCACGCCTCCACATCCGGCTTCTGCACCTTCAGGATTGTCTGAGGGGGTGCTGAGTAGTATTTCTTTCTGTAATAAAGCCCAATTGTGGGGAAAACTCATTCTGATTGGCTGGGCCTGGCTCCCTATTGGTTGGGCCTATTCCCTCCAAGGCCCAGCCATGGCTGCGCCCTTGTCCAGTCATGTGAAATCCATAGATTAGGGCCTAATTCATTTATTTCAATTGACTGATTTCCTTATATGAAATGTATCTCAATTAAAATCTTTGAAATTGTTGCATGTTGCATTTATATATTTTTTCAGTATATATTCTATAGGACATACAGTAACTCAGACGGCTTTAAACTTACTCTTAATAGTAATAGTAGAATGCACAAGGTGCGATTTTGAAATCGGGTTGTGCATCATCAGTTCACCTTGTCACATTAGTCATTGCATGCCTTCGAGAGCTATTTCTAACTTGTCAGAAAAGTCCAGATCAACTAGCCCATCTCAGCTAACGTTTTTTTTGTTGTTTTTTTGCCTATAACTATTGTTGTCATTTTTTTTGTCTCTCAAATATCACAAATACACATTAGACATGGTAAAATGTATAGAATTGCAATAAGGAAATAAGCCTGCACCAACAAGAGGGGTGTGAACAGTTTGTGTCATGAAAAGGGCTTGTGCCCATAGAAATAGACATGGCGCGTGCAAGCGCATGCAGAGGACTTTCGACCAATCTTCGACCAATGCTGGAATGGGGGCCCAGAGTGAAAATGTTTGGGAACCTCTTGCTTAGAGCTATGGCTTAGAGCTATGGCGTAGAGCTATGGCGTAGAGCTATGGCGTAGAGCTATGGCTTAGAACTATGACTTAGAGATTCGGTGTCGAGCTATGGCATAGAGCTATGGCTTAGAGCTATGGTTTAGAGCTATGGCTTAGAGCTATGGCCTATGGCTTAGAGATTCGCTGTAGAGCTATGGCTTAGAGATTTGGTTTAGAGCTATGGCTTAGAGTTATGGCTTAGAGCTATGTCCTATGGCTTAGAGATTCGGTGTAGAGCTATGGCTTAGAGTTATGGCTTAGAGCTATGGCTTAGAGCTATGGCTTAGAGATTTGGCTTAGAGCTATGGCTTAGAGCTATGGCTTAGAGCTCCGGCTTAGAGCTATGGCTTAGAGCTCCGGCTTAGAGCTATGGCCTATGGCTTAGAGTTATGGCTTAGAGCTATGGCTTAGAGCTATGGCTTAGAGCTATGGCTTAGAGCTCCGGCTTAGAGCTATGGCCTATGGCTTAGAGTTTCGGCATAAAACTATGGATTAGAACTATGGCTTAGAGATTCGACATAGAGCTATGGCTTAGAGCTCCGGCTTAGAGCTATGGCTTAGAGCTATGGCTTAGAACTATGGCTTAGAGCTATGGCTTAGAGATTTGGCGTAGAGCTATGGCTTAGAGCTATGGTTTAGAGCTATGGCTTAGAACTATGGCTTAGAACTATGACTTAGAGATTCGGCGTTGATCTATGGCATAGAGCTATGGCTTAGAGATTCGGCATAGAGCTATGGCCTATGGTTTAGAGATTCGGTGTAGAGCTATGGCTTAGAGCTATGGCTTAGAACTATGGCTTAGAACTATGGCTTAGAGCTATGGCTTAGAGCTCCGCCTTAGAGCTATGGCTTAGAGCTATGGCCTATGGCATAGAGATTCGGCATAAAACTATGGATTAGAGCTATGGCTTAGAGATTTGAAGTAGAGCTATGGCTTAGAGCTATGGCTTAGAGCTCCGGCTTAGAGCTATGGCCTATGGCTTAGAGATTCGGCATAAAACTATGGATTAGAGCTATGGCTTAGAGATTCGACGTAGAGCTATGGCTTAGAGCTATGGCTTAGAGCTCCGGCTTAGAGCTATGGCTTAGAGCTCCGGCTTAGAGCTATGGCTTAGAGCTCCGGCTTAGAGCTATGGCTTAGAGCTCCGGCTTAGAACTATGGCTTAGAGCTATGGCTTAGAGTTATGGCCTACGGCTTAGAGCTATGGCTTAGAGCTCCGGCTTAGAGCTATGGCCTATGGCTTAGAGATTCGGCATAGAACTATGACTTAGAGCTATAGCGTAGAGCCCTGGCTTAGAGCTTCGGTTTAGAGCTATGGCCTAGACTTAGAGCTGTGGCTTAGAGCTCCAGCTTAGAGCTATGGCCTAGACTTAGAACTATGGCTTAGAGCTCCTGCTTAGAGCTTCGGTTTAGAGCTATGGCCTAGACTTAGAGCTATGGCTTAGAGCTCATGCATATAGAACAACAGAGAGCAAATATTAACTCATCGCGGCAAACAAGCTGACACACGACGGCCTCATGGGGAAAGAAAGTGAGATCACAAAAACAAGTGCATCACAAAGACACATCATCACTTACACAGGAACCAAACCAGAGCTGGTGACGCCTCGGGACCAGCAGAGGCCTTTCATTAACAGCATCAGAATGTTCACAGCGTACACATTTAAACACACGCCCTGATCAAAAGGAATGCACTGTATAGGGAATAGGAGGTCATTTGGGACTCAGACGTAGTACCTGCAGATCACACAAGAACGTTCTAATGATTGCATAGTCATTATTTTTAAACCAAACCAGGGCGTTTAATCAATAACGAATGTCCCTCTCCCATTTATGGTATATTTTTTTAAACCGAGACTCTCCGAGTAAGAGCTTCCACAACTGCCCTGCTTTGACCTAGGTTATGATCATTAGGGAACGAAGCAGTGGAAAAGATTTTTAAAAATGTTTTACAAAGGAAAACAAAAATGAGCATTTCTTGTAGTCCAGGTAGCCCCTCCTCGTTTGGCTCCCTTTTCTTCCGTTAGGTGCCCAATGAACACGACCCAGGACTGTACCGAACATATGGCTAGAGAGAAACCGGTTCCAACTGCTCAGCTCCATGCGGGCAGGTGGAAAAAGTGAGTGATGAGGGAACAAAGCACTCAGCAGCTGGGTGATGGACTGTGCTCTGACGTCTCTCCATCAAGCAAATGTTTTATGTAACATGAGAATGTACAATCCAAGGAGAGGGGCTCTTTATTTTATGTAACATGAGAGCATACGCCAATTACAATCCAAGGAGAGGGCCTCTTTTATACTTTCTCTTTCATTATTGGCACTGAAGATGCTGAGTAAATGTTTGCCTTTGATGATGTTTATAATGGGCCTATCATCTCTCTCTGGTTGGCTGATACACACACAGACACACACACACACAAACATACACACAGAGACACTTAAAGCCAGGTGCTGCGCAGTCTGTGTGTTCAAAAACATTAACAGAGACATTGGTCATGAGGGAGAGTACTCTAAGCTTTAAGCATTTAAAAAATATTCTAGAAAATAATTCTAAATACCTGGGTTATTGGTATCAAGTCGTTCAGAATCAGGACAAGCTAACATGCTCTTGGGATTCTTTTTCTAGGAATAGGGGATTCTGATACATGGATTATTAATACAAGTAACCCTTTCAACAGTGCATGTTCAGAAATATTATCTCAAAACAAAGTAAAGTATGTAAGACTTGTCCAAGCCAGAACGGCCCATAGGGCCTATCTCCTGTTTCTGTAGTGTTTGAGGCAACTTGATGTACAAGTACATCTCCGAGTATACCTTCTACATCTCCATTGGGTTTCTGTATAGCACTTTGTGACATCTGCTGATGCAAAAAGGGCTAAATAAATACATTTTACTGATTGATTGATTGATTGCACCTACAAGTACATCTCCAAGTACATCTCCATGTACACCTACAAGTACATCTTCAAATACATCTACATGTACACCTACAAGTACATCTCCAAGTACACCTACAAGTACATCTACAATTACATCTCCATGTACACCTACAAATACATCTCCAAGTGCACCTACAAGTACATCTCCAAGTACACCTACAAGTACATCTTCAAATACATCTACATGTACACCTACAAGTACATCTCCAAGTACAGCTACAAGTACATCTACAATTACATCTCCATGTACACCTACAAATACATCTCCAAGTGCACCTACAAGTACATCTCCAAGTACACCTACAAGTACATCTTCAAGTACACCTACAAGTACGCCTACAAGTACATCTTCAAGTACACCTACAAGTACACCTACAAGTACATCTCCAAGTGCACCTACAAGTACACCTACAAGTACATCTTCAAGTACACCTACAAGTACATCTACAAGTACAACTCCTGGACAGAACCTCAGAACTACTGAGGCATTACCTTGGATTTCACAAGTACATTCATCGACTTCCGTGATCTAGATCGCCGGTCCTGGAGATCTACTGGCTGTGCATGATTTTGTTTCAGCCCAGCACTAGTCAAGGTCTTGATTGGCGTTTACTCAGTGGAAGCAGGCCAGTCATTCAGTGCTGGGCCAGAACAAAAGCCTGCACACACTCTGCAGCTCTCCAGGATCAGGGATAGCTGGATTGGCCACTGAATTGACTTTGTTCCAATATCCACTTCAACATTACCACAGAATGAAGCATGGGTATGCGTTCTAATAATGTGAAGCTATTGTGGACAGCGGAACATAGCCTCCATTCCAGTCCTCAAGGGCAGTAGCATTGTCAGCCGGTTAGCATCCATCCCCTTTAATCAGTGACTTCTTTCACCTTGGGGAAACTTCTGGGAAAATGAGTGTGGAACTTCTGTCATTGTTCTATTGTGTGCCAGGGAAGAAGAGAGAACGACAAGGTGCACTGCGGCCCCGGAGGACTGAAGAACTGAAGAGGTTATAAAGATCTGTCAATGTGGACTATAAAACAAGTCTAATGGATGTGGTGGAAGGCAGCTAGTCGAAGCTAGTTTAGACTTGCCCAGTGAGAGACAGTGAGGCTTGCTGGTTGAATAGGAGGACTGATGGTTTTATGGTGTTTTGTTGAGTGGTACTGATGGTTGCTGAGGAGGGATGAGTGCAGAGTGCTGTTGGGAACGTCCCGTCTTATTGAATCTTGGTAGATAGGGTAGGTACCGCACATGCTACACACAGACTTCAAAACATCTGTTTGAAACCGAAAATGTTTCACATAAAGCATTGACTACACAGAGATTTTGTGTCCTAAAAAATTATGGACAATTATCGAAAATGAACACAGGTTACATTTCGATCTGAATGTGCAAATAGTCAGGAATGATTCGCAAGGAAGGTGGATCCTTTTGAATATGAAAGTGGACGAAAAAGAGATTTGACTCATTAATCTATATAGTCCAAATCAGGATTTCACACTTCTTCGAAAACATTTATACCAATTTATTGAACTTACAGGCAACAAATTATCTAATCATTATGGTAGGCGACTATAACACAGTTTTAAGTACCTCAATGGACCGTAAAGGTAATCACTCTACAAACTATCATCACTGTGCCCTTAATGCCCTTAAGGAAATCACAAATATTATGGACACATTAGAAATAGTGGATATTTGGAGACTAAAAAAATAAAATATACATGGAGGAGACTTAATCAAGCTAGTCGTCTTGACTACTTTCTTGTCTCTTTCTCTCTTGCATCAAATGTTTAAAAAGTTTTAATAGGAGACAGGCAATAGGCGATCGGATCATCATCTAATTGGCATTCACATAACTCTTATAGATTTTCCATGTGGACGGGGATATTGGAAATTTAATCAAAGTTTACTGGAGGACAACTTATTTTTAACTAAGACAAAATAATTTATAGCTGAATTTTCCCAGTATAATACAGGTTCAGCAAATCCCCTTATTGTTTGGGATACCTTTAAATGTACCTTCAAAGGTCATTCAATTCAATATTCATCAATAATAAAAAAGCAGTTTCTGGCTAAAGAGACAAGACTAACAAGGGAAATCCATAAACTAATAGTACAGGTAGATAGCAATAAAAACGATACTACAGAGATACAAAATAAGTTAAAGGAAATACAAAAAGAACTTGAGGAACTTATTCAAGAACGATCTAATGTAATCTATTACAAAAATAAAGCAAACTGGATGGAATATGGAGAAAAATGCACAAAATTCTTCCTGAATCTCCAATACAGGAGCGCTAACAAAAATAATTTGCAGAAACTCGTTACTGAAGACGGAGTCATCTATGATTCTCCGAATGATATTTTAAAAGAGGAAGCTAATTATTTTAGGCAGATGTTCTCTTTTCCATCTCATCCTTTCCCACTGAACGAAGATTATGGTAAGGAATTCTTTCCAAATAATATAAAAAATGGAAAATTTTCAAATATACAGAAAGATCAGTGCGAAGGCCAAATTACAGAAGAATAACTTTTTGAGGCTATTAAATCCTTTCAGTCTGGAAAAACCCCAGGGCATGATGGCATACAGGTAGAGGTATATCAAGTATTTTTTGATATACTAAAAGCTCCTTTGTTAGATTGTTTTAACTACTCCGTTAGAAATGGTAGTCTGTCAGGTACTCAGCAGGAAGGGCTGATTTCTCTATTATTAAAACAAGACCCAGATGGCAAATATAAAGACCCAGTCTATCTAAAAAAACTGGAGGTCCCTTACACTTCAATGTTGTGATGCAAAAATACTAGCAAAATGCATAGCACTCAGAATTAAAAGGGTTTAACCAGGTATTGTTCATCCTGATCAGACAGGTTTTTTACATGAACGATACATTGGAGATAATATACGACAACTACTAGAAATAATAGAACATCATGAAACATATAAGAAGCCAGGAATGTTTTTTATAGCGGATTTTGAAAAGGCATTTGATAAAGTAAGACTGGATTTTATTTATAAATGCCTGGATTTTTTTCAATTTCGGTAATTCTCTTATAAAATGGGTAAAAATAATGTAGAGCAACCGCAGGTGTAAAATAGTAAATAACGGCTACTTCTCAGAGAGTTTTGAATTGTCAAGAGGAGTTAAACAAGGGTGCCCGCTGTCACCATATCTATTCGTTATGTTAGCTATTAAAATCAGATCCAATAACAACATTAGAGGATTAGAAATCCAAGGCTTATAACAAAGGTGCCCATGTATGCCGATGACTCAAGTTTTATGTTAAGTCCGCAAGCTAGATCCCTGCAATGTCTCAGTAGAGATCTAGATAACTTTTCTGTACTCTCTGGACTAAAACCTAATTATGATAAGTGTACAATATTACATATTAAATCCTTAAAAAATACAACTTTTACATTACCCTGCAGTTTAACTATAAAATGGGCTGATGGTGAAGTAGACATACTCGGTATTCATATCACAAAATATATAAATAAGCTCTCCACAATGAATTTCAATAGAAAACTTAAACGTAAAAATAGACAAGATCCTGCAACCATGGCGAGGTAAATACCTGTCTATTTATGGAAAAATTGCCCTGATTAACTCCTTAGTCATATCTCAGTTTACTCACTTACTTATGATGCTGCCTACTCCTGATGATTCGTTTTTCAAATCATATGAGCAAAAAATATTTAGCATTATCTGGTACGCTAAACCAGACAAAATAAAACGTGCCTATCTATATAATGAATATGAATTGGGTAGGTTGAGATTATTAAATATAAAATCACTAAACCTCTCTCTGAAGGCTTCACTCATTCAAAAGTTTTGAATGAGCCCTAAATGGTTCTCAAGTATATTACTAAGAAAAGGTCATCCATTGTTTAAAAATTGCCTTTTTGCCTTTGTGCAGATTGCCATGTCTCATTTTTGATTAATTTAAAATTATACTTTTTTTCAAAGTATCTCTCTTTTTCAAACAAGCATTGCAGAGCTGGCTACAATTTCAATTTCATCCCCCTGAAAAGATATAACAAATATTACAACATATATTATGGCTGAACTCAAATGTGCTGTATTTATGGGAAAGATGTTTGAAAAGGGTATTTTGTTCTTAAATGATATTGTAAATTGGAATGGTAGAGTTATGTCCTTCATGGAGTTATCAGAATTATACGGAAAGGTCTGCTCAATCCAAGAGTACAACCAATTGATTACAGCATTGCCCCAAAAATGGGGGAGGCGGGTGGCAGTGGGGGGAGGTAGGGAAATGGTCTGTCTGCCCAATATAAAGGATCAAAACTGGCGGAGGAATACAAATAGCATAAATAGGAAAGTATACCAGTTTCATTTGAGAACCAGTATGTTGACAACTGTGCCATACAGATTGCAAAATAGTTGGGAAGAGATTTTTGATGTACCGATTCCTTGGTACAGGGTGTATGAGTTGATATATAAAACAACGCAAGATTCAAGACTTCGTGCTTTTCAGCTAAAATGATTATATAGAATTCTTGCCACCAACAAAATTTTGAATATTTGGGTCATAAAATCATCGAAGCTCTGCAGATTTTGTTGTGAGGATACAGAATCAATAGACCATTTATTTTGGTATTGCCCTCAGGTAGCCTGTTTCTGCTCTCAGGTTCAGGAAAGGCTGAAAATGCATAGCATTGATCTAAAATTGACTCTAGAAATAATACTGTTAGGAGATCTGGAGAGACCGGGTCAGTCAATTACTAATATACTAATATTCTTAGTAAAAGTATTTATCTTCAACTCGCAATCTGTGGATTCTATTTGATTAGATAGCTTGAAATTGTACGTTAAACACCACAGCATAGTTGAAAGATATGTGTTGCGTAGAAACCCGAAGTGGGTGGCCAGCAGAGATAGATGGGATGGGTTGAGGGAAGTTGCTGTGTGAGAATGATGGTCAAATACTTTTTTTTTTAAAGTCAAATTAAAACACAATAAAAAGTACATTTGAATGACACTCAGTGACAGTGTTTTTACAACTAATGCCGGTTTGCCTGAGGCTGATGCCGTGCAGGTGTTTGTACACATGCATATACACACACTCTCATTCAAATAAACACATACAAGAACACACACATACCTGTAATAGTGCCAGACATGCACACAAACATATACAGTTGGCATTGCTGTTATGATTTTAGTTGTCCTTGATGTCCTTTGTTTTAAATGTATTATTTTGTTCTATTTTGTTTCATTTTTTTGCATTGTTGTTTGCTGTTTTCTTCTGTCTTTTCCTTTTTTCTCTTTAGTTCATTCTCTTGGTTGTTGGTGCATTGGGGGGTTCTTGGGGATGGGGAATGGAATTAATTGTATTTTTATTTTTTTTAAATCCTGGGGGGGACTGTGGGAGGAGTCTCGAATGGTTGAGGGACAGCTATTGAGGAACTGTGGGGGGATCTTGGAGGGTTCGGGTTCACGTTTTTTGGCCTGGTGGTAGATCAGTCAACGTGCCCTTGAGCAGGGCATTGACCCTGGATGCTTCTGTGTGTCGCTCTGAATGGGAATCTGTTGGATGACTGGTATGATGTAGTTATTGAGCGGCTTCACTGCAAGTATATTGTATGTTTCGAATATTCAATAAATAATAATAAAATAAAAAATAAAATAAATAAATAATAATAATAAACAAAAATAACACAGGTTACATCTGTGTGTCCGTAGCCTAATACTAATTTCCTTAACACAGGTTACATCTGCATGGCTAGGAGGGCATCCTTTGGCCACTCTCGTCAAATATACAACAGGGGAATGAATAACTGAAACACAATCATCCTTGGTGTGGTGGAGATTCGAGCTCGTTCTCGATTTATGTCCACTTGTTTGTTTAAAGCGAGCCGGCGGAGCGAGAAAGAGGGAGAGAGACCGGCCAGCCGACTGGAAACTGAAAATGGCACTGGAGAAGTTGTACTCTCAGGTCTGCTCCCTCTGTTTGGCGCCGGTCATTACCTCTGATTTAATTATGTGGTGAGTTTGGTGTTGCGGGCGGATGCGGAAGCCACTGAAGGCGGCGTGTTCATAAATTCATCAAGCGCCATTGACAGCTTGATGGAGCTCCGGAGCTGGTGTAGAAGTAACATGAAAGGGGTCCCTGAGCTCTCTGGATAATATTTCACAAAAGATGAGTGAAATATGCTGGAGAGGCCTGGTGAACTTGGCGAGAGAGAGAGGGCCCGAGGGCCGCAAGAGGAGAGTGGAGAAACACAAAGAAGAGCGAGAGAGGGAGAAGAGAAGTCAGAGAAGGATGGGAGGAGGAGGAGAGGAGGAGAAGTTGGGGAGGAAAAGGACAGACAAAGGGCATAATGTGAATATTTTTTCCCCCAACTCTGTGTCCTGTTTGTAAAGGAGCTTTTCCTTAGTGTAGCCTAGTACGCAGGTCCACTTTCTAACGACAAAGCGGAGGCCGTTTCAGGTTGTAACCTCAGGTGGTGTTGAAGCACTTTCTGGCTTTCATTTGTATCTGATTTACTGTGCCTCCTCTTTCACCTCTCCATCATGTGTTATCTGGTTCATTACCAACAGTTGGTGGGTGAACAGGAAAGAGGACCCTTATTTCAATTACTTGCATATTTTCTCCATTGTTTTCTCAGTATTACCTTAGTCTTGTTTACTGTAGCAGCACTTAGCCAGCGCTACACTAGGTGGTTGGATATTTATTTTACAAGTAGAGTATTTTGGGAGATAAATGATTCTATACACTCAAAATCGATTCGCTCCGGAAGCACAGCTATTTCAAATTGTTCTATCAGACTGTCAGAGGGGTTGGGTTAAATGCAGAAGACACATTTCAGTTGAATGCATTCAGTTGTACAACGGACTAGGTATCCCCCTTTCCCTTTTGCTGATAGAACAATTTCTATCAAAATACAGCCAATGTATAACAAATGAAGCTACCGCAGCTATCATGTCTACCACAGCTACTGCAACTACCACAGCTACCATGTCTACCGCAGCTACCATGTCTACCGCAGCTACAGCAGCTACCGCAGCTACCACAGCTACCATGTCTACCACAACTACCACAGCTCCACAGCTACCATGTCTACCACTGGTCCACAGCTACCATGTCTATCGCAGCTACCATGTCTACCGCAGCTACAGCAGCTAACGCAGCTACCACAGCTACCATGTCTACCACAGCTACCACAGCTCCACAGCTACCGCATCTACTGCAGCTACCACAGCTACCACATCTACCACAACTACTGCAGCTACCACATCTACTGCAGCTACCACAACTACTGCAGCTACCAACTACTGCAGCTACCACAGCTACCGCAACTACTGCAGCTACCAACTACTGCAGCTACCACAGCTACCACAACTACTGCAGCTACCACAGCTACTGCAGCTACCACAACTAATGCAGCTACCACAGCTACCGCAGCTACTGCAGCTACCACAACTAATGCAGCTACCACAGCTACCGCAGCTACTGCAGCTACCACAACTAATGCAGCTACCACAGCTACCACAGCTACCGCAGCTACCACAGTTACCACAGCTACCGCATCTACTGCAGCTACCACAACTACTGCAGCTACCACAACTACTGCAGCTACCACAACTACTGCAGCTACCACAGCTACCGCAGCTACCACAACTACTGCAGCTACCACAGCTACCACAACTACTGCAGCTACCACAGCTACTGCAGCTACCACAGCTACCGCAACTACTGCAGCTACCAACTACTGCAGCTACCACAGCTACCACAACTACTGCAGCTACCACAGCTACTGCAGCTACCACAACTAATGCAGCTACCACAGCTACCGCAGCTACTGCAGCTACCACAACTAATGCAGCTACCACAGCTACCGCAGCTACTGCAGCTACCACAACTAATGCAGCTACCACAGCTACCACAGCTACCGCAGCTACCACAGCTACCGCATCTACTGCAGCTACCACAGATACTGCAGCTACCACAACTACTGCAGCTACCACAACTACTGCAGCTACCACAGCTACCGCAGCTACCACAACTACTGCAGCTACCACAGCTACCACAGCTACAACAGCTACTGCAGCTTCCACAACTACTGCAGCTACCACAACTACTGCAGCTACCACAACTACTGAAGCTACCACGGCTACTGCAGCTACTACAACTACTGCAGCTATCACAGCTACCACAAGTACTGCAGCTACCACAGCTACCACAGCTACCACAACTACTGCAGCTACCACAACTACTGCAGCTACCACAGCTACCACAACTACTGCAGCTACCACAGCTACTGAAGCTACCACAGCTACTGCAGCTACCACAACTACTGAAGCTACCACAGCTACTGCAGCTACCACAGCTACTGCAGCTACCACAACTACCACAACTACTGCAGCTACCACAACTACTGAAGCTACCACAGCTACTGCAGCTACCACAACTACTGCAGCTACCACAGCTACTGCAGCTACCACAACTACTGAAGCTACCACAGCTACTGCAGCTACCACAACTACTGCAGCTACCACAACTACCACAACTACTGCAGCTACCACAACTACTGAAGCTACCACAGCTACCACAACTACTGCAGCTACCACAACTACTGAAACAACCACAGCTACTGCAGCTACCACAACTACTGCAGCTACCACAGCTACCACAACTACTGCAGCTACCACAACTACTGAAGCTACCACAGCTACTGCAGCTACCACAACTACTGCAGCTACCACAACTACTGCAGCTATCACAGCTACCACAACTACTGCAGCTACCACAACTACTGAAGCTACCACAGCTACTGCAGCTACCACAACTACTGCAGCTACCACAACTACTGCAGCTATCACAGCTACCACAACTACTGCAGCTACCACAACTACTGAAGCTACCACAGCTACTGCAGCTACCACAACTACTGCAGCTACCACAACTACTGCAGCTACCACAGCTACCACATCTACCACAGCTACCACGTCTACCACGTCTACCACAGCTACCACAGCTACCACGTCTACTACAGCTACCATGTCTACCACAGCTACCACAGCTACCATGTCTACCACAGCTACCATGTCTACCACAGCTACCATGTCTACCACAGCTACCATGTCTACCACAGCTACCATGTCTACCACAGCTATTGCAGCTACCACAGCTACCACAACTCATGACTATAAATTCTCAGTCAACCAGACTTGATGGTAACTGCATTGATCACTGAACCCAATCTGGTAACTCATTACACTAAAACGACTCAAGCTCTTTCAATTTGTCAACCGTGAAAGATGAAGAAATCACGTTGCTCGCTCCAAACCCATTACTGTAATAACACAATATTGATGACACCAACAAGGTCTTCTCACTCTCTGGCAGCTCTCCCATAGCGCACCAGCAGTCAGTTATGCCTAGATAGGTCAGAGTTCCCCAACTGGCAGAAATCAGCTCCAAGTGATTTTAATTTAAGAAATCTATTCCCAAGTATTCCCACGCATAAAAGAGAGACGTGATCGTATACAAATGTAAGCAAGGTTTGAAATGATTATGTTTAGTCAATTTAGTCAAAAATATCTGTTTGGGCTTCTTGAGGTCAATTTGCAGTGTACAGATGATTTGTAATTGTGTTCCGCCCCCCCCGACCTTCCGCTCAAGAAATAAACGGCCCGCGGCTGAATCTAGTTAATGATCCCTGGGTCTTTTATCAGCCCTGGATCATTGGTGACAGAAAGATAAACGGTTCAAATCCCACTGCCTTTGACTCTGGACTTGGCCTCGTTACCTCTCTGCCGCTATTACTGAGGATCGTCTCCTAACAGATAATTAAAGAGCAGCAGTAAAATAATAAGCAAGGCTACCGGTACAGAGTCAATGTGCGGGGGCACCGATTAGTCAAGGTAATTGAGGTGATATGTACATGTAGGTAGAATTAAAGTGACCATGCGTAGATAATAAACAGAGAGTAGCAGCAGCGTAAAGAGGGGTGTGGGTAGTCATTTGATTAGCTGTTCAGGAGTCTTATTGCTTGGGGGTAGAAGCTGTTAAGAAGCCTTTTGGACCTAGACTTGGCGCTCTGGTACCGCTTGCCTTGGGGTAGCAGAGAGAACAGTCTAAGACTAGGGTGGCTGGAGTCTTTGACAATTTTTAGGGCCTTCCTCTGACACCGCCTGGTATAGAGGTCCTGGAAGGCAGGAAGCTTTGCCCCAGTGATGTACTAGGCCGTACGCACTACCATCTGTAGTGCCTTGCTGTCGGATGCCGAGCAGTTGCCATACCAGGCAGTGGATGCAACCAGTCATGATGCTCTCTCGATGGTGCAGCTGTAGAACCTTTTGAGGACCTGAGGACCCATGCCAAATCTTTTCAGTCTTCTGAGGGCGAATAAGCTTTGTCGTGCCCTCTTCATGACTGTTTTAGTGTGTTTGCACCCTTATATTTTGTTGGTGATGTGGACACCAAGGAGCTTGAAGTTCTCAACCTGCTCCACTGCAGCGATGGGAATTGGGGGCGTGCTCTGTCCTCCTTTTCCTGTAGTTCAAATCAAATCAAATATGTTTACTGGTCGCGTACACAGTTTAGCAGATGTTCAACTCACATCATGGACAACTTTAGCATTATAGCAAATGAGCAACTTTGCAACTACTTACCAATACTACATTTTAACTACTTAGCCAGCATGTTAGCTAACCATAACCTTAACCATTTAACTACTTAGGTAGCATGTTCCCTACCCCTAACCTTAACCCATAACCCATAACCCTAACCCCTAACCCTAACTTTAACCCCTTGCCTAGCCACAACAAATTGGAATTTGTAAGACAATTTTCTAATGTACACAAATATGTTCTGAAGAAAATTGTGTACTGGACATTAAATAAAATACTTTTTGGTGTGCCTGTCACAAATTTCGGACAAGTAATTTGTGTCTATTTCACAATAAGCTGTGATAGTGTTTGCAACCCAAACTGTGTTCTGCAGGAGTGGATGGAGGACTTCATTCATCTTGCAATGTTGCTATTTAGATGTGTACTAGTTGAAGAAGACTGTATTACAATTGAAGAAGGCTGTATTACTAGTTGAAGAAGGCTGCATTACAGTTGAAGAAGGCTGTATTATTAGTTGAAGAAGGCTGTATTATTAGTTGAAGAAGGCTGTATTACAGTTGAAGAAGGCTGTATTACTAGTTTAAGAAGGCTGTATTACTAGTTGAAGAAGGCTGTATTACAGTTGAAGAAGGCTGCATTACAGTTGAAGAAGGCTGCATTACAGTTGAAGAAGGCTGTATTACAGTTAAAGAAGGCTGTATTATTAGTTGAAGAAGGCTGTATTACAGTTGAAGAAGGCTGTATTACTAGTTGAAGAAGGCTGTATTACTAGTTGAAGAAGGCTGTATTACAGTTGAAGAAGGCTGCATTACAGTTGAAGAAGGCTGTATTACAGTTGAAGAAGGCTGTATTATTAGTTGAAGAAGGCTGTATTACAGTTGAAGAAGGCTGTATTACTAGTTGAAGAAGGCTGTATTACAGTTGAAGAAGGCTGTATTACTAGTTGAAGAAGGCTGTATTACTAGTTGAAGAAGGCTGTATTACAGTTGAAGAAGGCTGTATTACAGTTGAAGAAGGATGTATTACAGTTGAAGAAGGCTGTATTACAGTTGAAGAAGGCTGTATTACAGTTGAAGAAGGCTGTATTACAGTTGAAGAAGGCTGTATTACAGTTGAAGAAGGCTGTATTGCTAGTTGAAGAAGGCTGTGTTACAGTTGAAGAAGGCTGTATTACAGTTGAGGAAGGCTGTATTACAGTTGAAGAAGGCTGTATTACAGTTGATGAAGGATGTATTAAAGTTGAAGAAGGCTGTATTACAGTTGAAGAAGGCTGTATTACAGTTGAAGAAGGCTGTATTACAGTTGAAGAAGGCTGTATTACAGTTGAAGAAGGCTGTATTACTAGCTGAAGAAGGCTGTATTACTAGCTGAAGAAGGATGTATTACTAGCTGAAGGAGGCTGTATTACTAGCTGAAGAAGGCTGTATTACAGTTGAAGAAGGCTGTATTACTAGTTGAAGAAGGCTGTATTACTAGTTGAAGAAGGCTGTATTACAGTTGAAGAAGGCTGTATTACAGTTGAAGAAGGCTGTATTACTAGCTGAAGAAGGCTGTATTACAGTTGAAGAAGGCTGTATTACTAGCTGAAGAAGGCTGCACTACAGTTGAAGAAGGCTGTATTACAGTTGAAGAAGGCTGTATTACAGTTGAAGAAGGCTGTATTACTAGCTGAAGAAGGCTGTATTACAGTTGAAGAAGGCTGTATTACAGTTGAAGAAGGCTGTATTACAGTTGAAGAAGGCTGTATTACTAGCTGAAGAAGGCTGTATTACAGTTGAAGAAGGCTGTATTACAGTTGAAGAAGGCTGTATTACTAGTTGAAGAAGGCTGTATTATAGTTGAAGAAGGATGTATTACTAGCTGAAGAAGGCTGTATTACAGTTGAAGAAGGCTGTATTACTAGCTGAAGAAGGCTGTATTACAGTTGAGGAAGGCTGTATTACAGTTGAAGAAGGCTGTATTGCTAGTTGAAGAAGGATGTATTACAGTTGAAGAAGGCTGTATTACAGTTGAAGAAGGCTGTATTACAGTTGAAGAAGGCTGTATTACAGTTGAAGAAGGCTGTATTACAGTTGAAGAAGGCTGTATTACTAGTTGAAGAAGGCTGTATAACAGTTGAAGAAGGATGTATTACTAGTTGAAGAAGGCTGTATTACAGTTGAAGAAGGCTGTATTACTAGCTGAAGAAGGCTGTATTACAGTTGAAGAAGGCTGTATTACAGTTGAAGAAGGATGTATTACTAGCTGAAGAAGGCTGCATTACAGTTGAAGAAGGCTGTATTACAGTTGAAGAAGGCTGTATTACAGTTGAAGAAGGCTGTATTACAGTTGAAGAAGGCTGTATTACAGTTGAAGAAGGCTGTATTACAGTTGAAGAAGGCTGTATTACAGTTGAAGAAGGCTGTATTACAGTTGAAGAAGGCTGTGTAACAGTACTGTATACGGCTAGAGTTGCTATGTTTTGGGGACATCTCCTATTATCTTACATATTAAATAGAGATCAGATATTTCATTACAGGTTGCTGCAGTATTTCAAGATTATTATGTTGCAATAGTGATAGCAATGATGTAGTTATCAGTTATTACTAAGTAATAGAGGTATAGTTAAGTTACCTGATATAGCTAGTAAAGTAATTATTATGTAGTTTTGAACATGTTAATTTACCTTAACACTACCTTACTGTAATTTACATACTGTACTATATTGCCTAGATGTGTACATTAAGAGCGTGGTTGTTTGAACATTTCAGCACCTGTTGTATAAAAGGTTGACATAGATTAATACGTCATTGTTTAGTACTGTAGCACTATTGCACCTTGTTGACAGTTAACCATTGTGGTGTCCGGGAACCCAACATAATGAGATACTGTATATCTTTCTCTATGACTCAAATGTCACTGTACAAAAATGCTATTTGGTAGTGAACAGGTCAAGACATATTTTTGTGTATGGTGTTTTATGACTGCACTTTCCCCAACAGTTCCTCTTAGCATGCTATTTGAATAATGTGTATGTAATGGCTATATACTGCTGTCATTAATACAATGGACACCAGATCATGTCATAAAACACTGGTTCAGAGCTTTAGTGAAGTGGTAACACTCCCCAGCACAAGTCACATATAGTATATGTAAAATTCCCTGCTTGGTGTTTTGGCCTGCCTGGTGACATCGCCAGGGGGTACATTTGTTAATAGACCAACAAGAATGAGCGTTCCAAACTGCTCTGCCAGTAACAACACATTTTCAGTTTTCCCCTCTCCACAAACCACTCCCAGAGACAGTGCTAGCTAAATTCTTGCTTGAGAAATTGCTATTGTTGTCCATTTTAATTCCATTTTAATTTAAACCAATCACAGTAAGGTACTTAATTGTTAGCAAGAAATTATTTGATATTGAGATAAAAATGGCTGCATTGAACCTTTAACAACAACAAAAAAACTGAAAATGTTCAAGTACATGTTCCATTCATCGTAAAACTAACAATGCATTGTTATAATATTACACTTAAGAGACTTATAATTACTATTATAACTTATTTGAATACAGATTTGAGTTTTTTATTTTATTAAGGTGGTCTTTGAAAACATCATCTCGACCTAGCTGCTTTGCAAATACCCACAATGCAACACTTTCTAAAGTCAAGCAGATAAAGATGTTGAATGTTGGCAAGCAAGTCTCTGTTAGAACACAGAGCTAGCAAGCATCTTAGTTGCTAGCTGTTGCCACCCAAAGCTAGTAGTAGGCCTTGTAATAGTAGTAGAAGTAAAAAGGTAGAACAACATGCAGCACTGAACTCTCTCCTTACCTTAGATTTGAGGTCTATCCCTATATCATCCATAATGTTTCTGTAGTGCAATTAAAGAGTGTAGCATATGCTATGTAGCTCGTTTATTGTTGACTCTCTTTCCCTATTGACTCTGTCCATGCTTGAATCCTCCTGCACCTGTTATACTGTTCCCACGTTCCCACCTCAGCCATGTTCCCATGTTCCCACCCCAGCCATGTTACCACCCCAGCCATGTTACCACCCCAGCCATGTTACCACCCCAGCCATGTTACCACCCCAGCCATGTTACCACCCCAGCCATGTTCCCACCTCAGCCATGTTACCACCTCAGCCATGTTCCCACCCCAGCCATGTTACCATCCCAGCCATGTTACCACCTCAGCCATGTTACCACCCCAGCCATGTTCCCATGTTACCACCCCAGCCATGTTCCCACCTCAGCCATGTTAACACCTCAGCCATGTTCCCACCCAGCCATGTTACCATCCCAGCCATGTTACCACCTCAGCCATGTTACCACCCCAGCCATGTTCCCATGTTACCATCCCAGCAATGTTCCCACCTCAGCCATGTTACCACCTCAGCCATGTTACCACCCCAGCCATGTTCCCACCTCAGCCATGTTACCATCCCAGCCATGTTACCACCTCAGCCATGTTACCACCCCAGCCATGTTACCACCCCAGCCATGTTACCATCCCAGCCATGTTACCACCTCAGCCATGTTACCACCCCAGCCATGTTACCACCCCAGCCATGTTACCACCTCAGCCATGTTACCACCCCAGTCATGTTCCCACCTCAGCCATGTTACCACCTCAGCCATGTTACCACCCCAGCAATGTTGCCACCTCAGCCATGTTACCACCCCAGCAATGTTCCCACCTCAGCCATGTTACCACCCCAGCCATGTTCCCACCTCAGCCATGTTCCCGCCCCAGCCATGTTACTGCCTCAGCCATGTTACCGCCTCAGCCATGTTCCCACACTCCCCCTCTAACTAGCAGCCTGGCTTGCTAGTAGCAGTAATTGCTCACCAATTGACAGCTCCTGCAGTATCTGGTTGCTTTTCATTATATCTTGGGATTTCTTTAACCTTTGAGCCCCTGCAAAGTTAGAATTCTTCACAGCGAAGGCCTTTAGTTAATATTGTCTTCTTGTTCATTTTAAAACTATTGGAAGACTCATCACATCTCTGTTCCTTCAATTACTTACTTGCAATACTATTTTGGTATAATAACACATAGTTGATCTGTGTTCACTAAGTTATATATTTATATCTAATACAAAACATCTAATTACCATTATAGGAGATTATTGTGGACTACGGGAAAAGGAGGACCGAGCACGCCCCCCAGTTGCCTGGTATGGCAATTGCTCGGCATCCGACCGCAAGGCGCTACAGATGGTAGTGCGTACGGCCCAGTACATCACTGGGGGCAAAGCTTCCTGCCATCCAGGACCTCTATACCAGGCGGTGTCAGAAGAAGGCCCTAAAAATTGTCAAAGACTCCAGCTACCCTAGTCATAGACTGTTCTCTCTGCTACCCCATGGCACGCGGTACTGGAGCTCCAAGTCTAGGTCCAAGAGGCTTCTAAACAGCTTCTACCCCCAAGCCATAAGACTGCTGAACATCTAATCAAATGGCTACCCAGACTATTTGCATTGCCCCCCCCCCCCCCCCCCCCACCCATCTCTTCTACGCTGCTGTTACTCTCTGTTATTATCTATGCATAGTCACTTTAATAACTCTATTTACATGTACATACTACCTCAATTACCTTGACTAACCGGTGTCCCCGCACATTGACTCTGTACCGGTACCCCCTGTATATAGCCTCCACATTGACTCTGTACCGGTACCCCCCTGTATATAGCCTCCACATTGACTCTGTACCGGTACCCCCCTGTATATAGCCTCCACATTGACTCTGTACCGGTACCCCCCTTGTATATAGCCTCCACATTGACTCTGTACCGGTACCCCCTGTATATAGCCTCCACATTGACTCTGTACCGGTACCCCCTGTATATAGCCTCCACATTGACTCTGTACCGGTACCCCCCTGTATATAGCCTCCACATTGACTCTGTACCGGTACCCCCCTGTATATAGCCTCCACATTGACTCTGTACCGGTACCCCCCTGTATATAGCCTCCACATTGACTCTGTACTGGTCCGGTACCCTCTGTATATAGCCTCCACATTGACTCTGTACCGGTACCCCCCTTGTATATAGCCTCCACATTGACTCTGTACCAGTACCCCCTGTATATAGCCTCCACATTGACTCTGTACCGGTACCCCCTGTATATAGCCTCCACATTGACTCTGTACCGGTACCCCCCTGTATATAGCCTCCACATTGACTCTGTACCGGTACCCCCCTGTATATAGCCTCCACATTGACTCTGTACCGGTACCCCCCTGTATATAGCCTCCACATTGACTCTGTACCGGTACCCCCTGTATATAGCCTCCACATTGACTCTGTACCAGTACCCCCCTGTATATAGCCTCCACATTGACTCTGTACCGGTACCCCCTGTATATAGCCTCCACATTGACTCTGTACCGGTACCCCCTGTATATAGCCTCCACATTGACTCTGTACCGGTACCCCCTGTATATAGCCTCCACATTGACTCTGTACCGGTACCCCCTGTATATAGCCTCCACATTGACTCTGTACCGGTACCCCCTGTATATAGCCTCCACATTGACTCTGTACCGGTACCCCCCTGTATATAGCCCCTCTATTGTTATTTTACTGCTGCTGTTTAATGATTTCTTACTTTTATTTCTTACTTTTTATTTGGTATTTTCTTAAAACTGCATTGTTGGTTAAGGGCTTGTAAGTAAGCATTTCACTGTAAGGTTGTATTTGGGGCATGTGACAAATAACATTTGATTTGATTTGATATATCAAGACCTCTATTTTTTTATCATGAGGGAATACGCCATAATGTGTAGATGACCATGAATATTTTAAATGTAATATATTCAACTTATATTATAAGTGGAAGAATACTACTTAAAGGTACATTCCTTAAGATAACATACTGCTAAAGTCATCTGAAGAATATGACACTTTAGCGCCAAAACCACAACATGACACGTTGTTTCAAACAGGAAATGGTATGGACTGTGCCTTTAAGACGCCATACATAATTTAGCTTGTATTCTGGCCTGATTTTAAACTGAAAGCTCTTGACTCTGAATATGTTCAAAAACAGATTCGATTTTTTTTTAAGGTGGTCTTTGAAAACATCAGCTCTTCCTAGCTTCTTTGCAAATAGTACAATTTAAGAGTGTAGCATATGCTATGTAGCTCGTATATTGTTGACGCTCTTTCCCTATTGACTCTGACCCTGCTTGAATCTTCCAGTACCTGTTATACTGTTGGCATGTTCCCAGCCCAGCCATGTTCCCACCTCAGCCATGTTCCCACCCCAGCCATGTTCCCACCTCAGCCATGTTCCCACCTCAGCCATGTTCCCACCTCAGCCATGTTCCCACCTCAGCCATGTTACCACCTCAGCCATGTTACTACCTCAGCCATGTTACCACCTCAGTCATGTTCCCATGTTACCACCTCAGACATCTTACCACTCCAGCCATGTTACCACTCCAGCCATGTTACCACTTCAGCCATATTCCCATGTTACCACTTCAGCCATATTCCCATGTTACCACCTCAGACATCTTACCACTCCAGCCATGTTACCACTCCAGCCATGTTACCACTTCAGCCATATTCCCATGTTACCACTTCAGCCATATTCCCATGTTACCACCCCAGCCATGTTACCACCCCAGCCATGTTACCACCCCAGCCATGTTACCAGCTCAGCCATGTTACCACCTCAGCCATGTTCTCATGTTACCACCTCAGCCATGTTCCCACCTCAGCCATGTTACCACCCCAGCCATGTTCCCACCCCAGCCATGTTACCACCCCAGCCATGTTCCCACCTCAGCCATGTTACCACCTCAGCCATGTTCCCACCTCAGCCATGTTACCACATCAGCCATGTTCTCATGTTACCACCTCAGCCATGGTCCCACCTCAGCCATGTTACCATCCCAGCCATGTTACCACCCCAGCCATGTTACCACCCCAGCCATGTTACCACCTCAGCCATGTTCCCACCTCAGCCATGTTACCACCCCAGCCATGTTCTCATGTTACCACCTCAGCCATGTTACCACCCCAGCCATGTTACCACCCCAGCCATGTTCCCACCCCAGCCATGTTCCCACCCCAGCCATGTTACCACCCTAGCCATGTTACCACGTTCCCACCCCAGCCATGTTACCACGTTCCCACCCCAGCCATTTTTTATTTTTATTTTATTTTACCGTTATTTTACCAGGTAAGTTGACTGAGAACACGTTCTCATTTGCAGCAACGACCTGGGGAATAGTTACAGGGGAGAGGAGGGGGATGAAAGAGCCAATTGTAAACTGGGGATTATTAGGTGACCGTGATGGTTGAGGGCCAGATTGGGAATTTAGCCAGGACACCGGGGTTAACACCCCTACTCTTACGATAAGTGCCATGGGATCTTTAATGACCTCAGAGAGTCAGGACACCCGTTTAACGTCCCATCCGAAAGACGGCACCCTACACAGAGCAGTGTCCCCAATCACTGCCCTGGGGCATTGGGATCTTTGTTTTAGACCAGAGGAAAGAGTGCCTCCTACTGGCCCTCCAACACCACTTCCAGCAGCACCTGGTCTCCCATCCAGGGACTGACCAGGACCAACCCTGCTTAGCTTCAGAAGCAAGCCAGCAGTGGTATGCAGGGTGGTATGCTGGTGGTATGCTGCTGGCCATGTTACCACCCCAGCCATGTTACCACCCCAGCCATGTTCCCACCCCAGCCATGTTACCACCTCAGCCATGTTCCCACCTCAGCCATGTTACCACCTCAGCCATGTTCTCATGTTACCACCTCAGCCATGTTACCACCCCAGCCATGTTCCCACCCCAGCCATGTTCCCACCCCAGCCATGTTCCCACCCCAGCCATGTTACCGTCTCAGCCATGTTCCCGCCTCAGCCATGTTCCCACCCCAGCCATGTTACCGCCTCAGCCATGTTCCCACCTCAGCCATGTTCCCACACTCCCCCTCTAACTAGCAGCCTGGCTTGCTAGTAGCAGCAATTGCTCACTAATTGACAGCTCCTGCACCCACAGCTTAACCTCCAAGTCTCAGTTGGCCATTTCATCCACAATAATGTTCGATCTAATTTCAGTGTCTAGTTAAAAATGCTCACGCACCAATATGTATCTGTCTGCTTTTCTTTATATCTTGGGATTGCTTTAACCTTTGAGCCCCTGCAAAGTCAGAATTCTTCACAGAGAGCGCCTATAGTTACAGTAACATTGTCTTCTTGTTCATTTTAAAGCTTTTGAAACACTCATTACATATATTTTCCTTCAATTACTTACTTGCAATACTATTTTGGTATAATAACACATAGTTGATCTGTGTTCACTAAGTTATATATTTATATATAATACAAAACCTCTAATATACCAGGACCTCTATTGCTTATCATGAGGAGATCCGCCATAATGTGTAGATGACCATGAATATTTTAAATGTAATATATTCAACTTATATTATAAGTGGAAGAATACAACTTAAAGGTACATTCCTTAAGATAACATACTGCTAAAGTCATCTGAATAATATGACACATAGAAGGCTTATGAAAGATGTCAGACAGAGATCCTTTACTGCCAAAACATTATATTCATGCACTAATGTTTTTTTTCCTCCACATTACAATTTAGAATCCAGACATAGAATAAAGATATACTGTATAGTGGATACAGAGCTCTAACATCAGGAGTAAAATCATGTGTCTGCTCTATACATTATACAGCTATCTGCCAGTGCCACCCGACACGTTGTTTCAAACAGGAAACGGTATGGACTGTGCCTTTAAGACGCCATACATGATTTAGCTTGTATTTCTGGCCTGATTTGAAACTGAAAGCTCTTGACTCTACACGAAGTGAAAGGCCCCTTGTGCAAGTTGCTTTCTATGTCAGAGACTGTGGCCAGAGAAAAAGGAAGGGGAGGGAGAGCAGCACGGTGGTTGATGTGAGAGATCAGTGGAGCGTCTAAAAGTCACCTCCCACACACACACACACACACACACACACACACACACACACACACACACACACACACACACACACACACACACACACACACACACACACACACACACACACACACACACACACACACACACACACACGTACACACGCACAAACACAGCACTTGGAGAGAGCACAGCACCACAGGAACCTCGACTGATTTCTTTTCTCCCACCCGCAGATGCAAAAACGTCAGGTTTTGAGTCAGACCTCTCATTCAGTCCAGAAGAATTAGTGGCGGCAGCTAACCACATGGTTGCTAGAGTGCCTGCATCAAAGCGCCATGTGGTGCTATTTGAATAGTGATGATTATCTCCTGTCTAAAACCAGTTTTTGTATTCATACAGACCAAGGGCAGCGATTACTCGTTGTCAACTCCGATTACAGTCCGTCATCGGCGTCACTTCAATGCGTCATCACCGTCACTGAGCTGACGGTAATGGTAATGACAATGTCACAGAGTGGTTATATCGCATGCATAAGGCCTTACCTTGGGTCTCCCGATCCAGCTTGCTGTGCTCCCCTGGCCTACATCTGGAAATCTAATGCACATATCTGAAGCCTCCTCGTTGTGTGGAGCTAGGCTAGCGTTTCTGTCTCGGGGGCTTTGTGGCTGGGCTATAATTGGATAGCGGCACGTTTCGTGCTTTGGAGCACTCTGATTTGCAAGGCATTGCTATCAAGTGACTATCTTGTGCTATCATGTGTGCCTGCAAAGGGAGATCCATTTTGTGTGAGGTTGGAAATGATGCGTGCTGCCATTTCCTCCCTGTTGGATGGGTTGTAATTTTACCCAGTGGGGGGTGTCATTCAAGTGTCCCAAGCCACCTGAGTGTTGACGATGCAGGAATGAGTCAGACGATAATGATGCCAGTGCACAGAACAAGGAAAAGACAGATGGTACATTTGGGCACATTGTGGAAGATTAAAATAATGATTGAACACAAAGCCTACTGTTGTACACATGAAATAGCTCCGTCTCCGTTGTAGTGTTGAGTCGACTCTCTGACCTTGCTGCTACATTTACATTTAGTCGATTTTCTCTGTTACTAATGCTCTCCTGAGATTGGCGCCCCAAACCTATTGTTGTCCAAGTGTAACAATGTGTCTTTTAAAAAACCCAGAGCCTGGGTTTCTACTAAGCTAACATATGGAATTTGTAAGATGGTCACACCAAGGATCATTTAGCTGTTTGATTTAGATTATTAGGACCCCTGTAGGTATCCCCCAAAATATTTTTTAAGTATTTGTTGAAACATGGAATTTGGCATGACTGCTATTAGCCCATAGAAACACTATGAATAACGTATTCATGCATGGCAAAACAGATGAAGAGGGAGCAGCAGGTAGCTGACTAGTGGTGGCTATTTTCTATATTATTATACTATGTTATTATTCTATGTTATTATGATATGTTATTATGATATGTTATTATGATATGTTATTATGATATGTTGCTATGTTATTATGCTATGTTATTATGATATGTTACTATACTATGTTATTATGATATGTTACTATGCTATGTTATTATACTATATTACTATGCTATATTATTATGCTATGTTATTATGCTATGTTATTATGATATGTTATTATGATATGTTATTATGATATGTTACTATACTATGTTATTATGATATGTTACTATGCTATGTTATTATGCTATGTTATTATGATATGTTATTATGCTATGTTATTATGATATGTTACTATACTATGTTATTATGATATGTTACTATGCTATGTTATTATACTATATTACTATGCTATATTATTATGCTATGTTATTATGCTATGTTATTATGCTATGTTATTATGCTATGTTACTATACTATGTTATTATGATATGTTACTATGCTATGTTATTATGATATGTTATTATGCTATGTTATTATGCTATGTTATTATGCTATGTTATCATGCTATGTTATTATGATATGTTATTATGCTATGTTATTATGCTATGTTATTATGATATGTTATTATGCTATGTTATTATGATATGTTATTATGCTATGTTATTATGCTATATTATTATACTATGTTATTATGATATGTTATTATGCTATGTTATTATGCTATATTATTATACTATGTTATTATGATATGTTATTATGCTATGTTATTATGCTATATTATTATACTATGTTATTATGATATGTTATTATGCTATGTTATTATGCTATATTATTATACTATGTTATTATACTATGTTATTATGATATATTATTATACTATGTTATTATACTATGTTATTATGATATGTTATTATGCTATGTTATTATGCTATGTTATTATGCTATGTTATTATGATATGTTATTATGATATGTTATTATACTATGTTATTATACTATGTTATTATGATATGTTATTATGCTATGTTATTATGCTATATTATTATACTATGTTATTATGATATGTTATTATGATATGTTATTATGCTATGTTATTATGCTATGTTATTATGATATGTTATTATGCTATGTTATTATGCTATGTTATTATGCTATGTTACAGTTTTTTACAATCACTTTGGCACTAATTTCAGAACCTTGTGGTCATTTTTCAAAACTCTGGACACAAAACTCAAAACGGTCATCACTTGTAACACAGGCTGTCCAATGTTCAAAACATTGCATTGTGCATTCATATCTTTAAAGAAGCCTTGCACTTGCAGAATCATTGGTTCAAATAACTAATTTATCATGAAATACCATAGGAACATTAATTTAGATCACCCACACACAAGATAGCGATAGTTTCACTGTGTAGTTGTTCGTACAATCATTAAATATTGTAGTACAAAATATGTGGTACATGTTTCATTTTGGTACTACACGTAAATACATCATTGTAAAAGGACTAGTAGAGAGAATACTACAGACACAGTGGAATCATTGAACAAAATATGAAATGTATTGATGAAATGCAATAAAATCACAACATAGGTTTCTTTGAATCAAAGCAAAAATAATTAGCTACAAAAAAAGAAAAAAACTACAGTTAAACGTCAGCTGCAGTGTTCCCCACCTGGCTTACTGTAAAAAGAAAAACAAAGGATTGATTACTGTACTTCTATATTTCCATCAAACCTGTCTTGTGGATTTGGCCATAGGTTCTCATCCACATCACAATGGATGTTTTCATTAGCCAAACATCTTGGGAAGAATCTTCGGGCATGGCGAATCCAGGCCTGACACTGGTCTGCCGTGATGTCATTGCATGCATCATCCATGGCCTGGAGAAGGGCGGCTTGTTCATGAGGGCGCCTACAATATACCTTCAACCTCCATGTGGAGAAAAATTCCTCAATCGGGTTAAGGAAAGGAGAGTATGGGGGTAAGTACAGGGTGGTAAATTGTGGTTGGGCCTGAAACCATGCTTGCACCATTTGAGAATGGTGGAACCTGACATTATCCCACACAATGACATCATGCTCTACAGGCCTGATTTAGCTCATCAAGGAAGGTTACATTCTAACAGCGAATCATGTGGCTGCCTGCAACTCAATATATAGAGTATATAGAGTAGAGAGCTTTAGATGTTGTTCGACCAAACATTAGAACAGGCAAGATGAGTAATCTAAGCAACTTTGACCGTGGTATGATTGTTGATGCCACACATGGTGATTCCAGCATCTCAGAAACAGCTGCCCTCCTGCAATTTTTACGCACTACAGTCTCCAGAGTTTACAGAGAATGGTGCGATAAACAAAACACATTCAGTGAGCGGCATTTCTGTGGGCAAAAACACCTTGTTAATGAGAGAGGTCAGAGGAGAGTGTCCAGACTCATTCAAGCTAACAGAAAGGCCACAAATGCTCAAATAACAGCTGTTTAAAACAGTGGTGTGCAGAATGGCATCTCTTAACATACAACACCATGAATAATTCAGGCTGTTGTGGAAGCAAAAGGGGGTCCTACCCAGTACTAGATAGGTGTACCTAATAAAGTGGCCGGTGAGTGTCAAATCTGAAAACATGGTCTGGAAAAGTGGTACATGGGACCATAGAAACAGTGTCTGATAAAGAATGATGATGAAATATTACATCCATAAATAATGTAGTCCAATTGGTTCATGTTCCACGGTAATTGATGTCAATGGATCTCGTTAACCTGAAACATTCATGATCTAAACATGGAATATTGTTTGTCAGTTTCCATAAAACTATGCATTAAGAGTAATGCAACAGTTACTTATCATTTTGAGCAGTTGTATCAATTGATAGTTAAATCATTGTAATGAAATGAATAGACAGTAATTTCAGATGTAATGTGTGAATTGCATTTTGAAATGGTAATACTTTGATGTTAAGTTGTGTCATTTTGAACAGGTGATTTTAGTTCAATGAACAAATGATCTTAGCTTTATGTGTATTGTATCCATGCAATTGGAAAAAGTGTTAGAGTTTTGAAAAATTAGCATTTTGATCATTGGTTGTGAGTTTTGTGTCTAGAGTTTTGAAAAATGACATCAAGGTTCCGAAATTAGTGCCAAAGTGATTATAAAAAACGGTATTATGCTATGTTACTGTGCTATATTATTATGCTATTAAATGATTATGCTATTATGGTATGCTATTGCCATCTATACTGATGGTCTGGGGGTAGAAGCTCCCTGAGGAGCTTCTTGGCTTTCCTGCGACACTTGGTGTTGTAGGTGTCTTGGAGGACAGGCAGTGAGCACCCAATGGCTGAGCGTACCACCCTCTGTAATGCCTTACGATGCGCAGCAGTGGAGTAGCCATACCAGGCTGTGATGTAGCCCGGCAGGATGCTCTCGATGGTGCTCCTGTAGAACACTGTGAGGGCCCTCGGGAACAGGCTGAATTTCTTTTGCCTCCTGAGGTTGAAGAGTCGCTGGTGTGCCTTCTTAACCCCCGGGGTCCGTATGGTTTGACCATTCAGCTTATCTGAGATGTCAACGACGAATACGGCGACCCCGTTGATGAGGATGTGACGTGCCCAGCCTGGTTCCTCCTGAAGTCCACAATCAGCTCCTTTGTTTTGCCAGCCGTTGAGGGAGAGGTTGTTTCCTCGGCATCACGTGTCAGAGTGCCTACCTCCTCATGTAGGCCGTCTAGTCGTTCTTGGTAATCAGGCCTACTACACTCTTAGAGAAGGGTTCCAAAAGGGTTCAGCTGTCCCCATAGGAGAACCCTTTTTAGTTCCAGGTAGAACCCTTTTTAGTTCCAGGTAGAACCCTTTTTAGTTCCAGGTAGAACCCTCTGTGAAAAGGGTTCTACATATAACCCAAAAGAGCTCTACCTGGAACCAAAAAGGGTTCTTCAAAGGGTTGTCCTATGGGGACAGCCGAAGAACGCTTTTAGGTTCTAGAGTGTACTGTCGTGTCGTCAGCAAACTTAATGATGGAGTTTGAACTGTGAGAGGCCACACAGTCGTGGGTATACAGGGTGTACAGGAGGGAACTGAGGACCCTTGTGGGGCCCCCGTGTTGAGGATCAGTGTGGATGAGGTAATGATGCCTACCTTCACCACCTGGGGGAGGCCCATCAGGAAGTCCAGGACCCAGTTGCATTGGGAGGAGTTCAGTCCCAGGGCTCTCTGTCTGTGTGTGTGTGTGTGTGTGTGTGTGTGTGTGTGTGTGTGTGTGTGTGTGTGTGTGTGTGTGTGTGTGTGTGTGTGTGTGTGTGTGTGTGTGTGTGTGTGTGTGTGTGTGTGTGTGTGTGTGTGTGTGTGTGTGTGTGTGTGTGTGTGTGTGTGTGTGTGTGTGTGTGTGTGTGTGTGTTAGAAGGGAATAAACAGCAGCAATCTCTCTTTCTTTAATCCCATTAGTGATCGGACCCAAGGTGCATTCAGCTGAAAACAAAGTCTAAGACAATGATTGTGTGTTGGCTATTATGCAACCATTGCTTTGAAAGAGTCAATATAAATGATAAAAGTTTTCCACGGGGGAAGGAGGCCATGGTTTTCAAACCCCAAAAAATTTAATTGAAAGAAGAAAATCACTAGTAAGATAAACAACTACATATTTCACAGTTAAACCCTGTTTTACATATTTCACAGTTAAACCCTGTTTGACGTATTTCACAGTTAAACCCTGTTTTACATATTTCACAGTTAAACCCTGTTTTACATATTTCACAGTTAAACCCTGTTTTACATATTTTACAGTTAAACCCTGTTTTACATATTCCACAGTTAAACCCTGTTTTACATATTTTACAGTTAAACACTGTTTTACATATTTCACAGTTAAACCCTGTTTGACGTATTTCCAATCAGAGCTAGATTTGTGTTTACATTGTGCCTTGTTCAACCATCTGGAAAATCTTGAGAGCTTACATCCTGTTTTGCTACATGGATTAATAGCTCAGTGGTCATCAGTTCGGTGATACGAGGCTACACATAAACTCAATGGGATAAAGTAAACCAGATCCTGCAGAGAGCGTCCTGCAGGGAGCGTCCTGCGGAGAGCACACACTGTGAGGATGTTAGGTGCTGGTAGTTAAAACACAGTACTCTAGTTGTGAAGAAGTTACGTGCTGGTAGTTAGAACGTACTTGTAGGCCAGTTGGTAGAGCATTGCGCTTGCAATACCAGAGTAGTGGGTTTGATTCCCGGGACCACCTGCATATAAACTGTAGGTAGACATGACTGTAAGTCGCTTTTGAATTTTTAGCTGACATGTTTTATGCAATGCTTCTAGCTCTCTCTAACATTGGTTGTAGGTATACAGAGATTGAGTCCTAAATGGCACCCTATTCCCTTTTTAGTGCACTAGTTTTGACCATGGTCCATCAAAAGTAGTGCACTATGTAGGTATTCGGGTGTCATTTGGGACAGAGAGTGGCTCTCTGAATGTTACACAGATTCTCAGCTTTCTCCTCACATGAGAAAGAGTAGGAAACCATTGAAGGTGGCGAATGACGGCTAGCCGACAACATGAGCGTGTGCGCTCAGTTGAAGGTAGATTGTATCTCCCTCCTCCATCTTCAAAGTGGCTGAATCGGTCGAGTAGCAATTTGTACACCGTTCTTATACAGAGCAAAATTCATACTTGTGCTGTTCCTCTTAAAGCAGCTGAGGGTAAAGCAGCTGAGGGTAAAGTAGCTGAGGGTAAAGCAGCTGAGGGTAAAGCAGCTGAGGGTAAAGCCGCTGAGGGTAAAGTAGCTGAAGGTAAAGCAGCTGAGGGTAAAGCAGCTGAGGGTAAAGCAGCTTAGGGTAAAGCAGCTGAGGGTAAAACAGCTGAGGGTAAAGCAGCTGAGGGTAGAGCAGCTGATGGTAAAGCAGTTGAAGGTAAAGTACCTGAGGGTAAAGCAGCTGAGGGTAAAGCAGCTGAGGGTAAAGCAGCTGAAGGTAAAGTAGCTGAGGGTAAAGCAGCTGAGGGTAACGCAGCTGAGGGCAAAGCAGCTGAGGGTAAAGCAGCTGAAGGTTAAGCAGCTGAGGGTAAAGCAGCTGAAGGTAAAGTAGCTGAGGGTAAAGCAGCTGAAGGTTAAGCAGCTGAGGGTAAAGCAGCTGAGGGTAAAGCAGCTTAGGGTAAAGCAGCTGAGGGTAAAGCAGCTGAGGGTAAAGCAGCTGAGGGTAGAGCAGCTGATGGTAAAGCAGTTGAAGGTAAAGTACCTGAGGGTAAAGCAGCTGAGGGTAAAGCAGCTGAGGGTAAAGCAGCTGAGGGTAAAGCAGTTGAAGGTAAAGCAGCTGAGGGTAAAGCAGCTGAGGGTAAAGCAGCTGAGGGTAAAGCTGCTGAGGGTAAAGCAGCTGAGGGTAAAGCAGCTGAAGGTAAAGCAGCTGAGGGTAAAGCAGCTGAGGGTAAAGCAGCTGAGGGTAAAGCAGCTGAGGGTAAAGCAGCTGAGGGTAAAGCAGCTGAGGGTAAAGCAGCTGAAGGTAAAGTAGCTGAGGGTAAAGCAGCTGAGGGTAACGCAGCTGAGGGCAAAGCAGCTGAGGGTAAAGCAGCTGAAGGTTAAGCAGCTGAGGGTAAAGCAGCTGAAGGTAAAGTAGCTGAGGGTAAAGCAGCTGAAGGTTAAGCAGCTGAGGGTAAAGCAGCTGAGGGTAAAGCAGCTGAGGGTAAAGCAGTCCTTTACTTTGAAGACAATAAGAGAACAACGTAGAAACAATACCTGTGTTGCTGTTGTAGCCGTGGTGTCACGAGTCCCGCCGAAGATGGTGCCTCTTCCTGTTCGGGCGGCGCTCGGCGGTCGTCGTCACCGGCCTACTAGCTGCCATCGATTTCTTTTCCTTTTGTTTCTGTTAGTTTGGGCTGATTGGGTGCACCTGTTTTGAGTTTAGTTTTGTGGGTTGGTTATTTAAGGGAAGTAAGCCCGCTGGGTTTTGTGCGGGCTTGTTATTCTGTTTTTGGTGGTGGTGATTTAGATAGTGGATTCTGTCCTATATATGTTGGACTGTAATTTTGACGCGCCCTTTGTTGTGTGGCGTAGCCGTCTCATTTGATTATTTCTGGTTGAAATAATAAATTCCACTTGCTCGGAACTCCCTGCTCTCTGCACCTGACTTCTTCATTTCACCATTGGAATTGTAACACGTGGTCAATATTTGTCTGGACACTTCTATTGAAAACCTAAAATCCAACGGGAAAAGCTACCATTGGTTTGTCTGTGGGTATAAGGGAGAAAAGCAGGTACTGAAACACGTTTGTACCTGCGGGCACCTATTGTTCACAAGGAGGAGACAATTGCATGAGGTGACTATTTATCATTTTCAGCACCAAAATATTTTTACAATTTATAGCAACGGTAACCATAAACTTTTAGTTTTCTCTTTAACTTTTGAATTGTATTTATTGTGCTGTACTGTACCTTGCCTGTATTTCAGCAACTTGTCTAGCTGATTTCAGCATTACTGCTTGAGCTGTAATGATATGGACTAAAGGTTGAAAGGGAAGTTACACTACTTTAACCAACGCTAGCTAAATAAAAAAGGAAGTGATAGTTGATTTCAGTTGATTTGGTCGTTTTTCGGCTGGTACCAAGATTAAGTTGTAAATACTGAACTTCCCCTTTAAGAACTGATCAACCCTAATACAATTTGTGCAAGTCGAAGGTTGAAAAATGTAATTAATATATTTTTTTATTCATATTTTTCAGGGGTTGCTGCAGCACCCTCAGCACCCCTACTTTCTGCGGTAATGATTGGCCCAATTGACACAGGCAAAAGAGCCCAGCAACGAGGCCATTAGGAGTGCCATTCTGTTGTTTGTTTTCTTTGCTGTTGCAGTGTTTCCACTTGCTTCTTTTATACATGCTGACTTCTAAAAAATAATCTCTGACAATTAGGGAACTATCAGCCATGTCAATTTTACCGGCAGTGTGAATGTTTTATCAGCCTCATCGGGTTACTGACTAATCATAGTTCAACATTTGGTCTGTGATTCAAACCATATCCGAACCTGTACGTGCACACTCATTTCGTTTTAGGATCATGCACAAATGGAGCCATTTATGGAGACCACATTGCCAGAGTAATACTGTAAAATCTCTCAGTCCATAGACCCCAACCTGCTCCAATTAGGGTTAACCGTTTTGTGGGAGATCGTAACAGGCCTTCCTGGCAAGGTTAAACTTTGCGTCCCCATACTTTACTATAAAAAGTCCCTCACGTTTGCACGTAGCTATTCTACCCTGTAGGTCTTGAACTACGGACTCAGAGTGAACACAACGTCATGTTATTTCAAAAGAACTCACACTATATATGATGGCCCAATTGAATTCAAATCTGAGTTTCCAGGGTGATGAAAAATAACACTCGTCTTCCATTGTTTGGATTAATATATTTAATCAAACGATGCTTACTGTGTGAAAACATAAACTCAACGGGACTTATATTGTCAAAAACACAGCTTGTCGATTTTGATTGGCGAGGGCCCTTAGTCACTGTATAATTACAACCAATCCCCTGCCTCCGTTTCAGAGCGGAGCGGCTGCAGGTGCGTTGTTTCAAAGAACTTAACGGCCTGCCATAGTCTCTTTGTCCGTGAGAGACTCCATTTAGTCAGAGTTTAATAAGGTGAGGTCAATTGCACTCAGTGTGTAAATCACTCATCCGTATGCATTACAAAAGTTCCTTGTGTCTTCGTCATAAACGGCCGAGGACCCCAGAGCTAGAGCAAATGGCATCCTGGGAGATGTCGCTTCTGAACCCATGCATTTCCTCATTTGAAACCACGACAGGATGGTTGAGGGTGTCCAACACGTGTTCTAATGTATTTACCCCTGGGTCCCACTTTAAATTCAACTTAACTTTTAAAGCCACTGGCTGGGATTACATCTTTTTTTTTTTTACTTTGACATGTATTGTGTATTTGAGAGGGGTTACATTTTCCCAGCCTCATTCCTTAGCTGTATAACTAAATGGTGTTTGTTGTTTTTTGAATTGCAGACTGTAGCTTTAAGGCATAGTAAAGCCTTTGTAAACTGTTTATAGTATTTGTATTTTTTATTAGATTTATTTGACAGTTTAAAAACACAATGCGGATACAATGCTTTTAAATTATAGAGGATAACACAAAAAAGTTGTAACTTATTTCCGTTGTGGTTAGATTGTATTGTCCGGCAGGCTTCATTGATAGAGATATTTACACTAGATTATAATACATGACAACAAACAAAAAGCATTACTGATAAATAGGAAGAAAACGTAATAGCATTCATGACAATGTTCAAAAACCTGTATAGAAGCCTCAGAAATCAATCATAAGCAAATGCCATCCAGCAAAAAGGTTCTCTCTCTCTCTCTCTCTCTCTCTCTCTCTCTCTCTCTCTCTCTCTCTCTCTCTCTCTCTCTCTCCCCTGTTATGGCCATCGGTAGCCTTCCTTCCTGCTCGTTTGAAGGAGACAGTAATAGGGGCCATCAATCATTGTGTCTATCAAATGCAAACATTGCTGTCCCGTTCTCAATCACAGTGAGACAAAGGTGATGTTCCCACCTTACCTGCGATTAGAGACAGCGATTAATCCACTGGCTGCTCATTAGACAGCCATAGGTGACATCCATTACGGGACGGCGGGTCTGTGTGTATGTGTGTGGTGCTATGCATAAATTACAGAAATTAATGTGCTATTACTTCTAAGTAGAATATAATATATTGTAGTTCATTGTTGGACATTAAACTATTTTCACCAAATAGCATGTTTCTCTCTAATGTACCATAATAATGTAGCATGATAAACTGAAATAAGCAAATTTCTCTCATAGTCGGTCCTTCAGTCCAGGATAGTGACGAACCAATCTCCATGGTCGGTCCTTCAGTCCAGAATAGTGACTAACCAATCACCATGGTCGGTCCTTCAGTCCAGGATAGTGACTAACCAATCACCATGGTCGGTCCTTCAGTCCAGGATATTGACTAACCAATCACCATGGTCAGTCCTTCAGTCCAGAATAGTGACTAACCAATCACCATGGTCGGCTTCAGTCCAGGATAGTGACTAACCAATCACCATGGTCGGTTCTTCAGTCCAGGATAGTGACTAACCAATCACCATGGTCGGTCCTTCAGTCCAGGATAGTGACTAACCAATCACCATGGTCGGTCCTTCAGTCCAGGATAGTGACTAACCAATCACCATGTTTGGTCCGTCAGTCCAGGATATTGACTAACCAATCACCATGTTCAGTCCAGAATAGTGACTAACCAATCACCATGGTCGGCTTCAGTCCAGGATAGTGACTAACCAATCACCATGGTCGGTCCTTCAGTCCAGGATATTGACTAACCAATCACCATGTTCAGTCCAGAATAGTGACTAACCAATCACCATGGTCGGCTTCAGTCCAGGATAGTGACTAACCAATCACCATGGTCGGTCCTTCAGTCCAGGATATTGACTAACCAATCACCATGTTTGGTCCTTCAGCCCAGGATAGTGACTAACCAATCACCATGGTCGGTCCTTCAGTCCAGGATATTGACTAACCAATCACCATGTTCAGTCCAGAATAGTGACTAACCAATCACCATGGTCGGCTTCAGTCCAGGATATTGACTAACCAATCACCATGGTCGGTCCTTCAGTCCAGGATATTGACTAACCAATCACCATGTTCAGTCCAGAATAGTGACTAACCAATCACCATGGTCGGCTTCAGTCCAAGATAGTGACTAACCAATCACCATGGTCGGTCCTTCAGTCCAGGATAGTGACTAACCAATCACCATGTTTGGTCCTTCAGTCCAGAATAGTGACTAACCAATCTCCATGGTCGGTCCTTCAGTCCAGGATAGTGACTATAGTCACTTCACCCCTACCTACATGTACAAATTACCTCAACTAACCTGTACTCCTGCACACTGACTCGGTATCGGTGCCCCCTGTATATAGCCTCGTTATTGTCATTCTTATTGTGTTACTTTCTATTATTACGTTTTATTTTAGTCTACTTGATAAATATTTTATTCACTCTTCTTGAACTGCACTGTTGGTAAAGGGCTTGTAAGTAAGCATTTCATGGTAAAGTCTACACTTGTTGTATTCAGGGCATGTGACAAATAAAGTTTGATTTGATTGGACTAACCAACCTTCATGCATGTCTCCTATCTACAATATATCTCCAGGAAATAGGTCCCTAAGGATCTATAGTGTCAGTATCCTAATGGCTACTGACACTAGTGCAAATGTCCACAATCTTGCCTGGGAGTACTGTACGACATGATACGTTTCTATATCAGTCCCCAGGGTGTGCAAACCCAACCAGTACTCCACCAAAAGAACATTGTGTACCATGTGTCTCTGTGACTGTCAAAGCAGTGGAACATTGTGTACCGTGTGTCTCTGTGTCTGTCAAAGCAGTGGAACATTGTGTACCGTGTGTCTCTGTGTCTGTCAGAGCAGTGTACCGTGTGTCTCTGTGTCTGTCAGAGCAGTGTACCGTGTGTCTCTGTGTCTGTCAGAGCAGTGGAACAGAGTAGCAGCACTTCGTCAGTCCTACATTGGATTAGCTCATCACCCTGTTAGGAGTTTCCACAGCATGAGTATCAGGTATCAAATTAAAATAATAGTTGTTTCATACATAAGTATTTGTTTTTTACCTCGCCAATGTTATATTGTTAATCTTCGATGTTTGAAGATATGAGCTATGACATATTTGTTTTGTTGACATTTGTTGTTGTTTTCTATAAATGTGAGATTGTTCATCCAGATTTTTTCATTTACCCCTCTGATTAATTTGCAATACGTTGCTAATTCAAACATAAAATCGTTGCTAAATCAAATCTAGATATATTTAATTACAAAAAAGTTTTCTAGTTATTGATGTGTTTATTTTAGAAGGAAAAGTAATAGTATAAGAATTGTATTCTGACTTTTTCCAGGGCCAAAGCTTAAGAGGTAGGAGGTTTAAACATGTTGTACTGTTTACACATTAACATGTTAGGAGATTTAAACATGTTGTACTGTTTACACATTAACATGTTAGGAGATTTAAACATGTTGTACTGTTTACACATTAACATGTTCGGAGGTTTAAACATGTTGTACTGTTTACACATTAACATGTTAGGAGGTTTAAACATGTTGTACTGTTTACACATTAACATGTTAGGAGGTTTAAACATGTACTGTTTACACATTAACATGTCCGGAGGTTTAAACATGTACTGTTAACACATTAACATGTTCGGAGGTTTAAACATGTACTGTTAACACATTAACATGTTAGGAGGTTTAAACATGTTGTACTGTTAACACATTAACATGTTAGGAGGTTTAAATATGTTGTACTGTTAACACATTAACATGTTAGGAGATTTAAACATGTACTGTTTACACATTAACATGTTCGGAGGTTTAAACATGTTGTACTGTTAACACATTAACATATTAGGAGATTTAAACATATACTGTTTACACATTAACATATTCGGAGGTTTAAACATATACTGTTTACACATTAACATATTAGGAGATTTAAACATGTTGTACTGTTAACACATTAACATATTAGGAGATTTAAACATGTTGTACTGTTAACACATTAACATATTAGGAGATTTAAACATATACTGTTTACACATTAACATATTCGGAGGTTTAAACATATACTGTTTACACATTAACATATTAGGAGATTTAAACATGTTGTACTGTTAACACATTAACATATTAGGAGATTTAAACATGTTGTACTGTTAACACATTAACATATTAGGAGATTTAAACATATACTGTTTACACATTAACATATTCGGAGGTTTAAACATATACTGTTTACACATTAACATATTAGGAGATTTAAACATGTTGTACTGTTAACACATTAACATGTTCGGAGGTTTAAACATGTTGTACTATTAGCACATTAACATTTTAGGAGGTTTAAATATGTTGTACTATTAGCACATTAACATGTTAGGAGATTTAAACATGTTGTACTGTTAACACATTAACATGTTCGGAGGTTTAAACATGTTGTACTGTTTACACATTAACATTTTAGGAGGTTTAAATATGTTGTACTGTTAACACATTGACATGGACATTTGCTACATAACAGTGTGTCTCTATCAAGGACAACGGTAACAAGAAAACAGTGGCCATACAGATACACAATGGCCATACAGATACACAGTGGCCATACAGATACACAGTGGCCATACAGATACACAGTGGCCATACAGATACACAGTGGCCATACAGATACACAGTGGCCATACAGATACACAGTGGCCATACAGATACACAGTTGTTACGCAAATAGAAGAGTTGGTAGCATCCTTCAGGAAATGTCTGCATGTTATGGAATCTCTTACATAACCTACACTACTGTACCATATCCCACAACAATCCCCTCAGTACTGTAGCCTATCTCACAACAAACCCCTCAGTACTGTAGCATATCCCACAACAAACCCCTCAGTACTGTAGCCTATCTAACAACAATCCCCTCAGTACTGTAGCCTATCTAACAACAAACCCCTCAGTACTGTAGCCTATCTAACAACAATCCCCTCAGTACTGTAGCCTATCTAACAACAAACCCCTCAGTACTGTACCATATCCCACAACAAACCCTTCAGTACTGTACCATATCCCACAACAAACCCCTCAGTACTGTAGCCTATCTCACAACAAACCCCTCAGTACTGTACCATATCCCACAACAAACCCCTCAGTACTGTAGCATATCTCACAACAAACCCCTCAGTACTGTAGCCTATCTAACAACAAACCCCTCAGTACTGTAGCCTATCTCACAACAACCCCCTCAGTACTGTAGCATATCTCACAACAAACCCCTCAGTACTGTAGCCTATCTAACAACAAACCCCTCAGTACTGTAGCCTATCTAACAACAAACCCCTCAGTACTGTAGCCTATCTCACAACAAACCCCTCAGTACTGTAGCATATCTCACAACAAACCCCTCAGTACTGTAGCCTATCTAACAACAAACCCCTCAGTACTGTACCATATCCCACAACAAACCCCTCAGTACTGTACCATATCCCACAACAAACCCCTCAGTACTGTACCATATCTCACAACAAACCCCTCAGTACTGTACCATATCTCACAACAAACCCCTCAGTACTGTAGCCTATCTCACAACAATCCCCTCAGTACTATACCATATCCCACAACAAACCCCTCAGTACTGTAGCCTATCTCACAACAATCCCCTCAGTACTATACCATATCCCACAACAAACCCCTCAGTACTGTAGCCTATCTCACAACAAACCCCTCAGTACTGTACCATATCCCACAACAAACCCCTCAGTACTGTAGCATATCTCACAACAATCCCCTCAGTACTATACCATATCCCACAACAAACCCCTCAGTACTGTAGCCTATCCCACAACAAACCCCTCAGTACTGTAGCATATCTCACAACAAACCCCTCAGTACTGTACCATATCTCACAACAAACCCCTCAGTACTATACCATATCTCACAACAAACCCCTCAGTACTGTACCATATCTCACAACAAACCCCTCAGTACTATACCATATCTCACAACAAACCCCTCAGTACTGTACCATATCTCACAACAATCCCCTCAGTACTATACCATATCTCACAACAAACCCCTCAGTACTGTACCATATCTCACAACAAACCCCTCAGTACTGTACCATATCTCACAACAAACCCCTCAGTACTGTACCATATCCCACAACAAACCCCTCAGTACTGTACCATATCTCACAACAAACCCCTCAGTACTGTACCATATCCCACAACAAACCCCTCAGTACTGTAGCCTATCTAACAACAATCCCCTCAGTACTGTAGCCTATCTAACAACAAACCCCTCAGTACTGTAGCCTATCTAACAACAAACCCCTCAGTACTGTAGCCTATCTAACAACAATCCCCTCAGTACTGTAGCCTATCTAACAACAAACCCCTCAGTACTGTACCATATCCCACAACAAACCCCTCAGTACTGTACCATATCCCACAACAAACCCCTCAGTACTGTAGCATATCTCACAACAATCCCCTCAGTACTGTACCATATCTCACAACAAACCCTTCAGTACTGTACCATATCCCACAACAAACCCCTCAGTACTGTACCATATCCCACAACAAACCCCTCAGTACTGTACCATATCCCACAACAAACCCCTCAGAATCCTAACTTCCACTAGTAAAATGTTCACAGTCATGCATCAACGTCAATGACTGTGTCCCAAATGGCACCCGATATAGTGTAATACTTTTAACCAGAACAGATAGGGCTATGGTCAAAAGTAGTACACTATATAGGGAATAGGGTTCCATTTGGTACACAGCATTTGCCCCATAATGAACAGATGCTCTCTCATGCTCTCCCTACTTCCTGAAAACATGACACTGGACACATGATCATTTTTTTCTAATCTATTCTCTAACTAGCAGACGTTTTTCCGTGAAGCCCTAAACTTACTAGTGTCCCAAATGGCACCCTATTCCCTATGTAAAGTGGTGCACTACGTTTGACACAAGGTGCCATTTGGGATGCAAACTCATTATAGTTGTGTCAATCTAAACTCAGCAAAAAAAGAAATGTCCCTTTTTCAGGACCCTGTCTTTCAAAGATAATTCGTAAAAATCCAAATAACTTCACAGATCTTCATTGTAAAGGGTTTAAACACTGTTTCCCATACTTGTTCAATGAATCATAAACAATTAATGAACATGCGCCTGTGGAAAGGTCGTTAGGACACTAACAGCTTACAGACGGTAGGCAATTAAGGTCACAGTTATCAAAACTTAGGACACTAAAGAGGCCTTTCTACTGACTCTGAAAAACACCTAAAGAAAGATGCCCAGGGTCCCTGCTCATCTGTGTGAACATGCCTTAGGCATGCTGCAAGGAGGCATAAGAACTGCAGATGATGCCAGGGCAATAAATTGCAATGTCCATACTGTGAAACGCCTAAGACAGAGCTACAGGCAGACAGGACGGACAGCTGATCGTCCTCGCAGTGGCAGACCACGTGTAACAACACCTGTACAGGATTGGTACATCTGAACATCACACCTGCGGGACAGTTACAGGATGGCAACAACAACTGCCCGAGTTACACCAGGAATGCACAATCCCTCCATCAGTGCTCAGACTGTCCGCAATAGGCTGAGAGAGGCTGGACTGAGGGCTGTAGACCTGTTGTAAGGAAGGTCCTCACCAGACATCACCGGCAACAACGTCAGGTATGGGCACAAACCCACCATCGCTGGACCAGACAGGACCTGCAAAAAGTGCTCTTCACTGACGAGTTGCGGTTTTGTCTCACCAGGGGTGATGGTCGGATTCGCGTTTATTGTCGAAGGAATGAGCATTACACCGAGGCCTGTACTCTAGAGCGGGATCGATTTGGAGGTGGAGGGTCCGTGATATTCTGGGGCGGTGTGTCACAGCATCATCGGACTGAGCTTGTTGTCATTGCAGGCAATCTCAACGCTGTGCGTTACAAGGAAGACATCCTCCTCCCTCATGTGGTACCCTTCCTGCAGGCTCATCCTGACATGACCCTCCAGCATGACAATGCCACCAGCCATACTCCTCGTTCTGTGCGTGATTTCCTGCAAGACAGGAATGTCAGTGTTCTGCCATGGCCAGCGAAGACCCCGAATCTCAATCCCATTGAGCACGTCTGGGACCTGTTGGATCGGAGGGTGAGGGCTAGGGCCATTCCCCCCAGAAATGTCCGGGAACTTGCAGGTGCCTTGGTGGAAGAGTGGGGTAACATCTCACAGCAAGAACTGGCAAATCTAGCGGAGTCCATGAGGAGGAGATGCACTGCAGTACTTAATGCAGCTGGTGGCCACACCAGATACTGACTGTTACTTTTGATTTTGACCCCCCCTCCCCCCCCTTTGTTCAGGGACACATTAATCAATTTCTGTTAATCACATGTCTGTGGAACTTCAGTTTATGTGTCAGTTGTTGAATCTTGTTATGTTCATACAAATCTTTACACATGTTAAGTTTGCTGAAAATAAATGCAGTTGACAATGAGAGGACGTTTCTTTTTTTGCTGAGTTTACATCGTCTAATAGTAGGCAGAGTCACAGATTTATTTATTTCAACAACAGACAAATCGTCCTGGGTTAGGGGAAATGGTCCTAAATCGTCCTGGGTTAGTTTTGAAATGGTAATTGGCAAATAATCTGCCTCTTGAACACCTGTTGTGTTTGCATAAGAGGCCTGTGACATAGATCACTAATTGCCTGGGTGACATACCTTCACTTCTAGTCTATGAGAGATGGAGTGGCGGAGAGATCTCTGTTTGTTCGGGCCACTCGTTGTCCTGACTAACACTTGACCCTAAACCCTATTTGAAGAAAGACTTTGTCTGTTTTGTATACCAGTCGATGGATAACATAGGATAACTTTACTGGGTGATGCTTTTACTTAAAGCCGACAGGTATAATCCTTTACTACTTGTTATAAGCATGTATAAGCTGCTATAATGTCTTATTATGCAAACACTGTGCATAGCTTTTATTTAGTCAGGATAATTGAGATGATACAGTAATAAGACATTATAAGGGGTTGTATGCTTATGACAAGTCTTGCAATTCAATATTCAATATAACCACATCATAATGCAATGATGCATCGATCTGCGTTAAGCGTTTCCTTCATTTGTTTTTGAGAAGGGTCCCTTGAGAACAAATACATGACATCAACATAAACATTTATAAATGCCAACACGTACAACAGCAAGGTGGTGAAACATTTTACAACCTATCTTACTACATCTCATAGTGTTAGTTATTATGGTACTAATCCCCCATAACATCTCATAATGTTAGTTATTATGGTACTAACATCTCATAATGTTAGTTATTATGGTACTAATCCCCCCATAACATCTCATAATGTTAGTTATTATGGTACTAATCCCCCCAAAACATCTCATAATGTTAGTTATTATGGTACTAATCCCCCATAACATCTCATAATGTTAGTTATTATGGTACTAATCCCCCCATAACATCTCATAATGTTAGTTATTATGGTACTAATCCCCCCATAACATCTCATAATGTTAGTTATTATGGTACTAATCCCCCATAACATCTCATAATGTTAGTTATTATGGTACTAATCCCCCCATAACATCTCATAATGTTAGTTATTATGGTACTAATCCCCCCATAACATCTCATAGTGTTAGTTATTATGGTACTAATCCCCCCATAACATCTCATAATGTTAGTTATTATGGTACTAATCCCCCCCATAACATCTCATAGTGTTAGTTATTATGGTACTAACCCCCCCCAAAACATCTCATAGTGTTAGTTATTATGGTACTAATCCCCCCCATAACATCTCATAGTGTTAGTTATTATGGTACTAACCCCCCCATAACATCTCATAATGTTAGTTATTATGGTACTAATCCCCCCCATAACATCTCATAGTGTTAGTTATTATGGTACTAATCCCCCCATAACATCTCATAATGTTAGTTATTATGGTACTAATCCCCCCCATAACATCTCATAGTGTTAGTTATTATGGTACTAACCCCCCCCAAAACATCTCATAATGTTAGTTATTATGGTACTAATCCCCCCCATAACATCTCATAGTGTTAGTTATTATGGTACTAATCCCCCCATAACATCTCATAATGTTAGTTATTATGGTACTAATCCCCCCCATAACATCTCATAATGTTAGTTATTATGGTACTAATCCCCCCCATAACATCTCATAGTGTTAGTTATTATGGTACTAACCCCCCCCAAAACATCTCATAATGTTAGTTATTATGGTACTAATCCCCCCCAAAACATCTCATAGTGTTAGTTATTATGGTACTAACCCCCCCCAAAACATCTCATAATGTTAGTTATTATGGTACTAATCCCCCCAAAACATCTCATAATGTTAGTTATTATGGTACTAATCCCCCCCATAACATCTCATAGTGTTAGTTATTATGGTACTAATCCCCCCCATAACATCTCATAATGTTAGTTATTATGGTACTAATCCCCCCCAAAACATCTCATAGTGTTAGTTATTATGGTACTAACCCCCCCCAAAACATCTCATAATGTTAGTTATTATGGTACTAACCCCCCCATAACATCTCATAATGTTAGTTATTATGGTACTAATCCCCCCCATAACATCTCATAGTGTTAGTTATTATGGTACTAATCCCCCCCAAAACATCTCATAGTGTTAGTTATTATGGTACTAATCCCCCCCATAACATCTCATAATGTTAGTTATTATGGTACTAATCCCCCCCAAAACATCTCATAGTGTTAGTTATTATGGTACTAACCCCCCAAAACATCTCATAATGTTAGTTATTATGGTACTAATCCCCCCATAACATCTCATAATGTTAGTTATTATGGTACTAATCCCCCCCAAAACATCTCATAGTGTTAGTTATTATGGTACTAATCCCCCATAACATCTCATAATGTTAGTTATTATGGTACTAACCCCCCATAACATCTCATAATGTTAGTTATTATGGTACTAATCCCCCCCAAAACATCTCATAATGTTAGTTATTATGGTACTACCCCCCCCCCCCCCCCCCATAACATCTCATAGTGTTAGTTATTATGGTACTAATCCCCTCCAAAACATCTCATAATGTTAGTTATTATGGTACTACCCCCCCCCCCCCCCCATAACATCTCATAGTGTTAGTTATTATGGTACTACCCCCCCCATAACATCTCATAATGTTAGTTATTATGGTACTAACCCCCCATAACATCTCATAGTGTTAGTTATTATGGTACTAACCCCCCCATAACATCTCATAATGTTAGTTATTATGGTACTAACCCCCCCCCCCCCCCCCCATAATATCTCATAGTGTTAGTTATTATGGTACTAATCCCCCCCATAACATCTCATAGTGTTAGTTATTATGGTACTAATCCCCCCCAAAACATCTCATAGTGTTAGTTATTATGGTACTAATCCCCCCCAAAACATCTCATAGTGTTAGTTATTATGGTACTAATCCCCCCCAAAACATCTCATAATGTTAGTTATTATGGTACTAATCCCCCCCAAAACATCTCATAATGTTAGTTATTATGGTACTAATCCCCCCCAAAACATCTCATAGTGTTAGTTATTATGGTACTAACCCCCCCCAAAACATCTCATAATGTTAGTTATTATGGTACTAATCCCCCCCAAAACATCTCATAGTGTTAGTTATTATGGTACTAATCCCCCCCAAAACATCTCATAGTGTTAGTTATTATGGTACTAATCCCCCCCAAAACATCTCATAGTGTTAGTTATTATGGTACTAATCCCCCCCAAAACATCTCATAATGTTAGTTATTATGGTACTAATCCCCCCCAAAACATCTCATAGTGTTAGTTATTATGGTACTAATCCCCCCCAAAACATCTCATAATGTTAGTTATTATGGTACTAATCCCCCCCAAAACATCTCATAGTGTTAGTTATTATGGTACTAATCCCCCCCAAAACATCTCATAATGTTAGTTATTATGGTACTAATCCCCCCCAAAACATCTCATAGTGTTAGTTATTATGGTACTAATCCCCCCCAAAACATCTCATAGTGTTAGTTATTATGGTACTAATCCCCCCAAAACATCTCATAGTGTTAGTTATTATGGTACTAACCCCCACATAACATCTCATAATGTTAGTTATTATGGTACTAACCCCCCAAAACATCTCATAGTGTTAGTTATTATGGTACTAACCCCCCAAAACATCTCATAGTGTTAGTTATTATGGTACTAACCCCCCATAACATCTCATAATGTTAGTTATTATGGTACTAACCCCCCATAACATCTCATAATGTTAGTTATTATGGTACTAACCCCCCATAACATCTCATAATGTTAGTTATTATGGTACTAATCCCCCAAAACATCTCATAATGTTAGTTATTATGGTACTAATCCCCCCCATAACATCTCATAATGTTAGTTATTATGGTACTAATCCCCCCAAAACATCTCATAATGTTAGTTATTATGGTACTAATCCCCCCCAAAACATCTCATAGTGTTAGTTATTATGGTACTAATCCCCCCCAAAACATCTCATAATGTTAGTTATTATGGTACTAATCCCCCCCAAAACATCTCATAGTGTTAGTTATTATGGTACTAATCCCCCCCAAAACATCTCATAATGTTAGTTATTATGGTACTAATCCCCCAAAACATCTCATAGTGTTAGTTATTATGGTACTAACCCCCCATAACATCTCATAATGTTAGTTATTATGGTACTAACATCTCATAATGTTAGTTATTATGGTACTAATCCCCCCCCATAACATCTCATAATGTTAGTTATTATGGTACTAATCCCCCCATAACATCTCATAGTGTTAGTTATTATGGTACTAACCCCCCCATAACATCTCATAGTGTTAGTTATTATGGTACTAATCCCCCCATAACATCTCATAGTGTTAGTTATTATGGTACTAATCCCCCCCCATAACATCTCATAATGTTAGTTATTATGGTACTAACCCCCCCAAAACATCTCATAGTGTTAGTTATTATGGTACTAATCCCCCCCAAAACATCTCATAGTGTTAGTTATTATGGTACTAACCCCCCAAAACATCTCATAGTGTTAGTTATTATGGTACTAACCCCCACATAACATCTCATAATGTTAGTTATTATGGTACTAACCCCCCCAAAACATCTCATAATGTTAGTTATTATGGTACTAATCCCCTCCAAAACATCTCATAATGTTAGTTATTATGGTACTACCCCCCCCCCCCCCCATAACATCTCATAGTGTTAGTTATTATGGTACTACCCCCCCCCATAACATCTCATAATGTTAGTTATTATGGTAGTAACCCCCCATAACATCTCATAGTGTTAGTTATTATGGTACTAACCCCCCCATAACATCTCATAATGTTAGTTATTATGGTACTACCCCCTCCCCCCCCCATAACATCTCATAGTGTTAGTTATTATGGTACTAATCCCACCCAAAACATCTCATAGTGTTAGTTATTATGGTACTAATCCCCCCCAAAACATCTCATAATGTTAGTTATTATGGTACTAATCCCCCCCAAAACATCTCATAGTGTTAGTTATTATGGTACTAACCCCCCCCCCCCCCCCCCATAACATCTCATAATGTTAGTTATTATGGTACTAACCCCCCCCAAAACATCTCATAATGTTAGTTATTATGGTACTAACCCCCCCCAAAACATCTCATAATGTTAGTTATTATGGTACTAACATCTCATAGTGTTAGTTATTATGGTACTAATCCCCCCCAAAACATCTCATAGTGTTAGTTATTATGGTACTAATCCCCCCAAAAACATTTCATAATGTTAGTTATTATGGTACTAATCCCCCCCAAAACATCTCATAGTGTTAGTTATTATGGTACTAACCCCCACATAACATCTCATAATGTTAGTTATTATGGTACTAACCCCCCCAAAACATCTCATAATGTTAGTTATTATGGTACTAATCCCCCCCAAAACATCTCATAATGTTAGTTATTATGGTACTAACCCCCCCAAAACATCTCATAGTGTTAGTTATTATGGTACTAATCCCCCACAAAACATCTCATAGTGTTAGTTATTATGGTACTAATCCCCCCCAAACATCTCATAGTGTTAGTTATTATGGTACTAACCCCCCAAAACATCTCATAGTGTTAGTTATTATGGTACTAATCCCCCACAAAACATCTCATAATGTTAGTTATTATGGTACTAATCCCCCCCAAAACATCTCATAATGTTAGTTATTATGGTACTAACCCCCCCCAAAACATCTCATAATGTTAGTTATTATGGTACTAATCCCCCCCAAAACATCTCATAATGTTAGTTATTATGGTACTAATCCCCCCCAAAACATCTCATAGTGTTAGTTATTATGGTACTAATCCCCCCCAAAACATCTCATAATGTTAGTTATTATGGTACTAACCCCCCCCAAAACATCTCATAGTGTTAGTTATTATGGTACTAATCCCCCCCAAAACATCTCATAGTGTTAGTTATTATGGTACTAATCCCCCCCAAAACATCTCATAGTGTTAGTTATTATGGTACTAACCCCCACATAACATCTCATAATGTTAGTTATTATGGTACTAACCCCCCAAAACATCTCATAGTGTTAGTTATTATGGTACTAACCCCCCCAAAACATCTCATAGTGTTAGTTATTATGGTACTAAACCCCCCAAAACATCTCATAGTGTTAGTTATTATGGTACTAATCCCCCCCAAAACATCTCATAATGTTAGTTATTATGGTACTAATCCCCTCCAAAACATCTCATAATGTTAGTTATTATGGTACTACCCCCCCCCCCCCCCCATAACATCTCATAGTGTTAGTTATTATGGTACTAATCCCCCCCATAACATCTCATAATGTTAGTTATTATGGTACTAATCCCCCCCATAACATCTCATAATGTTAGTTATTATGGTACTAGCCCCCCCAAAACATCTCATAATGTTAGTTATTATGGTACTAACCCCCCATAACATCTCATAATGTTAGTTATTATGGTACTAACCCCCCATAACATCTCATAATGTTAGTTATTATGGTACTAACCCCCCATAACATCTCATAATGTTAGTTATTATGGTACTAATCCCCCAAAACATCTCATAATGTTAGTTATTATGGTACTAATCCCCCCCATAACATCTCATAATGTTAGTTATTATGGTACTAATCCCCCCAAAACATCTCATAATGTTAGTTATTATGGTACTAATCCCCCCCATAACATCTCATAGTGTTAGTTATTATGGTACTAATCCCCCCCATAACATCTCATAGTGTTAGTTATTATGATACTAATCCCCCCCATAACATCTCATAATGTTAGTTATTATGGTACTAATCCCCCATAACATCTCATAATGTTAGTTATTATGGTACTAATCCCCCATAACATCTCATAATGTTAGTTATTATGGTACTAATCCCCCCATAACATCTCATAGTGTTAGTTATTATGGTACTAACCCCCCATAACATCTCATAATGTTAGTTATTATGGTACTAACCCCCCATAACATCTCATAATGTTAGTTATTATGGTACTAACCCCCATAACATCTCATAATGTTAGTTATTATGGTACTAATCCCCCAAAACATCTCATAGTGTTAGTTATTATGGTACTAACCCCCCATAACATCTCATAATGTTAGTTATTATGGTACTAACATCTCATAATGTTAGTTATTATGGTACTAATCCCCCCCCCATAACATCTCATAATGTTAGTTATTATGGTACTAATCCCCCAAAACATCTCATAATGTTAGTTATTATGGTACTAACCCCCCATAACATCTCATAATGTTAGTTATTATGGTACTAATCCCCCCCAAAACATCTCATAATGTTAGTTATTATGGTACTAACCCCCCCAAAACATCTCATAATGTTAGTTATTATGGTACTAATCCCCCCCAAAACATCTCATAGTGTTAGTTATTATGGTACTAACCCCCACATAACATCTCATAATGTTAGTTATTATGGTACTAACCCCCCCAAAACATCTCATAATGTTAGTTATTATGGTACTAATCCCCCCCAAAACATCTCATAGTGTTAGTTATTATGGTACTAATCCCCCCCAAAACATCTCATAATGTTAGTTATTATGGTACTAATCCCCCCCAAAACATCTCATAGTGTTAGTTATTATGGTACTAACCCCCCCCAAAACATCTCATAGTGTTAGTTATTATGGTACTAATCCCCCCCAAAACATCTCATAGTGTTAGTTATTATGGTACTAATCCCCCCCAAAACATCTCATAGTGTTAGTTATTATGGTACTAATCCCCCCCAAAACATCTCATAATGTTAGTTATTATGGTACTAATCCCCCCATAACATCTCATAATGTTAGTTATTATGGTACTAACCCCCCCCAAAACATCTCATAGTGTTAGTTATTATGGTACTAATCCCCCCCAAAACATCTCATAGTGTTAGTTATTATGGTACTAATCCCCCCCAAAACATCTCATAGTGTTAGTTATTATGGTACTAATCCCCCCAAAACATCTCATAATGTTAGTTATTATGGTACTAATCCCCCCATAACATCTCATAATGTTAGTTATTATGGTACTAACCCCCCAAAACATCTCATAGTGTTAGTTATTATGGTACTAACCCCCCAAAACATCTCATAGTGTTAGTTATTATGGTACTAATCCCCCCCATAACATCTCATAGTGTTAGTTATTATGGTACTAATCCCCCCCATAACATCTCATAGTGTTAGTTATTATGGTACTAATCCCCCCCATAACATCTCATAGTGTTAGTTATTATGGTACTAATCCCCCCCAAAACATCTCATAATGTTAGTTATTATGGTACTAGCCCCCCCAAAACATCTCATAATGTTAGTTATTATGGTACTAACCCCCCATAACATCTCATAATGTTAGTTATTATGGTACTAATCCCCCCATAACATCTCATAGTGTTAGTTATTATGGTACTACCCCCCCCCCCCCATAACATCTCATAATGTTAGTTATTATGGTACTAATCCCCCCCATAACATCTCATAATGTTAGTTATTATGGTACTAATCCCCCACATAACATCTCACAATGTTAGTTATTATGGTACTAATCCCCCCCAAAACATCTCATAATGTTAGTTATTATGGTACTACCCCCCCAAAACATCTCATAATGTTAGTTATTATGGTACTAATCCCCTCCAAAACATCTCATAATGTTAGTTATTATGGTACTACCCCCCCCCCCCCATAACATCTCATAGTGTTAGTTATTATGGTACTACCCCCCCCCATAACATCTCATAATGTTAGTTATTATGGTAGTAACCCCCCATAACATCTCATAGTGTTAGTTATTATGGTACTAACCCCCCCATAACATCTCATAATGTTAGTTATTATGGTACTACCCCCTCCCCCCCCCCATAACATCTCATAGTGTTAGTTATTATGGTACTAATCCCCCCCAAAACATCTCATAGTGTTAGTTATTATGGTACTAATCCCACCCAAAACATCTCATAGTGTTAGTTATTATGGTACTAATCCCCCCCAAAACATCTCATAATGTTAGTTATTATGGTACTAATCCCCCCCAAAACATCTCATAGTGTTAGTTATTATGGTACTAACCCCCCCCAAAACATCTCATAGTGTTAGTTATTATGGTACTAACCCCCCCCCCCCCCCCCCCATAACATCTCATAATGTTAGTTATTATGGTACTAACCCCCCCCAAAACATCTCATAATGTTAGTTATTATGGTACTAACCCCCCCCAAAACATCTCATAATGTTAGTTATTATGGTACTAATCCCCCCCAAAACATCTCATAGTGTTAGTTATTATGGTACTAACCCCCCCCCCCCCCCCATAACATCTCATAATGTTAGTTATTATGGTACTAACCCCCCCCAAAACATCTCATAATGTTAGTTATTATGGTACTAACCCCCCCCAAAACATCTCATAATGTTAGTTATTATGGTACTAACATCTCATAGTGTTAGTTATTATGGTACTAATCCCCCCCAAAACATCTCATAGTGTTAGTTATTATGGTACTAATCCCCCCCAAAACATCTCATAATGTTAGTTATTATGGTACTAACCCCCCCCAAAACATCTCATAATGTTAGTTATTATGGTACTAACCCCCCCCAAAACATCTCATAATGTTAGTTATTATGGTACTAATCCCCCCCAAAACATCTCATAATGTTAGTTATTATGGTACTAATCCCCCCCAAAACATCTCATAGTGTTAGTTATTATGGTACTAATCCCCCCCAAAACATCTCATAATGTTAGTTATTATGGTACTAACCCCCCCCAAAACATCTCATAGTGTTAGTTATTATGGTACTAATCCCCCCCAAAACATCTCATAGTGTTAGTTATTATGGTACTAATCCCCCCCAAAACATCTCATAGTGTTAGTTATTATGGTACTAACCCCCACATAACATCTCATAATGTTAGTTATTATGGTACTAACCCCCCAAAACATCTCATAGTGTTAGTTATTATGGTACTAACCCCCCCAAAACATCTCATAGTGTTAGTTATTATGGTACTAAACCCCCCAAAACATCTCATAGTGTTAGTTATTATGGTACTAATCCCCCCCAAAACATCTCATAATGTTAGTTATTATGGTACTAATCCCCTCCAAAACATCTCATAATGTTAGTTATTATGGTACTACCCCCCCCCCCCCCCATAACATCTCATAGTGTTAGTTATTATGGTACTAATCCCCCCCATAACATCTCATAATGTTAGTTATTATGGTACTAATCCCCCCCATAACATCTCATAATGTTAGTTATTATGGTACTAGCCCCCCCAAAACATCTCATAATGTTAGTTATTATGGTACTAACCCCCCATAACATCTCATAATGTTAGTTATTATGGTACTAACCCCCCATAACATCTCATAATGTTAGTTATTATGGTACTAACCCCCCATAACATCTCATAATGTTAGTTATTATGGTACTAATCCCCCAAAACATCTCATAATGTTAGTTATTATGGTACTAATCCCCCCCATAACATCTCATAATGTTAGTTATTATGGTACTAATCCCCCCAAAACATCTCATAATGTTAGTTATTATGGTACTAATCCCCCCCATAACATCTCATAGTGTTAGTTATTATGGTACTAATCCCCCCCATAACATCTCATAGTGTTAGTTATTATGGTACTAATCCCCCCCATAACATCTCATAATGTTAGTTATTATGGTACTAATCCCCCATAACATCTCATAATGTTAGTTATTATGGTACTAATCCCCCATAACATCTCATAATGTTAGTTATTATGGTACTAATCCCCCCATAACATCTCATAGTGTTAGTTATTATGGTACTAACCCCCCATAACATCTCATAATGTTAGTTATTATGGTACTAACCCCCCATAACATCTCATAATGTTAGTTATTATGGTACTAACCCCCCATAACATCTCATAATGTTAGTTATTATGGTACTAATCCCCCAAAACATCTCATAGTGTTAGTTATTATGGTACTAACCCCCCATAACATCTCATAATGTTAGTTATTATGGTACTAACATCTCATAATGTTAGTTATTATGGTACTAATCCCCCCCCCCATAACATCTCATAATGTTAGTTATTATGGTACTAATCCCCCAAAACATCTCATAATGTTAGTTATTATGGTACTAACCCCCCATAACATCTCATAATGTTAGTTATTATGGTACTAATCCCCCCCAAAACATCTCATAATGTTAGTTATTATGGTACTAATCCCCCCCAAAACATCTCATAGTGTTAGTTATTATGGTACTAACCCCCCCAAAACATCTCATAATGTTAGTTATTATGGTACTAATCCCCCCCAAAACATCTCATAGTGTTAGTTATTATGGTACTAACCCCCACATAACATCTCATAATGTTAGTTATTATGGTACTAACCCCCCCAAAACATCTCATAATGTTAGTTATTATGGTACTAATCCCCCCCAAAACATCTCATAGTGTTAGTTATTATGGTACTAATCCCCCCCAAAACATCTCATAATGTTAGTTATTATGGTACTAATCCCCCCCAAAACATCTCATAGTGTTAGTTATTATGGTACTAACCCCCCCCAAAACATCTCATAGTGTTAGTTATTATGGTACTAATCCCCCCAAAACATCTCATAGTGTTAGTTATTATGGTACTAATCCCCCCCAAAACATCTCATAGTGTTAGTTATTATGGTACTAACCCCCCATAACATCTCATAATGTTAGTTATTATGGTACTAATCCCCCCCAAAACATCTCATAATGTTAGTTATTATGGTACTAATCCCCCCCAAAACATCTCATAATGTTAGTTATTATGGTACTAACCCCCCCCAAAACATCTCATAGTGTTAGTTATTATGGTACTAATCCCCCCCAAAACATCTCATAGTGTTAGTTATTATGGTACTAATCCCCCCCAAAACATCTCATAGTGTTAGTTATTATGGTACTAATCCCCCCAAAACATCTCATAATGTTAGTTATTATGGTACTAATCCCCCCATAACATCTCATAATGTTAGTTATTATGGTACTAACCCCCCAAAACATCTCATAGTGTTAGTTATTATGGTACTAACCCCCCAAAACATCTCATAGTGTTAGTTATTATGGTACTAATCCCCCCCATAACATCTCATAGTGTTAGTTATTATGGTACTAATCCCCCCCATAACATCTCATAGTGTTAGTTATTATGGTACTAATCCCCCCCATAACATCTCATAGTGTTAGTTATTATGGTACTAATCCCCCCCATAACATCTCATAATGTTAGTTATTATGGTACTAGCCCCCCCAAAACATCTCATAATGTTAGTTATTATGGTACTAACCCCCCATAACATCTCATAATGTTAGTTATTATGGTACTAATCCCCCCATAACATCTCATAGTGTTAGTTATTATGGTACTAACCCCCCCCCCCCCATAACATCTCATAGTGTTAGTTATTATGGTACTAATCCCCCCCATAACATCTCATAATGTTAGTTATTATGGTACTAATCCCCCCCATAACATCTCATAATGTTAGTTATTATGGGACTAGCCCCCCCAAAACATCTCATAATGTTAGTTATTATGGTACTAACCCCCCATAACATCTCATAATGTTAGTTATTATGGTACTAACCCCCCATAACATCTCATAATGTTAGTTATTATGGTACTAACCCCCCATAACATCTCATAATGTTAGTTATTATGGTACTAATCCCCCAAAACATCTCATAATGTTAGTTATTATGGTACTAATCCCCCCCATAACATCTCATAATGTTAGTTATTATGGTACTAACCCCCCCAAAACATCTCATAATGTTAGTTATTATGGTACTAATCCCCCCCATAACATCTCATAGTGTTAGTTATTATGGTACTAATCCCCCCCATAACATCTCATAGTGTTAGTTATTATGGTACTAATCCCCCCCATAACATCTCATAATGTTAGTTATTATGGTACTAATCCCCCCCATAACATCTCATAATGTTAGTTATTATGGTACTAATCCCCCATAACATCTCATAATGTTAGTTATTAGGGTACTAATCCCCCCATAACATCTCATAGTGTTAGTTATTATGGTACTAACCCCCCATAACATCTCATAATGTTAGTTATTATGGTACTAACCCCCCATAACATCTCATAATGTTAGTTATTATGGTACTAACCCCCCATAACATCTCATAATGTTAGTTATTATGGTACTAATCCCCCAAAACATCTCATAGTGTTAGTTATTATGGTACTAACCCCCCATAACATCTCATAATGTTAGTTATTATGGTACTAACATCTCATAATGTTAGTTATTATGGTACTAATCCCCCCCCATAACATCTCATAATGTTAGTTATTATGGTACTAATCCCCCAAAACATCTCATAATGTTAGTTATTATGGTACTAACCCCCCATAACATCTCATAATGTTAGTTATTATGGTACTAATCCCCCCCAAAACATCTCATAATGTTAGTTATTATGGTACTAATCCCCCCCATAACATCTCATAGTGTTAGTAATTATGGTACTAATCCCCCCCAAAACATCTCATAATGTTAGTTATTATGGTACTAATCCCCCCCAAAACATCTCATAATGTTAGTTATTATGGTACTAATCCCCCCCAAAACATCTCATAATGTTAGTTATTATGGTACTAATCCCCCCCAAAACATCTCATAGTGTTAGTTATTATGGTACTAATCCCCCCATAACATCTCATAGTGTTAGTTATTATGGTACTAATCCCCCCATAACATCTCATAATGTTAGTTATTATGGTACTAATCCCCCCCATAACATCTCATAGTGTTAGTTATTATGGTACTAATCCCCCCCAAAACATCTCATAGTGTTAGTTATTATGGTACTAATCCCCCCATAACATCTCATAGTGTTAGTTATTATGGTACTAACCCCCCATAACATCTCATAGTGTTAGTTATTATGGTACTAATCCCCCCCATAACATCTCATAATGTTAGTTATTATGGTACTAATCCCCCCCAAAACATCTCATAGTGTTAGTTATTATGGTACTAATCCCCCCCAAAACATCTCATAATGTTAGTTATTATGGTACTAATCCCCCCCAAAACATCTCATAGTGTTAGTTATTATCAAATCAAATGAAATCAAATCAAATCAAATTTTATTAGTCACATACACATGGTTAGCAGATGTTAATGCGAGTGTAGCGAAATGCTTGTGCTTCTAGTTCCGACAATGCAGTAATAACCAACAGTAATCTAACCTAACAATTCCACACTACTACCTTACACACACACACAAGTGTAAAGGGATAAAGAATATGTACATAAAGATATATGAATGAGTGGTGGTACAGAACGGCATGGCAGATGCAGTAGATGGTATAGAGTACGGTATATACATATGAGATGAGTACTGTAGGGTATGTAAACATAAAGTGGCATAGTTTAAAGTGGCTAGTGGTACATGTATTGCATAAAGATGGCAAGATGCAGTAGATGATATAGAGTACAGTATATATACATATGAGATGGGTAATGTAGGGTATGTAAACATTGTATTAAGTGGCATTGCTTAAAGTGGCTAGTGGTACATTTTTACATAATTTCCATCAATTCCCATTTTTAAAGTGGCTGGAGTTGGGTCAGTATGTTGGCAGCGGCCGCTAAATGTTAGTGGTGGCTGTTTAACAGTCTGATGGCCTTGAGATAGAAGCTGTTTTTCAGTCTCTCGGTCCCTGCTTTGATGCACCTGTACTGACCTCGCCTTCTGGATGATAGCGGGGTGAACAGGCAGTGGCTTGGGTGGTTGTTGTCCTTGATGATCTTTATGGCCTTCCTGTGACATCGGGTGGTGTAGGTGTCCTGGAGGGCAGGTAGTTTGCCCCTGGTGATGCGTTCTGCAGACCTCACTACCCTCTGGAGAGCCTTACGGTTGTGGGCGGAGCAGTTGCCGTACCAGGCGGTGATACAGCCCGACAGGATGCTCTCGATTGTGCATCTGTAGAAGTTTGTGAGTGCTTTTGGTGACAAGCCGAATTTCTTCAGCCTCCTGAGGTTGAAGAGGCGCTGCTGCGCCTTCTTCACAACGCTGTCTGTGTGGGTGGACCAGTTCAGTTTGTCCGTGATGTGTACACCGAGGAACTTAAAACTTTCCACCTTCTCCACTACTGACCCGTCGATGTGGATAGGGGGGTGCTCCCTCTGCTGTTTCCTGAAGTCCACAATCATCTCCTTTGTTTTGTTGACGTTGAGTATGAGGTTATTTTCCTGACACCACACTCCGAGGGCCCTCACCTCCTCCCTGTAGGCCGTCTCGTCGTTGTTGGTGATCAAGCCTACCACTGTAGTGTCATCCGCAAACTTGATGATTGAGTTGGAGGCGTGCATGGCCACGCAGTCGTGGGTGAACAGGGAGTACAGGAGAGGGCTCAGAACGCACCCTTGTGGGGCCCCAGTGTTGAGGATCAGCGGGGTGGAGATGTTGTTACCTACCCTCACCACCTGGGGGCGGCCCGTCAGGAAGTCCAGGACCCAGTTGCACAGGGCGGGGTCGAGACCCAGGGTCTCGAGCTTGATGACGAGTTTGGAGGGTACTATGGTGTTAAATGCTGAGCTGTAATCGATGAACAGCATTCTCACATGGGTATTCCTCTTGTCCAGATGGGTTAGGGCAGTGTGCAGTGTGGTTGCGATTGCGTCGTCTGTGGACCTATTGGGTCGGTAAGCAAATTGGAGTGGGTCTAGGGTGTCCGGTAGGGTGGAGGTGATATGGTCCTTGACTAGTCTCTCAAAGCACTTCATGATGACGGAAGTGAGTGCTACGGGGCGGTAGTCGTTTAGCTCAGTTACCTTAGCTTTCTTGGGAACAGGAACAATGGTGGCCCTCTTGAAGCATGTGGGAACAGCAGACTGGGATAAGGATTGATTGAATATGTCCGTAAACACACCAGCCAGCTGGTCTGCGCATGCTCTGAGGACGCGGCTGGGAATGCCGTCTGGGCCTGCAGCCTTGCGAGGGTTAACACGTTTAAATGTTTTACTCACCTCGGCTGCAGTGAAGGAGAGCCCGCAGGTTTTGGTAGGGGGCCGTGTCAGTGGCACTGTATTGTCCTCAAAGCGGGCAAAAAAGTTGTTTAGCCTGTCTGGGAGCAAGACATCCTGGTCCTCGACGGGGCTGGTTTTCTTTTTGTAATCCGTGATTGACTGTAGACCCTGCCACATACCTCTTGTGTCTGAGCTGTTGAATTTCGACTCGATTTTGTCTCTGTACTGAGACTTAGCCTGTTTGATTGCCTTGCGGAGAGAATAGCTACACTGTTTGTATTCGGTCATGCTTCCGGTCACCTTGCCCTGGTTAAAAGCAGTGGTTCGCGCTTTCAGTTTCACGCGAATGCTGCCGTCAATCCACGGTTTCTGGTTTGGGAATGTTTTTATCGTTGCTGTGGGTACGACATCGTCAATGCACTTCCTAATGAACTCGCTCACCGAATCAGCATATTCGTCAATATTGTTGTTGGACGCGATGCGGAACATATTCCAATCCGCGTGATCGAAGCAGTCTTGAAGCGTGGATTCAGATTGGTCGGACCAGCGTTGAACAGACCTGAGCGCGGGAGCTTGTTGTTTGAGTTTTTGTTTGTAGGCTGGAATCAACAAAATGGAGTCGTGGTCAGCTTTTCCGAAAGGGGGGCGGGGGAGGGCCTTATAAGCGTCGCGGAAATTAGTATAACAATGGTCTAGTGTTTTTCCAGCCCTGGTAGCACAATCGATATGCTGATAGAATTTAGGGAGTTTTGTTTTTAGATTAGCCTTGTTAAAATCCCCAGCTACGATGAATGCAGCCTCAGGGTGTGTGGTTTCCAGTTTACAAAGAGTCAGATAAAGTTCGTTCAGGGCCATCGATGTGTCTGCTTGGGGGGGAATGTATACGGCTGTGATTATGATTGACGAGAATTCCCTTGGTAGATAATGCGGTCGACATTTGATTGTGAGGAGTTCTAGATCAGGTGAACAGAACGACTTGAGTTCTTGTGTGTTGTTATGATGATCACACCACTTCTCGTTAATCATAAGGCATACCCCCCCGCCCCTCTTCTTACCGGAAAGATGTTTGTTTCTGTCGGCGCGATGCATGAAGAAACCAGCTGGCTGCACCGACTCCGTTAGCGTCCCTTGAGTTAGCCATGTTTCCGTGAAGCAGAGCACGTTGCAATCCCTGATGTCTCTCTGGAATGCTACCCGTGCTCGGATTTCATCAACCTTATTGTCAAGAGACTGGACATTGGCGAGTAGTATGCTAGGGAGTGGAGCGCGATGTGCCCGTCTCCGAAGCCTGACCACGAGACCGCCACGTTTTCCCCTTTTTCGGCGTCGCACAGGGTCGCCGGCTGGGATCAGATCCATTGTATTGTGTGGAAGGCAAAACACTGGATCCGTTTCGGGAAAGTCATATTCCTGGTAGGAACGATGATGAGTTGACGTTAATCGTATGTTCAGTAGTTCCTCCCGACTGTATGTAATGAAACCTAAGATTACCCGGGGTACCGATGTAAGAAATAACACGTAAAAAAACAAAATACTGCATATTTTCCAAGGAACACGAAGCGAGGCAGCCATCTCTTTTCGGCGCCGGAAAGATCTATTATGGTACTAACCCCCCCATAACATCTCATAATGTTAGTTATTATGGTACTAATCCCCCCCAAAACATCTCATAATGTTAGTTATTATGGTACTAATCCCCCCCAAAACATCTCATAATGTTAGTTATTATGGTACTAATCCCCCCCAAAACATCTCATAGTGTTAGTTATTATGGTACTAATCCCCCATAACATCTCATAATGTTAGTTATTATGGTACTAACCCCCCAAAACATCTCATAGTGTTAGTTATTATGGTACTAACCCCCCATAACATCTCATAATGTTAGTTATTATGGTACTAATCCCCCCCAAAACATCTCATAATGTTAGTTATTATGGTACTACCCCCCCCATAACATCTCATAGTGTTAGTTATTATGGTACTAATCCCCTCCAAAACATCTCATAATGTTAGTTATTATGGTACTACCCCCCCCCCCATAACATCTCATAGTGTTAGTTATTATGGTACTACCCCCCCCATAACATCTCATAATGTTAGTTATTATGGTAGTAACCCCCCATAACATCTCATAGTGTTAGTTATTATGGTACTAACCCCCCCATAACATCTCATAATGTTAGTTATTATGGTACTACCCCCTCCCCCCCCCATAACATCTCATAGTGTTAGTTATTATGGTACTAATCCCCCCCAAAACATCTCATAGTGTTAGTTATTATGGTACTAATCCCCCCCAAAACATCTCATAGTGTTAGTTATTATGGTACTAACCCCCACATAAAATCTCATAGTGTTAGTTATTATGGTACTAACCCCCCCAAAACATCTCATAATGTTAGTTATTATGGTACTAACCCCCAAATAACATCTCATAATGTTAGTTATTATGGTACTAACCCCCCCAAAACATCTCATAATGTTAGTTATTATGGTACTAACCCCCCCAAAACATCTCATAATGTTAGTTATTATGGTACTAATCCCCCCCAAAACATCTCATAGTGTTAGTTATTATGGTACTAATCCCCCCCAAAACATCTCATAATGTTAGTTATTATGGTACTAATCCCCCCCAAAACATCTCATAGTGTTAGTTATTATGGTACTAACCCCCCCCAAAACATCTCATAGTGTTAGTTATTATGGTACTAATCCCCCCCAAAACATCTCATAGTGTTAGTTATTATGGTACTAATCCCCCCCAAAACATCTCATAGTGTTAGTTATTATGGTACTAACCCCCACATAACATCTCATAATGTTAGTTATTATGGTACTAATCCCCCCCAAAACATCTCATAGTATTAGTTATTATGGTACTAATCCCACCCAAAACATCTCATAATGTTAGTTATTATGGTACTAATCCCCCCCAAAACATCTCATAGTGTTAGTTATTATGGTACTAATCCCCCCCAAAACATCTCATAATGTTTGTTATTATGGTACTAACCCCCCCCAAAACATCTCATAGTGTTAGTTATTATGGTACTAATCCCCCCCAAAACATCTCATAGTGTTAGTTATTATGGTACTAATCCCCCCCATAACATCTCATAGTGTTAGTTATTATGGTACTAACCCCCCAAAACATCTCATAGTGTTAGTTATTATGGTACTAATCCCCCCCAAAACATCTCATAATGTTAGTTATTATGGTACTAATCCCCCCCATAACATCTCATAGTGTTAGTTATTATGGTACTAACCCCCCAAAACATCTCATAGTGTTAGTTATTATGGTACTAATCCCCCCCAAAACATCTCATAGTGTTAGTTATTATGGTACTAACCCCCACATAACATCTCATAATGTTAGTTATTATGGTACTAACCCCCCAAAACATCTCATAGTGTTAGTTATTATGGTACTAACCCCCCCCCAAAACATCTCATAATGTTAGTTATTATGGTACTAACCCCCCCAAAACATCTCATAGTGTTAGTTATTATGGTACTAAACCCCCCAAAACATCTCATAGTGTTAGTTATTATGGTACTAAACCCCCCAAAACATCTCATAGTGTTAGTTATTATGGTACTAATCCCCCCCATAACATCTCATAATGTTAGTTATTATGGTACTAATCCCCCCCATAACATCTCATAATGTTAGTTATTATGGTACTAGCCCCCCCAAAACATCTCATAATGTTAGTTATTATGGTACTAACCCCCCATAACATCTCATAATGTTAGTTATTATGGTACTAACCCCCCATAACATCTCATAATGTTAGTTATTATGGTACTAACCCCCCATAACATCTCATAATGTTAGTTATTATGGTACTAATCCCCCAAAACATCTCATAATGTTAGTTATTATGGTACTAATCCCCCCCATAACATCTCATAATGTTAGTTATTATGGTACTAATCCCCCCAAAACATCTCATAATGTTAGTTATTATGGTACTAATCCCCCCCATAACATCTCATAGTGTTAGTTATTATGGTACTAATCCCCCCCATAACATCTCATAGTGTTAGTTATTATGGTACTAATCCCCCCCATAACATCTCATAATGTTAGTTATTATGGTACTAATCCCCCCCATAACATCTCATAATGTTAGTTATTATGGTACTAATCCCCCATAACATCTCATAATGTTAGTTATTATGGTACTAATCCCCCCATAACATCTCATAGTGTTAGTTATTATGGTACTAACCCCCCATAACATCTCATAATGTTAGTTATTATGGTACTAATCCCCCAAAACATCTCATAGTGTTAGTTATTATGGTACTAACCCCCCATAACATCTCATAATGTTAGTTATTATGGTACTAACATCTCATAATGTTAGTTATTATGGTACTAATCCCCCCCCATAACATCTCATAATGTTAGTTATTATGGTACTAATCCCCCAAAACATCTCATAATGTTAGTTATTATGGTACTAACCCCCCATAACATCTCATAATGTTAGTTATTATGGTACTAATCCCCCCCAAAACATCTCATAATGTTAGTTATTATGGTACTAACCCCCCCAAAACATCTCATAATGTTAGTTATTATGGTACTAATCCCCCCCAAAACATCTCATAATGTTAGTTATTATGGTACTAATCCCCCCCAAAACATCTCATAATGTTAGTTATTATGGTACTAATCCCCCCCAAAACATCTCATAGTGTTAGTTATTATGGTACTAACCCCCCAAAACATCTCATAGTGTTAGTTATTATGGTACTAACCCCCACATAACATCTCATAATGTTAGTTATTATGGTACTAACCCCCCCAAAACATCTCATAATGTTAGTTATTATGGTACTAATCCCCCCCAAAACATCTCATAGTGTTAGTTATTATGGTACTAATCCCCCCCAAAACATCTCATAATGTTAGTTATTATGGTACTAATCCCCCCCAAAACATCTCATAGTGTTAGTTATTATGGTACTAACCCCCCCCAAAACATCTCATAGTGTTAGTTATTATGGTACTAATCCCCCCCAAAACATCTCATAGTGTTAGTTATTATGGTACTAATCCCCCCCAAAACATCTCATAATGTTAGTTATTATGGTACTAATCCCCCCCTAAACATCTCATAGTGTTAGTTATTATGGTACTAATCCCCCCCATAACATCTCATAATGTTAGTTATTATGGTACTAATCCCCCCCATAACATCTCATAATGTTAGTTATTATGGTACTAATCCCCCATAACATCTCATAATGTTAGTTATTATGGTACTAATCCCCCCATAACATCTCATAGTGTTAGTTATTATGGTACTAACCCCCCATAACATCTCATAATGTTAGTTATTATGGTACTAATCCCCCAAAACATCTCATAGTGTTAGTTATTATGGTACTAACCCCCCATAACATCTCATAATGTTAGTTATTATGGTACTAACATCTCATAATGTTAGTTATTATGGTACTAATCCCCCCCCATAACATCTCATAATGTTAGTTATTATGGTACTAATCCCCCAAAACATCTCATAATGTTAGTTATTATGGTACTAACCCCCCATAACATCTCATAATGTTAGTTATTATGGTACTAATCCCCCCCAAAACATCTCATAATGTTAGTTATTATGGTACTAACCCCCCCAAAACATCTCATAATGTTAGTTATTATGGTACTAATCCCCCCCAAAACATCTCATAATGTTAGTTATTATGGTACTAATCCCCCAAAACATCTCATAATGTTAGTTATTATGGTACTAATCCCCCCCCATAACATCTCATAATGTTAGTTATTATGGTACTAATCCCCCAAAACATCTCATAATGTTAGTTATTATGGTACTAACCCCCCATAACATCTCATAATGTTAGTTATTATGGTACTAATCCCCCCCAAAACATCTCATAATGTTAGTTATTATGGTACTAACCCCCCCAAAACATCTCATAATGTTAGTTATTATGGTACTAATCCCCCCCAAAACATCTCATAATGTTAGTTATTATGGTACTAACCCCCCATAACATCTCATAATGTTAGTTATTATGGTACTAATCCCCCCCAAAACATCTCATAATGTTAGTTATTATGGTACTAACCCCCCCAAAACATCTCATAATGTTAGTTATTATGGTACTAATCCCCCCCAAAACATCTCATAGTGTTAGTTATTATGGTACTAACCCCCACATAACATCTCATAATGTTAGTTATTATGGTACTAACCCCCCCAAAACATCTCATAATGTTAGTTATTATGGTACTAATCCCCCCCAAAACATCTCATAGTGTTAGTTATTATGGTACTAATCCCCCCCAAAACATCTCATAATGTTAGTTATTATGGTACTAATCCCCCCCAAAACATCTCATAGTGTTAGTTATTATGGTACTAATCCCCCCCAAAACATCTCATAATGTTAGTTATTATGGTACTAATCCCCCCCAAAACATCTCATAGTGTTAGTTATTATGGTACTAATCCCCCCCAAAACATCTCATAATGTTAGTTATTATGGTACTAATCCCCCCCATAACATCTCATAGTGTTAGTTATTATGGTACTAACCCCCCATAACATCTCATAATGTTAGTTATTATGGTACTAACCCCCCAAAACATCTCATAGTGTTAGTTATTATGGTACTAACCCCCCCAAAACATCTCATAGTGTTAGTTATTATGGTACTAAACCCCCCAAAACATCTCATAGTGTTAGTTATTATGGTACTAATCCCCTCCAAAACATCTCATAATGTTAGTTATTATGGTACTACCCCCCCCCCCCCATAACATCTCATAGTGTTAGTTATTATGGTACTAATCCCCCCCATAACATCTCATAATGTTAGTTATTATGGTACTAATCCCCCCCATAACATCTCATAATGTTAGTTATTATGGTACTAGCCCCCCCAAAACATCTCATAATGTTAGTTATTATGGTACTAACCCCCCATAACATCTCATAATGTTAGTTATTATGGTACTAACCCCCCATAACATCTCATAATGTTAGTTATTATGGTACTAACCCCCCATAACATCTCATAATGTTAGTTATTATGGTACTAATCCCCCAAAACATCTCATAATGTTAGTTATTATGGTACTAATCCCCCCCATAACACCTCATAATGTTAGTTATTATGGTACTAATCCCCCCAAAACATCTCATAATGTTAGTTATTATGGTACTAATCCCCCCCATAACATCTCATAGTGTTAGTTATTATGGTACTAATCCCCCCCATAACATCTCATAGTGTTAGTTATTATGGTACTAATCCCCCCCATAACATCTCATAATGTTAGTTATTATGGTACTAATCCCCCATAACATCTCATAATGTTAGTTATTATGGTACTAATCCCCCATAACATCTCATAATGTTAGTTATTATGGTACTAATCCCCCCATAACATCTCATAGTGTTAGTTATTATGGTACTAACCCCCCATAACATCTCATAATGTTAGTTATTATGGTACTAACCCCCCATAACATCTCATAATGTTAGTTATTATGGTACTAACCCCCCATAACATCTCATAATGTTAGTTATTATGGTACTAATCCCCCAAAACATCTCATAGTGTTAGTTATTATGGTACTAACCCCCCATAACATCTCATAATGTTAGTTATTATGGTACTAACATCTCATAATGTTAGTTATTATGGTACTAATCCCCCCCCATAACATCTCATAATGTTAGTTATTATGGTACTAATCCCCCAAAACATCTCATAATGTTAGTTATTATGGTACTAACCCCCCATAACATCTCATAATGTTAGTTATTATGGTACTAATCCCCCCCAAAACATCTCATAATGTTAGTTATTATGGTACTAATCCCCCCCATAACATCTCATAGTGTTAGTAATTATGGTACTAATCCCCCCCAAAACATCTCATAATGTTAGTTATTATGGTACTAATCCCCCCCAAAACATCTCATAATGTTAGTTATTATGGTACTAACCCCCCATAACATCTCATAGTGTTAGTTATTATGGTACTAACCCCCCCATAACATCTCATAATGTTAGTTATTATGGTACTACCCCCTCCCCCCCCCATAACATCTCATAGTGTTAGTTATTATGGTACTAATCCCCCCCAAAACATCTCATAGTGTTAGTTATTATGGTACTAATCCCCCCCAAAACATCTCATAGTGTTAGTTATTATGGTACTAACCCCCACATAACATCTCATAGTGTTAGTTATTATGGTACTAACCCCCCCAAAACATCTCATAATGTTAGTTATTATGGTACTAATCCCCCCCAAAACATCTCATAATGTTAGTTATTATGGTACTAACCCCCACATAACATCTCATAGTGTTAGTTATTATGGTACTAATCCCCCCCAAAACATCTCATAGTGTTAGTTATTATGGTACTAACCCCCCCCAAAACATCTCATAGTGTTAGTTATTATGGTACTAATCCCCCCCAAAACATCTCATAGTGTTAGTTATTATGGTACTAATCCCCCCCATAACATCTCATAATGTTAGTTATTATGGTACTAACCCCCAAATAACATCTCATAATGTTAGTTATTATGGTACTAACCCCCCCAAAACATCTCATAATGTTAGTTATTATGGTACTAACCCCCCCAAAACATCTCATAATGTTAGTTATTATGGTACTAATCCCCCCCAAAACATCTCATAGTGTTAGTTATTATGGTACTAATCCCCCCCAAAACATCTCATAATGTTAGTTATTATGGTACTAATCCCCCCCAAAACATCTCATAGTGTTAGTTATTATGGTACTAACCCCCCCCAAAACATCTCATAGTGTTAGTTATTATGGTACTAATCCCCCCCAAAACATCTCATAGTGTTAGTTATTATGGTACTAATCCCCCCCAAAACATCTCATAGTGTTAGTTATTATGGTACTAACCCCCACATAACATCTCATAATGTTAGTTATTATGGTACTAATCCCCCCCAAAACATCTCATAGTATTAGTTATTATGGTACTAATCCCCCCCAAAACATCTCATAATGTTAGTTATTATGGTACTAATCCCCCCCAAAACATCTCATAGTGTTAGTTATTATGGTACTAATCCCCCCCAAAACATCTCATAATGTTTGTTATTATGGTACTAACCCCCCCCAAAACATCTCATAGTGTTAGTTATTATGGTACTAACCCCCCAAAACATCTCATAGTGTTAGTTATTATGGTACTAATCCCCCCCAAAACATCTCATAGTGTTAGTTATTATGGTACTAACCCCCACATAACATCTCATAATGTTAGTTATTATGGTACTAACCCCCCAAAACATCTCATAGTGTTAGTTATTATGGTACTAACCCCCCCCAAAACATCTCATAATGTTAGTTATTATGGTACTAACCCCCCCAAAACATCTCATAGTGTTAGTTATTATGGTACTAAACCCCCCAAAACATCTCATAGTGTTAGTTATTATGGTACTAAACCCCCCAAAACATCTCATAGTGTTAGTTATTATGGTACTAATCCCCCCCATAACATCTCATAATGTTAGTTATTATGGTACTAATCCCCCCCATAACATCTCATAATGTTAGTTATTATGGTACTAGCCCCCCCAAAACATCTCATAATGTTAGTTATTATGGTACTAACCCCCCATAACATCTCATAATGTTAGTTATTATGGTACTAACCCCCCATAACATCTCATAATGTTAGTTATTATGGTACTAACCCCCCATAACATCTCATAATGTTAGTTATTATGGTACTAATCCCCCAAAACATCTCATAATGTTAGTTATTATGGTACTAATCCCCCCCATAACATCTCATAATGTTAGTTATTATGGTACTAATCCCCCCAAAACATCTCATAATGTTAGTTATTATGGTACTAATCCCCCCCATAACATCTCATAGTGTTAGTTATTATGGTACTAATCCCCCCCATAACATCTCATAGTGTTAGTTATTATGGTACTAATCCCCCCCATAACATCTCATAATGTTAGTTATTATGGTACTAATCCCCCCCATAACATCTCATAATGTTAGTTATTATGGTACTAATCCCCCATAACATCTCATAATGTTAGTTATTATGGTACTAATCCCCCCATAACATCTCATAGTGTTAGTTATTATGGTACTAACCCCCCATAACATCTCATAATGTTAGTTATTATGGTACTAATCCCCCAAAACATCTCATAGTGTTAGTTATTATGGTACTAACCCCCCATAACATCTCATAATGTTAGTTATTATGGTACTAACATCTCATAATGTTAGTTATTATGGTACTAATCCCCCCCCATAACATCTCATAATGTTAGTTATTATGGTACTAATCCCCCAAAACATCTCATAATGTTAGTTATTATGGTACTAACCCCCCATAACATCTCATAATGTTAGTTATTATGGTACTAATCCCCCCCAAAACATCTCATAATGTTAGTTATTATGGTACTAACCCCCCCAAAACATCTCATAATGTTAGTTATTATGGTACTAATCCCCCCCAAAACATCTCATAATGTTAGTTATTATGGTACTAATCCCCCCCAAAACATCTCATAATGTTAGTTATTATGGTACTAATCCCCCCCAAAACATCTCATAGTGTTAGTTATTATGGTACTAACCCCCCAAAACATCTCATAGTGTTAGTTATTATGGTACTAACCCCCACATAACATCTCATAATGTTAGTTATTATGGTACTAATCCCCCCCAAAACATCTCATAGTGTTAGTTATTATGGTACTAATCCCCCCCAAAACATCTCATAATGTTAGTTATTATGGTACTAATCCCCCCCTAAACATCTCATAGTGTTAGTTATTATGGTACTAATCCCCCCCATAACATCTCATAATGTTAGTTATTATGGTACTAATCCCCCCCATAACATCTCATAATGTTAGTTATTATGGTACTAATCCCCCATAACATCTCATAATGTTAGTTATTATGGTACTAATCCCCCCATAACATCTCATAGTGTTAGTTATTATGGTACTAACCCCCCATAACATCTCATAATGTTAGTTATTATGGTACTAATCCCCCAAAACATCTCATAGTGTTAGTTATTATGGTACTAACCCCCCATAACATCTCATAATGTTAGTTATTATGGTACTAACATCTCATAATGTTAGTTATTATGGTACTAATCCCCCCCCATAACATCTCATAATGTTAGTTATTATGGTACTAATCCCCCAAAACATCTCATAATGTTAGTTATTATGGTACTAACCCCCCATAACATCTCATAATGTTAGTTATTATGGTACTAATCCCCCCCAAAACATCTCATAATGTTAGTTATTATGGTACTAACCCCCCCAAAACATCTCATAATGTTAGTTATTATGGTACTAATCCCCCCCAAAACATCTCATAATGTTAGTTATTATGGTACTAATCCCCCAAAACATCTCATAATGTTAGTTATTATGGTACTAATCCCCCCCCATAACATCTCATAATGTTAGTTATTATGGTACTAATCCCCCAAAACATCTCATAATGTTAGTTATTATGGTACTAACCCCCCATAACATCTCATAATGTTAGTTATTATGGTACTAATCCCCCCCAAAACATCTCATAATGTTAGTTATTATGGTACTAACCCCCCCAAAACATCTCATAATGTTAGTTATTATGGTACTAATCCCCCCCAAAACATCTCATAATGTTAGTTATTATGGTACTAACCCCCCATAACATCTCATAATGTTAGTTATTATGGTACTAATCCCCCCCAAAACATCTCATAATGTTAGTTATTATGGTACTAACCCCCCCAAAACATCTCATAATGTTAGTTATTATGGTACTAATCCCCCCCAAAACATCTCATAGTGTTAGTTATTATGGTACTAACCCCCACATAACATCTCATAATGTTAGTTATTATGGTACTAACCCCCCCAAAACATCTCATAATGTTAGTTATTATGGTACTAATCCCCCCCAAAACATCTCATAGTGTTAGTTATTATGGTACTAATCCCCCCCAAAACATCTCATAATGTTAGTTATTATGGTACTAATCCCCCCCAAAACATCTCATAGTGTTAGTTATTATGGTACTAATCCCCCCCAAAACATCTCATAATGTTAGTTATTATGGTACTAATCCCCCCCAAAACATCTCATAGTGTTAGTTATTATGGTACTAATCCCCCCCAAAACATCTCATAATGTTAGTTATTATGGTACTAATCCCCCCCATAACATCTCATAGTGTTAGTTATTATGGTACTAACCCCCCATAACATCTCATAATGTTAGTTATTATGGTACTAACCCCCCAAAACATCTCATAGTGTTAGTTATTATGGTACTAACCCCCCCAAAACATCTCATAGTGTTAGTTATTATGGTACTAAACCCCCCAAAACATCTCATAGTGTTAGTTATTATGGTACTAATCCCCTCCAAAACATCTCATAATGTTAGTTATTATGGTACTACCCCCCCCCCCCCATAACATCTCATAGTGTTAGTTATTATGGTACTAATCCCCCCCATAACATCTCATAATGTTAGTTATTATGGTACTAATCCCCCCCATAACATCTCATAATGTTAGTTATTATGGTACTAGCCCCCCCAAAACATCTCATAATGTTAGTTATTATGGTACTAACCCCCCATAACATCTCATAATGTTAGTTATTATGGTACTAACCCCCCATAACATCTCATAATGTTAGTTATTATGGTACTAACCCCCCATAACATCTCATAATGTTAGTTATTATGGTACTAATCCCCCAAAACATCTCATAATGTTAGTTATTATGGTACTAATCCCCCCCATAACACCTCATAATGTTAGTTATTATGGTACTAATCCCCCCAAAACATCTCATAATGTTAGTTATTATGGTACTAATCCCCCCCATAACATCTCATAGTGTTAGTTATTATGGTACTAATCCCCCCCATAACATCTCATAGTGTTAGTTATTATGGTACTAATCCCCCCCATAACATCTCATAATGTTAGTTATTATGGTACTAATCCCCCATAACATCTCATAATGTTAGTTATTATGGTACTAATCCCCCATAACATCTCATAATGTTAGTTATTATGGTACTAATCCCCCCATAACATCTCATAGTGTTAGTTATTATGGTACTAACCCCCCATAACATCTCATAATGTTAGTTATTATGGTACTAACCCCCCATAACATCTCATAATGTTAGTTATTATGGTACTAACCCCCCATAACATCTCATAATGTTAGTTATTATGGTACTAATCCCCCAAAACATCTCATAGTGTTAGTTATTATGGTACTAACCCCCCATAACATCTCATAATGTTAGTTATTATGGTACTAACATCTCATAATGTTAGTTATTATGGTACTAATCCCCCCCCATAACATCTCATAATGTTAGTTATTATGGTACTAATCCCCCAAAACATCTCATAATGTTAGTTATTATGGTACTAACCCCCCATAACATCTCATAATGTTAGTTATTATGGTACTAATCCCCCCCAAAACATCTCATAATGTTAGTTATTATGGTACTAATCCCCCCCATAACATCTCATAGTGTTAGTAATTATGGTACTAATCCCCCCCAAAACATCTCATAATGTTAGTTATTATGGTACTAATCCCCCCCAAAACATCTCATAATGTTAGTTATTATGGTACTAATCCCCCCCAAAACATCTCATAATGTTAGTTATTATGGTACTAATCCCCCCCAAAACATCTCATAATGTTAGTTATTATGGTACTAACCCCCCATAACATCTCGTAATGTTAGTTATTATGGTACTAATCCCCCATAACATCTCATAGTGTTAGTTATTATGGTACTAATCCCCCATAACATCTCATAATGTTAGTTATTATGGTACTAATCCCCCCCAAAACATCTCATAATGTTAGTTATTATGGTACTAATCCCCCCCAAAACATCTCATAATGTTAGTTATTATGGTACTAACATCTCATAATGTTAGTTATTATGGTACTAATCCCCCCCATAACATCTCATAGTGTTAGTTATTATGGTACTAATCCCCCCCATAACATCTCATAATGTTAGTTATTATGGTACTAATCCCCCCATAACATCTCATAATGTTAGTTATTATGGTACTAATCCCCCATAACATCTCATAATGTTAGTTATTATGGTACTAATCCCCCCATAACATCTCATAGTGTTAGTTATTATGGTACTAACCCCCCATAACATCTCATAATGTTAGTTATTATGGTACTAACCCCCCATAACATCTCATAATGTTAGTTATTATGGTACTAACCCCCCATAACATCTCATAATGTTAGTTATTATGGTACTAATCCCCCAAAACATCTCATAGTGTTAGTTATTATGGTACTAACCCCCCATAACATCTCATAATGTTAGTTATTATGGTACTAACATCTCATAATGTTCGTTATTATGGTACTAATCCCCCCCATAACATCTCATAGTGTTAGTTATTATGGTACTAATCCCCCCCAAAACATCTCATAATGTTAGTTATTATGGTACTAATCCCCCCCAAAACATCTCATAATGTTAGTTATTATGGTACTAATCCCCCCCAAAACATCTCATAATGTTAGTTATTATGGTACTAATCCCCCCCAAAACATCTCATAATGTTAGTTATTATGGTACTAACATCTCATAATGTTAGTTATTATGGTACTAATCCCCCCCTAAACATCTCATAATGTTAGTTATTATGGTACTAATCCCCCCCAAAACATCTCATAATGTTAGTTATTATGGTACTAACCCCCCATAACATCTCATAATGTTAGTTATTATGGTACTAACCCCCACATAACATCTCATAGTGTTAGTTATTATGGTACTAATCCCCCATAACATCTCATAATGTTAGTTATTATGGTACTAATCCCCCCCAAAACATCTCATAATGTTAGTTATTATGGTACTAACCCCCCATAACATCTCATAATGTTAGTTATTATGGTACTAACCCCCACATAACATCTCATAGTGTTAGTTATTATGGTACTAATCCCCCATAACATCTCATAATGTTAGTTATTATGGTACTAATCCCCCCCAAAACATCTCATAATGTTAGTTATTATGGTACTAATCCCCCCCAAAACATCTCATAATGTTAGTTATTATGGTACTAATCTCCCCATAACATCTCATAATGTTAGTTATTATGGTACTAATCCCCCCCAAAACATCTCATAATGTTAGTTATTATGGTACTAACATCTCATAATGTTAGTTATTATGGTACTAATCTCCCCATAACATCTCATAATGTTAGTTATTATGGTACTAATCCCCCCCATAACATCTCATAATGTTAGTTATTATGGTACTAACCCCCCATAACATCTCATAATGTTAGTTATTATGGTACTACCCCCCCCCCCCCCCAAAACATCTCATAATGTTAGTTATTATGGTACTAATCCCCCCCAAAACATCTCATAGTGTTAGTTATTATGGTACTAATCCCCCCCAAAACATCTCATAGTGTTAGTTATTATGGTACTAAACCCCCCAAAACATCTCATAGTGCTAGTTATTATGGTACTAATCCCCCCCATAACATCTCATAGTGTTAGTTATTATGGTACTAATCCCCCCCAAAACATCTCATAATGTTAGTTGTTATGGTACTACCCCCCCCCCCCCCCAAAACATCTCATAATGTTAGTTATTATGGTACTAACCCCCCATAACATCTCATAATGTTAGTTATTATGGTACTAACCCCCCATAACATCTCATAGTGTTAGTTATTATGGTACTAATCCCCCAAAACATCTCATAATGTTAGTTATTATGGTACTAACCCCCCCCAAAACATCTCATAGTGTTAGTTATTATGGTACTAATCCCCCCCATAACATCTCATAATGTTAGTTATTATGGTACTAATCCCCCCAAAACATCTCATAATGTTAGTTATTATGGTACTAATCCCCCCCATAACATCTCATAGTGTTAGTTATTATGGTACTAATCCCCCCCATAACATCTCATAGTGTTAGTTATTATGGTACTAATCCCCCCCATAACATCTCATAATGTTAGTTATTATGGTACTAATCCCCCCCATAACATCTCATAATGTTAGTTATTATGGTACTAATCCCCCATAACATCTCATAATGTTAGTTATTATGGTACTAATCCCCCCATAACATCTCATAGTGTTAGTTATTATGGTACTAACCCCCCATAACATCTCATAATGTTAGTTATTATGGTACTAATCCCCCAAAACATCTCATAGTGTTAGTTATTATGGTACTAACCCCCCATAACATCTCATAATGTTAGTTATTATGGTACTAACATCTCATAATGTTAGTTATTATGGTACTAATCCCCCCCCATAACATCTCATAATGTTAGTTATTATGGTACTAATCCCCCAAAACATCTCATAATGTTAGTTATTATGGTACTAACCCCCCATAACATCTCATAATGTTAGTTATTATGGTACTAATCCCCCCCAAAACATCTCATAATGTTAGTTATTATGGTACTAACCCCCCCAAAACATCTCATAATGTTAGTTATTATGGTACTAATCCCCCCCAAAACATCTCATAATGTTAGTTATTATGGTACTAATCCCCCCCAAAACATCTCATAATGTTAGTTATTATGGTACTAATCCCCCCCAAAACATCTCATAGTGTTAGTTATTATGGTACTAACCCCCCAAAACATCTCATAGTGTTAGTTATTATGGTACTAACCCCCACATAACATCTCATAATGTTAGTTATTATGGTACTAACCCCCCCAAAACATCTCATAATGTTAGTTATTATGGTACTAATCCCCCCCAAAACATCTCATAGTGTTAGTTATTATGGTACTAATCCCCCCCAAAACATCTCATAGTGTTAGTTATTATGGTACTAATCCCCCCCATAACATCTCATAGTGTTAGTTATTATGGTACTAATCCCCCCCAAAACATCTCATAATGTTAGTTATTATGGTACTAATCCCCCCCAAAACATCTCATAATGTTAGTTATTATGGTACTAATCCCCCCCAAAACATCTCATAGTGTTAGTTATTATGGTACTAATCCCCCCCAAAACATCTCATAGTGTTAGTTATTATGGTACTAACCCCCACATAACATCTCATAATGTTAGTTATTATGGTACTAACCCCCCAAAACATCTCATAGTGTTAGTTATTATGGTACTAACCCCCCCAAAACATCTCATAGTGTTAGTTATTATGGTACTAAACCCCCCAAAACATCTCATAGTGTTAGTTATTATGGTACTAATCCCCTCCAAAACATCTCATAATGTTAGTTATTATGGTACTACCCCCCCCCCCCCATAACATCTCATAGTGTTAGTTATTATGGTACTAATCCCCCCCATAACATCTCATAATGTTAGTTATTATGGTACTAATCCCCCCCATAACATCTCATAATGTTAGTTATTATGGTACTAGCCCCCCCAAAACATCTCATAATGTTAGTTATTATGGTACTAACCCCCCATAACATCTCATAATGTTAGTTATTATGGTACTAACCCCCCATAACATCTCATAATGTTAGTTATTATGGTACTAATCCCCCAAAACATCTCATAATGTTAGTTATTATGGTACTAATCCCCCCCATAACACCTCATAATGTTAGTTATTATGGTACTAATCCCCCCAAAACATCTCATAATGTTAGTTATTATGGTACTAATCCCCCCCATAACATCTCATAGTGTTAGTTATTATGGTACTAATCCCCCCCATAACATCTCATAGTGTTAGTTATTATGGTACTAATCCCCCCCATAACATCTCATAATGTTAGTTATTATGGTACTAATCCCCCATAACATCTCATAATGTTAGTTATTATGGTACTAATCCCCCATAACATCTCATAATGTTAGTTATTATGGTACTAATCCCCCCATAACATCTCATAGTGTTAGTTATTATTGTACTAACCCCCCATAACATCTCATAATGTTAGTTATTATGGTACTAACCCCCCATAACATCTCATAATGTTAGTTATTATGGTACTAACCCCCCATAACATCTCATAATGTTAGTTATTATGGTACTAATCCCCCAAAACATCTCATAGTGTTAGTTATTATGGTACTAACCCCCCATAACATCTCATAATGTTAGTTATTATGGTACTAACATCTCATAATGTTAGTTATTATGGTACTAATCCCCCCCCATAACATCTCATAATGTTAGTTATTATGGTACTAATCCCCCAAAACATCTCATAATGTTAGTTATTATGGTACTAACCCCCCATAACATCTCATAATGTTAGTTATTATGGTACTAATCCCCCCCAAAACATCTCATAATGTTAGTTATTATGGTACTAATCCCCCCCATAACATCTCATAGTGTTAGTAATTATGGTACTAATCCCCCCCAAAACATCTCATAATGTTAGTTATTATGGTACTAATCCCCCCCAAAACATCTCATAGTGTTAGTTATTATGGTACTAATCCCCCCCAAAACATCTCATAATGTTAGTTATTATGGTACTAATCCCCCCCATAACATCTCATAGTGTTAGTTATTATGGTACTAACCCCCCAAAACATCTCATAATGTTAGTTATTATGGTACTAATCCCCCCCAAAACATCTCATAGTGTTAGTTATTATGGTACTAATCCCCCCCAAAACATCTCATAGTGTTAGTTATTATGGTACTAATCCCCCCCAAAACATCTCATAGTGTTAGTTATTATGGTACTAACCCCCACATAACATCTCATAATGTTAGTTATTATGGTACTAACCCCCCAAAACATCTCATAGTGTTAGTTATTATGGTACTAACCCCCCCAAAACATCTCATAGTGTTAGTTATTATGGTACTAAACCCCCCAAAACATCTCATAGTGTTAGTTATTATGGTACTAATCCCCTCCAAAACATCTCATAATGTTAGTTATTATGGTACTACCCCCCCCCCCCCATAACATCTCATAGTGTTAGTTATTATGGTACTAATCCCCCCCATAACATCTCATAATGTTAGTTATTATGGTACTAATCCCCCCCATAACATCTCATAATGTTAGTTATTATGGTACTAGCCCCCCCAAAACATCTCATAATGTTAGTTATTATGGTACTAACCCCCCATAACATCTCATAATGTTAGTTATTATGGTACTAACCCCCCATAACATCTCATAATGTTAGTTATTATGGTACTAACCCCCCATAACATCTCATAATGTTAGTTATTATGGTACTAATCCCCCAAAACATCTCATAATGTTAGTTATTATGGTACTAATCCCCCCCATAACACCTCATAATGTTAGTTATTATGGTACTAATCCCCCCAAAACATCTCATAATGTTAGTTATTATGGTACTAATCCCCCCCATAACATCTCATAGTGTTAGTTATTATGGTACTAATCCCCCCCATAACATCTCATAGTGTTAGTTATTATGGTACTAATCCCCCCCATAACATCTCATAATGTTAGTTATTATGGTACTAATCCCCCATAACATCTCATAATGTTAGTTATTATGGTACTAATCCCCCATAACATCTCATAATGTTAGTTATTATGGTACTAATCCCCCCATAACATCTCATAGTGTTAGTTATTATGGTACTAACCCCCCATAACATCTCATAATGTTAGTTATTATGGTACTAACCCCCCATAACATCTCATAATGTTAGTTATTATGGTACTAACCCCCCATAACATCTCATAATGTTAGTTATTATGGTACTAATCCCCCAAAACATCTCATAGTGTTAGTTATTATGGTACTAACCCCCCATAACATCTCATAATGTTAGTTATTATGGTACTAACATCTCATAATGTTAGTTATTATGGTACTAATCCCCCCCCATAACATCTCATAATGTTAGTTATTATGGTACTAATCCCCCAAAACATCTCATAATGTTAGTTATTATGGTACTAACCCCCCATAACATCTCATAATGTTAGTTATTATGGTACTAATCCCCCCCAAAACATCTCATAATGTTAGTTATTATGGTACTAATCCCCCCCATAACATCTCATAGTGTTAGTAATTATGGTACTAATCCCCCCCAAAACATCTCATAATGTTAGTTATTATGGTACTAATCCCCCCCAAAACATCTCATAATGTTAGTTATTATGGTACTAATCCCCCCCAAAACATCTCATAATGTTAGTTATTATGGTACTAATCCCCCCCAAAACATCTCATAATGTTAGTTATTATGGTACTAACCCCCCATAACATCTCGTAATGTTAGTTATTATGGTACTAATCCCCCATAACATCTCATAGTGTTAGTTATTATGGTACTAATCCCCCATAACATCTCATAATGTTAGTTATTATGGTACTAATCCCCCCCAAAACATCTCATAATGTTAGTTATTATGGTACTAATCCCCCCCAAAACATCTCATAATGTTAGTTATTATGGTACTAACATCTCATAATGTTAGTTATTATGGTACTAATCCCCCCCATAACATCTCATAGTGTTAGTTATTATGGTACTAATCCCCCCCATAACATCTCATAATGTTAGTTATTATGGTACTAATCCCCCCATAACATCTCATAATGTTAGTTATTATGGTACTAATCCCCCATAACATCTCATAATGTTAGTTATTATGGTACTAATCCCCCCATAACATCTCATAGTGTTAGTTATTATGGTACTAACCCCCCATAACATCTCATAATGTTAGTTATTATGGTACTAACCCCCCATAACATCTCATAATGTTAGTTATTATGGTACTAACCCCCCATAACATCTCATAATGTTAGTTATTATGGTACTAATCCCCCAAAACATCTCATAGTGTTAGTTATTATGGTACTAACCCCCCATAACATCTCATAATGTTAGTTATTATGGTACTAACATCTCATAATGTTAGTTATTATGGTACTAATCCCCCCCATAACATCTCATAGTGTTAGTTATTATGGTACTAATCCCCCCCAAAACATCTCATAATGTTAGTTATTATGGTACTAATCCCCCCCAAAACATCTCATAATGTTAGTTATTATGGTACTAATCCCCCCCAAAACATCTCATAATGTTAGTTATTATGGTACTAATCCCCCCCAAAACATCTCATAATGTTAGTTATTATGGTACTAACATCTCATAATGTTAGTTATTATGGTACTAATCCCCCCCTAAACATCTCATAATGTTAGTTATTATGGTACTAATCCCCCCCAAAACATCTCATAATGTTAGTTATTATGGTACTAACCCCCCATAACATCTCATAATGTTAGTTATTATGGTACTAACCCCCACATAACATCTCATAGTGTTAGTTATTATGGTACTAATCCCCCATAACATCTCATAATGTTAGTTATTATGGTACTAATCCCCCCCAAAACATCTCATAATGTTAGTTATTATGGTACTAACATCTCATAATGTTAGTTATTATGGTACTAATCTCCCCATAACATCTCATAATGTTAGTTATTATGGTACTAATCCCCCCCATAACATCTCATAATGTTAGTTATTATGGTACTAACCCCCCATAACATCTCATAATGTTAGTTATTATGGTACTACCCCCCCCCCCCCCCATAACATCTCATAGTGTTAGTTATTATGGTACTAATCCCCCCCATAACATCTCATAATGTTAGTTATTATGGTACTAATCCCCCCCATAACATCTCATAATGTTAGTTATTATGGTACTAGCCCCCCCAAAACATCTCATAATGTTAGTTATTATGGTACTAACCCCCCATAACATCTCATAATGTTAGTTATTATGGTACTAACCCCCCATAACATCTCATAATGTTAGTTATTATGGTACTAACCCCCCATAACATCTCATAATGTTAGTTATTATGGTACTAACCCCCCCCATAACATCTCATAATGTTAGTTATTATGGTACTAATCCCCCCAAAACATCTCATAATGTTAGTTATTATGGTACTAATCCCCCCCATAACATCTCATAGTGTTAGTTATTATGGTACTAATCCCCCCCATAACATCTCATAGTGTTAGTTATTATGGTACTAATCCCCCCCATAACATCTCATAATGTTAGTTATTATGGTACTAATCCCCCATAACATCTCATAATGTTAGTTATTATGGTACTAACCCCCCATAACATCTCATAATGTTAGTTATTATGGTACTAACATCTCATAATGTTAGTTATTATGGTACTAATCCCCCCCCATAACATCTCATAATGTTAGTTATTATGGTACTAATCCCCCAAAACATCTCATAATGTTAGTTATTATGGTACTAACCCCCCATAACATCTCATAATGTTAGTTATTATGGTACTAATCCCCCCCAAAACATCTCATAATGTTAGTTATTATGGTACTAATCCCCCCCATAACATCTCATAGTGTTAGTAATTATGGTACTAATCCCCCCCAAAACATCTCATAATGTTAGTTATTATGGTACTAATCCCCCCCAAAACATCTCATAATGTTAGTTATTATGGTACTAATCCCCCCCTAAACATCTCATAATGTTAGTTATTATGGTACTAATCCCCCCCAAAACATCTCATAATGTTAGTTATTATGGTACTAACCCCCCATAACATCTCGTAATGTTAGTTATTATGGTACTAATCCCCCATAACATCTCATAGTGTTAGTTATTATGGTACTAATCCCCCATAACATCTCATAATGTTAGTTATTATGGTACTAATCCCCCCCAAAACATCTCATAATGTTAGTTATTATGGTACTATCATCTCATAATGTTAGTTATTATGGTACTAACCCCCCCCCAAAACATCTCATAATGTTAGTTATTATGGTACTAATCCCCCATAACATCTCATAATGTTAGTTATTATGGTACTAATCCCCCCAAAACATCTCATAGTGTTAGTTATTATGGTACTAATCCCCCCCAAAACATCTCATAATGTTAGTTATTATGGTACTAATCCCCGCCATAACATCTCATAGTGTTAGTTATTATGGTACTAATCCCCCCCATAACATCTCATAATGTTAGTTATTATGGTACTAATCCCCCCATAACATCTCATAATGTTAGTTATTATGGTACTAATCCCCCATAACATCTCATAATGTTAGTTATTATGGTACTAATCCCCCCATAACATCTCATAGTGTTAGTTATTATGGTACTAACCCCCCATAACATCTCATAATGTTAGTTATTATGGTACTAACCCCCCATAACATCTCATAATGTTAGTTATTATGGTACTAACCCCCCATAACATCTCATAATGTTAGTTATTATGGTACTAACCCCCCATAACATCTCATAATGTTAGTTATTATGGTACTACCCCCCCCCCCCCCCATAACATCTCATAGTGTTAGTTATTATGGTACTAATCCCCCCCATAACATCTCATAATGTTAGTTATTATGGTACTAATCCCCCCCATAACATCTCATAATGTTAGTTATTATGGTACTAGCCCCCCCAAAACATCTCATAATGTTAGTTATTATGGTACTAACCCCCCATAACATCTCATAATGTTAGTTATTATGGTACTAACCCCCCATAACATCTCATAATGTTAGTTATTATGGTACTAACCCCCCATAACATCTCATAATGTTAGTTATTATGGTACTAACCCCCCCCATAACATCTCATAATGTTAGTTATTATGGTACTAATCCCCCCAAAACATCTCATAATGTTAGTTATTATGGTACTAATCCCCCCCATAACATCTCATAGTGTTAGTTATTATGGTACTAATCCCCCCCATAACATCTCATAGTGTTAGTTATTATGGTACTAATCCCCCCCATAACATCTCATAATGTTAGTTATTATGGTACTAATCCCCCATAACATCTCATAATGTTAGTTATTATGGTACTAACCCCCCATAACATCTCATAATGTTAGTTATTATGGTACTAACATCTCATAATGTTAGTTATTATGGTACTAATCCCCCCCCATAACATCTCATAATGTTAGTTATTATGGTACTAATCCCCCAAAACATCTCATAATGTTAGTTATTATGGTACTAACCCCCCATAACATCTCATAATGTTAGTTATTATGGTACTAATCCCCCCCAAAACATCTCATAATGTTAGTTATTATGGTACTAATCCCCCCCATAACATCTCATAGTGTTAGTAATTATGGTACTAATCCCCCCCAAAACATCTCATAATGTTAGTTATTATGGTACTAATCCCCCCCAAAACATCTCATAATGTTAGTTATTATGGTACTAATCCCCCCCTAAACATCTCATAATGTTAGTTATTATGGTACTAATCCCCCCCAAAACATCTCATAATGTTAGTTATTATGGTACTAACCCCCCATAACATCTCGTAATGTTAGTTATTATGGTACTAATCCCCCATAACATCTCATAGTGTTAGTTATTATGGTACTAATCCCCCATAACATCTCATAATGTTAGTTATTATGGTACTAATCCCCCCCAAAACATCTCATAATGTTAGTTATTATGGTACTATCATCTCATAATGTTAGTTATTATGGTACTAACCCCCCCCCAAAACATCTCATAATGTTAGTTATTATGGTACTAATCCCCCCAAAACATCTCATAGTGTTAGTTATTATGGTACTAATCCCCCCCAAAACATCTCATAATGTTAGTTATTATGGTACTAATCCCCGCCATAACATCTCATAGTGTTAGTTATTATGGTACTAATCCCCCCCATAACATCTCATAATGTTAGTTATTATGGTACTAATCCCCCCATAACATCTCATAATGTTAGTTATTATGGTACTAATCCCCCATAACATCTCATAATGTTAGTTATTATGGTACTAATCCCCCCATAACATCTCATAGTGTTAGTTATTATGGTACTAACCCCCCATAACATCTCATAATGTTAGTTATTATGGTACTAACCCCCCATAACATCTCATAATGTTAGTTATTATGGTACTAACCCCCCATAACATCTCATAATGTTAGTTATTATGGTACTAATCCCCCAAAACATCTCATAGTGTTAGTTATTATGGTACTAACCCCCCATAACATCTCATAATGTTAGTTATTATGGTACTAACCCCCACATAACATCTCATAGTGTTAGTTATTATGGTACTAATCCCCCATAACATCTCATAATGTTAGTTATTATGGTACTAATCCCCCCCAAAACATCTCATAATGTTAGTTATTATGGTACTAACATCTCATAATGTTAGTTATTATGCTACTAATCCCCCCATAACATCTCATAATGTTAGTTATTATGGTACTAATCCCCCCCATAACATCTCATAATGTTAGTTATTATGGTACTAACCCCCCATAACATCTCATAATGTTAGTTATTATGGTACTAACCCCCACATAACATCTCATAATGTTAGTTATTATGGTACTAATCCCCCCCATAACATCTCATAATGTTAGTTATTATGGTACTAACCCCCCATAACATCTCATAATGTTAGTTATTATGGTACTAACCCCCACATAACATCTCATAATGTTAGTTATTATGGTACTAACCCCCCATAACATCTCATAGTGTTAGTTATTATGGTACTAACCCCCACATAACATCTCATAATGTTAGTTATTATGGTACTAACCCCCACATAACATCTCATAATGTTAGTTATTATGGTACTAACCCCCACATAACATCTCATAATGTTAGTTATTATGGTACTAACCCCCCATAACATCTCATAGTGTTAGTTATTATGGTACTAATCCCCCCCATAACATCTCATAATGTTAGTTATTATGGTACTAACCCCCCATAACATCTCATAATGTTAGTTATTATGGTACTAATCCCCCATAACATCTCATAGTGTTAGTTATTATGGTACTAATCCCCCCCATAACATCTCATAATGTTAGTTATTATGGTACTAACCCCCCATAACATCTCATAATGTTAGTTATTATGGTACTAACCCCCCATAACATCTCATAGTGTTAGTTATTATGGTACTAATCCCCCCCATAACATCTCATAATGTTAGTTATTATGGTACTAACCCCCCATAACATCTCATAGTGTTAGTTATTATGGTACTAACCCCCACATAACATCTCATAATGTTAGTTATTATGGTACTAACCCCCACATAACATCTCATAGTGTTAGTTATTATGGTACTAACCCCCCATAACATCTCATAATGTTAGTTATTATGGTACTAACCCCCCCAAAACATCTCATAGTGTTAGTTATTATGGTACTAACCCCCCATAACATCTCATAGTGTTAGTTATTATGGTACTAACCCCCCATAACATCTCATAGTGTTAGTTATTATGGTACTAACCCCCCATAACATATTATAATGTTAGTTATTATGGTACTACCCCCCCATAACATCTCATAGTGTTAGTTATTATGGTACTAACCCCCCATAACATCTCATAGTGTTAGTTATTATGGTACTACCCCCCCATAACATCTCATAATGTTAGTTATTATGGTACTAATCCCCCCATAACATATTATAATGTTAGTTATTATGGTACTAACCCCCCATAACATCTCATAGTGTTAGTTATTATGGTACTAACCCCCCATAACATCTCATAGTGTTAGTTATTATGGTACTAACCCCCCCCCCATAACATCTCATAGTGTTAGTTATTATGGTACTAACCCCCCCCCATAACATATTATAATGTTAGTTATTATGGTACTAACCCCCCCATAACATCTCATAGTGTTAGTTATTATTTATTATGGTACTAACCCCCCCATAACATATTATAATGTTAGTTATTATTTATTATGGTACAAACCCCCATAACATCTCATAGTGTTAGTTATTATGGTACTAACCCCCCCATAACATATTATAATGTTAGTTATTAGTTATTATGGTACTAACCCCCCATAACATATTATAATGTTAGTTATTAGTTATTATGGTACTAACCCCCCATAACATATTATAATGTTAGTTATTATTTATTATGGTACTAACCCCCCATAACATATTATAATGTTAGTTATTATTTATTATGGTACTAACCCCCACATAACATCTCATAATGTTTGTTATTGTGGTACTAACCCCCTCATAACATTTTGCTTGTCTGTTATCCTGATGGTGGACATTTTGGGTTCGTCCCAAATGGCACCCTATTCCCTATATAGTGGACTTCTTTTGACCAGTGCTCTATGGGTCTCTGGTAAAACTGTGTAGGGAATAAGGATACCATTTGGGACGCAATGTAGGAGCACTAACCTTGTAGGGGTCACATTAGTAATGGTCCGATTGATATTCTGAAGTAGCCTAATACTTAGATCCGTGGAATCAGATGGTCAGCGTTGAGATGAAATGGTCTATTAATAGTGTACTGATTGGCTCACATAAACAGCATCAGATTTTTTTATCAACACATTGGACTGTTCTCTCTCTGCTTGTCCTGTGGTTGCAGAGTGAGTAGTCTATGACTTGGGTGGCTGGAGTCTTTGACAATTTTTAGGGTATTCCACTGACACCGCCTGGTATAGAAGTCCTGGATGGCAGAGAGCTCCGCCCCAGTGATGTACTGGGCTGTACGCACTACTCACTGTAGCGCCTTTCGGTCGGATGCCAAGCAGTTGCCATACCAAGCGGTGATGCAACCATTCAAGATGCTTTCAATGATGCAGCTGTAGAAGTTTATGAGGATACCATGCCAAATCTTTTCAGCCTCCTGAGTGGGAATCGATGTTGTCGTGCCCTCTTAACGACAATGTTGGTCTGTGTGGACCACGATAGATCCTTAGTGATGTGGACACCAAGGCACTTGAAGCTCTCGACCCACTCCTCTACAGCCCTGTCAATGTGAATGGTGGCGTACTCGGCCCTCCGTTTCCTGTAGTCCACGATCAGTTCCTATGTCTTGCTGACGATGAGGGAGAGGTATAGCTTCAAAACATGGTTACCACTATTATCTTGTTCTCATGGATTTTTTATGGATTTTTTTTTTTTGACCAGGTAAGTCACTGAGAACACGTTTTCTTTTACAGTAACGCCCTGAACATTGCTGGTGGTCAGTCCTTAAATACATAGCTCTGTCTATGAATTTGAGAGTGCACTCCAGCCCAAACAGTGGGGAGGGGTCTCCGCTTCGTTATTGATTGTTTTGTAAATTGCCCCATTAATGTTCACTCAGTATTCAGTAAATTCAATTTGACACTCAGTATTCAATGTCATCTAGATGACTGTATTCATGCATGCATAATATTAATATGGTACACATCTATATGTAAATAATCCAATATGCAATAATCATCCAATATAACAATATAATATAATATATAATATATTGTATATTCACCTATATGCACATATACAGTAAATATACTGAACAAAAAATATAAATGCAACATGCAACAATTTCAAAGATTTTAATTGAGATACATTTCATATAAGGAAATCAGTCAATTGAAATAAATGAATTAGGCCCTAATCTATGGATTTCACATGACTGGGCAGGGGTCATGTGACTGGGCACATGACTGGGTGGGTGGGCCTATTCCCTCCAAGGCCCACCCACTTAGCAGCCAGGCCCACCCAGTTCACCTGCAGATGATCCCGAATGTGAAGAAGCCGGATGTGGAGGTCCTGGGCTGGCGTGGTCTGCCAAATTCTCTAAAACGATGTTGGAGGCAGTTTATGCTAGAGATATGAACATTCAGTTCTCTGCCAGCTCTGGTGGACATTCCTGCAGTCAGCATGCCAATTGCACGCTCCCTCAAAACTTGAGAAATCTGTGGCATTGTGATGTGTGACAAAATTGAACAGTTTTAAAGTGGATTATATTGTCCCCAGCACAAGGTGCCCCTGTGTAATGATCATGCTGTTTAATCAGCTTCTTGATATGCCACACCTGTCAGGTGGATGGATTATCTTGGCAATGGAGAAATGCTCACCAACAGGGATGTAAACACATTTGTGCACAACATTTGAGAGAAATAAGCTTTTTGTGCATATGGAACATTTCTGGAATTTTTTATTTCAGCTCAAGAAACATGGGACCAACACTTTACATGTCACGTTTATATTTTTGTTCAGTGTACATTTACATGTACAGTACATATTTAAATGTACATGTACTTGATTGTGCAGTGAACTGTACTGTACTTCCAGCCCTCTCCCAATCTTTACTGAAGCTTAGCAGCAGTTACCCTCTCTCATCCTTTCTCTCCCCTCTCTCCTCGCTTTCTCTCTCCCCCCTCTCTCCCCTCTCTCTCCCTTTCTCTCCTCTCTCCCCACTCTCCCCATTCTCCTCCCTCTCTCTCCTCTATATCCCATTTCTCCATCTCCTATCTCTCCCCTCTCCCTCCCTCCCCTCACTATCTCTCCCCTCCCTTTCTCTCCTCTTTCTCTCCTCTCTCTCTCTTCCCTCTCTGCCCTTTCTCTCCCCTCTCTCCCCTCTCTCTCCATCTCTCCCCTCTCTCTCCCCTTGCTCTCCCCTCGCTCTCCCCTTTCTCTTTCTCTCCCCTCCCCTTTCTCTCCCCTCTCTCTCTCCCCTCTCTCTTTGTCTCCTCTCTCCCCTTTCTCTTTATCTCCGTTCTCTCTCCCTTTCTCTTTTCTCTCTCTTCCCTCGCTCTCCCCTCTGTCTTTCTCTCCCCTCTCTCTTCCTTCTCTCTCCCTTCTCTCTTTCTCGCCCTTCTCTCTCCCCTTTCTCTCCTCTCTTTCCCATTTCTTTATCTTCTATCTCTCCCTCCCCTACCCTCTCTCTTCCATCTCTCTCTCCACTTTCTCTCCCATCTCTTCCCTCTCTCCCTTTTCTATTTCTCTCCCCTCTATCCTCCCTCTCTCTCCCCTCTCTCTTCCCTTCTCTCCTCTTTCTATCCCCTTTCTCTCCCTCTCTCTCTCTCTCTCTCTTCCTTTCTCTCCTCTCTCTTCCCTCTCCCTCCCCTCTCTCTTTCTCTCTCCAGTATGTCTTTGCCCAGTCCTCCTCTTGATGTAGACAGATGGGAATTTACTGCAAATCCCGCAGTGATAAGAGGTCACATGACCCGTGTGCAGGAAGTGTGACGTCTGTCTTTTGCCATTTCTCTGCTTTTATCTAGCTGCCCCTGCTCTGATGGCTAGGGGAAATGATGCAGAGTGCCTGCCGGTGAACGGCCTCTCCCTCACAGAAGAAATACATTTTGTGTGGTTCTTTTCAGATTAACAAAATGAGTCCCCAAAAGTGATATGTCAGCCTATGAATGACAGGCATGCTAATTGTTCTCCTAGGATATATGTGACACAATGCTCCAGCAATGGGAGAGAGGGGTCTGACTGCACAATAGGCTGGGAGAAAGTGCAGTGTATAGGTTTTCTTACTTGGGGTCTAAGATTTACTGTAGTCCTATATAAACAGGTCAGAAAGGACTTAATAATTATCTCCTGATCCTGGCAGCTCTGAGCTGAGCCCCAGACTGTTAGCTTATAGGGCACGCGTGTGTGCGTGTGAGTGCGTGCGTGCGTGCGTGTGACCAGATGCAAGGCTTTCGGAGACACAAGACATGATTTCAGAAGCAGCCATGTGGAACCTTCCTCAATTTATTTCTATTTATCAGGAAACCCCAGTATAAGCCTGATCCAGACAGATGCACAACCTCTCTGTCTGTCTGTCTGTCTGTCTGTCTGTCTGTCTGTCTGTCTGTCTGTCTGTCTGTCTGTCTGTCTGTCTGTCTGTCTGTCTGTCTGTCTGTCTGTCTGTCTGCCTGTCTGTCTGTCTGTCTGTCTGTCTGTCTCCTGTCTGTCATCTGTTTGTCTATCTCACTGTCTTCTGTCTGTATCTGTCTGTCTATCTGTCTCCTGTCTGTCATCTGTCTGTCTATCTGTCTTCTGTCTGTCTCTCTCACTGTCTTCTGTCTGTCTCTCTCACTGTCTTCTGTCTGTCTATCTGTCTCTCTCTCACTGTCTATCTGTCAGTCTGTATCTGTCAGTCTGTATCTGTCAGTCTGTATCTGTCAGTCTGTATCTGTCATTCTGTATCTGTCAGTCTGTATCTGTCAGTCTGTATCTGTCAGTCTGTGTCTGTCAGTCTGTATCTGTCTGTCTGTCTGTCTGTCTATCTGTCTCCTGTCTGTCATCTGTCTGTCTATCTCACTGTCTTCTGTCTGTATCTGTCTGTCTATCTGTCTCCTGTCTGTCATCTGTCTGTCTATCTGTCTTCTGTCTGTCTCTCTCACTGTCTTCTGTCTGTCTCTCTCACTGTCTTCTGTCTGTCTATCTGTCTCTCTCTCACTGTCTATCTGTCAGTCTGTATCTGTCAGTCTGTATCTGTCAGTCTGTATCTGTCAGTCTGTATCTGTCAGTCTGTGTCTGTCAGTCTGTGTCTGTCAGTCTGTGTCTGTCAGTCTGTGTCTGTCAGTCTGTGTCTGTCTGTCTGTCTGTCTGTCTGTCTGTCTGTCTGTCTGTCTGTCTGTCTGTCTGTCTGTCTGTCTGCCTGTCTGTCATCTGTCTGTCAATCTCACTGTCTTCTGTCTGTATCTGTCTGTCTATCTGTCTCCTGTCTGTCATCTGTCTGTCTATCTGTCTTCTGTCTGTCTCTCTCACTGTCTGTCTGTCTGTCTGTCTGTCTGTCTGTCTTTTTTTCTCTCTCTCTCTCTCTCTTTCTCTCGCTCACTCCCTCTGTCACTCTCTCTCGCATGTTGACATTTATTGTCATGAGTCTTGTCCTGGAAGCAGAACTGAGTGATTTCCCCTTTCGGTAGGCCAGCTGCAAAGTCAACATTGACTATATTGTAAAAAGTCATGAAAGCAAAAATTTGCTTTTTGATCTTAATTTAAGATTAGGGTTAGGCATTAAGGTTAGCAGTGTGGGTTAAAATCCAATTTCATGACTGTGTGGCTGTGCCAGCTGGTGACCACTCTGCAGAGCTGCCTCCAGAACAACATTCAGGACAAAAAAAACGCTAACTTGCCCCTCCCTCCCCATCTCTCTTTTGTTGGCAGTCCCAGGTGATGCAGCTATGCCAGGCAGTGCTCCAGATGGGGCAGGTGTGTGGGTTTTTAGCCGCGGTGCCCCCCACTCAGACTGGCTGGTTGCCGTCCCTCCCCACTAATGTAGGCCAGTTCCATTAGGAGCTGGGAGCCCACGGCCATTTACCAGGGGTCTAGATTAAGAAAACACACGTGGATGGCCTGGATGATGAATTATTTCTAGTCCAGCCTGTACGCTAAGCAAACAGGCCTTTCCTATTTATACAATGGACACATGCGCACACACACGCGCACACACACATACACACACACACTCACATGCACATCTGCATGCCAGTAGACACAAACATACAGACATAGAGTAGGGCATGTGTAGCCTTGACAAAGACGTTGGTATGTCTCTATGCATCCTCTCCTACTCCACTCTCAGTGATTAGAGATATGTATAATGTCACCTACTAATATGACGTACATTATAATGTCTTGTCTTGAAAGAATATTCTTTGCTTTTTCTGCATGAGAAACAAATGAACACACCAAAAACCTAACATACTAACTACCACCAGTTAGCAACTAGCATACTAACTACCACCAGTTAGCAACTAGCATACTAACTACCACCAGTTAGCAACTAGCATACTAACTACCACTAGTTAACACTTAACATACTAACTACCACCAGTTAACACCTAACATACTAACAACCGCTAGTTAACACCTAACATACTAACAACCGCTAGTTAACACCTAACATACTAATTACCACTAGTTAACACCTAACATACTAACTACCACTAGTTAACACCTAACATACTAACTGCCACTAGTTAACACCTAACATACTAACTACCACTAGTTAACACCTAACATACTAACTGCCACTAGTTAACACCTAACATACTAACTGCCGCTAGTTAACACCTAACATACTAACTACCACTAGTTAATACCTAACATACTAACTGCCACTAGTTAACACCTAACATACTAACTACCACTAGTTAATACCTAACATACTAACTACCGCTAGTTAACACCTAACATACTAACTACCACTAGTTAACATCTAACATACTAAGTACCACTAGTTAACACCTAACATACTACTACCACTAGTTAACACCTAGCATACTAACTACCACTAGTTAACACCTAGCATACTAACTGCCACTAGTTAACACCTAGCATACTAACTACCACTAGTTAACACCTAACATACTAACTAACTACCACTAGTTAACACCTAACATACTAACTGCCACTGGTTAACACCTAACATACTAACTGCCACTAGTTAACACATAGTATGCTAACTACCACTAGTTAACACCTAACATACTAACTACCGCTAGTTAACACCTAGCATACTAACTACCACTAGTTAACACTTAACATACTAACTACCGCTAGTTAACACATAACATACGGACTGCCACTAGTTAACACCTAGCATGCTAACTGCCACTAGTTAACACCTAACATACTAACTACCGCTAGTTAACACCTAACATACTATCACTAGTTAACACCTAACATACTAACTACCACTAGTTAACACCTAACATACTAATTACCATGAGTTTACACCTAGCATACCAACTACCATTTAAAAAAAATATATTTCACCTTTATTTAACCAGGTAGGCAAGTTGAGAACAAGTTCTCATTTACAACTGCGACCTGGCCAAGATAAAGCAAAGCAGTGCGACACAAACAACAACACAGAGTTACACATGAAATAAACAAGCGTACAGTCAATAACACAATAGAAAAAAAGAAAGTCTATATACAGTGTGTGCAAATGGCAAGAGGGGGTATGGTAATAAATAGGCCATAGTAGAAAAGTAATTACAATTTAGCAGATTAACACTGGAGTGATAGATGAGCAGATGAGTTAACACCTAACATAGTAACTATCACTAGTTAACACCTAACATACTAACTACCGATAGTTAACACCTTGCATACTAACTACCACTAGTTAACACCTAACATACTAACTAGTCATACAGTCAAATCCAAAAGAGAATGGTCTAAGCACCTGGTTGTTGTAGTCATTAGCAACAGAGAATGGTCTAAGCACCTGGTTGTTGTAGTCATTAGCAACAGAGAATGGTCTAAGCACCTGGTTGTTGTAGTCATTAGCAACAGAGATTGGTCTAAGCACCTGGTTGTTGTAGTCATTAACAACAGAGAATGGTCTAAGCACCTGGTTGTTGTAGCCATTAACAACAGAGAATGGTCTAAGCACCTGGTTGGTGTAGTTATCAGAAAGCTCCCCACATGTCTCATTCTTAGATTAGTCCAGTCAGGCTAGAACACACAGTGTGTTTGTGTTTCCATTCCACTGTAAAGAGAGATGACGGGGGAAATCAGGCAATGCCGCATGTGTGTTGAATGGGATGGGATGGGGCGATTTTGTCGGACGGGTAGTTCTCAGAATGCCTTGATTCATGTCGCCATCTGCTGGACTGAAGAAAGAACTACAGCCTTGGACAACAGGCATACAGCCATTGTTGTTATTGCTTTTGTAGGTCAACTTTTACTTGCCTGATCCACCATCTTAATCACTGCGCTCTTTTTTTGCGAAACAGAATGTAAGCTACCGTGTATAGGATGGTGGAATGAGGCTATACTTATACTAATGTTTTTTTTTTTTAATTGTTTTTATTGTGTCAACCCACCACTTGTTTTGGTAAAAAACAGCAGAGGGATGGATGTGTTTGCAGTGATATGTTGTTTTGAAGATATACAGTTGATCTAATATCATAATGCATTTAACAGTTATATTCTTCAAGAATCAAGGGCTTTTACCATTCTTTTAAAAGTCCAATCCAGGATGGCCCCTTTAAATGCACAGTATATAAAGTTTGATTTAGTATGTAATTTCGTTTTGTAAAATGAGGGCCTGACAATGTGGCCCCCAGTTTTGTATCATATGTAATTGTGTTCCAGTTTGAATGACAGTGGTTCATTCAAACTCCAGACTTTGAAAAACACTAAATGAATTTACCGGAACAACTGTATTAACTGGGGTTCAGCCACTGGATGGATTATCACTGTCAAAATTGGTCATTTTGTAAGTTGGTTTACATAAAGGTGTCTACTGATCATATCATAACTGAAGTGGATCAGCCAGAGGCTTGAATGACCATGTTCCTGATTGTTTATGACCCAAATATATTCAACAGATAAATGTTTGAAGCAGGTTTTCTTTCCCCACTCACCAGTATTTAAAACCCATTATTTCTTATAAAGAGATATTGTTAGCAGGAAGACAAATATAGAATATACCTGTATTGAAAATGTTCTTGTATAGAAAAGGGCTTTGGGTTATATGTAGGTTCTGGGTGGAATTCCTTTTTTAGTCAATCAACTCATTTATATTTGAAAAGTTTATTTACAAAAATCTACAGACCAGATGGAAAGTGACTCCACTGACATTTTCAATCTCTCCTTTTCCCAGTCGGTAATCCCAACATTTTTCAATCTGACCACCATTGTCCCTGTTCCCAAGAACTCCCAAGGTAACCTGCCTAAATGACTATCACCCTGTAGCACTCACATCTGTAATTATGAATTTGAAAGGCTGGTCATGACACACATCAATACTATCATCCCAGACAACATGGACCCACTCCAATTCGCATACCGCCCCAACAGAACCACAGATGACTCATCCCACTGCCCTCTCCCACCTGGACAAGAGGGGAAGTAACTGTCAGAATGCTTATTCCATAGAATAAAGTTCAGCCTTCAGCACCATAGTACCCTCCAAACTTATCACCAAGTTGGGGACCCTTGGACTGAACACCTCCCTCTGCAACTGGATCCTGGACTTCCTGATGGGCCGGCCCCAGGTGGTGAGGGTAGGCAACAACACCTCCACCACACTGACCCTCAACACGTGGGCCTCTCAGGGGTGCGTGCTTAGTGCCCTCTTGTAGTCCCTGTACTCCCTGTCCACCCACGACTGCATGGCCACACGCGATTCCAACACCATCATCAGGTCTGCTGACGACACGACAGTGGTAGGCTTGATCGCCGATGCCGATGACAGCCTACAGGGAGGAGGTCAAAGACTTGCCAGTGTGGTGCCAGGACAACAACCTCTCCCTCAACATCAGTTAGATCAAGGAGCTGATCGTGGACTACAGGAGAAAGAGGGGAGATCAAGTACCCATCCACATCGATGGGACTGTAGTGGAGCCATTTGAGAGCTTCAAGTTACTACATAATCTCATCATCGTGATGTCTTGACTGGCTGCATGACTGCTTGGTATGGAAAATGCACCGCCCTCAATCACAAAATGCTACAGAGTGTAGTGAGGACAGCCCAGTACATCACTGGAGTCGAGCTCCCTGCCATTCAGGACTTCTATATCAGGCGGCGAGGAAGGCCCGAAAAATTACCAAAGACTCACCACCCAAGCCATGGACTGTTCATTTTGCTACAGTCGGGCAAATGGTACCAGAGCATCGGCTCTCCGTCCAAAATGCTCAGAGAAATCTTCTACCCCCAAGCCATAAGACTGCTAAATGGTTAATTAAATGGTTACACTGCTCTGCACTGACCCTATGCACACTCACAAGACTCTATACTGTATACACACCACATACACACTCACACACATTACACTGACACTACACTTGTGATATAATGGCTGCCGTCACAATGGACAAAAAATGTGCTTTTCTTTAAAAAACAAGGAAAATTCTAAGTGACCCCAAACTTTTGAACGGTAGTGTATGTTTAGAACTCAGTTATACACTGGTGAGCTCTGCAATGGTCACAAGGCTACAATAACTTCCTATTTATGTCTGTTGACTTGTCGAGACTGGACCCGAGCCAATCAACGACCTTACCCTCAACTAGCCCTAGTCGTGAATCTGACCGCAAAGTTGATGTTTCCCACATTCATTAACCACCATAAATCTGATTAGTCCTGATCTGTCCAGTTTAAATGAAAAGTTTCAGCTTCTACGTGTGATAGTCCTCTTTTATTAACGATGTGATTCCGTAGACAAAGGCTCCTGAATAGACTTCAGCTTCACACTGACATCACAAGTGCTTCATGAGATTACATGCATTAAGCTGCTTTAGCTGCAGGAATAGAAACATTAAGAAGTGGAGCCGTCTTAGGTGCACGGGTCATGTGGCGTCTTTGTGAAAGATATGCCCTGTATGACTAACGCTCTTCAACTTGACAGACTATTCTATAAGGGGAAAAAAATAACCCCTTTCTGGACATATTCATTCAGGGGTAAGTTAGTGCATTTACTTGGTATGTTCATGGCATCGGAGTCTCTGAGATATAGGTTGTGTATGCCAGGAATGCATATAGCTCACCTGAGAATGTAACGGAAGGCGTAGAAAATGGTCACGGAGAATAAACTGGAGTGTATTGAGAATCTGGGATTCTAGAGGAAATGTGTTTCTTACCATTAAAATGAATAACTGATTCAGTAAAGCATGCAAAATATTACCGTGTATAAGGGTTGGGGTCAATTGCAATTTAATTTGAAATTCCAATTAAATTCTTGAATTCACTTATTTAGTTGGAAAATGTATGTTGAATTCAATTTGAATTTCACAAATCTTCAAGTTATTGGAATTGTAAAAACATAAAATCTTTGGAATTTAATTGTAATTTAATATTTTTACATTTCACAGTTAATGGAGTTAATGCACATAGTATCAAAAATGTATTGTAGGATGTGTTTTTAATCATATTAACCCGTATCACTATATTTTCAGTATAGCTAGGCTGTCTGAAGTGACACGATCAGCCTGAAAGGCTGAAGGAAGTGAATTTGAATGTGTGGAATTGTTGGAGATCATTTAAATATTTGGAATTGACCTAACATTGGAATTCAGAAGAATTAACTTATATCTGAATTCAAAGACTGACCTGGAATTGAATTCAATGGAATTTACAGGGAGAGAGAATTGAATTAGAATTGAATTTGTGGAATTGACCCCAACCATGCTGTGTATGCCAGGTAATTTGGAAATAGTGATAATATATATTTTCAGGTAAGTATGAAATGTGCATATGGGTGGCAAAGGCTATCTGTTCTTTCCTGGTGTTGGCTAATTCTACTCAATGGATTACGTTTAATTAAATTCTTGTTTAATCTTAAAATGAGTCAACATTTTATATGCATTTTTGGCTGTATCACTATGGACATTATATCCTTATCTAATGCTGACATTACATGTGGTGAGATGACAAGACATTACATTCATGTCAAGCAGTTTGGCCTAAATTTAAGCCAATTTATCTTAAAAACATTTTTTATAAATGTATGGTACATCAACTCTTTGCATCAATTGTGATGCTTTTTAAAATTCTGGGCTCATTCAGTGGTTGAATAAATCTGTCATTTTGGACCTGAGCATAATCAGGGAAATAGATACCTATTTCCTATGCCAGCACGAGAGAGTGGACATTAAGCCTCAATTTAAGAGTATTTAACAGTAGGATTTCACACCAACTATCACATATCTATATGTGTAACGGATGTGAAATGGCTAGCTAGTTAGCGGGTACGCGCTAATAGCGTTTCAATCGGTTACGTCACTTGCTCTGAAACCTAGAAGTAGTGGTTCCCCTTGCCCTGCAAGGGCCGCGGCTTTTGTGGAGCGATGGGTAACAATGCTTCGTGGGTGACTGTTGTTGATGTGTGCAGAAGGTCCCTGGTTCGCGCCCGTGTCGGGGCGAGGTAACGTTTTAAAGTTATACTGTTACATATGCAACATGATCACATCAGAAAACTGTTTTCTGTCCGTTTCCTACTGCTTTATAATGATCTATTGGTGTGGAAATTGTCGGCCTACCATTTCATCAAGAACCGTACCAACGGTACAGTTGCTGTAGATGTGCCACTGTTTTTTGAGAGCCAATTCTAATCAAACACTCAGATATTGGTATGTTGCAAGCATCATAATCAATATTTTGGCCAACTTAACCCAACACCTAGCGAGCTTGTCAATCTGCTCAGATTTGTTTTGGTTGCTTAATTAATGGCTAAGGTGTGGGTTGACAGCCACTGGAACTAGGTTGGACTCCCGGTCAGGGCTACCCCCAGAATTCACTACAGTATATAAACACTGTTCATTCCGTTATTACTTTTAACCCTATCAGTCCTGAGAGCCCAGCAAAAATTGACCTTTTCATTTATTTTACATAAATGTATATTTTATATAGCGCTTATATTTAGCCTTACGATGAAGTGCTTTTACCATTTTATTTTCAGAACAACCAGGACTAGAACACAAAAACTATTTGACATAAACAAATGTCAATTAAAAAAATAAGGTCAGCCAAAGCAAAAACGTGATAGAAATGCATTTATACTGAAGTTGTTTGCTCAGTGGGAAATTAATAACCAACTAGTCAGTAACAACTGTGTGGAGTTTGGATGTTTGTGACAGCAACTATGTGAGCTTATTACAGTATTATAGACATTACGTCATATGTCATTCTATGATCTTCTATGTGTAGAAAAACCCAATACTTTCTAACGAGTGTAGTGTCGCTTGTGAGCTTCATAGAGCAAAACATATTACATGTGCCATTCGGACTCCACGGACGATTTTGTAAAAAAAAAATACCTGATCCCGGGCCCTTTCGGGAACTGCCCTTGTCTCACAAACACCGCTCCAGCTCAACCCTCTTTAATCACACAGACTAATGGTCGGTACCAACGGATGCAGAAGAAATAGACGAATCCAAAAGGTACAACTCAGAAGTCAAACACACAAAGTCCAAATCACGCCGGCATCACGGTGGGACTAATTGGGTTAAACAGCTAATGAACAATAAAGTTGTTCATGATTTTGTAATCGTCTGTTGCAGTGTATGGGAGATTGGAAGCTGAGGCCTAGGGAAGAATGAGTCGTCGCGGGAGCAGGAGGAGGAACAGTCGGAGGAGGAAGAGCCCCACCAGCAGTAAACGTGAGTGGAGGTTATTGGGGCGGATCCTTCAGAGAAATGGGGTTAATCCTGTCATGGCTGGCTGAGTCACGCCCGGCCCATGCACCCACACTATTAAGCCTGCCAATGTTTGGCCAATCGGAGCAGGTGAGGATTACTGTGGTCTCTATGTAACCACAGCTAATGGACAAGAGCCAAGAGGCTCCATCTTGGAATGAATCACACACATTGTGATAAGGTGCCATTTTGTCAAATTGAGCTTGAGAGAAATGCTTCACAGAAAAGGGTCAGTAGTGTATATGAGGATGGCTCAGCAGCCACGAGGCCTATAAGGTTTATACCAAATGCAAGAGTTGGAAAATATTCAACCACAATCCACACTACAATGTATTAATCAATTCATCCTCAGGGATCAACCTTTTAGATACCTTTTGAGAGATTTAGTTCCTCAGTCTCATAGCTTGTCTTGTGCAGTGATATCCATGCTATGGCATTTTGGCCGTACAGTGGTCTTAGTAGTTGTTGTTGTAGTTTTTGAAGTAGGCTATCTTGTATTTCTATCTCCGCATTCCTAAAATGTTAAGGTGTATTCATTTTTGTCTTCCTTACAGAGAGTACCTCTCAATGCGTTTTTCAAAAACAAAACAAAAGTAACAGTGTGGTTTGCCAGGATGATATCACTGAGAAAGGAGAAATTGAATCATTACGCAAAGAAAATATTTTGTCAGACTCTGATGAAGAGGGAAAATACAGTGAGATTCCAAGCAAAGAGAAAAAAGTCAGGCGAGACAGTCAAGGGGAGTCCTCTCGAAACAAAAGGCCACCTAGCATCGCAAAGCAAGAGAACATAGACAGGGGGGTGAAATTCACAACTTTGGTAACCATTGACGATTTGCAACCGTCATCTTCAAAAATCATCTTTCAGCACTCTCGTATTGGCTCGAATATGAAGTTTGAAATTCAAGAAATTCTACAGTCCGATAACTCAGGGATCAAGACAGTATATGTATTCGAAAGTCAACAGGGGGCTACCGGAGAGCCTTGTGTCCAGAGTCAACGTGAGAAGAGACTCAGTCCAAATAATGATTTAATTCAGCAGTCATGGACTCTAAACCCAAATGTAAACATCACAGTGCACAGTCAAAACAAGAAGCACAACTACGAATTTAACTTTCCAGAAAGCAGCAAGGATACAGGGGTCACAGCAGGACATAGCACTGCCTCAAGGTGTTGTGGGGAATTGGCCTGCCGCAAAAGCTGCTGTGATGATCAATTTGCTTTTCACCGTCCGCCCAGCAACAATGACACCGACTTCACATTGGCAGGTGGGTCCTCCAGCCCATCCCCTTTGCCTGACTTCTGGAAAAGCACAGATGCACTATGTGACATTCCCCCACCATGTGAGTTTTCCGACTGTAAATATGAACCCCTGGCAGACCTTACCGAAGACATAGCTTCCTGTCAGATTGGAGCTTGTTGTACTATGGACAAACAGCAATGGTTATTCAGTCCACCACCCTCCATGAGGCACCATAAAGACTCTGGTTGCCCCTACTCACTTGATGGTGAAGACAGTGCCCATTTGGCATCTTTCTTCGACAGCGTATCGGAATCAGACAACTATGAACCCATGTTCATGAGACCACCATTGTCAGTGAGCAGGTCCAGTTACACCAAAGACTTCATCCAAAACCACGAGATGAAGACCCAGATGCGTAACAATAGCATAGCTACCGTAGAATGCAAAACCTGCTCGGCGTCCAGTTATCTACAAAAGCCGACGAAGAGGCGGCGGACTTTCCCTGGAGTGAAAGAAGAACCAAGTCAAATGCAGGAGGGCCTACCTTCGTGGGAGGGAAGGGAGTCCTTTTCGTCTGGCACCATCTCCTCTTACATGATGGAGTCCCTGCCGCTCCAAGCAGAGAGACTAAGCAGACTGACAGCAGACCACCAGGAAGATGAGAGGCTTTGTCCCTTTAGTGCATTGAGTCGTAAATCCTCCCGAAGCAGCTACAGTTACAGACCCAGCTCCAGCAATGCAAACAGCCAGCTCGAGACACAGCAACAACTGATCCATCCGTCCTACGCATCTACGTCCGAGGAGGCTGTAGAAGAGGTCTTCCAGTTACCAGAGCCGAGGCACCTACCATGTGAAGAACCCAGAGGACCCGACATGGACTTTGGAGGGAATGCATTGGCGGACATGGCTTTCGGAGTGGAGCAGATCGAGGTGGCAGAGAGCGGCTTTGATGAAGACATGGGGGAAGTGGAGGACCACAGCCTAGATCCCACGATGGAGGAGCTCACACAGAGGGACCTGCTCATTCAGGTCTTCCCTCCCTCCCCTTCCAAACTGTCATCCCAAGAGAATTCAGTTTCCGATCTTCAATCCATGCGGCGAAGAGGATCAGTCATGGCCATAACAACAGGGGGCACTGAGCAAAGGTTATTGCAGAGTGTCTCCAAACTAGCAGAGAGCGCAGCTCTGAATAGTCCCCACTGGGACGCCTTCAATGTAATCCCAGAGGCACGGTCTGTGTTCCCCATACTGGACATGGAGATGGACTCAGGAATCACAAGTAAAGCTACAGAGGAAGTTAGACTAACCCCGAAAAGGTCTCTTACTGTAAGAGCTAACATCTCCAGCCCTACTCTTTCACAGATCGAGGAGGGGAAAGAACCTCCTCCAAAATACAAGATTGTAGAGGATTCAGGCATGGAAATTACAGAGGCACCCAGTCCAGATCATGAATCTCAAGACCAAGAGACAGAAAGCAAGTGGAAGCCCAAGCTATATCAGACAGATTCTACAGCGGAAAAACAAAGTGTGTCCAAATGTGAGTTGTACCAATCTCACGTTTTTCACTAATCAAAGCCTAAGACATTGATTCCAAATCCCCACTTGTCCCAGAGGGACCACCAGTTTCAATCATATGGTTTAGATGATATAGGGGGGGTCAGAAAGTGTTCTCATATGGGTATCCTTTATTTATTTTCTGAAGCCTCCTTAGAGGTCAAGGACAACGGCCCCGAGCACTGGGCTAAGAGACGGAATCTCTTCAAGGACAGCAAGCAATGGAGCTCTATAGGAGGAAGCTCCATAACCAGCAGCGTCAATGAGGAGTCAGGTAGGCACCCTAATGTCCCCTAATCTAGAACCAGCCGCAACACAGATATTGAGTGGTATGCCTTTATTGCTATGACCAGACATAACAAGGCAATCAGAACTGTATGAACAGGAGGTAGAATATGATATAAGTCGTATTTTAGGCGTGTCAGCGATACCATAGGTTTCCACAATTGGGTTGATTGGGTTGTAGTCATTGTAAATCTATTGTAGGTATTGCAGAAAAGGGAAGGAAATGGCATCTCCCATAAATAAGCACAACAACGCTTTCACTTCATGCTCTTTTTTTATTTAAAAAAAGCTTATGTGTTTTGACTTTCGTCAGCAGGTGCAATCTGGTGAAAAAAAACACAACAACAATTCCACCTACTTTACTATTTGTTGTTTTTCAGATTGCACCTGCTGACGGGAAGGCCTACGTTCCCACAAAGAAAGGTGCCCAACATCCCTCCCCCCCCAAAAAGCAAGCTTTGACGAAGTCGAAAGTCGAAATGCGCCCACTTTTTAAAAATAAAACAGAACTCCGTGAACTAAACATGTTGTTGTTGTGGTTATTTAAGGCAGATGCTATCACTTTGACTTTTCTGGAATACCGGAACCAATGATGTATAAGTCATTAACAGAAAACTTGTTTCTGAAAACTAGTAATGGAATGTCATGTCATGTCATTCTATGTGTGCTTATGCCACTGTGTAGGAATTTCAGAAGACAGTCGTTCTGTTGACATGGCAAGGGACCTTGGAGATAAGGGTTTCTACACAGAAACCTTCCACTGTGCGTCATGGATTTACAGTGGAGACGAAGTCAGTCCGGCTGCTGGGACAGTTCCTCCTGGTCTCCAACCTCGAACTGTCACAAGTAGGACACCTTTCTACATTCCTTACATCACGGTATTGGGGCCTTCTCCAATAAAGTCAGTCAATTCAGAGATTGAAAATCAGTTAACAAATTAAAATCTACTTTAAGAAAATAATCAACGTGCCAGAGTTTGGCGTAGCGTTCTAAGCTCCCAACTCTGGCTGATGTATACCACCTGGCGACAGAGGTTTGAGCCCTGTGTCGGCCACCCTATGTCTATGGCCATACTACCTTTCCCTCTGTACTGTCAAGAAAATGTTACTAAAATATCTAAGGAGGTCCTGTAAAACAAATACTACTTCTACCACTACTGATGTTACTTCTACATGTACATGCTAGTCATTTAGCAGAAGCTCTTATCCAGAGCGACTTGCAATAGTGAGTGCATACATATTCATATTTTATTACTACTCCTACCACCACCAATGTTCTTTATGTTATCAACAATTTAATAGAACTCATGAAGGTGAAAACATAGATGGACCATTCTTACTTAATTGGTTCTTCTCTCTGCAGTTCGTGAGAGGACGGTCAAGATTTGGAAAGGAATGGGAGAGTATCCCTGGGGGTTCAGAATACAGTTTTCCAAACCTATTGTGGTCACAGAGGTCGACACAAGTAAGTCCATTTGTGTACCCTCCAGGTTCTATATATTATATATATATATATATTATATATATTATATATATATATATATATATTATATATATATATATCCAGGTTATATTATATTAGATATTTTATCGCCCTCCAGGTTCCCTTGGAGAGTTCATCAATGAGCTTGACGCCCTGATAAGTTCCTTTCCTGAGGATGGCTCACCTCTCACAGTTCTGGGTGACTTTAACCTCCCCACGTCTACCTTTGACTCATTCCTCTCTGCCTCCTTCTTTCCACTCCTCTCCTCTTTTGACCTCACCCTCTCACCTTCCCCCCCTACTCACAAGGCAGGCAATACGCTTGACCTCATCTTTACTAGATGCTGTTCTTCCACTAATCTCATTGCAACTCCCCTCCAAGTCTCCGACCACTACCTTGTATCCTTTTCCCTCTCGCTCTCATCCAACACTTCCCACACTGCCCCTACTCGGATGGTATCGCGCCGTCCCAACCTTCGCTCTCTCTCCCCCGCTACTCTCTCCTCTTCCATCCTATCATCTCTTCCCTCTGCTCAAACCTTCTCCAACCTATCTCCTGATTCTGCCTCCTCAACCCTCCTCTCCTCCCTTTCTGCATCCTTTGACTCTCTATGTCCCCTATCCTCCAGGCCGGCTCGGTCCTCCCCTCCTGCTCCGTGGCTCGACGACTCATTGCGAGCTCACAGAACAGGGCTCCGGGCAGCCGAGCGGAAATGGAGGAAAACTCGCCTCCCTGCGGACCTGGCATCCTTTCACTCCCTCCTCTCTACATTCTCCTCTTCTGTCTCTGCTGCTAAAGCCAATTTCTACCACTCTAAATTCCAAGCATCTGCCTCTAACCCTAGGAAGCTCTTTGCCACCTTCTCCTCCCTCCTGAATCCTCCTCCCCCTCCTCCCCCCTCCTCCCTCTCTGCTGATGACTTCGTCAACCATTTTGAAAAGAAGGTCGACGACATCCGATCCTCGTTTGCTAAGTCAAACGACACCGCTGGTTCTGCTCACACTGCCCTACCCTGTGCTTTGACCTCTTTCTCCCCTCTCTCTCCAGATGAAATCTCGCGTCTTGTGACGGCCGGCCGCCCAACAACCTGCCCGCTTGACCCTATCCCCTCCTCTCTTCTCCAGACCATTTCCGGAGACCTTCTCCCTTACCTCACCTCGCTCATCAACTCATCCTTGACCGCTGGCTACGTCCCTTCCGTCTTCAAGAGAGCGAGAGTTGCACCCCTTCTGAAAAAACCTACACTCGATCCCTCCGATGTCAACAACTACAGACCAGTATCCCTTCTTTCTTTTCTCTCCAAAACTCTTGAACGTGCCGTCCTTGGCCAGCTCTCCTGCTATCTCTCTCAGAATGACCTTCTTGATCCAAATCAGTCAGGTTTCAAGACTAGTCATTCAACTGAGACTGCTCTTCTCTGTGTCACGGAGGCGCTCCGCACTGCTAAAGCTAACTCTCTCTCCTCTGCTCTCATCCTTCTAGACCTATCGGCTGCCTTTGATACTGTGAACCATCAGATCCTCCTCTCCACCCTCTCCGAGCTGGGCATCTCCGGCGCGGCCCACGCTTGGATTGCGTCCTACCTGACAGGTCGCTCCTACCAGGTGGCGTGGCGAGAATCTGTCTCCGCACCACGTGCTCTCACCACTGGTGTCCCCCAGGGCTCTGTTCTAGGCCCTCTCCTATTCTCGCTATACACCAAGTCACTTGGCTCTGTCATATCCTCACATGGTCTCTCCTATCATTGCTATGCAGACGACACACAATTAATCTTCTCCTTTCCCCCCTCTGATAACCAGGTGGTGAATCGCATCTCTGCATGTCTGGCAGACATATCAGTGTGGATGACGGATCACCACCTCAAGCTGAACCTCGGCAAGACGGAGCTGCTCTTCCTCCCGGGGAAGGACTGCCCGTTCCATGATCTCGCCATCACGGTTGACAACTCCATTGTGTCCTCCTCCCAGAGTGCTAAGAACCTTGGCGTGATCCTGGACAACACCCTGTCGTTCTCAACTAACATCAAGGCGGTGACCCGTTCCTGTAGGTTCATGCTCTACAACATTCGCAGAGTACGACCCTGCCTCACGCAGGAAGCGGCGCAGGTCCTAATCCAGGCACTTGTCATCTCCCGTCTGGATTACTGCAACTCGCTGTTGGCTGGGCTCCCTGCCTGTGCCATTAAACCCCTACAACTCATCCAGAACGCCGCAGCCCGTCTGGTGTTCAACTTTCCCAAGTTCTCTCACGTCACCCCGCTCCTCCGCTCTCTCCACTGGCTTCCAGTTGAAGCTCGCATCCGCTACAAGACCATGGTGCTTGCCTACGGAGCTGTGAGGGGAACGGCACCTCCGTACCTTCAGGCTCTGATCAGGCCCTACACCCAAACAAGGGCACTGCGTTCATCCACCTCTGGCCTGCTCGCCTCCCTACCTCTGAGGAAGTACAGTTCCCGCTCAGCCCAGTCAAAACTGTTCGCTGCTCTGGCACCCCAATGGTGGAACAAACTCCCTCACGACGCCAGGTCAGCGGAGTCAATCACCACCTTCCGGAGACACCTGAAACCCCACCTCTTTAAGGAATACCTAGGATAGGATAAAGTAATCCTTCTAACCCCCCCCCCTTAAAAGAGTTAGATGCACTATTGTAAAGTGGTTGTTCCACTGGATATCATAAGGTGAATGCACCAATTTGTAAGTCGCTCTGGATAAGAGCGTCTGCTAAATGACTTAAATGTAAATGTAAAATGTACCGTATTTGTACTATGTGCAACTTATCATGCTAATAAATGCACAGCAAAGGTTACTCAGACAATATTTTCAATTGTATTGTTTGCTTGATAAAGATGCAGTTTGCTCAACAAAGAATTTGCTTCCTTTTAAAAGAGACCGATTTAGTATATTTTTAATTTTTAGGCGGACATTTTGTGTCACAGCACCAATTGCCAAGCAGTTTGATGTTTTTGACAGATATTATCGCTGCTGCAAGTGTCCGTTGGCAGTATCTAGCAAACCACACTGCTAGCTCAGCTGTAAGCCAAGCTCCTCCCTTCTGGTTTCAGATGGAGCAGCCGAGGAGGCGGGGCTATTGGTGGGAGATTTTGTCATGGCCGTCAATGGGATCGATGTCACCAGTATCCCCCACTCTGAGGCAGCTGACCTGGCAAGACAAGGTAAGAATAATATAGGCCAACATGTTAATTGTTAGGTCATGGTACTGCACAAGTATGTGGTTAGAATTTGCTATAAAGGATAATGCACCACAAGAGGTTGGTGGTACCTTCATTTTGGAGGACAGGCTCGTGGTAATGGCTGGAGCGGAATCTCTGGAATGGTATGAAATACATCAAACACATGGTTTCCATGGTTTCCATGTGTTTTATTCCATTCCATTCACTCCGTTCCAGCCATTATTATGAGCCGTCCTCCCCTCAGCAGCCTCCTGTGGAGTGCTCATCAGGTACCTATTCACAAGCCAAAACTGACTTAAAGGACAGCATGTCCTGACAAACACTTTGCTATCATGTTTAGTTTTTTTAGTATGTGATTGAGAATGGAATCCCCTATTATTTGGTTTTTGATAGGCCCAGACCTCCTGACTATGACCATTGGCTCAGACATCGGTCGAGGCCCCAACACCCCCAGACCTACCTGCCGGGGCTACCTCCATAAACGCACCCAGTCTGGCCTGATCAAGGGTTGGAGAAGGAGGTGGTTCGTGCTCAGACATGACTGCTGCCTGTACTACTACAGACATAAAAAGGTGAGCACAGCATCCTGGTAACTCGTCACGTGCCTTTAGAGAAACTACCCTACTGTGTTTTGGATCCAAAAGGGACATTTCAAATTCAAAGTTTGTCAGACGTTTTGCATACCTCATAATTGCTCTTCAGTCAAGCTGTATTATATTCCACACTATGTGTTGTGTAAATGCCCCTGTAGGACAACATTACATATGAGGTGAACTATCCCTACTTTCTTACACAACAATATTCTCCCAGAAGTTTAGAAAAGGTGAATTGGGCCTGGAAATCGATTAACAGGAAGTCACGTATGATATTAGTTTTCTTTGAAGGGCTTACAGTAACTATGACGTGTGTGGTTTGTGGTATTCTCTTTAAGTGGATGAAAGAGTGTCCAGATAAACATGGCTTAACAGTCATCCACATGGCACCACTCCTTCACTCTAACAGTCATCCATATGGCACCACTCCTTCACTCTAATAGTCATCCTCAAGACACCACTCCTTCACTCTAATAGTCATCCTCAAGGCACCTCTCCTTCACTTTAATAGTCATCCTCAAGACACCAACTATTCACTTACAATCTCCACTGACAGCCAGTGTATTCTGTTGCAGGATGAGGGGAGGAAGCGAGCTCTGTCATCTTTTAAGCTAGAGGGAGCAGATGTTGGAGGGGACCCCTCCCTGGGGAAACCCTTTGTGTTCAAGTGCTGCCCCCTGTCTGCCAACCGAGTGTACTACTTCTCCGCTACATCCAACCTGGAGATGAAAAGGTATCGATAGAGTAGTAGTCCTTGCATAGTGTTTATTGCGTTTTTATGTCGTTTTGTGTATGACCAGACTAATTTCAGATAGAAATGCACGTTATAGATCTATCATTCATTCTCATTAAAAGAAAGTATGATAAGGTACTAGATCTATTCTATGTGCCGTATTTCTACGCTTCTTCTCCATTCCATTTTTGGTTTATTTTTACTTTCGGTTTTGTACATCAGCTGAAAATACAATATTTGGGGTTATTGAAAATATTTTCCACAGTGGTTTAGATGGTACCATGATTCTCTATGGCTATGCTATACATTGCTTGTAGTCACAAACTGAAATTAGATTTGAAACATTTTAGAATTTTAGAAACCAGGAAATAGCAGAGCACTAAATTGTACATACAACGCTAATAACAAGTTATTTATTGAAATAAATATCTGTGATATTGCTCACCTGCTGTTTTTCATGTTTTAGGTGGTTGGATGCCATGGACAGAGCTGTTCATCCTGTAACACAGGTAAGGATTGTTGTCAAACACTGAAAACATGTAGAATTTATATCCAGTTATTCTTACAAGCTAATCTAAAATAAAATATACAATCTTTCTTGAAATTCTGTATTGCATTCCATCATGCATATTTTTAACTGTGGAGGATATAATCAAAGTTGGTTTTTGGGGGGAACGATTCAAATAAATGAGGCATGTTGTTGTCCATGCTGAGACTATAGCCTATAGAACTAATCCCTGCCCTGACCTCTCATGTGGCAGAATCACGTGTGGGTGGATGTGACTCGCCACAACGCCAGCCTCCCCCCACTGGCCGTGAAGAACCCAGAGTGCCTGGGCCTGCTTCACCAGATAGACAGAAATAACAAGGACACGTGGGTGCAACACTACTGTACACTGAAGGACGGCTGTCTCTACTTCTACGCAGGCATCCGCTCAACTCACGCTCTGGGTATGTTGTGATGGCATGCCTCACCTTGATCATTAAAAAAAAAAGGTATTTAACTAGGCAAGGCAGTTATGAACAAAATCTTATTTTCAATGACGCATAGGAACAGTGGGTTATACTGCCTTGTTCAGGGGTAGAACAACAGCTTTTTAACTTGTCAGCTCGGGGATTCGATCTTGCAACCTTTCAGTTACTAGTCCAACGCTCTAACCACTAGGCTACCTGCCGCCATAATGTTGACACTGAGGAGACTATCTGTGTTGTCCATTTAGGAAAATTGATTAGGAGTTATTGATGATAAAGATAAATTATAAATGCATGATGATATGATATTTAGATGAGAAACCATATTCTGTTTAACCCATATGTCAATGAATGGGAATCAATGTCTGAGACATTATTAGTGTGGTGTTTTTCGTTGTCAATAACTTATTAGCGAGGTTTTGTTTTTTAACCCATTAAATGACATTATTTGCACTCCTTGGAGAAGCCTCCTCTGCTAAATACTGTAATATACAGTATCTGACTGCCTCTAGAAGCCTCCTCTGCTAACTACTGTAATATACAGTATCTGACTGCCTCTAGAAGCCTCCTCTGCTAACTACTGTAATATACAGTATCTGACTGCCTCTAGAAGCCTCCTCTGCTAACTACTGTAATATACAGTATCTGACTGCCTCTAGAAGCCTCCTCTGCTAACTACTGTAATATACAGTATCTGACTGCCTCTAGAAGCCTCCTCTGCTAACTACTGTAATATACAGTATCTGACTGCCTCTAGAAGCCTCCTCTGCTAACTACTGTAATATACAGTATCTGACTGCCTCTAGAAGCCTCCTCTGCTAACTACTGTAATATACAGTATCTGACTGCCTCTAGAAGCCTCCTCTGCTAACTACTGTAATATACAGTATCTGACTGCCTCTAGAAGCCTCCTCTGCTAACTACTGTAATATACAGTATCTGACTGCCTCTAGAAGCCTCCTCTGCTAACTACTGTAATATACAGTATCTGACTGCCTCTAGAAGCCTCCTCTGCTAACTACTGTAATATATATATCTGACTCCCTCCAGGGGGGATCTACTTACATGGGTACACTGTGAGGGAACAGTCCTTGGGATCCAAGAAATCCACCATTGAACTGAAACCCCCTTCGGAAGAGTTCAAAACGTTCTATCTCTGTGCTGAAAACCCCATGGAAAACAAACGGTGAGATGTTCACACATTTTACACGTTGGCACATTTTAAGTAAGCATTTCACTGTACTGTTTACACCTGTTCCCACTGGGCACAGACAACATTTCAATGTCCAGTTTTGATTTACATTTGGTTGATTTGTCAACTAATGTGAATTCAACAAAAAAGTTCACCATGTCATTGGATTTAGGTTAAAAGTTGGTTGAAAAAAAGAAAAAACTTACTTAAGTTGAGGACTTTTTGCAAATCCAAACAATTTTCCACTTTGATTCAACGTTTTTTTGTTGTTGAAATTGCTTGGAAACAATGTTGATTTAACCCGTTTTTGCCCAGTGGGTTGTATCCTGTGCACGTTTATAAATAAACTTTTGACACTTTTTACACAAAGTAAACTCTTATTGCATTGATTTAGGAAGGAATAAAGGCACAGCTTTTTAACATGACATAATACTGTATGCTTGGAAATACCTTCGCGATAATTAATCAATTCTGAAGTTCATGTTCACAGATGGATCTTGTCTATAAAAGCATCCGCAAAAAAATGGCTACCATACCATCAGGCCGTTCAGGACTACATGAATCGACCACCAGAGGAGACCAGAATGTGAGCTCGATGGATACTCCTCGCATCGCAACCAACCTTTACTGTCCTAGCTTCTGGTTTGGTTTAACCAAAAGCATGTTAAAGGATCACTTTACTCAAAAACCTGTAATGATGCAAAACATATCATCATCATCGCAGTTTTTACTCTGTACTGAAAAACTTGACTACTGACATGCACAATGGGATTTCGGGGGGATTGTATTAGCAGTGAACTTATGATCAAAATACTAAAGTATATCGTTTTTGAGTGACCTATCCCTTTAAAATTGGTTATGTTTGACGTTCCCTTGAAGGATTCCATGTAAAGCTGGAAATTGAATGGGACTTTGAGTATTTCAATGCAGTTTAACTTCAGGTCGCTTTACTCTACCCTGAGTGTCAGTCAGTTTACGTTATCATGCAAGAGTACAAACACACAGACCTGGGACCAGTCTTACCCTTGTTGGACGACCAGCGGTTCAAGGCATTTACAGTGTGTTCACTTCAGAAAAATGATTACCGGCACTTTGGGAAAACTACTCTTTAACTAACAGTGTACTTTGAAGATGTCCATAGTCTTTATTTTGTAATTTTGGGGGGGGGAAATATTTTTTATTTTAAATAGACCTTGGAGTATTGTAGAGTATGTTGTAAAAGAAGATAGAATGTTTTTCACAGATCCATTCACATTTTGAAGTAATTAAATTTTAGAATTCATCTGCTGCTATGCTTTTACAACAATTTCTCCAGATTCTCACTGAACAGTCTGCAAGTAATTGGTAATTGAAGGAGTTTCTGGCATTATGCATTTCATACGCATTTGTAAACATATGATATGGATGGAGTTGTGGATATGGATGGAGTTGTGGATATGGATGGAGTTATGGATATGGATGGAGTTGTCTGGAGGATTTTGAATTGTTGCTATGGGCTTGTTGTATGTTTTGATACTTGTTAGCTTCCTTAGCAATACTGCACTACACCATTTCAGAGATGATGATGTTGGCTGAATAATAAATACATAATAAATTACATGACAGTTTGACTATAATAAGACAACTCTATCATCTATCATTGCTACACAACACCAACAACAAATAAAACATATTCTTGTTTGATTTTTATGGGTAAGCATGTTGAGCTGTTTACTGATTTGACATGAAGGAATATTATACAGTATATATGATGATACATTTGATACAGAAAAACGGATTATTAGTGATTTACTCTGTATTATAAACTGGGTGGTTCGAGCCCTGAATGGTGATTGGCTGAAAGCCGTGGTATATCAGACTGTATACCACAGGTATGACAAAACATTTATTTGTACTGCTCGAATTACGTTGGTAACCAGTTTATAACAGCAATAAGGCACCTCGGGGGGGTTGTGGTACATTGTCAATATACCACGGCTAAGGGCTGTATCCAGGCACTCAGCGTTGCGTCGTGCCTAAGAACAGCCCTTAGCCGTGGTATATTGGCCATATACCACACCCCCTAGGCCCTTATTGCTTAAATCTAAAATGTATCAATATGTGAAAGTTTACTAGTTAAAGCTGCAGATGCTGATGGATAGTACAGAATGGATTCATCCTATGAGTTAAGTCTGCTTCAGAATGGGTTGAGAAGTGTTCAGCTGCTCCAGTATGGTCTTAGACCCCGCAGCCAGCCACGTAGGACCTCAGGTCCTGATTCTGACAGTGAAGGCGCCAAGCCACCCTAAAATGTACACACACCATCATGTTGATATTTGATATATAGACATTAAATATCAGCTATAAGACAACAGAACATAATGTGGAATTGAAGGATGATAGAAGACTTGGAAACGGTTTACATTACGTAGGCATTAATTTTAGGGTAATTTTAAGGGAGTATATCAGTTAGATAATTACCATGTACAGGCAGTTCTTACCATTTAAGTTCTTCTAAAGGTGAGAGCTAATCCCATTTATACATAGCCTTGTAGAGTGATATTGGGCTACAGGTAACATAAAGTATGGCAAATTCTTTTGTAACTTAAATGTTTTTGTAACATAGTACTTTCAGGGAAACCTGCCACCTTACCATGCCCCGATTCCGTTCGGGTCCAACACCACACGCTTGGCACAACGGATCGCCACTGTGATGTCATCAGTTAGCAGCTCTGTCAGAAGAAAGAGGAAACCTTTAGTCATAGTACCGTCCGGGAAACAGGAGGACCCGAAAGCTTAAAAAACAACAACAATAGCAGCAGATTACTGTACAATGAAACAATGCAGGTAAGTTGGGTCAGGGTTTTACGATAGAGAAGTAGGCCTGCCGGGAGCCCCAGTGTCTGTTTATTCTCATTTTGACTGTATTCAAATGTAACATCAGAATTATGTAAGATCAACATTATAGTGCCTTCAGAAAGTATTAATACCCCTTGACCTATTACACATTTTGTTGTGTCACAGCCTAAATTCAAAATTGAATTTATCACCCATCTACAGACAATAGCGAAAACATGTTTTTAGAAATTTGTGCAAATTTATTGAAAATTAAATACAGACATATCTAATTTACATAAGTATTATTAACCTTGATTGTACACCATTTGCACATTATTCTTTGTTTATTAAGTTGGATGTTGATCATTGCGAGATTTTTGAAGTCATTTTCAAGTCTTGTCATGAATTTTCATGCCGATTTAAGTTAAACTGTAACTATGTCACTCAGGAAAATTCACTGTCTTCTTGGTAAGCAACTCCGGTGTATATTTGGCCTTGTGTTTTAGGTTATTGTCCTGCTGAAAGATATAATTGTCTCCCAGTGTTACGTATACACTGGGAGTCGGAAAGCAGGTGCAGAAGGTGAGTTTAATACGGAACAGATACAAAAGAACAAACATGGGAAGCGTACTGAACCTGAGAGACAATCAATAACACCTCAGGACTGATGAACACAGAGGGCTAAATAAAGGGGAAGTAATCAGGTTTGTGATTAGGATTTTCCTTTGGGCTTTTTCCTGTGCTTAGCTCTATTCTGTTTCTTTTTATCCTAAAAAAAACTCCCTAGTCCTTGCCAATGACAAGCATACCCATAACATGATGCTGCCATCACCATGCTTGAAAATATGAAGAGTGGTACTCAGTGATGTGTTGTGTTGGATTTGCCCCAAACATAACGCTTTGTATTCAGGGCATAAAGTTAATTATTTTCCACATTGTAGTATTACTTTAGTGCCTTATTGCAAACAGGATGCATGTTTTAGAATATTTGTATTCTGTACAGACTTCCTTCTTTTCATTCTGTCATTTAGGTTAGTATTGTGGAGTAACTACAATGTTGTTGATTCATCCTCAGTTTTCACAGCCATTAAACTCTGTAACTTTTTAAAATCACCATTGGACTCATTGAGTGGTTTCCTTCCTCTCTGGCAACTGAGTTAGGAAGGACGCCTGTATCCTTGTAGTGAATGGGTGTATTGATACACAATCCAACGTATAATTAATAACTTCCCCATGTTCAAAGGGATATTCCATGTCTGCTTTTTTAAATTTTTAACCATCTACCAATAGGTGCCCTTCTTTGCGAGGCATTGGAAAACCTTCCTGGTGTTCGTGGTTGAATCTGTGTTTTGAAATTCGCTGGTCAACTGAAGGACCTTACAGATAATTGTATGTGTGGGGGTACAGAGATGAGGTAGTTATTCAAAAATCATGTTAAACACTATTATTGCACACAACTTATGTGACTTGTTAAGCAAATTTGCACTCCAGAATTTGTAAAAATGTCTTAAAACATAACTCTACTTTGACATGAAGGGGTATTGTGTGTGTGTAGGCCAATGACACTAAATCTCTATTTAATCCATTTTAAATTCAGGCTGTAACACAACAAAATAAGTGGAATAAGTCAAGGGGTACACTGCCAATAGCCCTCAACCCGGCACATTTCTTGTCAAAAGTAATGCTCTATGTATGCGATGCCATTCGGTATGCAGGCTACTCACGGTTGCAGCGGATACCACAGACGTTCTTAGCCCCCGGGGTACGTCCGTCGTCACACCAGTAGCGGCTGTTGATCTGGAAGATGCCATAGTCGGTGGAGCCGTCGGTGTTGCGGTTGGTGGCCTGGGTATTGTAGCTCGACTCCCATTTAGACAGGCACACCCCTTAGAGGACATATAGTCACGCGGTGGATGTCAACATTATCCTCAGTGTAAGGTTAGCTATGGTAAGATATTTTCGGAGCTCATAAACATACAACCATATGCGCACACACACACACAAACACACACACACACACACACACACACACACACACACACACACACACACACACACACACACACACACACACACACACACACACACACACACACACACACACACACACACACACACACACACACACATCCTCAAAGACCACGATCAAGTATATTATCACTCACAGTTGGGGAGGCTGTTTCCAGCGTAGCCATCCATTCCGGATGCCTTCAGCGCTCTGGCCAGCTCACATCTGTCATACACCTTAGCACTGGCCACAGCCACAAGCAGGAGAACAACAAGAGCTCTCATTCTGAACAGACAGACAGCAAGGTCTAATGGATTGGATGAAAAGAAGGCCTGTGTCTCTAAAAGTGTGAACAAGTAAACTGCAGCTTCCTTATAAAGGCTCAGGATGAAAGAGACATTGATATCACACTATTTACACAATAGATATGTGCCAACAGCTTCTGCAAAAAGTAGTGATTGTGAAACTGAGGGTTTTCCCATTTAACCTTTTGTTAGGCAGACTTTTTTTTCTTGGTGGTTGCTTGTTTACTTAAAGGACACAAAGATATGACAGTCCCAAAATGTCATAACATATGATTTAGATACAGTATTAAACGCATAGTGGGTATTTTTTAAGACAAAGACTTAATTCAGTGTTTAAAAAGTGTATATTCAGTATCATGATTATGCCCAGTAGATTAGATTTAAGGTACTGTATTTTTCAGTATCATCATTATGCCCAATAGATCAAATAAAATAAACTTTTATTGGTAGCATACACCGATTTGCAGATGTTATCGCAGGTTCAGTGAAATGCTTGTGTTTCTAGCTCCAACAGTGCAGTAATACCGAGCAATACAAAATATTTAAAAAAAACAATACACACATAATCCATAAAAATCATACATCCTGAAATATCAGAATGAGCAATGTCAGAGACCGGAACAGAAATACATGTACACATAATGGCAGGTAGTCTAGCGGTTATGAGTGTTGGGCCAGTAACTGAAAGGTCGCTGGTTCAAATCCCTGAGCCAACTTGGTAAAACATCTATCGAGGTGCCCTTGAGCAAGGCACTTAACCCTAATTGCTCTGGATAAGAGCATCTGTTATATACAGTATATGAAAAGGTGTGTACAGCAGTAGTTATATAGGAAAAGCAATGATTAGAATACAGTATATACACAAAGTTGGTAAAAAAAATAATATTTACCTTTATTTAACTAGGCAAGTCAGTTAAGAACAAATTCTTATTTTCAATTACGGCCTAGGAACAATCTTGTTCAGGGGCAGAACGACAGATTTGTACCTTGTCAGCTCGGGGATTCGAACTTGCAACCTTTAACGGTAACTAGCTCAACACTCTAACCACTAGGCTACACAGAATGTAAATATTATTGAAGTAACCAGTGTTCATAGATTATTTTGCTCTATAACCTGTTAGTTCATATGCTTTGCAGACTAGTAAACAACTATTGATTTAGAACCACAGAGATTTACTGCACGTCACAAAGAAAACAGGAGCTTCCTCCACTATTCCAGCACCATCTCAACATCATCAAATCACCTCTGCTTAGTATAATACAGTGACAACAAAAAAATACCAAAAGCAATTTAGTCCAATCAACGTATGCTAAACATGATGTGGCTATTCATGGTTCTGATTTCTGTTTTTGTGTGTGTGTTTGTGGAAGTAGAAAAAAAAATGCCATCCTCCTTTCTTTCATGTTAACGAAACGGTCAATGACACTGTCATACAGTACACGCTTTTATTTTTTGTTGCCCTAGGCTACCTGGGTAAAATGCTTGCTCGCTAGCCTAACTTCCTTTCATGGGCAACGTTAGCTAGTTAACATTAGCCTTCTACATCTAGTTACATTTTGAACTTCCATCCTCTCATTCCAGAGGCACAATGTATTTTATGGTTGGATCAGAATCGCCTTTATCATCTCCAGCACGGAGAATAAAGTAAAATCACAAGTCCAAATCCCTATCTCCAACTATGGCTAATTTAGGAAGGGGACTTTTTGCTATCTAGCTTGCTACCAGAGGACAACAACACAACAAGATGCAACAATTCAAATTGTTTCTGTCGATGACATATTAATCTCTGTGATAGGAGTGAAGCCAAATCGAAACTGGCTTCCCTTGACACTTGTTTTTGGCGCACTAGGACCATTCACAGTTGAGCTCGCTCAGTTTAGCTCTACGCTGATTGGCTATTATTTTATACTTTTAATCAAGGTTAGGCCAAATTCTCGCTGGCTTCCCATGCATTCAATGCTACGGGCGGCAATTCTTCATGACCAGACCTCATCAGATAAAGTGGCCTGCATGTAGAGAGATAGAGGGGCGCTGTTTCGCTCACTTCGATGCTTTCGCTGGTGAGACACTGATCAAATAATTTATATGTTTAAAGATAATGATTAAATAATTCCACTCTGAAACCTTATAATTGTATGGAATTGATTAGAATCATAAAATTAGAATCTGATGATGTGTGTAGTTTTAGTCAGAATTAGATTAAACAATGTATCTGTATAGTGGAAAAACAGACTGTCTGAGAAAGGTGTAGTTTAGGATTTGAACTTGTATGTGTGTGCCGAAGAAAAAAACTGAGAACAATTAAACTGTGTTTGGACCGACCTGGCTAGCCCTCTGAGAGACTTATGAGGACAGGGAGTACTTCTCAAGGTTTCCCTAATCTCGGGGGAATGGAACTGTCGGCTGGGTAGTGATACGCAGTGGTGAGAACTATGGAGAAGGATAAAACTCACCTACTGTTTGTGTGTATGTATTTGCGTAGGATACCTACTGTTTGTGTGGAAGTATGTGCGCAGCTATAAAATGGATGTCTTTGTATAATGGACTTCAGAGCATTCTCGTGAATAAACTGTTCTATCTTTTTGCATAAGCTGAGTCTTTGACTAATTATTATTAAACCCATGGTCTTACAGATCTCGGGGATTGGTCAGAGCTATTGATTGTCAGTTATTATCATTGGGATTGAAAATTCTCGTGACAGACACATTCAGTCTCTTGCGAATTGAAAGACAATTATGACAACACAGAGACGAAAGCATAATTATTTAATGTCTTTTTTTTTGTTCCAGCCGCTGTGTCTTTGTGTGACGCAGAGTAGGTGAACGGATGATCTCCGCATGTGTGGTTCCCACCGTGAAGCATGGAGGAGGAGGTGTGATGGTGTGGGGGTGCTTTACTGGTGACACTTAAACAGCATGGCTACCACAGCATTCTGCAGCGATACTCCATCCCATTTGGTTTGCGCTTAGTGGGACTATCATTTGTTTTTCTACAGGACAATGACTCAAAACACACCTCTAAGGGCTATGTAAGGGCTATTTGACCAAGGAGAGTGATGGAGTGCTGCATCAGGTGACCTGGCTTACACAATCACCCAACCTCAACCCAATTGAGATTGTTTGGGATGAGTTGGACTGCAGAGTAAAGCAAAAGCACCCAACAAGTGCTCAGCATATATGGGAACTCCTTCAAGACTGTTGTAATAGGGTTAGAGGCAGAGAATCGCAGTGGAGTGAGGGGAACCGGCCAGGCAGAGACAGCAAGGGTGGTTTGTTGCTCCGGTGCCTTTCCGTTCACCTTCACACTCCTGGGCCAAACTACACTCAATCATAGGACCCACTGAAGAGATGAGTCTTCAATAAAGACTTAAAGGTTGAGACCGAGTCTGCGTTTCTCACATGGGTAGGCAGACCATTAAATAAAAAATTGAGCTCTATAGGAGAAAGCCCTGCCTCCAGTTGTTTGCTTAGAAATTCTAGGGACAATTAGGAGGCCTGCGTCTTGTGATTGTAGCGTACGTGTAGGTATGTATGGCAGGACCAAATCGGAAAGATAGGTAGGAGCAAGCCCATGTAATGCTTTGTAGGTTAGCAGTAAAACCTTGAAATCAGCCCTTGCCTTAACAGGAAGCCAGTGTAGGGAGGCTAGCACTGGAGTAATATGATAAAAAATGTTGGTTCTAGTCAGGATTCTAGCAGCTGTATTTAGCACTAACTGAAGTTTATTTAGTGCTTTATCCGGGTAGCCGGAAAGTAGAGCATTGCATTAGTCTAACCTAGAAGTGACAAAAGCATGGATTCATTTTTCTGCATCATTTTTGGACAGAAAACTTCAGATTTTTGCAATTGCAATGTTACGTAGATGGAAAAAAGCTGTCCTTGAAACAGTCTTGATATGTTCATCAAAGAGAGATCAGGGTCCTTCACATTTGAGACGACTGTACAACCATCAAGATGAATTGTCAGATTCAACAGAAGATCTCTTTGTTTCTTGGGACCTAGAACAAGCATATCTGTTTTGTCAAGAGTTTAAAAGTAGAACGTTTGCAGCCATCCACTTCCTTATGTCTGAAACACAGACTTCCAGTGAGGGCAATTTTGGGGCTTCACCATGTTTCATCGAAATGTACAGCTGTGTGTCATCCGCATAGCAGTGAAAGTTAACATTATGTTTTCGAATGACATCCCCAAGAGGTAAAATATATAGTGAAAACAATAGTGGTCCAAAAACGGAACCTTGAGGAACACCGAAATTTACAGTTGATTTGTCAGAGGACAAACCATCCACAGAGACAAACTGATATCGTTCTGACAGATAAGATCTAAACCAGGCCAGAACTTGTCCGTGTAGACCAATTTGGGTTTCCAATCTCTCCAAAAGAATGTGGTGATCGATGGTATCAAAAGCAGCACTAAGGTCTAGGAGCACGAGGACAGATGCAGAGGCTCGGTCTGACGCCATTAAAAGGTCATTTACCACCTTCACAAGTGCAGTCTCAGTGCTATGATGGGGTCTAAAACCAGACTGAAGCATTATATGTAGAGAAGGACGAAAAACCGGGACGAAAATTCCTAATTACTCGATAGAGCTAGAGACACCATATATTATGACAAACAATATGTCCTCTACCATTAGCAACTGTAATTACCTTCCTAGGGTAAATGAGTTTAAATTAAATAGACAGAGAACAGACCTACCGCAACCTTACTTTTGTATCAAACGGTGGGGCGGGAGTAACATATGGCGAGAAGTGCGCAATATCTGTCTTATCTCTACGTTTCTGGTTTGTAATGCTCGTTACTTTCAACAAATCAGACATAATTTCACATAATCAGACATAATTTCATTTGTGTGTCGATTTGAATAATGAGGTTGTAAATTATTATTTTATTTTTTTAACCTTATTTAACTAGGCAAGTCAGTTAAGAACAAATTCTTATTTACAATGATGGCCTACCGGGGAACTGTGGGATAACTGCCTTGTTCAGGGGCAGAGCGACATATTTTTACCCTGTCAGCTCGGGGACTCAATCCAGCAACCTTTCGGTTACTGGCCCAGGTCACTATTTTATATTGTGTGACCCACCCGTCTCTCCTGTAACTTCTTCTAGGGACACACCCAAGACTAGTTAGCATGATACTTGAAACCTATTTTGTAATAAAGTCACTAGATGTGTTCAAACAATAACATATGTTTGGAACCTTAAACAACTAAACACAACTCTACAACCAAAAAACACTTCCGGGTATGTTTTTTTTTAACTTACATCGTTCAAAACCACTTTTTGTTGATAACTCTGAGAAACATGGTCAGACTGGGCTGTTTTTTGGCAGGGGGGTTATCCTCCACATTTGGAACATGCTGACTTCACTACGACAGTCTAGCTTCTGTGTTATCTGAGAAAATGGGCATGTTACTTTCACCCTGTGTTACTTTCGTTCGACAAAGTGAAATGATGAAAATGAGAAAAAAAACAGAGAATGGACTTTACCTACCGTGCATTCGGAAAGTATTCAGACCCCTTGACCTTCTCAAAATGTTGCTACATTACAGCTTTGTTCTAAAATTGATTAAATACATTTTTTCCCTCATAAATCTACACACATAATACCTTATAATGACAAAGCAAATACAGGTTTTTAGAAATGTTTGCAAATGTATTAAAAATAAAAAACTGATTGATTGATTAGGAGTTATTGATGATAAAGATAAATTATAAATGCATGATGATATGATATTTAGATGAGAAACCATATTCTGTTTAACCCATATGTCAATGAATGGGAATCAATGTCTGAGACATTATTAGTGTGGTGTTTTTCGTTGTCAATAACTTATTAGCGAGGTTTTGTTTTTTAACCCATTAAATGACATTATTTGCACTCCTTGGAGAAGCCTCCTCTGCTAAATACTGTAATATACAGTATCTGACTGCCTCTAGAAGCCTCCTCTGCTAACTACTGTAATATACAGTATCTGACTGCCTCTAGAAGCCTCCTCTGCTAACTACTGTAATATACAGTATCTGACTGCCTCTAGAAGCCTCCTCTGCTAACTACTGTAATATACAGTATCTGACTGCCTCTAGAAGCCTCCTCTGCTAACTACTGTAATATACAGTATCTGACTGCCTCTAGAAGCCTCCTCTGCTAACTACTGTAATATACAGTATCTGACTGCCTCTAGAAGCCTCCTCTGCTAACTACTGTAATATATATATCTGACTCCCTCCAGGGGGGATCTACTTACATGGGTACACTGTGAGGGAACAGTCCTTGGGATCCAAGAAATCCACCATTGAACTGAAACCCCCTTCGGAAGAGTTCAAAACGTTCTATCTCTGTGCTGAAAACCCCATGGAAAACAAACGGTGAGATGTTCACACATTTTACACGTTGGCACATTTTAAGTAAGCATTTCACTGTACTGTTTACACCTGTTCCCACTGGGCACAGACAACATTTCAATGTCCAGTTTTGATTTACATTTGGTTGATTTGTCAACTAATGTGAATTCAACAAAAAAGTTCACCATGTCATTGGATTTAGGTTAAAAGTTGGTTGAAAAAAAGAAAAAACTTACTTAAGTTGAGGACTTTTTGCAAATCCAAACAATTTTCCACTTTGATTCAACGTTTTTTTGTTGTTGAAATTGCTTGGAAACAATGTTGATTTAACCCGTTTTTGCCCAGTGGGTTGTATCCTGTGCACGTTTATAAATAAACTTTTGACACTTTTTACACAAAGTAAACTCTTATTGCATTGATTTAGGAAGGAATAAAGGCACAGCTTTTTAACATGACATAATACTGTATGCTTGGAAATACCTTCGCGATAATTAATCAATTCTGAAGTTCATGTTCACAGATGGATCTTGTCTATAAAAGCATCCGCAAAAAAATGGCTACCATACCATCAGGCCGTTCAGGACTACATGAATCGACCACCAGAGGAGACCAGAATGTGAGCTCGATGGATACTCCTCGCATCGCAACCAACCTTTACTGTCCTAGCTTCTGGTTTGGTTTAACCAAAAGCATGTTAAAGGATCACTTTACTCAAAAACCTGTAATGATGCAAAACATATCATCATCATCACAGTTTTTACTCTGTACTGAAAAACTTGACTACTGACATGCACAATGGGATTTCGGGGGGATTGTATTAGCAGTGAACTTATGATCAAAATACTAAAGTATATCGTTTTTGAGTGACCTATCCCTTTAAAATTGGTTATGTTTGACGTTCCCTTGAAGGATTCCATGTAAAGCTGGAAATTGAATGGGACTTTGAGTATTTCAATGCAGTTTAACTTCAGGTCGCTTTACTCTACCCTGAGTGTCAGTCAGTTTACGTTATCATGCAAGAGTACAAACACACAGACCTGGGACCAGTCTTACCCTTGTTGGACGACCAGCGGTTCAAGGCATTTACAGTGTGTTCACTTCAGAAAAATGATTACCGGCACTTTGGGAAAACTACTCTTTAACTAACAGTGTACTTTGAAGATGTCCATAGTCTTTATTTTGTAATTTTGGGGGGGGGAAATATTTTTTCTTTTAAATAGACCTTGGAGTATTGTAGAGTATGTTGTAAAAGAAGATAGAATGTTTTTCACAGATCCATTCACATTTTGAAGTAATTAAATTTTAGAATTCATCTGCTGCTATGCTTTTACAACAATTTCTCCAGATTCTCACTGAACAGTCTGCAAGTAATTGGTAATTGAAGGAGTTTCTGGCATTATGCATTTCATACGCATTTGTAAACATATGATATGGATGGAGTTGTGGATATGGATGGAGTTGTGGATATGGATGGAGTTATGGATATGGATGGAGTTGTCTGGAGGATTTTGAATTGTTGCTATGGGCTTGTTGTATGTTTTGATACTTGTTAGCTTCCTTAGCAATACTGCACTACACCATTTCAGAGATGATGATGTTGGCTGAATAATAAATACATAATAAATTACATGACAGTTTGACTATAATAAGACAACTCTATCATCTATCATTGCTACACAACACCAACAACAAATAAAACATATTCTTGTTTGATTTTTATGGGTAAGCATGTTGAGCTGTTTACTGATTTGACATGAAGGAATATTATACAGTATATATGATGATACATTTGATACAGAAAAACGGATTATTAGTGATTTACTCTGTATTATAAACTGGGTGGTTCGAGCCCTGAATGGTGATTGGCTGAAAGCCGTGGTATATCAGACTGTATACCACAGGTATGACAAAACATTTATTTGTACTGCTCGAATTACGTTGGTAACCAGTTTATAACAGCAATAAGGCACCTCGGGGGGGTTGTGGTACATTGTCAATATACCACGGCTAAGGGCTGTATCCAGGCACTCAGCGTTGCGTCGTGCCTAAGAACAGCCCTTAGCCGTGGTATATTGGCCATATACCACACCCCCTAGGCCCTTATTGCTTAAATCTAAAATGTATCAATATGTGAAAGTTTACTAGTTAAAGCTGCAGATGCTGATGGATAGTACAGAATGGATTCATCCTATGAGTTAAGTCTGCTTCAGAATGGGTTGAGAAGTGTTCAGCTGCTCCAGTATGGTCTTAGACCCCGCAGCCAGCCACGTAGGACCTCAGGTCCTGATTCTGACAGTGAAGGCGCCAAGCCACCCTAAAATGTACACACACCATCATGTTGATATTTGATATATAGACATTAAATATCAGCTATAAGACAACAGAACATAATGTGGAATTGAAGGATGATAGAAGACTTGGAAACGGTTTACATTACGTAGGCATTAATTTTAGGGTAATTTTAAGGGAGTATATCAGTTAGATAATTACCATGTACAGGCAGTTCTTACCATTTAAGTTCTTCTAAAGGTGAGAGCTAATCCCATTTATACATAGCCTTGTAGAGTGATATTGGGCTACAGGTAACATAAAGTATGGCAAATTCTTTTGTAACTTAAATGTTTTTGTAACATAGTACTTTCAGGGAAACCTGCCACCTTACCATGCCCCGATTCCGTTCGGGTCCAACACCACACGCTTGGCACAACGGATCGCCACTGTGATGTCATCAGTTAGCAGCTCTGTCAGAAGAAAGAGGAAACCTTTAGTCATAGTACCGTCCGGGAAACAGGAGGACCCGAAAGCTTAAAAAACAACAACAATAGCAGCAGATTACTGTACAATGAAACAATGCAGGTAAGTTGGGTCAGGGTTTTACGATAGAGAAGTAGGCCTGCCGGGAGCCCCAGTGTCTGTTTATTCTCATTTTGACTGTATTCAAATGTAACATCAGAATTATGTAAGATCAACATTATAGTGCCTTCAGAAAGTATTAATACCCCTTGACCTATTACACATTTTGTTGTGTCACAGCCTAAATTCAAAATTGAATTTATCACCCATCTACAGACAATAGCGAAAACATGTTTTTAGAAATTTGTGCAAATTTATTGAAAATTAAATACAGACATATCTAATTTACATAAGTATTATTAACCTTGATTGTACACCATTTGCACATTATTCTTTGTTTATTAAGTTGGATGTTGATCATTGCGAGATTTTTGAAGTCATTTTCAAGTCTTGTCATGAATTTTCATGCCGATTTAAGTTAAACTGTAACTATGTCACTCAGGAAAATTCACTGTCTTCTTGGTAAGCAACTCCGGTGTATATTTGGCCTTGTGTTTTAGGTTATTGTCCTGCTGAAAGATATAATTGTCTCCCAGTGTTACGTATACACTGGGAGTCGGAAAGCAGGTGCAGAAGGTGAGTTTAATACGGAACAGATACAAAAGAACAAACATGGGAAGCGTACTGAACCTGAGAGACAATCAATAACACCTCAGGACTGATGAACACAGAGGGCTAAATAAAGGGGAAGTAATCAGGTTTGTGATTAGGATTTTCCTTTGGGCTTTTTCCTGTGCTTAGCTCTATTCTGTTTCTTTTTATCCTAAAAAAAACTCCCTAGTCCTTGCCAATGACAAGCATACCCATAACATGATGCTGCCATCACCATGCTTGAAAATATGAAGAGTGGTACTCAGTGATGTGTTGTGTTGGATTTGCCCCAAACATAACGCTTTGTATTCAGGGCATAAAGTTAATTATTTTCCACATTGTAGTATTACTTTAGTGCCTTATTGCAAACAGGATGCATGTTTTAGAATATTTGTATTCTGTACAGACTTCCTTCTTTTCATTCTGTCATTTAGGTTAGTATTGTGGAGTAACTACAATGTTGTTGATTCATCCTCAGTTTTCACAGCCATTAAACTCTGTAACTTTTTAAAATCACCATTGGACTCATTGAGTGGTTTCCTTCCTCTCTGGCAACTGAGTTAGGAAGGACGCCTGTATCCTTGTAGTGAATGGGTGTATTGATACACAATCCAACGTATAATTAATAACTTCCCCATGTTCAAAGGGATATTCCATGTCTGCTTTTTTAAATTTTTAACCATCTACCAATAGGTGCCCTTCTTTGCGAGGCATTGGAAAACCTTCCTGGTGTTCGTGGTTGAATCTGTGTTTTGAAATTCGCTGGTCAACTGAAGGACCTTACAGATAATTGTATGTGTGGGGGTACAGAGATGAGGTAGTTATTCAAAAATCATGTTAAACACTATTATTGCACACAACTTATGTGACTTGTTAAGCAAATTTGCACTCCAGAATTTGTAAAAATGTCTTAAAACATAACTCTACTTTGACATGAAGGGGTATTGTGTGTGTGTAGGCCAATGACACTAAATCTCTATTTAATCCATTTTAAATTCAGGCTGTAACACAACAAAATAAGTGGAATAAGTCAAGGGGTACACTGCCAATAGCCCTCAACCCGGCACATTTCTTGTCAAAAGTAATGCTCTATGTATGCGATGCCATTCGGTATGCAGGCTACTCACGGTTGCAGCGGATACCACAGACGTTCTTAGCCCCCGGGGTACGTCCGTCGTCACACCAGTAGCGGCTGTTGATCTGGAAGATGCCATAGTCGGTGGAGCCGTCGGTGTTGCGGTTGGTGGCCTGGGTATTGTAGCTCGACTCCCATTTAGACAGGCACACCCCTTAGAGGACATATAGTCACGCGGTGGATGTCAACATTATCCTCAGTGTAAGGTTAGCTATGGTAAGATATTTTCGGAGCTCATAAACATACAACCATATGCGCACACACACACACACAACACACACACACACACACACACACACACACACACACACACACACACACACACACACACACACACACACACACACACACACACACACACACACACACACACACACACACACACACACACACACACACACACACACACATATCCTCAAAGACCACGATCAAGTATATTATCACTCACAGTTGGGGAGGCTGTTTCCAGCGTAGCCATCCATTCCGGATGCCTTCAGCGCTCTGGCCAGCTCACATCTGTCATACACCTTAGCACTGGCCACAGCCACAAGCAGGAGAACAACAAGAGCTCTCATTCTGAACAGACAGACAGCAAGGTCTAATGGATTGGATGAAAAGAAGGCCTGTGTCTCTAAAAGTGTGAACAAGTAAACTGCAGCTTCCTTATAAAGGCTCAGGATGAAAGAGACATTGATATCACACTATTTACACAATAGATATGTGCCAACAGCTTCTGCAAAAAGTAGTGATTGTGAAACTGAGGGTTTTCCCATTTAACCTTTTGTTAGGCAGACTTTTTTTTCTTGGTGGTTGCTTGTTTACTTAAAGGACACAAAGATATGACAGTCCCAAAATGTCATAACATATGATTTAGATACAGTATTAAACGCATAGTGGGTATTTTTTAAGACAAAGACTTAATTCAGTGTTTAAAAAGTGTATATTCAGTATCATGATTATGCCCAGTAGATTAGATTTAAGGTACTGTATTTTTCAGTATCATCATTATGCCCAATAGATCAAATAAAATAAACTTTTATTGGTAGCATACACCGATTTGCAGATGTTATCGCAGGTTCAGTGAAATGCTTGTGTTTCTAGCTCCAACAGTGCAGTAATACCGAGCAATACAAAATATTTAAAAAAAACAATACACACATAATCCATAAAAATCATACATCCTGAAATATCAGAATGAGCAATGTCAGAGACCGGAACAGAAATACATGTACACATAATGGCAGGTAGTCTAGCGGTTATGAGTGTTGGGCCAGTAACTGAAAGGTCGCTGGTTCAAATCCCTGAGCCAACTTGGTAAAACATCTATCGAGGTGCCCTTGAGCAAGGCACTTAACCCTAATTGCTCTGGATAAGAGCATCTGTTATATACAGTATATGAAAAGGTGTGTACAGCAGTAGTTATATAGGAAAAGCAATGATTAGAATACAGTATACGTATACACAAAGTTGGTAAAAAAAAAAATATTTACCTTTATTTAACTAGGCAAGTCAGTTAAGAACAAATTCTTATTTTCAATTACGGCCTAGGAACAATCTTGTTCAGGGGCAGAACGACAGATTTGTACCTTGTCAGCTCGGGGATTCGAACTTGCAACCTTTAACGGTAACTAGCTCAACACTCTAACCACTAGGCTACACAGAATGTAAATATTATTGAAGTAACCAGTGTTCATAGATTATTTTGCTCTATAACCTGTTAGTTCATATGCTTTGCAGACTAGTAAACAACTATTGATTTAGAACCACAGAGATTTACTGCACGTCACAAAGAAAACAGGAGCTTCCTCCACTATTCCAGCACCATCTCAACATCATCAAATCACCTCTGCTTAGTATAATACAGTGACAACAAAAAAATACCAAAAGCAATTTAGTCCAATCAACGTATGCTAAACATGATGTGGCTATTCATGGTTCTGATTTCTGTTTTTGTGTGTGTGTTTGTGGAAGTAGAAAAAAAAATGCCATCCTCCTTTCTTTCATGTTAACGAAACGGTCAATGACACTGTCATACAGTACACGCTTTTATTTTTTGTTGCCCTAGGCTACCTGGGTAAAATGCTTGCTCGCTAGCCTAACTTCCTTTCATGGGCAACGTTAGCTAGTTAACATTAGCCTTCTACATCTAGTTACATTTTGAACTTCCATCCTCTCATTCCAGAGGCACAATGTATTTTATGGTTGGATCAGAATCGCCTTTATCATCTCCAGCACGGAGAATAAAGTAAAATCACAAGTCCAAATCCCTATCTCCAACTATGGCTAATTTAGGAAGGGGACTTTTTGCTATCTAGCTTGCTACCAGAGGACAACAACACAACAAGATGCAACAATTCAAATTGTTTCTGTCGATGACATTTAAATCTCTGTGATAGGAGTGAAGCCAAATCGAAACTGGCTTCCCTTGACACTTGTTTTTGGCGCACTAGGACCATTCACAGTTGAGCTCGCTCAGTTTAGCTCTACGCTGATTGGCTATTATTTTATACTTTTAATCAAGGTTAGGCCAAATTCTCGCTGGCTTCCCATGCATTCAATGCTACGGGCGGCAATTCTTCATGACCAGATAAAGTGGCCTGCATGTAGAGAGATAGAGGGGCGCTGTTTCGCTCACTTCGATGCTTTCGCTGGTGAGACACTGATCAAATAATTTATATGTTTAAAGATAATGATTAAATAATTCCACTCTGAAACCTTATAATTGTATGGAATTGATTAGAATCATAAAATTAGAATCTGATGATGTGTGTAGTTTTAGTCAGAATTAGATTAAACAATGTATCTGTATAGTGGAAAAACAGACTGTCTGAGAAAGGTGTAGTTTAGGATTTGAACTTGTATGTGTGTGCCGAAGAAAAAAACTGAGAACAATTAAACTGTGTTTGGACCGACCTGGCTAGCCCTCTGAGAGACTTATGAGGACAGGGAGTACTTCTCAAGGTTTCCCTAATCTCGGGGGAATGGAACTGTCGGCTGGGTAGTGATACGCAGTGGTGAGAACTATGGAGAAGGATAAAACTCACCTACTGTTTGTGTGTATGTATGTGCGTAGGATACCTACTGTTTGTGTGGAAGTATGTGCGCAGCTATAAAATGGATGTCTTTGTATAATGGACTTCAGAGCATTCTCGTGAATAAACTGTTCTATCTTTTTGCATAAGCTGAGTCTTTGACTAATTATTATTAAACCCATGGTCTTACAGATCTCGGGGATTGGTCAGAGCTATTGATTGTCAGTTATTATCATTGGGATTGAAAATTCTCGTGACAGACACATTCAGTCTCTTGCGAATTGAAAGACAATTATGACAACACAGAGACGAAAGCATAATTATTTAATGTCTTTTTTTTTGTTCCAGCCGCTGTGTCTTTGTGTGACGCAGAGTAGGTGAACGGATGATCTCCGCATGTGTGGTTCCCACCGTGAAGCATGGAGGAGGAGGTGTGATGGTGTGGGGGTGCTTTACTGGTGACACTTAAACAGCATGGCTACCACAGCATTCTGCAGCGATACTCCATCCCATTTGGTTTGCGCTTAGTGGGACTATCATTTGTTTTTCTACAGGACAATGACTCAAAACACACCTCTAAGGGCTATGTAAGGGCTATTTGACCAAGGAGAGTGATGGAGTGCTGCATCAGGTGACCTGGCTTACACAATCACCCAACCTCAACCCAATTGAGATTGTTTGGGATGAGTTGGACTGCAGAGTAAAGCAAAAGCACCCAACAAGTGCTCAGCATATATGGGAACTCCTTCAAGACTGTTGTAATAGGGTTAGAGGCAGAGAATCGCAGTGGAGTGAGGGGAACCGGCCAGGCAGAGACAGCAAGGGCGGTTTGTTGCTCCGGTGCCTTTCCGTTCACCTTCACACTCCTGGGCCAAACTACACTCAATCATAGGACCCACTGAAGAGATGAGTCTTCAATAAAGACTTAAAGGTTGAGACCGAGTCTGCGTTTCTCACATGGGTAGGCAGACCATTAAATAAAAAATTGAGCTCTATAGGAGAAAGCCCTGCCTCCAGTTGTTTGCTTAGAAATTCTAGGGACAATTAGGAGGCCTGCGTCTTGTGATTGTAGCGTACGTGTAGGTATGTATGGCAGGACCAAATCGGAAAGATAGGTAGGAGCAAGCCCATGTAATGCTTTGTAGGTTAGCAGTAAAACCTTGAAATCAGCCCTTGCCTTAACAGGAAGCCAGTGTAGGGAGGCTAGCACTGGAGTAATATGATAAAAAATGTTGGTTCTAGTCAGGATTCTAGCAGCTGTATTTAGCACTAACTGAAGTTTATTTAGTGCTTTATCCGGGTAGCCGGAAAGTAGAGCATTGCATTAGTCTAACCTAGAAGTGACAAAAGCATTGATTCATTTTTCTGCATCATTTTTGGACAGAAAACTTCAGATTTTTGCAATTGCAATGTTACGTAGATGGAAAAAAGCTGTCCTTGAAACAGTCTTGATATGTTCATCAAAGAGAGATCAGGGTCCTTCACATTTGAGACGACTGTACAACCATCAAGATGAATTGTCAGATTCAACAGAAGATCTCTTTGTTTCTTGGGACCTAGAACAAGCATATCTGTTTTGTCAAGAGTTTAAAAGTAGAACGTTTGCAGCCATCCACTTCCTTATGTCTGAAACACAGACTTCCAGTGAGGGCAATTTTGGGGCTTCACCATGTTTCATCGAAATGTACAGCTGTGTGTCATCCGCATAGCAGTGAAAGTTAACATTATGTTTTCGAATGACATCCCCAAGAGGTAAAATATATAGTGAAAACAATAGTGGTCCAAAAACGGAACCTTGAGGAACACCGAAATTTACAGTTGATTTGTCAGAGGACAAACCATCCACAGAGACAAACTGATATCGTTCTGACAGATAAGATCTAAACCAGGCCAGAACTTGTCCGTGTAGACCAATTTGGGTTTCCAATCTCTCCAAAAGAATGTGGTGATCGATGGTATCAAAAGCAGCACTAAGGTCTAGGAGCACGAGGACAGATGCAGAGGCTCGGTCTGACGCCATTAAAAGGTCATTTACCACCTTCACAAGTGCAGTCTCAGTGCTATGATGGGGTCTAAAACCAGACTGAAGCATTATATGTAGAGAAGGACGAAAAACCGGGACGAAAATTCCTAATTACTCGATAGAGCTAGAGACACCATATATTATGACAAACAATATGTCCTCTACCATTAGCAACTGTAATTACCTTCCTAGGGTAAATGAGTTTAAATTAAATAGACAGAGAACAGACCTACCGCAACCTTACTTTTGTATCAAACGGTGGGGCGGGAGTAACATATGGCGAGAAGTGCGCAATATCTGTCTTATCTCTACGTTTCTGGTTTGTAATGCTCGTTACTTTCAACAAATCAGACATAATTTCACATAATCAGACATAATTTCATTTGTGTGTCGATTTGAATAATGAGGTTGTAAATTATTATTTTATTTTTTTAACCTTATTTAACTAGGCAAGTCAGTTAAGAACAAATTCTTATTTACAATGATGGCCTACCGGGGAACTGTGGGATAACTGCCTTGTTCAGGGGCAGAGCGACATATTTTTACCCTGTCAGCTCGGGGACTCAATCCAGCAACCTTTCGGTTACTGGCCCAGGTCACTATTTTATATTGTGTGACCCACCCGTCTCTCCTGTAACTTCTTCTAGGGACACACCCAAGACTAGTTAGCATGATACTTGAAACCTATTTTGTAATAAAGTCACTAGATGTGTTCAAACAATAACATATGTTTGGAACCTTAAACAACTAAACACAACTCTACAACCAAAAAACACTTCCGGGTATGTTTTTTTTTAACTTACATCGTTCAAAACCACTTTTTGTTGATAACTCTGAGAAACATGGTCAGACTGGGCTGTTTTTTGGCAGGGGGGTTATCCTCCACATTTGGAACATGCTGACTTCACTATGACAGTCTAGCTTCTGTGTTATCTGAGAAAATGGGCATGTTACTTTCACCCTGTGTTACTTTCGTTCGACAAAGTGAAATGATGAAAATGAGAAAAAAAACAGAGAATGGACTTTACCTACCGTGCATTCGGAAAGTATTCAGACCCCTTGACCTTCTCAAAATGTTGCTACATTACAGCTTTGTTCTAAAATTGATTAAATACATTTTTTCCCTCATAAATCTACACACATAATACCTTATAATGACAAAGCAAATACAGGTTTTTAGAAATGTTTGCAAATGTATTAAAAATAAAAAACTGAAATAATTATTTACATAAGTATTCAGACCCTTTTCTATGACACTCGAAATTGAGCTCAGGTGCATCCTGTTTCCATTTATCATCCTTGAGATGTTCCCACAACTTGATTGGAGTCCACCTGTGGTAAATTCAATTGATTGGATATGATTTAGAGTTCCTCTGTGGAGATGGGAGAATCTTCCAGAAGGACAACCATCTCTGCAGCACTCCACCAATCAGGCCTTTATGGTAGATTGGCCAGACGGAAGCCACTCCTCAGTAAAAGGCACATGACAACACGCTTGGAGTTTGACAAAAGCCACCTAAAGACTCAGACCATGAGAAACAAGATTCTCTGGTCTGATGAAACCAAGACTGAACTCTCTGGCCTGAATGCCAAGCGTCACGTCTGGAGGAAACCTGGCACCATTCCTATGGTGAAGCATGGTGGTGGCATCATCATGCTGTGGGGATGTTTTTCGGCGGCAGGGACAGGGAGACTAGCCAGGATAGAGGGAAAGATGAACGGAGCAAAGTACAGAGAGATCCTTGATGAAAACCTGCTCCATAGCGCTCAGGAGCTCAGACTGGGGGGAAGGTTCACCTTCCAACAGGACAACGACCCTAAGCACACAGCCAAGACAATGCAGGAGTGGCTTCGGGACAAGTCTCTGAATGTCCTTGAGTGGCCCAGCCAGAGCCCGGACTTGAACCTGATCGACCATCTCTGTAGAGACCTGAAAATAGCTGTGCAGCGACACTCCCCATCCAACCTGACAGAGCTTGAAAGGATCTGCAGAGAATAATGGGGAAAAACTCCCCAAATACAGGTGTGCCACGCTTGCAGCGTCATACCCAAGAAGACTTGAGGCTGTAATCGCTGCCAAAGGTGCTTCAACAAAGTATTGAGTAACGGGTCTGAATACTTATGCAAATGTGATATTTGAGTTTTGTATTTTTTTTTATAGATTTGCACACAAAACTACGTTTTTGCTTTGTCATTAAGGGGTATTGTGTGTAGATTGATGAGGGGGAAAAAACAATTGACTCCATTTTAGAATGAAAAAATATATATATTAAATGTAACTTTTATTTAACTAGGCGAGTCAGTTATTCGAACTAGGGTGTCTGTAGTTACGGCGCTAGCACTGAGACACAGTGCCTTAGACCGCTGCGCCACTCGGGAGCCCAGAATAAGGCTGCAACGTAACAAAATGTGGAAAAAGTCAAGGGGTCTGAATACTTTCCGAATGCACTGTGTATTTATCCTATTGTTTTTACCAATAAAAATTCCACTTTGTCCATGACAGCCAACATAACACACCCCTTCTTACATGTGTCTCTTGGGTCAATCCTCTCCAGGTGAACTCATACCCCGTCTATATAGCCAAGTTATCGTTACTGGTTGTGTATGTTTATTATTATTTTTATTAGTACCTGTTATTAGCAAGCATGTGACGAATAGAATATGATTTGATTTTGGAAAGTGTAGTGACAAGCTGACCCCGGTGCAGCTTTCTAATGCAGATTAATTCAGTGAAAAAAAACGAATTGTCCATGCCACCAAGACGGACCAGTTCTGCATTTTCCCTACTAATGATTAAGTTTAGGATTGGGGCACCCCTTCAATCTTACTTTAGTGGACCCTTCTTCATCGGATTAAAAAGGAACAACAGTGAAAAGTGATAAAGTAAGAGACAGAGAACACTTTTTCACTAATACAGGGGTTGCGTACCAAACGGCACCCTTTTCCATACGTAGTGCACTACTTTTGACCAGAGGCCTATGGGCCCTTGACAAAAGTGTGCAATATTTAGGGAATAGGGTGCCATGTGGGATGCAGATTGAGGCACAAGTTTGTCTTTGAGGAGGAACACCTTGTCTGGAAGCAAAGAGGAAGGTGATCTTTCCAAAAATGTCACAATTTTGGTCGCTTGGTGAATTACAGTATTGAGAAAGACAAGAAGTGTATAGTCATGAGACGGTGCTCTTTACTGTCTGTCATGTGTTGAATGGAGAACTATGTGTCCGGCAGACCTGGGTTCAAATACTATTTGAAATCACTGATTTCTAGCCAGTGGTACTTTACCCCAGAAAACACCTAGGCTGCGTTCAGTACAGAAAAACGTAATAGAATGTTAAATTGAGCGGAAATGGTGCAAACATCATATAGTGCCTAAATTTTTTTATCCTGATCTGTCTCATATCTCTCAGATATAGGACAGACACTTCAAAACAAAGTTCTGTAAAAAAAAAATACTATCTGTTATTAAATGTATTTATCTGTTATTCAATGTATAAATCTGTTATTCAATGTATTTCTATGGGCTAATAGCAGTAAGGCCAAATTCAATGTTTCATCCCCCCATTGTTTTTTGTATACCTAAAGGGGTCCTAAAAATCTAAATCAAAAAGCTAAATGATCCTTGATATGACCATCTTAAAACAAGTCCCTTTGTTAACTTAGTAGAACATCGGCGGATGTAATGGATTGAGACACAGCCCATGCAAATAAAACTGATATCTCTAGCTTAAACAGACAGATTTTTGAAATTATTATGCTAATTCGATTTCAGTGGGGCACGGCCAACGACTTTAGGGGGTTAAAGTCTATGTTGAACAGCAATGAGCATTATAAGGAAACTGAGAGATCTTAACATACACACTACATGACCAAAAGTATGTGTGCACCTGCTCGTCGAACATCTCATTCCAAAATCATGGGCATTAATATGGAGTTGGTCTCCCCTTTGCTGCTATAACAGCCTCCACTCTTCTGGGAAGGCTTTCCACTAGATGTCTGAACATTACTGCTGGGACTTGCTTCCATTCAGCCATGAGCATTGCTGAGGTCGCTCACTGACGTTGGACGATTACGCAGTTGGCGTTCCAATTAATCCCAAAGGTGTTCGATGGGACTGAGGTCAGGGCTCTGTGCAGGCCAGTCAAGTTCTTCCACACCGATCTCAACAAACCATTTCTGTATGGACCTCACTATGTACATGGGGGCATTGTCATGCTGAAACAGGAAAGGGCCTTCCCCAAACTGTTGCCACAAAGTTGGAAGCATAGAATCGTCTAAAATGTCATTGTAAGCTGTAGCGGTAAAGTTTCCCTTCACTGGAACTAAGGGGCCTAGCCCGAACCATAAAAAACTGCCCCAGACCATTATTCCTCCTCCACCAAACTTTACAGTTGCATGGCTGTGTGCTCGATTTTATACACTTGTCAGCAACGGGTGTGGCTGAAATAGCTGAATCCACTAATTTGAAGGGCTGTCCACATGGTTTTGTATACATAGTAAAGAAACAAGATGGTGTAGGGTGAAGTTGCACCTAGACACTGATCTTGAGTCAGTTTGGCATTTCCCTCACTAATGATTAAGGTTAGGATTAGGGGAGGGGAAGCTGATGCTAGATTCTCACCTAGAGTGAACTTCCCCGAGAGCTGAAACCTTTCTGCCTCTTGTGGAAATATGGAGAAGCTCAGAACACAAAGAGCAGATGCTGTAACACAAGCCACCTATCAGCAGTCTGTAACACAAGCCACCTATCAGCAGTCTGTAACACAAGCCACCTATCAGCAGTCTGTAACACAAGCCACCTATCAGCAGTCTGTAACACAAGCCACCTATCAGCAGTCTGTAACACAAGCCACCTATCAGCAGTCTGTAACACAAGCCACCTATCAGCAGTCTGTAACAAAAGCCACCTATCAGCAGTCTGTAACACAAGCCACCTATCAGCAGTCTGTAACATAAGCCACCTATCAGCAGTCTGTAACACAAGCCACCTATCAGCAGTCTGTAACACAAGCCACCTATCAGCAGTCTGTAACACAAGCCACCTACTGTATCAGCAATCTGTCTGTCATTTAATTTGACCTCTCGTCAGAGACCAAATTTGACATCACGTGGTTTGACACTACTAATGTCTTTCAAGACGTGCTCTATAAGTACCTTCTCCGTCATGTTCCATTAGGGTTTAAATTATTACAACTGATTTATCTACAAATACAGTCAGAGTTGAATTTAGCAAATAGTGCTTTTCACTGGCAGACACAAAGCTTGTAGGATTTAAGAAAAAGGCATTACAGAAAACATCATGCTGGGGAAAGCATCTTTATAAAACATTCTAGGGAACAAACGTTTCATCTGTCACATCCCGTACGCAAAGGAAAGAAAAATGACAGCACTTTGAAACAATCTTACGGATCCCGTCTCGATGACATTTGAGAACTCTTTATTTTTTCATAAAAAATTGAGACACACACGTCTTAGCGTAGTAGTGTTTTAATAACAATGTCAAGTGAAAGATAATAAAACTTAAATCAGTCGCATTGCATGGCATAAATAGACACAGTAGAAAACAAAACAAATGCTTTTAGGTAGCTAAACTACAGTATACAAGCTGCGTGAAAGATTTGACCAGAAAGTCCAAATGACAATAAACCTTTTGTAGGAATAAAATGACAAAGTTTCACACAAGCCTATGAACACTAAGTCAAAATGAGTCACTGAAAAGCACTGTGACCTGCGATGCAACTTCCTTGTTCCATTGTTGTGGTTAATGGTCATGCAGGAAAATAGCACATTTCAACCCACATTGTAATTACGAAGAAAATGCTTTACTGTGAACATTGAGGGCTGGTTTCCTGGTCACAGATTAAGAACAGTCCTGGTCTAAAAACCATGTTCAATGGAGATTCTCTATTAAACGGGCATCTCAGGCCAGAATTGTAGTCTATTATTAATTCCCATAATGCATTGGGTATTCCTGTTTAGAACTGCCACAGTCTTACAATATTACGTTTTTTCTTGAATTGTATGGCATATTAAAACGTGTGTTGTTACAAGTAGCATTTTTCCTTCATGATGGCCAAAGTAAAATTGTTACTGTAAAATTTCTACTGTATACTATTAATATGATGCGGTACGAACACTGTTAAGGTTAAACTGTTAAATCAACACATTCTAAACATCACAACTAAAAAGCCACCAAAAATTTCACTGCAAACACAGTCACATATGTGAGCAAATCGTTGACGGTTATTGATAATACCGAATATATTTCACCAGAGAACATTTCCAAGTGTTTGGTGAAAACATATCACCGTTACTCAGGGACAGTTTGTTCAAATGAATGAGTTGTCATCTTTAGCTGCTGTTGTGATCTGCACCCTTAAATAACTACACATCACCGTTCATACGTCGGGTTAAGGTGCCTTTAAGTGTCTAACTCCAGGTAAACATAGCCTATATGCAACATACTGCCATTTTTATATTCAACCAATATCGATGTCTTCCATGACTTCAGATAAATTACAACTATAAATAAAAAATGATATAAAAAAATAAATAAATAATAATGCAATATAGTTACATTAAACACCATTTTTTGTATATGTAAATACAGATTAAGCTATTTCTGAAAAACCCATTTAGAGTGAAGACAGACAGGTGACTAACCCTAACCCATGAACCATCTAGAAGGGAATGTGTGGTCCAATAACCTTTTACTCAAACTACACAGACACAAACACAATGGAGAACACACAGAGGAGATGGATTTAGTTCTTAACTTTGAAAATATTTCCTTGTATGTTTTTTGGAGGTTATTTTTCTTGTCCTATGACACAAAGAGGTTAGTGTGGAAAAGAGAAGCATGATGAAAAAGAGCTTAAACCCATAATAGTAGAATTTGAAAGTCACACCAAACCATATAAAGCATGAAAAGGCATATCTTTATACACTGAGTGTACAAAACATTAAGAACACCTGGTCTTTCATTACATAGACTGACCAGGTGAACCCAGGTGAAAGCTATGATCCCTTATTGAGGTCACTTGTTAAATCCACTTCAAATCAGTGTAGATGAAGGGGAGGGGACAGGTTAAAGAAGGATTTATAAGCCTTGAGACAATTGAGGAATGGATTGTGTATGTGTGCCATTGAAAGGGTGAATGGGCAAGACAAAAGATTTAAGTGCCTTTGAACGGGGTATGGTAGTAGGTGCCAGGTGTACCGGTTTGTGTCAGGAACTGCAACGCTGCTGGGTTTTTCCACGCTCAACAGTTTCACGTGTGTATCAAGAATGGTCCACCACCCAAAGGACATCCAGCCAACTTGACACAACTGTGAGAAGCATTGGAGTCAACATGGGCCAGCATCCCTGTGGAATGCTTTTGACACCTTCTAGGAGTCCACACCCTCGACGAATTGAGACTGTTCTGAGGGCAAGAGGGGGTGCAACTCAATATTAGAAAGGTGTTCTTAATATTTTGTACACTCAGTGTAAATGTACTGTCTGGACCAATACCCTGCCTAGCTGTAGTTTTGCATGTCTGGAAGAAAAAAAGGTGATCTTTCCAAAAATGTCACAATTTTGGTTGCTTGGTGAATTACAGTATTGAGAAAGACAAGAAGTGTATAGTCATGAGACGGTGCTCTTTACTGTCTGTCATGTGTTGACAACTCAATATTAGTAAAGTGTCCTTAATGTTTCGTTCACTCAGTGTATAGTTACCATTACATGTCATATGGCTTATAATAGGTAAATTGCCATTGGTAAGAGACTATCAGAGAATTTATATCATGCAAATGATTTTGTTATGAGGGCATTAGGTCAGGGCTACTTCAAGTAAGGTGTTCTCCAAGATTACTCCTCAAAATGATTGTCACATGTCCTACGAAACCCCAAATAGATCTTATTACAGAAACAATGTGGTCAAGTTTTCCCAGGGCACCCCAAAATAATCCTCCTTTGGTTTCCATAGCTATGGTACGTGTTTCAGGTGCTCTACACACCTTTATGAAGGGGTGGCAAAAAAAACAAAACTAAATTGATAACCTTTTACCTAGGCTAAAACATCCATCCCTCCTATTCAGGAAATGAAAAGAATAACTGGGATTCAGAATGATGGACACAACGTCTAGATGCAGAAAATCTGGAATCTCCTAATTCAACCCCTCACCCCTGCTGAGGATTCAGTCTGACTGGGAGAAATGGAGTGAGGGGATTAATTCTGTATACAAGGAGCTAATCTCCCCTCAGGCACTCTGACGGTAAGCCTCTCCCCCACAAATCCTCTTAGAGCAGCAATCAGCAGTTGAAACAATAACAAAGCCTTTTCCCCGCCCCCGTTTCGGTAAAAAGCTGAGGGATGGGGCTGCAGAAATGTAACCACACTCAAATTCAAAGATATGGATGCAAGGACCAATGATAGGAAAATGATAGTTTTAACCATGTTGAGGATATATATAATAGTGTTTGTTTATATTTACTGTTTACAAACAGTGGAGTAAAACAAGCATATATTTTGAGTTCTGATGTGCTACGACAGTTGAACTAAGCTCGAGGCATTTAAAAGTTATATTCTTCACGAATCAATGGGTCCAAAAATGGATGTAGTAACTGCAGATTGCCCCTTTACAGGATTCTGTTTTAAATAACCTTTTGATTGTGTAACAGTCAGTGGTTTACATTAAACCCACATTTCCCTGGTGCTTGGCAAGAGCAAAGTAGTAGTGTAGCTGAGAGAGCTTTCACATTTTTTTAACCTTTATTTAACTAGGCAAGTCAGTTAAGAAACAATTTCATATTTACAATGATGGCCTAGGAACAGTTGGGTTAACTGTCTTGTTCAGGGGCAGAATAACAGATTTTTACCTTGTCAGCTCGGGGATTCGATCTAGCAACCTTTCGGTTACTGGTCCAACACTCTAACCACTAGGCTACCTGCCGTCCCTATACATCCACACACATACAGACATACAGTAGCTTACATACAGTACTGCTGGGGCTAATGCTAATTGCTACGGATGTATAGCGCAGTACTGTTTTGGCTTATGCTAATTGCTATGGACGTATAGTGCAGTACTGCTGGGGCTAATGCTAATTGGTATGGATGTAAAGTGCAGTATACTGCTGGGGCTAATGCTAATTGGTATGGATGTAAAGTGCAGTACTGCTGGGGCTAATGCTAATTGCTATGGATGTATAGTGCAGTACTGCTGGGGCTAATGCTAATTGCTATGGATGTATAGTGCAGTACTGCTGGGGCTAATGCTAATTGCTATGGATGTAGAGTGCAGTACTGCTGCGGCTAATGCTAATTGCTATGGATGTATAGTGCAGTAGTGCTGCGGCTAATGCTAATTGCTATGGATGTATAGTGGTTAAAAAGTAAAGGTGTGCTGTAGTTGAGGATGCAAGGTCTGTAAAAACATAATATGTCTAACAGTGCAGTCCAAATCCGGAAAATGGGGCCAGTTTGAGAGGCATTGGTTACACATCCCTTACCATTTTTAAAAAGGTGCGCGCGCACACACACACACACACACACACACACACACACACACACACACACACACACACACACACACACACACACACACACACACACACACACACACACACACACACACACAGTCAATAAATAAGTTTACCAGTTATTGCTAATCCTGACGAACTTCACATTTTTGTATCTAAAAGACCCCCGTTTTCAGTGTACTAACTTACCAATTTGTGTTCACTGGATTTTTACGTATACGTTAGCATGCGTCTCATTTCGTCAAGAGACCCGCTTAGTTTGTCACCCTCGCTTCATAATAATAACAAGATTAGTGGTCTCCACAAGTGTCCCCTTAAAGGACTATCCTATGATCTGAGTAGGGAGAGAAACGCACAGCCGGAAATAGCACCCAAATCCCACGGGAGTGGATGAGAGAACAGGCGGGTGGTGACTGGTGTTGCTTCATGTCTTGTTCCTGGTGAACATGCGCTCGCTCCGCAGCGTCAGGTGCTGGAGCTGGAACTGCAGCACCTCTGTGTCGGCCGGAGGCTGCTTGACACTCATTTTGTCCAGGTTGAGGTAGTCCAGGGACTTGGACTGGGCCCTCTTCCCCTTAAGAAGGCAGAGGGGCAGGGGGCCGTGGTGCAGGGCCCTCCCTGGGCCACCCTCCCCCTGGGACAGGGGCCTGAGGTAGGGGTCACCTGAGCTGGGCATGCGCCTCCGCCGGCGCCCGTTGACCACGGGGATGTCGTATGGCTGGTAGTAGCGGTTTTTGGCTTTGTAGATGCGCGACGCCCGGTGGGTGCCCAGGTCCATGGGTTTGGGGACAGAACTGGGCAAGGCCTCTGATGCTGTTGACGTTGTGGTGGTCGGTGTGGTGATAAGGGTCTTCTCTGGGTTGGGAGACCACTTGTGGGCTAGTTTTAGCAGCTCCTCGCCGGTGGTGAAGCCGACTAGGTAGTTGGAGTCCATGTGGAGGATCTGGAAGCCTGAAACAGTACTTTTGATGGGGGAGCAGGGGGTGCTGGCACAGCGGGGCCTGTCCCCCGTATCGGGTTTCAGCATGGCTTTGACCTCTGCAGCAGCAGGTAGAACAGAGATGGGTGTCCTGGACACGCCACTGACATCCATTTCCATCTTTACCGACATGACCTGACGAGAGAAATAAATAAATAAATAAATATGAGAGAGAGAGACAGACAGAGACAGAGACGTGGATGAAGAGAGCAAAAACAAAATAATAACTACAAAAGTCATCCTCTTTTGTAAAATATATAATTCACCATTCAAATATTTCAAACCATTCTCAGAGACATGGTCCACACAGTGACACTTTGTAACTGATTTTTTAAATCAAAATGTATTCAAGGAATTAATTGTTAGTCATTGGCCATGGTGGCAATAGTTTCATCCTTCAGAACACTGTAATAACACTTTGACCTTCCTTTGACCTTGTGGAATTCTCCCAGATGTGAATTAGTCTGACAAATCACATACTGTAGGTCTTTCCATTCATTAACATTTAGAGGAGATCCCATCCACATCTCTTAACCCTCATACCTTTAAAAGGTGATGACGGAGGCCATCACCTAAAGCTAGCACTAAACCAATGTGTAGCAGCCCAACCCTACTAGCTTAAAATTAACATATGGTCATGTGATATTGGTTGAGAGAACAGGAGATTGAAATCAGCAGCAGAGCGAATGAAAAAAATATACTTTTCAGTCCATGAGATGAAAACAAAACCTGGAGCAACATTAGTATCCAGATATGGGTCCTAGTGAGCTAAATATCTGGAGCAACAGTAGTATCCAGACATCAAAAACAGAAACAGATAACAAACGTCTGGAAAGCATTAGACTTCAATAGCTTGTGTTGAGTTCTGTCCAGGAATGTGGGAAGGGCACGACAAACATATTTAACAAACTACTTGGTGAGGAAAACAATGCTTAATGTAGCTTAATGTTCTAAAACGAATATGTACAAACACTTGCAGTGAAAATCTGCAATGGTATATATCGTCCCTTACATCATTTGTAATATTCATTTTCTTGCATGTGTAATTTCACTTATGCATATTAGATATCATTGGGAAGAGTATGTGCTTGATATTGATCATTTGGAAGGCAGGCAGAACTACAATATAATTACAGTGCAGGACAGGTACACGCGTTTACAATGCATTGGTGTGATTGCACATTGTGTTTAGGTGCTTGCTTGCACATTGAAATGACATGCAGCTTCCCACATAGTAGAACCATCACACTAACACCACAGTTTAGTTGACACATCTCTCAAGGTGTGCAAGCAACATCCAGATAACAGTAAGTGACCTAGTCATTAATGTCACTGTACCTCCCAATGTAATAACCATGTACATACATGTTTCTAGGAACACCAGTTTATATTAAGTGATAATGCCCGAGAAGCCGGTGTTTGGAGAATATATTGGCACGGTGTTGTTAGGCCCGAGAAGCCGGTGTTTGGAGGATATATTGGCACGGTGTTGTTAGGCCCGAGACAAAGTCAAGGTAGCACGAGGGCCGGCAAACCGTGCCAATATATCATCCAAACACCGGCTTCCAGCTGAGGTATATATCACAATATATAGAACCATGCATGCAACTGTGGGTGTTCACACTCCAGGCCTATTCCAAAATAAATTTAACATAATTGTGAACTAAGTTAATTTCTCATCCCCTTAACACCATTGTGACATTTATGTCTAGGGAAAAAAGATAAGCATTTGATAGGCCTTTAGGCTCGTCTGTTTACACACAGTAGATTTTTTTAATGGTAATGACAGGCTATTTATAATATCACTAATGCACAGCTTGTGGTGGTTGATGCGCCTCATTCAATCAGTTGAAAGGAGGCCCATCCTAAAAAAAAACTAGCCAAATAATACTATTGCGTCATGCTTGGCATCTTCATTTTGCTTTCAAATGAGGCCCATGCCCATCCCTGTATGAATTATGGAATTCTACGTTCAAGGCCGTTTAAATGTTAGCGGATAGCAAACTGTAATTTATGTTGGCGTCGCAAATTATATAGACATTATTGCAACGTAAATGTTTCCAAGTCATAAATAGATGTCCGTCTGCGCATCCCGTCTCACACACCTGTCATCTGAAATCCTTCATCTGAAATCCATACACGCTCTCATAGAACATAGGCTACGAAAGGGATTCGGACTAATACATTTTTTTAATGATCATTTGACGCAGTATTATGAATAAAATACGTTAATTTAAGCTTTAATATAATTATACAGATATATTAAAACAGATTTCCCACAACAAAACCATTCGACAGGCCGGTTTTATCCTGTTTTTCCCCTGCTGGCAGGCTGGGAGGAAAATATTAGGCAAGAAAGACCACCATGGAACAAAATCAACATGGAGCGATAACATCGAGTTCGTTTTCAACCGTATGCATGGACAAAAAAAAGCAATCTGCAAAAGCAATCGTAACATGAATAGTAATACAACTGGTGTTATTCTTTCCGGGTAGAGAGCATTCTGTTGTCCACCATTACAATATGGTGCCATTATATTTGACTATTCGGTTGATTAAATGTAGTCTATTGAAACAAAAATTTTAAATGTAGGTGTTTAATTCGAATAATACATCTCCAAACATGCTAGAACGATATAACAAGGGAAACAAACCTGTTCAACAGCAAAGCCACCCGACGTTCACGCCTCTTCTTATTTGAGCCAAATCGGAGAGGAAGAGGCAACACGAGAGGGTTTACTCCGCCCAAAATCTCTCCACGTTCAGCAAATAATTAATTATTAAGCAAGTGAAGAGTTTTTGTATGGGAGACATTTAGTGTCGAATTTATTCAATATTAAAAAATGCATTTCTATTTTGATACGTGAGGCTTATTTGATCTATTAGAAGTTTCGTAATGCTTAGGCTGTTATGAGTGTACTGAGAGTGATGCACGTGACCAGTGGTGACACGTCATTCGGGGCAGGTTGGGGCAGAGCTGCACATTTTCAGCAAAAATAAAATCAATATATTTTTTGGGGCTTGCCTATTTTACATGTTACTTTGGCATTAATACGTGTCACATATCAGTTTTCAAACAATGTAAAAAAAAAAGATATAATTGAGTTAATAAAGCCACATGCAAACAGGTGTTTCAGCCTAGCTCAGAGCATTCTGTGGTGGTGGGGCAAGCCAGCAGAAAATAGGAGCATTGAGCTGTGATTGGCTCAGTGTTCTGTCACTCATGGGGACACTACCTCACAGGTCAAGTCTAAATCCTTTGTAAGGGTAGACATCAAACATTTAAGCCCTTTGGGTCCTGCCATAGAGGAAGGCTCAAGGTCATTGGCCACAGATAAAATGACATCAAATCCTGGTATATGTACATTAGCATTGATTGGACTGATCATGTGAAAAATATTAGCTAGCAGTCATCAGGAATCAAGTCAACAATCTGCTAGCAAACCCTTTATAATCTTTGTCATATGAAGAGAAATAATGAAGAGAAATTATAGATAAAACGTATCGGTGCTCATCGGCCATAAACATTACACAAGTTGGAAATCGCAAATTCAAGGAATCAGTGGCTAACTGTAAGCATTGCAAAGCAACCACTAGCCTGCTATTCAGTGGAGTGGCTGTGTGGATTTTTCCAAGTTCCCACTATAAATCCAGAGAATGCCAGACTTTGATGACACAACATTTGCCCACAAAGGACTGCCGTGCCACCTTCCTGTTTAAGTGAGCACAGCACAAGATGAGTCCAAAAATGTCTTGTAACATTATGCCGCTGCATAAATGATGTAATATGCAAGGGTGATATGTACAGTGGGGCAAAAAAGTATTTAGTCAGCCACCAATTGTGCAAGTTCTCCCACTTAAAAAGATGAGAGAGGCCTGTAATTTTCATCATAGGTACACTTCAACTATGACAGACAAAATGAGAAAAAAAATCCAGAAAATCACATTGTAGGATTTTTAATGAATTTATTTGCAAATTATGGTGGAAAATAAGTATTTGGTCAATAACAAAAGTTTCTCAATACTTTGTTATATACCCTTTGTTGGCAATGACAGAGGTCAAATGTTTTCTGTAAGTCTTCACAAGGTTTTCACACACTGTTGCTGGTATTTTGGCCCATTCCTCCATGCAGATCTCCTCTAGAGCAGTGATGTTTTGGGGCTGTTGCTGGGCAACACGGACTTTCAACTCCCTCCAAAGATTTTCTATGGGGTTGAGATCTGGAGACTGGCTAGGCCACTCCAGGACCTTGAAATGCTTCTTACGAAGCCACTCCTTCGTTGCCCGGGCGGTGTGTTTGGGATCATTGTCATGCTGAAAGACCCAGCCACGTTTCATCTTCAATGCCCTTGCTGATGGAAGGAGGTTTTCACTCAAAATCTGTAAATCTGTGTACCTATGATGAAAATTACAGGCCTCTCTCATCTTTTTAAGTGGGAGAACTTGCACAATTGGTGGCTGACTAAATACTTTTTTGCCCCACTGTATCTCTCAACACAGTCATACACATGATGTATAATCCTGTAATATAATTCTGGCCCGCGATGGCAAAAATATATTCTAATGTGGCCCTCCATGGAAAATATAGACAATGTATAGACAATGGCTGGGGGTCCCAGAGAAGAGGTTAAAAAAACAACTGGTGTTGTAGATTCCCAGAAACTGCAGAGGTCTCTTCTGCTCCTGGAAAGTGTAGAGAGAGTCAGTCATATTTCCATAAAATGAAGGGGGAAAAGCCTGTAATTATTTAGTGACTTCAATAAATAAATTACTCCGGAGGAAGATATGGCTGAGAAACATCAGGCATAGAGACATCAGTCTGCAGAAGTCCTTTGAGGACCTAAAGAAAAGGGGGTTATGCTGTGTGCGAGGAGCACTTTGAAGAGTGTTTTATTCTGATTCTGGTACAGCTACTATCTTTGTCAACCAAAATACATTTCAAGTCGTATGATACACGAAAGAACACTGTCCTCCGAGGCAGTACCTACCAGAATAAATAGCAGGAATCCACCCTCTCAATCTGCAACAGATGCACGGCATAGTAGAAAAATAAGTAAGCCAACTACAAAGTTCGTAGCAATTAAAGATGCATCATTATTGTTTTATATCAATACAACAGGTTTAAAGTCTTGAATTGTCTATTTTTGAAGGAGAAGACCGGGAAGCAGATGGAGTTTTAGGTGAGAAAGACAGAGAGAACAAGAGCGTGAAGGAGAGTGTAGACCCAGCTCCAGCAGAGGAAGCAGCAGATGTCGAAGTTTTAGGTGAGAAAGACAGAGATAACAAGAGGGTGAAGGAGAGTGTAGACCCAGCTCCAGCAGAGGAAGCAGCAGATGTAGGAGTTTTAGGTGAGAAAGACAGCGAGAACAAGAGGGTGAAGGAGAGTGTAGACCCAGCTCCAGCAGATGGTCTGCAGGAGGTGGCTGTCAGATGACAGAGGTGGCAGAAGGAGGCGTCCTCACAAGCAAACGGGAAGCTTAGGTGTCAAAGGAAGCATCATGTAGCACAGGTGTCATGCAGGAGGCCATCATCCATTTGAAGGAGGTATATAGTATAATAATAATACACTCACAGTAATTGATTGCACACACATTGAAACAAAAACATCAAAGTTAATCTCATATAGATTTTTCATAGAACACAGTTCCTGGAAAAGAAGCTGTCAAATTCACACCAAAAAAGATTCCTATAGAGTGCAAAAAAGCATATGTTGAATTCTAATAGACAACATTAGGATTGATTATACAATTATATGTGGATTTCATCATCATCCATCTATCCTCTTTATAATTTGTAGACCAAAACAAGATCCAATGTTGGAGGCCATGGAGTCTCTACCTCCACATCTAAAGGACTTCTTCAAACTACAGGGTTGGAGGCCATGGAGACACTACCTTCACATCTGAAGGACTTCTTCAAACTACAGAGTAGTGTGCAGAGAAATAAGAGAGGGCGGAGGTTCTCCGTGGAGATAAAACAACTTGGAATACAGATGTACCACAACAGTCCTTCCACTTTCAGATTTCTGCGGAAAAAATGTATCCTACCATCTAAGTAAGAATAAATATAGAATAAATATTGCATTTTGCTCTTACAAGAGGATTCATTTATTGGACTGCATGTTTTCAAAAATTATCTAAAATATGGGATTATTTTATTTTGAAGCCCGGATTCCTTGACTCTTTCATGGAAAAGATGAAACTGGTCAGAAATATGAGCACAGCAGAAAGAGAAGCCACTCCTGCATTGTCCTGTTGGAAGGTGAACCTTCACCCCAGTCTGAGGTCCTTAGCACTCTGGAGCAGGTTTTCATCAAGGATCTCTCTGTACTTTGCTCCATTCATCTTTCCCTCAACCCTGACTAGTCTCCCAGTCCCTACCGCTGAAAAACATCCCCACAGCATGATGCTCACAACCACTATGCTTCACCGTAGGGATGGTGCCAGGTTTCCTGCAGTCGTAACGCTTGGCATTCAGGCCAAATAGTTCAATCTTGTTTTCATCAGACCAGATAATCTGGTTTCTCATGGTCTAAGAGTCCTTTAGGTGCCTTTTTGGCAAACTCCAAGCGGGCTGTCATGTGCCTTTTACTGAGGAGTGGCTTCTGTCTGGCCACTCTACCATAAAGGCCTGATTGGTGGAGTGCTGCAGAGATGGTTGTCATTCTGGAAGGTTCTCTCATCTCCACAGAGGAACTCTGGAGCTCTGTCAGAGTGACCATCGGGTTCTTGGTCACCTCCCTGACCAAGGCCCTTCTCCCCCGATTGCGCCGTTTTGCCGGGCGGCCAGCTCTAGGAAGAGTATTGGTGGTTCCAAACTTCTTCCATTATGGAGTATTGTGTGTAGATTGATGGGATTTTTTTCATTTAAAAAAAATCCACTTTAGAATAAGGCTGTAATGTAACAAAATGTGGAAAAAGGGAAGGGGTCTGAATACTTTCCATGCAATCTGAGTTTCTTTGGAGCTAGCTACCTAAAGCTGGCAAATAGCTATGCTGTGGTCTCTTACTCACTAGCTAACTAATGTCAGCTGGACTCAATGGTCTCATCTTCCTAGAACCTTGTCCTCACGGTATCTGTACCCCAAGGGTATTACATGAGACGCACTTGTGTCAACACTATGAGTAACCTTAGTTCCTTTGCTGACTTGACGTTGCCAAAGATGCTTCAACAAAGTACTGCGTAAAGGGTCTGAATAATTTTACATATTTTTAAAAATAAATTTGCTACATTTCTAAAAAACTGTTTTTGCTTAGACATTATGGGGTATCGTATGTAGATTGAGGAGGAAAAAAACGATTCAATCCTTTTTAGAATAAGGCTGTAACGTAACAAAATGTGGAAGAAGGGGTCTAAATACTTTCCGAATGCTGCGATCGTATACAAATAATAATTGATTGGGTTTATATAGCACTTTTCTACTAACTGAGGTACTCAAAGCACTTTGCATACTCACCTCATCCACCATCAATGTGTAGCACCCACCTCAGTGATGCACGACGACCATTTTTGTGCCAGAACGTTCACCACACATCAGCTCTCAGGTGGAGAGGTGAGGAGTGATATATGCCAATTAGGAATGAGGGCGATGATTAGGTGGCCATGATGGAATGTGGCCAGGTTGGGAATTTAGCCATGCCACCGGTGTGAACACCCTTACTCTTACAATAAGCTCCATGGGATTTTGAATGACCACAGAGTCAGGACACCCGTTTTAACGTCCCATGTGAAAGATGGCAGGACAATGTTTGCGCAGAACAATGTTCCCAAATGTAATCAAGGTTTGAAATGATTATGTATTATCTGTTTAGGCTTCTTTGCGGTCAGTTCAAACTTTTTATTTTATTATTAAGTTCCGGACCCCCGACCATCCGCTCAACATCAAAATTGGCCCGTGGCTGAATCTAGTTGATGATTCCTGATTTAGGGTATCAATTACTTTCAAAGACATTTGGGGTTAAGTACTTTGATATTTAGATTTATTTTGAAAAGACAAATAGTTGAATATTCCCGGGACCACCCATACGTAAAATGTATGCACGCATGACGAAGTCGCTTTGGCTAAAAGTGTCTGTTAAATGTAATGTATTAATATTGGAATGTATTTGGAAATACTCAAATACGCTGACTTAAATACACTCCGATGCATTTAACCCAGGTATTTTAAATAAGTATTGGAAAATACTTTTAAGCAGTAGGATATTTATAGGAAATTAGAAAATACTTCCAATAGAAGTACTTGATTCAGGCCACATTATTTTGGTGTGAGTATTTAAATAACAAATAATCAAATACAGATTGAGCCCAGGTCTGATCATCTCCCATATCCTTTACCTGTCACACCTTAACTGTCATCATTACTCCAATGTATAGGCCTGCTAAATGTTTTGTGTAATACAGTGTAATCTTGTTTCCCCTACTAACACATATATACTGTGGGAATAACATTATCTAGAGGAATATTTCCATAATTGTACCTCTCATACCAAAAAAATAGAATGCTTTTCACAGACAAATAGACCCATTAATGACAGTTGTTGCACAACAACAAGCACAGCTTGTAGTAAAGAACTAATAAAGTGACAGTTAAAACCAAAGATTAGGATTTTCCCTGAATTTTTATTCTGAATATATATATATACACAACAATTATGTTTGATTACAATGTAATAAAGAGTGAAACCGATGGTCATTACAGTGTGCACAAGGCAGACACTTCCGATTCCAGTTTCATGAATGGGAAATGAAGTGCAAGCTCAGAGTAGGTCTGAAAATATAGGTGAAAAACACATGTACCCTGTACAGGAAACAGGTATATTTTATCTGACCCTTTAAAAACATAGCTTGGACCTTGCAGGCTCAAGATGAGCCAGAACATCCATTCCATTAGTCTCAGTTCTGGAATCCAGCGAGATGTAGGCAGCAGAATATTCAACATTTAAATTCTATACATCGGCATTACATTAAAATATACAAGACGCTAGCAACAGGTGAATCAAATAGGAAGCAGTCATACAGTAGCAGAGACAATCAAAAACACATTGCATGTCTTAGGTAAGTGTGCCTTTTACACACACTGTGCAACAGTGACACCCTCCCCAGAAACATTGAAACTTCATGAAATTACCATGTTGTAAACTCAGCTAAAAGAGTAACATTTTGTAACAAATAACCCTAGTCTAGACGAGATTGTGATTTCTGGTTAATCTAATTCTAATTATGTAACAATTGCAACACTGTTTTGACCTTGAACAGAACATGTGTTTATTTGGAGTCCAGCTTTGCCTCCCTTTCCTTGCTGGTGGTCAAAGACATGGCACCTTCTCCAAGAGTATCTTTAAAATTCAGTCCCTGGTGAACTTTGTCATGGGATGAAGTCTTGGAACCCTTTTCTGTGGGGTCTAGGGAAGGGGCTTGTGGTGTTACTTTACCACTTGGTGCATCCTGGGTTAACGTTTGTGTTAACACTTTACCACTCTGGATTTCTTTGGAAGGTGAGTGTGGGGACATTTTACAAGTCACGTTATCTTGGGTAGGGTTCTTTGAAGGGACTTTGCCACTTGGTGCACCTTGGGCAGGGGATTGTGGTGACACGTCACCACTCTGGGTTTGTGGTGGCACTTTGCAACTTTGGGCATCATGTTGCAGAGTCTGCTTGACCCATTTGTCAGGGGTTGAGGCTTCCAGTTTGTCTTTGTAGGCGTGTTGAGTTGCTGGGTTCTGGGTGGCTGAGAGTCCAGCAGGAGGTTCCAGGTCCTCAGAGGAGGATTTCAGGGCTGCTTTGCTTTCTGTGGTGGGCTGAGAAGGGGATGGCTGGGATGCTTTATCCCCGGCTGCAGCGTTTGGAGTAAGGTCGGCAGGGCCAGACCGGGGATCTTTGGTGGGCGATGAGCTGATCCCTGTGAAGGAGAAAAGGAAGCGCAATGAGCATAGCTCACCCCGCTGGTGAAATGGACTTCAGTTCATCTCAAATTGTAGAGTTAATCTCCAGCTGTTACTGAGCTTTCAGATGTTTCAACTTGGCATTCTCCATTCACAAGAACATTGTGACTGAATAATAAGGAAAAAAGTTCCAGCGGAAGGTCAACCTGAGAAAAAAATTGTCAATCATTTCAGAATGAAACCACGTTCCTAATTATCCTGTTTAAAGAAAATATTTTGGAGTGCAGACTAACAGTAGGCCCATGTCAAAAAACAGATAAAGCAAAACCTCACATCGCCTCTCCCCCATTTGACCTATATAGTTTGTGTATGTATTGATATGTAGGCTACGTGTGCCTTTTTAAAATTGATATAGTTCTGTCCTTGAGCTGTTCTTGTCTATTAATGTTCTGTATTATTTCATGTTTTGTGTGGACCCCAGGAAGAATAGCTGCTGCTTTTGCAATAGCTAGTGGGGATCCCCCCAAAATACCAAATAGACTAATTTGCATATTGCTCATTTGCATATTCATTAATATTTTAACACAATATTTCAGAAAAGGTGTAATACAAACAATCTAATGTCTATTACAACCAACTATTTGCAGCATTACTGCAAAAAAATGGAAGAGGCAAGTGAAAGGGGAAAAAAGTAAGGAACTCTGACAGCTGTGCAATTTAAATAGCTAAATAGTTGGGAAGAGATTCGATGTACCAATTCCATGGCACATGGTTTATGAATAGACATGCAAAACGACGCCGGATTCAAAACTTTGAATTTCTTTCAATTTAAATTATACCAAATTATTGCAACTAATAGAATGTTATATAAACTCAGCAAAAAAAATAAAGGTGCCTTTCTGTCTTTCAAAGATAATTAGTAAAAATCCAAATAACTTCACAGATCTTCATTGTAAAGGGTTTAAACACTGTTCCCATGCTTGTTCAATGAACCATAAACAAGTAATGAACATACGCCTGTGGAACGGTCGTTAAGACACTAACAGCTCACAGACGGTAGGCAATTAAGGTCACAGTTATGAAAACTTAGGACACTAAAGAGGCCTTTCTACTGACTCTGAAAAACACCAAAAGAAAGATGCCCAGGATCCCTGCTCATCTGCGTGAACGTGTTTTAGGCATGCTGCAAGGAGGCATGATGACTGCAGATGTAGCCAGGGCAATAAATTGCAATGTCCGAACTGTGAGACGCCTAAGACGGCGCTACAGGGAGACAGGAGGGCCGGCTGATCGTCCTCGCAGTGGCAGACTACGTGTAACAACACCTGCACAGGATCGGTACATCCGAACATCACACCTGCGGGACAGGTAGAGGATGGCAACAACAACTGCCCGAGTTACACCAGGAACGCACAATTCCGCCATCAGTGCTCAGACTGTCCGCAATAGGCTGAGAGAGGCTGGACTGAGGGGTTGTAGGCCTATTCTAAGGCAGGTCCTCACCAGACATCTCCGGCAACAACGTCACCAAATGGGCACAAACCCACCGTCGCTGGACCAGACAGGACTGGCAAAAAGTGCTCTTCACTGACGAGTCGCAGTTTTGTCTCACCAGGGGTGTTGTTCGGATTCGCGTTTATAGTCGAAGGAATGAGCGTTACACCGAGGCCTGTACTCTGGAGCGGGATCGACTTGGAGGTGGAGGGTCCGTCATGGTCTGGGGCGGTGTGTCACAGCATCATCAGACTGAGCTTGTCATTGCAGGCAATCTCAACACTGTGCGTTACAAGGAAGACATCCTCCTCCCTCATGTGGTACCCTTCCTGCAGGCTCATCCTGACATGACCCTCCAGCATGACAATGCCACCAGCCATACTCCTCGTTCTGTGCGTGATTTCCTGCAGGACAGGAATGTCAGTGTTCTGCCATGGCCAGCGAAGAGCCCGGATCTCAATCCCATTGAGCACGTCTGGGACCTGTTAGATCGGAGGGTGAGGGCTAGGGCCATTCCCCCCAGAAATGTCCAGGAACTTGCAGGTGCCTTGGTGGAAGAGTGGGGTAACATCTCACAGCAAGAACTGGCAAATCTAGCGGAGTCCATGAGGAGGAGATGCACTGCAGTACTTAATGCAGCTGGTGGCCACACCAGATACTGACTGTTACTTTTGATTTTGACCCCCTCTTTGTTCAGGGACACATTATTCCATTTCTGTTAGTCACATGTCTGTGGAACTTGTTCAGTTTATGTCTCAGTTGTTGAATCTTGTTATGTTCATACAAATCTTTACACATGTTAAATTTGCTGAAAATAAACACGGTTAACAGTGAGAGGACGTTTCTTTTTTTGCAGAGTTTATATAGGGGATACAACCTTCCCAGCTCTGCAGATTTTGCTGCAAGGAGGCAGAGTCATTAGATAATTTATTTTGGTATTGTCCATATGTAGCTCGTTTTTGGTCACAGGTCCAGGAATGGCTGAAGAAATGCAACATTTACCTAGAGCTAACGCTGCAGATAGCAATACAGGGTGATTTGAATAGTCAGTCAATCGATCAATAATATAATAATTATTTTAGCCAAAATGTTTATCTTTAATTTACAAATCTGTAGAAACTATGAGAATAGAAAGGTTCAGAACTTTTGTGAAACATCACAGTTGAAAAATATATGGCAAATAGAAATCCGGGATGCTGGCAGAGTTCCTCCAGAACTTCCGTCCAGTGTCTGTTCTTTTGCCCATCTTAATCTTTTCTTTTTATTGGCCAGTCTGAGATTTTCTTTGCAACTCTGCCTAGAAGGCCAGCATCCCTGAGTCACCTCTTCACTGTTGACATTGAGACTGGTGTTTTGCGGGTACTATTTAATGAAGTTGCCAGTTAAGGACTTGTGGAGGCGTCCGTTTCTCAAACTAGACACGCTAATGTACTTGTCCTCTTGCTCAGTTGTGCACCGGGGCCTGCCACTCCTCTGTCAATTCTGGTTAGAGACAGTTTGCTCTGTTCTGTGAAGGGAGTAGTACACAGCGTTGTACGAGTTCTTCAGTTTCCTGGCAATTTCTCGCATGGAATAGCCTTCATTTCTCAGAACAAGAATAGACTGACGAGTTTCAGAAGAAAGTTATTTGTTTCTGGCCATTTTGAGCCTGTAATCGAACCCACAGATGCTCCAGATAGTCTAAAGAAGGCCAGTTTTATTGCTTCTTTAAATCAGAACAACAGTTTTCAGCTGTGCTAACATAATTGCAAAAGGGTTTTCTAATGAGCAATTAGCCTTTTAAAATGATAAACTTGGATTAGCTAACACAACGTGCCATTAGAACACAGGAGTGATGGTTGCTGATAATGGGCCTCTGTAACCCCTATGTAGATATTCCCTAAAAAAATCTGCCGTTTCCAGCTACAATAGTCATTTACAACATTAACGATGTCTACACTGTATTTCTGTTCAATTTGATGTTATTTTAAATGGACAAAAAAAATGTGCTTTTCTTTCAAAAACAAGGACATTTCTAAGTGACCCCAAACTTTCGAACGGTAGTGTATATATAAATATATTCACCCCGAAAATATATGGGAGATTGGAAATGATGCAGACAATTACTTTGATGGAAGCAATCTATCCGCAATATTAAAGCTGATCCACCCTTTTAAGTTTTTTTTTTTTTAATAGAATAAAAAATAATCTCATGTCTACATTCAACTAGTAATGGTTATTGATTAGAATTATTATTTTTTTTATTTTTTTTTATTTTTATTTTTTAATAAATACTCTGTTCGGAGTGTTGCCTTGCATTATTAGCCTATGATGCAGAATACTATTCAGTATTCTGGACCATAATTATGTAGTTCCACTTCTGTTGACATTCTAAAAAACATTCCAGATGACAACACTTGTGTGTTACAGTCCGATAGATTTTGATCAAGAAATCTGACTGTTTCAGAGTGTCACATCCATAACGGAGAGTGTCACATCCATAATCATCACTTCTCCTCTCCAAAGTCATAATGCAAGACAATCTTTTCAAAAATTTTGTTTTTGTGTTCAGTCAAGCCTTTCATTCTAAAAGATGTACAAACTCAGACTTTTTTCTAATAAGTTCAGTCTCCCCTGAAATCTTGTACATTTCATGTCACATCCATTTTTTATTTATTTAACTAGGCAAGTCAGTTAAGAACAAATTCTTATTTACAGTGACGGCCTACCCTGGCCAAACCCGGACGACGCTGTGCCAATTGCGCCCCGCACTATGGGACTCCCAATCACGGCCGGTTGTGATACAGCCTGAAATCAAACCAGGGTCTGTAGTGACGCCTCTAGCACTGAGAAGCAGTGCCGCAGACCGCTGCGCAACTCAGGAGCAAAAAGCGTATTTGCTTTATTACTTATGTCACATCTATAATGCTGGAATAGCCCAAAGAATGGTCAAATAAAGAGTACATAAACGGAGCAAACCTATTAGTTACAGTACTACTATAGCAAGTGATGGGTAATCAACACTAAATCGTTTACCAGTTACAGCCTTGTCCACATTCTTCTTGCCTTGCGTGAAAGGGCAGGGCAATATCTTTGCAGGAGTGTAAGTGTTCAAAGGAGTTTTCTTCGCAGCTGTCGAACACAAAAAAAAAAGACATTGAGATGCCAGCGGCAACAAATTACCGCTGATCATTTGTACTGTACGATGAGCAGCGATACGTACCTGGGGAGGAGGCAGAGATGTCCAGGAGTGACTCATGGGATGCAGCGATGGAAGCCAGGAAGTCGTCTATCTGTTTCAGCGAGAGCGAGTTGTGCAGGGTCTCCAGGGGGCATATGGACGGAACCATGGAGTACAGCTCAAAACCTAGAGGGTGGAAACGCCTCCAGATGATAAGCCGACAATACGGAGAACACTACAAGCCCTCTGGAGACTCATGACAGAGAACATTGTATTATTTGAAAATCGGCAGACAAAAATCACAATGCTTCCATTATCTCCAAGTGACAGCAAACAAAATAAAACACTACCGACAAAAATCAGATCTGATTGAGGTGAATACTGTAGGATGCAGGCAGATGTATGACACAAAGTATATCCCACTGAAAGCAATACCCATCACGACTGTTACAGCCAGGATGAGAAGAAACACAAGAGTGAATGTTAACTTAACCTAGTTGGGATTACAGTTTGGTTTATATAGCCCTAAAGCCTTTGATGGACATTGTGGCGAGATTGAACAAAGTGGTCTAACAAACACCACAATATCGTTCAGGAGAAAATTGTCTTTAAAAAAAATATACATTTGATTTAAAAGCTACAAGTTGTAACTTTTTGGGCAACCTGATGAAATTTGCATAAAAATATGAGTTATAGATCTATCACTCATTGGAAGCAAGAAGCGGTAGATCTGTTCTGTGTGCCATTTCTATGATTCCTGTTCTTAAGTTTAATTTTTGCATGTTTTAACTTTCCGTTTTGTACACCAGCTTCAAACAAGCTGAAAATACAATATGTGGTTATTGAAAATATTTTCACAGCGGTTTAGATGGTACAATGATTCTCTATACATTGCTTGTTTTGCCATAAACTGAAATTAGGAGAACTATTCAAATTTTAGCAACCAGGAAATGGTGGAGCGATATCTGCATAATGCACATTTAATAAAATACCATAATGTAAGAAAATGGCATTAATGTACATGGCAACTATTTAAGACATTTTAGAAATGACAATACATACAAAATAATATGGGGCTACTTTCTTTTTTCTGGTTTCATCTCTTTGTCCACTTGGCTTGCTCTTTGGCGGCTCTAGCATTATTCTTAAGTGGTAATCGATTAGTGACTGTGGGTAATACAGTGAATTCAGACCCCTTGACTATTCCCACATTTTGTTACATTACAGCCTTAAACCAAAAATGTATTACATTTTTTATAAAGTCCTCAATCTACACACAATACCTCATAATGACAAAGCAAAAAAAGGTTGCTAGATTTAAAAAAAAAATGTATTCAAAATAAAAAAACAGAAATACCTTATTTACATAAGTGTGACTCAAAATTGAGCTCAGGTGCATCCTGTTTCCATTTATCACCCTTGAGAAGTGTCTACAACTTGATTGGAGTCCACCAGCGGTAAATTCAATTGATTGGAAAACATTTGGAAAGGCACACACCTGTCTATATAAGGTCCCACAGTTGACAGTGCATGTCAGAGCAAAAACCAAGGCATGAGGTCAAAGGAATTGTCCGTAGAGCTCTTAGACAGGATTGTGTCAAAGAACAGATCTGGGGAAGGGTACCAAAACATTTCTGCAGCATAGAAGGTCCCCCAGTGGCCGCCATCATTCTTAAATGGATGAAGTTTGGAACCACTAATACTCTTCCAAGAGCTGGTCGCGCGGCCAAACTGAGCAAAGGGCTTTGGTCAGGGAGGTGACCGAGAACCCGATGGTCACTCAGGCAGCGCTCCAGAGTTCCTCTGTGGAGATGGGAGAACCTTCCAGAAGGACAACCATCTCTGCAGCACTCCACCAATCAGGCCTTTATGGTAGAGTGGCCAGACGGAAGCCACTCCTCAGTAAAAGGCACATGATAGTCGGCTTGGAGTTTGCCAAAAGGCACGCAAAGACTCTCCGACCATGAGAAACAAGATTCTCTGGTCTGATGAAACCAAGATTGAACTCTTTGGCCTGAATGCCAAGCGTCACATCTGGAGGAAACCTGGGACCATCTCTACGGTGAAGCATCTGTTTTTCAGCAGCAGGGACTGGGAGCCTAGTCAAGATTGAGGGAAGGATGAACGGAGTACAGAGAGATCCTTGATGAAGAGATCCTTGATGAAAGAGAGAGATCCTTGATGAAAGAGAGAGATTCTTTACGAAAACCTGCTCCAAAGCGCTCATGACCTCAGACTGGGGCTAAGGTTCACCTTCCAAAAGGACAACCCCCCTAAGCACACAGCCAAGACAATGCAGGAGTCCTTGAGCGGCCTAGGCCAAGCCTGTACTTTAACCCGATTGAACATCTTTGGAGAGACCTGAAAATAGCTGAGCAGCGACGCTCCCCTTCCAACCTCACAGAGCTTGAGAGGATCTGCAGAGAAGAATGGGAGAAACTCCCCAAATACAGGTGTACCAAGCTTGTAGCGTCATACCCAAGAAGACTAGGCTGTAATCACTGTCAAAGGTGCTTCAACAAAGTACTGAGTAAAGGGTCTGAATACTTATGTAAATGTGATATTTCAGTTTTTTCTTTTTAATATATTTGCAAAAATGTCTAAAAACCTGTTTTTGCTTTGTCGTCATGGGGTATTGTGTAGATTGATGAAGGGGAAAACATTTAAATCAATTTTAGAATAAGGCTGTAACGTAACAATATGTGTAAAAAGTCAAGGGGTCTGAATACTTCCCCGAATGCACTGTATACAATTGGTTAGATATACTTATTTTCTAAATTATTGCATTAATATATAAATAATACTTCAGGTTTTTAACATTAGTGTGTATTTTAACGACAAAGAGCTGTGGTAGATTCAGTTTCCAAAGTATGTCGATTTTGACAGCTGAGAAGGTAACAAGTAACTGAGAAAATAATATTTAGACATTACAGTAACACCAAAGCACAAATAAGTGTGTCTGAGACACTGGTTAGTATGTTACAATGAGCATGGCTTCTCTGGTTAATACAACGGAGGACAAAAGGGGACATTTTTATGATCACTAATAACAGCATCAAAATCTTCCCCATTTGCATGTCATTGAGGCAATTCATAGAACAAAATATGTTTGCTAAATATATAACTAAAATCAATTGAGCTTATCATTTAATGAATTAATAACCACATATTTATTTGTATGAATACCCCCCCCCCCCTCCCCAATGAGTCTAACTCACCATGGATGAAAAACCTCAGTACTCTGTAGAAAGACACATTTTGAGATACGATGTAAATTAATATAAAAAATATTAGATTTGAACAAAGTTCCTTTAGCAATAAAACCTTATTTGTTGGCCAAATGTGAAAATATTATTTGCAGGGATGTATAACACAGTAGTTACACTATATGATCCCTCAGGAAAAGGTATAGATGGGCTCATCCCCCTTTCTTATTAAACTTCTAATTTTCCCTATAACAAGAAATATACAGTTGAAGTCGGAAGTTTACATACACTTTAGCCAAATACATTTAAACTCAGTTTTTCACAATTCCTGACATTTAATCCTAGTTAACATTCTCTGTTTTAGGTCAGTTAGGATCACCACTTTATTTTAAAAATGTGAAATGTTAGAATAATAGTAGAGAGAATTATTTATTTTATTTATTTCATCACATTCCCAGTGGGTCAGAAGTTTACATACACTCAATTAGTATTTGGTAGCATTGCCTTTAAATTGTTTAACTTGGGTCAAACGTTTCGGGTAGCCTTCCACAAGCTTCCCACAATAAGTTGGGTGAATTTTGGCCCATTCTTCCTGATAGAGCTGCTGTAACTGAGTCAGGTTTGTAGACGACCTTGCTCGCACACGCTTTTTCAGTTCTGCCCACACATTTTCTATAGGATTGAGGTCAGTGCTTTGTGATGGCCACTCCAATACCTTGACTTTGTGGTCCTTCAGTCATTTTGCCACAACTTTGGAAGTATGTTTGGGGTCATTGTCCATTTGCGACCAAGTTTTAACTTCCTGACTCATGTCTTGAGATGTTGCTTCAATATATCCACATAATAGTCCTCCCTCATGATGCCATCTATTTTGTGAAGTGCACCAGTCCCTCCTGCAGCAAAGCACCCCCACAACATTACGCTGCCACCCCCGTGCTTCATGGTTGGGATGGTGTTCTACGGCTTGCAAGCCTTCCCCTTTTTCCTCAAAACATAACGATGGTCATTATGGCCAAACAGTTTTATTTTTGTTTCATCAGACCAGAGAACATTTCTCCAAAAAGTACGATCTTTGTCCCCATGTGCAGTTACAAACCGTAGTCTGGCTTTTTTATAGCGATTTTGGAGCAGTGGCTTCTTCCTTGCTGAGCGGCCTTTCAGGTTGTCGATATAGGACTCGTTTGACTGTAGATATAGATACTTTTGTACCCGTTTCCTCCAGCATCTTCCCAAGGTCCTTTGCTGTTGTTCTGGGATTGATTAGCACTTTTCGCACCAAAGTACGTTCATCTCTAGGAGACAGAACGCGTCTCCTTCCTGAGTGGTATGACGGCTGCGTGATCCCATGGTGTTTATACTTGCGTACTATTGTTTGTACAGATGAACGTGGTACCTTCAGGCATTTGGAAATTGCTCCCAAGGATGAACCAGATTTGTGGAGGTCTACAATTTTTTTTCTGAGGTCTTGGCTGATTTCTTACGATTTTCCCATGATGTCAAGCGAAGAGGCACTGAGTTTGAAGGTAGGCCTTGAAATGCATCCACAGGTACACCTCCAATTGACTCAAATGATGTCAATTAGCCTATCAGAAGCTTCTAAAGCCATGACATAATTTTCTGGAATTTTCCAAGCTGTTAAAAGGCACAGTCAACTTATTGTATGTAAACTTCTGACCCACTGGAATTGTGATACAGTGAATTATAAGTGAAATAATCTGTCAGTAAACAATTGTTGGAAAAATGACTTGTGTTACGCACAAAGTAGATGTCCTAACCGACTTGCCAAAACTATAGTTTGTTAACAATAAATTTGTGGAGTGGTTGAAAAACGAGTTTTAATGACTCCAACCTAAGTGTATGTAAACTTCCGACTTCAACTGTATATTAAGTAAATATATAAAGTACCAGTCAAAAGTTTGGACACACCTACTCAAAGCATTCCAGGCAAAGCTGGTTGAGAGAATGCCAAGATTGAGCAATGCTGTCAGCAAGGCAGAGGGTGGCTACTTTGAAGAACCTAAAATATATTTTGATTTGTTTAACACTTTTTTGGTTACTACATGATTCCTAATGTGTTATTTCATAGTTTTGATGTCTTCACTATTATTCTACAATGTAGAAAATAGTAAAAATAAAGAAAAATTCTTGAGTAGGTGTGTCCAAACTTTTGCCTGGTACTGTAGATGCTTGAAATTCACAGTTACAATGATACCAAATCTTAATATTTTATCAATAAATATACGAAACCTTTTTGGACTGTAGGACATGTACTGTATGGCTGTGGCTTAGATTATTTATCATAGATAGCACCTGTCAACAGCACCAAATAGAAATATAATTTTAATGAGCAAAAGTGTTCTGAGGGGCAGGACTAAAGCACACAGCTACTCAAGGTATTTCCATAGTCAAGGGTATGAGGAAAGGAGAAAACAGGGAGGACTACGTTTAAGAGACTGTGGAGGTCAAGACTGAAAACTGAGAAAGGAAGCTGAACTATACACAACAGAAATCTATATGAACTAAAAACACCAAACAACGTTCAGACAAGATATAAATGGGTAAATTAAACATAATAAACACTTACCACAGAACATACCGGAAAAGACTGACCCATTTAGAAAAGCAGAAAAAAAACGATAATCCAAAATGATCAAATTAGTGCAAATTGGTTTAATGTACAAAGAACGTACTTTAAATACAAAATCATATTTTGTTGCATCAAAATCACTGCGTTAACCACAAGCTGAGGTGACTGACAGGTTTATGCGGCACAAATGTAAGAAAATATTAATCCCAGATATCACATTGATTTAAAAAGTTGCCTTTACATAAAAAAATATAAAAGTGCAATAGATACTATAGCTAAATTTGACTAGATTAGCAGCATTACTATAGTGGCCTAGATTAACAGCATTACTATAGTGGCCTAGATTAACAGCATTACTACATTTGACTAGATTAGCAGCATTGCTATATTTGCCATAGACTAAAAGCATTGCTATACTTGCCATAGACTAGCAGGATTACTACCTTTGACTAGATTAGCAGCATTACTGTATTTGACTAGATTAGCAGCATTACCGTATTTGACTAGATTAGCAGCATTACCGTATTTGACTAGATCAACGGTATAGCTATTTGCCATACGTCTAAAGGAACATTTAGATTGGCAACATTGTTGTGATACAGTCACCCAACTCCGACACAACAAAAGTCATCAAGAAAAAAATTGAAGGCCATATTCAAACCAAACAAACTACAGCACTGCGACTATTAAAATGAACAGATAAGCAGGGGACAGGTCTAGCTAGTCACAAAATAGCTCCATGTAATCCTAAACTATAGGGTGACAAACAGGAGGAATTTTCAGGCGAACAAAAGAAGCACATGGTCTTGGAGGGCTGCATGAGCATTCAGAAGTCTCAATGTTTAGGATCACATTCCATGTGCACTGCTTTGACGCTAGCAGAGGATCTCATGAGGGAAGATTCAATCCAGACCAAAATGACAACAGGGATGAGGTAAGGATGCATCTTAATTAACAAAAGCAAACATACCATTGGTTGGGTGTCGCGCAAATGAGATAGAAAATCGTTTTACAGCAGACGCACGCGTGGCCTCTGAGAAAGAGAAAAACAGGTACCTGAAATGTACAACAGCTAACAGAAATAGAGGTTAGGAAAAGGCAAAATAAATCAAGTATTAGAAGGCATGCAGGTGAGAAGGGTGGGATACGGAGCGTTTGTTTTAGTAGTGAGTTAACTGTTGGGATTCTCTCAGCCAGAGCAAAGTTTGTGAAGATTAACAATTGTTATGGTTATCTGCTGAAGAAATGAAAAGTCGGTGGGGGGGGGGGGTGTCGGTGTTAGGAAGGAAACATTTCTAAAAAGGCCAATGGACACCTGTTGGTCCCACGCTTCATTGGACCTTGCATATGGCAGAATCCAACCCAAATCACATCTACTGTAGCCTCTGTATGTTCACCACCTGCCTTCCACCAACTAGCTTTCCTACATTCACCTTGCTGGTGCTTCAGCATCTTTCCACTGCTATAAATGACTACAAATAGGATACATTCTATGTCACTGTGCAAAGAATCCTGGATTTTTTGGGTTAATCAATTAAAAGTTTGATGATCCTGAACAATTTGCTTCAAACTAAAAGGAAAAGCTGTTCATTTTTGACAGCCATAATTTTAGAAATTTGGATTTTCTTCATGACTCAAATAGATGGTTTACTTTATTTCAGAAAGCCATGACATCCATCTCAGATAGTTCTGAAATCATTTCTGTAGTTATAAACAGATAAGAATAGCATTCCTGAAATATTATTTTGTTTTAAACTAATCTCATAATTTGAGTGCACCCAAATTTGCCCTTTTGATTTGTGGGATTCACATAATATTCAACAAATACAGTATAGTACCCAACATTCAACTTGGACCAAACTTCCTACCACTGAGTAAGACCAGTGGTGTAAAGTACTTAAGTAGTTCTTTAAAGTATTTTTTACTTAAGTCGTTTTTGGAAGAATCTGTACTTTAACTTCACTATTTATATTTTTGACTACTTTTACTTCACTACATACCTAAAGAAAATAATGTACTTTTTCCCTAACATGCAAACGTACTCGTTACATTTTGAATGCTTAGCAGGACAGGAAAATGGTCCAATTCACATCCCTGGTCATCCTTACTGTCTCTGATCTGGCGGACTCACTAAACACAAATTAATAGTTTGTAAATGATGTGTGTTGGAGCGTGTCTCTGGCTATCCCAAAATAAAAATCGTACCATCTGGTTTGCCTAATATAAGGAATTTGAAATTATGTATACTTTAACTTTTGATAGTTAAGTATATTTTAGCAATTACATTTAATTTCAATACTTTAGTATATTTCAAACCAAATACCTTTAGACTTTTACTCAAGTAGTATATTACTGGGTGACTTTTACTCGAGTCATTTTCTGTTAAGGTATCGTTACTTATACTCAAGTATGACAATTGGGTACTTTTCCCATCACTGAGTAAGACATGAGGAATCCAATAAAATGGTCAAAAAGCCACCCATGGACCCCGGCGCCAATCCCACCCCAACAACCTGTATATAGTATAATTTCTCTTACGTTTGAATTGTAGTATGAAGCTGCGGTTTGTTGTATTGCGTCTTCATCCTTTGTAATGCATTTCCTGCAAATCTGGCTATGTTTTTATTCCCCCTGTTATTAATTGAAATCGCTTGTATTATTTATCATAAATTAGTGTGAAAGTACCAGGTTTTTACCACTAGATGCTACTGCACCCTTTTATCCACTTTGGTGGTCGGTTGCGTTTATTAAATGGAACACAACATTTTCTTTGCAACTTTGGGTAGAAAATCAATAGATTTGGCTCTTGATGAAAATACAGTGTGTGATCATCCTCACAATTCAAGCCAGTTCTCCATGAAAGCCATTCAGTTTGTCCTTCTCTTATAAACCTAAAGCTTCAATCCAACTCTCCTTGCACAGTCCAACAAGTGGCCTCTCTCTGAGAGGGCTATCCCGATGCAATTCTCATATGAAGACTTTTCCTACAAGCCCAAAACTTTGATGGAGAAATGAGTTTGTGACTAAAATGTGACAACCCTAATGAAATTATAAACCATTGCATGGCAGTTGTTTTCTAATAATTGTATTGAAAAACACATCTCCATATTTAGTAGGGATGCGAGGTAGAGTAGACCCACGGTTTGGTATGTACCACAGTTTGTGGACAATGGTACGGTTTCGGTATCTTTGTATTTAAGTAAAGTGTGCGTTTGTATGACTCTAATACAAGGGATGAGTTTGCAACACGTAGCTCTTCATCTCCCAATCTAGTACATAGTGAACCGTCACAGTGAGGTAGCTTTGAGTTCCTCTGGAGGTCCAACTATCAGTGGAGAGAGCTAGATAGGGTGTCTGTATCAATTTGTTTTCAATTTCTCTCCGTGTTGTCTGTATCAATTTGTTTTCAATTTCTCTCCGTGATGTTTCATAGAGTTTGGGAATTACTTTGCTACTGAAATGTGTGCGGGAGGGGACATTGTAACGCGGTAAAAAAAAAAATGACGAAATCCCGAGTCAGTAACCACCGAATGGGGCTGCAAATCTTTGGCTATGAATACCCCCACTGCTTTTGTTATTTCTTTATGTTTTTCTGAATTTGTCGCAAATTGTTGTTGGAGGCAGCAGTGAGAGATTGTTGTATTTTCGCAAACGAGTGGACTCTCCTTGCTCCAGCTCCACCTGCAAGGGATACGGCCGGGTGATGGCCACGTAAATGACACATCATGTTTGAAGTGTTTCCACTCGAGTAGCTGACAGTGGCAAAGCAATGCTTACAGACTTTGTTTGTTTATGGTCTTCTTACCCTCGTCATCGTATTGCATGCTTTCCCACACAGCGGTACCTCTTCAAATTTGCTTCTCGCTGTCTCGCTAGCCATCGTCACGTTGGAGCTGAGAGAATTTTTTTTTTTTAGTTTCCCCTCTCTTCATGGGGCCCCTTTAGGGCAGTTTCCTACTGAGATGTCATTGTAAAATCGTCCATTGGTTGTTTAAGGGGGAGGGGGTTGCGGTCACTGCGGTTGCCACCTTTTGAGACATTACTGTGGAGTAAAGTCTGTCAGCCTTCAGGAGCCCTCTAACAGCCTGGGGCCCCAAGCAGTTGCCCGCCTTGCCTGTTCACAAGCTGCGCGTCTGGTTCTTTGGATCTGAATGTACAACGTGCTTGTAGTCTGTATAAGCAAGTTTAGGAAATTATAGGAAAATGACAGGCATATCATAATTCCGCGGTTCACGTGTGCATATTGAACCCCGTAGGGGGCGTACCGAACGGTTCGACAACATACTGTGTACTGTTGCATCCCTAATATTTAGTGTGATTAGTGACATTTACCATTAAACCCAACCAAGGCCAATACCATTACACTTGCAAAACACTATAGTGTGTGTTTGGGACTTTTACAATTGAAACCATTAGAATTGATGTAGACTAATGGTTTGCTTGTTCTAAAGGGATGGTCTAACTAATCCATACCTTTTTTTTTTAAGGGAATAAAACACACAAAGGGGCCGTTTCCTGGACACAAGTTAAGCCTAAGAGAAGGACAAACTGAATCACTGTCATGGAGGACTGGTTTCTATTGTGAGGATGATCACACTGTATTTTCATCATGAGCAAAAGCTATTGGTTTTCTACCCAAAGTTGCAAAGAAAAAATGTTGTGATCCATTTAACAAACACAAGAGACCAGCAAAACGGATAAAAGCATCAGGAACAACGGCATCTAGTTGGCAAAACGTATTTATTGTAAACAATGCAAGCGACTTCAATGGCCAATTTCTCAGAACAAAATTCACCCGATTCATAGGGAATACATTACAAATGATGAATAAGCAATAGTCCAAGCAGCAGATCCATACTACTTGTCAAACAGAGACCTGATACTGTATACAGGTTGTTGGGGTGGGATTGGCGTGGTTGTTGGGGTGGGATCGGCGTGGTTGTTGGGGTGGGATCGGCGTGGTTGTTGGGGTGGGATCGGCGTGGGTTGTCCGTGGGTAGCTTTTTACCATTTTATTGGATTCCTCATGTCTTACTCATTGTTAGGAAGAATTATGGTCTAAATCGGATATTAGGTACTATATTTATTGAAGATTATATGAATCCTATAAATAAAAAAAATGGACAACTTGGGTACAATCAATTAGCTAATTGCGCAGATATCAAATTACACAAGTATGTAGATACCCTTTCAAATGAGTGGATTCGGCTATTTCAGCCACACTTATTGCTGACAGGTGTATAAAATCGAGCACATAGCCATGCAATCTCCATAGACAAACATTGCCATTTTGTTTGTTTGTTGTAATATTATCCCCTTGGTAGTTACGATCTTGTCTCATTGCTGCAACTCCCTAACCTGGTCGCTTAACCCGGAAGCCAGCCGCACCAATCTGTGGGAAGAAACACTGTTCAACTGAAGTCAGCTTGCAGGTGCATAGCCCGCCACAAGGAGTCACTAGAGCGCGATGAGTCAAGGAAAGCCCCCGGGCGAAACCCTCCCCAAACCCGGACGATGCTTGGCCAATTGTGCACCGCCCTATGGGACTCCTGGTTACGGCCGGCTGTGACACAGCCTGGGATCGAACTACAGGCAGTAGTGACGCCTGCGCCACTCGGGAGGCCAAGCTCAGTGACTTTCAACGTGGCACCATCATAGGATGCCACCTTTCCAACAATCACTTCCTAAAATGTTTGCCCTGCTAGAGCTGCACACAAGCTCACAGAACGGGACCGCCTAGTGCTGAAGAGCGCATGGCGTAAAAATCGTCCGCCCTGAGGTGCAACACTCACTACCGAGTTCCAAACTGCCTCGAAGTAACACCAGCCAAATAACTGTTCGTCGGGAGCTTCATGAAATGGGTTTTTATGGCCGAGCAGCCATAAAAAGGCTCACAAGCCTAAGATCACCATGCGCAATGCCAAGCGTCGGCTGGAGTGGTGTAAAGCCCACCCCCATTGGACTCTGGAGCAGTGGAAACGCTTTCTCTGGAGTGATGAATTACGCTTCACCATCTGGCAGTCTGACGGACGAATCTGCGATTGGCGGATGCCAGCAGAACGCTACCTGCCCCACTGCATAGTGCCAACTGTAAAGTTAGGTGGAGGAGGAATAATGGTCTGGGGCTGTTTTTCATGGTTCGGGCAACAGTTTTGGGAAGGCCCTTTCCTGTTTCAGCATGACAATGCCCCCGTGCACAAAGTGAGGTCCATACAGAAATGGTTTGTCGAGATCAGTGTGGAAAAACTTGATTGGCCAGCACAGAGCCCTGACCTCAACTCCATCAAACACCTTTGGGATGAATTGGAACGCCAACTGCGAGCCAGGACTAATCGCCCAACATCAGTGCCCTACCTCACTAATGCTCTTGTGGCTGAATGGAAGCAAGACCCTGCAGCAATACTCCAACATCTAGGGGAAAGCCTTCCCAGAAGAGTGGAGGCTGTTACAGCAGCAAAAGGAGGACCAACTCCATATTAATACCCATTTTTTTGGAATGAGATGTTCAACGAGCAGATGTCCAAATATTTTTGGTAACGTAGTGTATTTCAACAAAATAATGTTTCAGGAATGCAAATCTTATCCGTTTCGAACTATACAAATGATTTCAGAACAATCTGAGATGGTGGGTGGCGAAATCCTATTTCTTGTGCTTTTTGAGGTGGAATGACTCCGGCTTGAAATCAAATGCCCATGTAAATGACAACAGAGAAATAGTCTGTGAAAAAGTGCTATAACATGTAGTACTTCGTAGCGTTCTAAAACTGGGTGAGCAATCAAATAAAAACAAAAATATTATCATCTACACCTTATTCCACAGTCTGCCAGCATAATACAAAAATAACTTTCTAAACTTTGTGGAATAGGGCTATCTGTTTTAATAAAAGCTCTATCAAAAATATCTGTAAAGATCCAAAAGGATTATCTAAAATGCATAAAAATACGGAAAAGCTACAAAGACTAGCGTAAGAAAACTACAAAAAAACGTATTCAACGACAATATTCATAACAAAATTACAATAAAGTATTTGTAGACAACTGTTTGAAGAGTGTAATATGGCAAAACCAGGGATGTGGTCAATTCCATTTCAATTAAGTCAATTCCGGAAGTAAATTGAAATTCCAATTCCAATTTATAATTGACTGAATTGAAATGGACCACAACACTAAATAATATGGTTGTTAAGTGGAGACACTTTACTAGTTTTGAAGGGAGCATTAAGATTGCTAGCAAAGAGCGGTGCGGTAGCTAACCAACTGTAAATACGTTAATTGTTTCGCCCCAAAGTTAGCCAGCTAGCTAAGTTAATGAGCCAGTTAGCTTAAGATATCTACAGATAGTTAGCAACCGTTCACACATTTTTACTTGCTACCTGTCGTGTCAAAAACATATCCCCAAAAATAACGAGGTGTCTCCAGCTGTGGTCTACTTTCCAAGCATATTACCATATATGCGCTTTACAGCTAGCTACAGTAACTCCAGGAACAAAGTTTTACATTTAATTTTTTTATTTGTAATATAAATTCAAAGAGAGTAAATTTCCCCAAAAAATAATCACTGATGATTTAAATTGATTGAAGGTAAACTGTGATTGAGGGCCAAGTCCTTACTTGAGATCCGCACACGCAACTCTTTGAAATCAAAGCAAAATGTATGCTTAGTTACATCTTAGTTACGTGTGCAGATGTCCGGTTCGTATTCTAGCCATAAGAAATTGTTTGCATGAGTAATTTTTTATATAATTTTTTTTTTTTAAGTAATGAATGAAATAATGGATTTTCACACCTCATTGTCTAGCTAAATCGATATAGTACAAGATTTCTGAGACCGGAATATTTGACCTGCAATTAATTTTAATTGAAAGTAAGATACTTTAATATGATCTTGATTATCAAAAGAAGTTATGAGGGGGATCAGTACTGTGTGCAACGTTGTGCACAACTCTGGAAAATGCCATCTTATTTTGTATGAATAAACCTTAAATTCACTACCAAAACAATGGACTTCACCATATTAGCTAAAAAGATGGATGATTACAATTTCTCCCAATAACATGAATTATGCTTCTGTCCAAAAACACAATATGGTAAATTATAGGGACCGACACAAAGTGTCAGAATACATTCATATATTTCCTATTGAAATACACAGGAGGAAATTACAGGATTCCTTTAGAAAAATGAGCAAGGGTTCATCTTTTTTTTTTTTTATCTTTTTTTTTTAAAGATGTGTGTGCGTGTTTGCACATACCATCTAAGAAGCCAGAAGAGGTCAGCTTTTTACGGTGCGCGCGAGCATAATCTTGTAGGTTAGGTGCACTGGAGGAAGCCCCGAGCACCATGGTGCTAAAGAGACCAGCGCAATGAGACCCTGGTGGGAGTTAAGAGAAGATACATACAACAACCATTTGGTCCACACCATTGGAATGCATGCAGCATGCATTTCTAGGAGATTCTTGCCACAAAAAGACCTTGTGCAGCCTCATAAGAGCCTTCACATAATGACAGTAATGTCACTTGGCATGAGGATGGCCTTGTGGGAGGGGGAGGAGGGGTGGTGTAATTCCTAACTTTTGGGCCGACATTATAGACCTGGGTTAATTGTAAAAAACCTTCCTAGGAGCAATGTTATATCTCCGAGCTGTTGACCAAAACCTTTGTTACTAAACTTGCACTTGAAAATGTTTGTAATTTAACGACTGCCTCAAACCACTTGTATAACATTTAAGTGCGTTGTTCGATTATTTATTGCCCTCCCCTACACAACAAATATCTCTGCTAAACATAGACAGAAACACATTCTATCTTTGACCGCCAATATCTTAAAATATCAATATACAGTACAAATACAAAGTTTGCAATTGTTACAAACTAGCCAAGCAAGGATTAAACATTTTTTAAACTACTTATCAGGCCTAAATATTTAAATCATATTGAGTTATAGTTTGCCAATGTAATTGTGCCTCAATATATTTAAATGATGCGTAAACGGGCGCAATGATGTGCCAAATCTGAGATTTAGTGCATTATCATGGGGTAAACCATTAGAATAAAATGACTCAAATCATTGCAGCCATATGTGATAGTTTCTCCATGAGCTGGTCCGGCGTGATTATTGCGCATTCATTCTAAAATGGGAGGGTAAGAATTTAAATGGAGAAAACTGATCAGAGATCAGCGCTGCCTTCTTTCAATCCTTTCGGTATTGACACATGCTCTCGACGACGCACTTAGCGAGTGTTACCTACATGGTGTTATGGGAAACTAATGTAAAGATGCACTTAGCGAGTGTTATCTACGTGGTGTTATGGGAAACTAACGTAAAGATGCACTTAGCGAGTGTTATGGGAAACTAACGTAAAGATGCACTTAGCGAGTGTTATCTACCTGGTGTTATGGGAAACTAATGTAAAGATGCACTTAGCGAGTGTTATTCATGTGGTGTTTTGGGTAACGCATGTTACAGCTTCTTTGGTCGTTATGAACGATGCATCGTTAGAACATTGGTAAAAGCCTAATTTCCAACGATATCGGGAAACCTGATCCAGGTCACTGCAAGTTAATAACTATGTGCTGTCCTCTAACCACTAGGCTATTATACAGTTGCTACGTATCTTGATAACTGTCATCTTCATTGCACAGCTAATTATGAGCCAAGAACCTGGTACGATACACAGGCATAAACTACTAACTACTAGATACCATCACAAATAATACGATCAAATTAAGATAAATAATAACACAATTCAAACATGATAGTTTGTAATATCAAAGCGTTACTTAGTGATACAAAAAGATAAAAACTGAAGAAAAAAGTGAAAGAAAAGAATGAAGGTGTAGGACAGCCATATCTAAAATGGTAGCCAGCAACAAATCCCTAATATTTGGCTTAGAATTTGCTGTGGCTACAACATTTTAGGTCACTAAGGACATTACCAGCATGTATGAGAAATTGAGTCAGCACTGTATTAGTTGTGTGGCAAAAATCTTTGTCTAAAGTATGCTTAACAGCTTGTTCACAGTATTACTTGGTCAAACAAGCTCCACATCACAGATGTAGTAATTGATCATTAATTGTGAAGAGAGCAGCCAGTGTATGATACTTCAGGTGCTTGAGGCTCCGTCAACACAAAGCAAAGATTTGAGATGCGGCAGAAAACACACAGCACAGAACAAATCTGACATCCTAAAAAAGTTACTTCCAATATTTGCCCTCACATTGAAGTTGTGCTAAAGTAATGTGAAGACACTAAAACATTTGAAAACTAGGGATATAATGAAACATCTAACTCACATTCTTAAAAAAGAAGAAGAGAATTTTCATATTTTTACATTTCTTAATAATATGTGATAAATTGGAGCAAATTTGTTTCAAACGTCCTAAAAGCAGTGATTATGCTTACCTACTCCTGGGGTGAGTTTGTGTTCAGAGTATAGTCTACCAGGTCGCTGTGCATGGGCATTGTTCTCTGACAGAACCTAGAGGAGAAAAAAAATAACTATATTACCACATTTCACTGAAACTCGTCCACAACCTCACTCAAACGGATGCCTTTTTCTGGAAAGACATGTTAATAAGCAGCAGTGGGAAATGGTAGTGCAGACGCCAACAAAGACTAAATCAGCAGAAGAAAAGAAAGATGAACATGCAACATCCCTATGGCCACACGAAGTCCATGCCACGTGAGAGGTTGGACATTACGGAGGACACAGCGGGTGAGAAGAGATGCAGAAGTTGAGGGACGAGGATGGACGAGGATGGACATGGCAACAATTTGCAGAAAATCAGGTTTCAAACAATCAAGACTGCACAACTTTAACCAAGATACACATTACACCTGTGTCAAAACAAAACAAAAGTCAAAGTGAAGACAAAACATGAAGAAAGAAGTTGAGTTTGGTGTTCTCATTTTCCCATCCAAGATGTTAATATCCCCGTTTCGTGCACGGACCAAAAAAAACGAGACAAACTTGAAATGAGCGGATCCTCTGCCCTTTTTTTAGGGGGGTGAAGGGAGGTAGAGGTGGAGTGGGGCGGACCTCACAGCAGGATCCTGGTCTGTGCCAGTGGATTGAAAGGTCATGAGAGCGCGAAGACAATGAGCACACTGTGAGCCCATTCTCACACCTCACATGGCTCACCTGGAGGACCAGGGAGGGTAACCCCTGTCTAGTAGGGCAGAAGACCCATCTTAGTGACTAGAACCAACCAGGCTCCATACAGAAAACCCACATTACAGGAAGTGGTGTGTTTATTTTGTATTTATTTAACCCTTATTTTACCAGGTGAGATGACGGAGAACACGTTCTCATTTACAGCAACGACCTGGGGAATAGTTACAGGGGAGAGTGAACGAGCCAATTGGAAGCTTCTTCTAGCACTGGCCTAGCCTGCTGTGAGTTTGGCTGAGAGATAAGAGTTTCTGGGAAAATCTCTCAAATGCAAGTAGTCAGAGGCAAATATACATACATTGTCCATCATTGTATGTTCGCCTACAATGATGCCTTTTCTAATTATGTACAGTAGGGTATAGCCTATTCGCTACAGTTGTAGTAAATGACATCAATGTGATGTAAATGTAGGTGGTTAGGTACTGTACAGACGGTGTGATGAAGACATTTAAGTGCCGCCACACATACAGCCATAATATAAGCACCTTTAACTCAGTCACATGTCCTCTGACAGCAAATACATTATACATACATACATACTATTATAATACAGTGTTCAGACCCCCATGACTTCACACATTTTGTTAAGTTACAGCTTTATTCTGAAATTGATTAAATTGTGTGTTTTTTTCTCAATCTACACACAACACCCCATAATGACAAAAAATAAATAAAATAACATTTACATAAGTATTCAGACCCTTTACTCGGTACTTTGTTGAATCACCTTTGGCAACGATTACAGCCTCGAGTCTTCTTGGGTATGACGCTACAAGCTTGGCACACCTTTATTTGGGGAGTGTCTCCCATTCTTCTCTACAGATTTTCTCAAGCTCTGTCAAGTTGGATGGGGAGCATCGCTGCACGGCTCTTTTCAGTTCTCTCCAGAGATGTTCGATCGGGTCCGGGCTCTGGCTGGGCCACTCAAAGACATTCAGACACTTGTCCCAAAGCCACTCCTGCGTTGTCTTGGCTGTGCGCTTAGGGTCATTGTCCTGTTGGAAGGTGAACCTTCACCCCAGTTTTTATCAAGGATCTCTCTGAACTTTGCGCCATTCATCTTTCAATCAATCCTGACTAGTCTTCCAGTCCCTACCGCTGAAAAACATCACAGCATGATGCTGCCACCACCATGCTTCACCATAGGGATGGTGCAATGTTTCCTCCAGACATGACGCTTGGCATTCAGGCCAATGAGTTCCATCTTGGTTTCATCAGACCAGAGAATCTGGTTTCTCATGTTCTAAGAGTCCTTAAAGTTCCCTTTGGCAAACTCCAAGCGGGCTGTCATATGCTTTTTACTGAGTAGTGGCTTCCGTCTGGCCACTCTACCATAAAGGCCCTTCTCCCCCGATCAGTTTGGCCAGACAGCCAGCTCTAGGAAGAGTCTTGAACTTCTTCCACTTAAGGATGACGAGGCCACTGTGTTCTTGGGGACCTTCAATGCTGCAGAAATGTTTTGGTACCCTTCCCCAGATCTGTGCCTCGACAATCATATCTCAGAGCTCTACGAACAATTCCTTCAATCTCATTGCTTGGTTTTTGCTCTGACATGCACTGTCAACTGTGTGACCTTATACAGACAGGTGTGTTTACAAATCAGGTGTGTTTTCCTTTCCAAATCATGTCCAATCAATTGAATTTACCAGTTGGACTCCAATCAAGTTGTAGAAACATCAAGGATGATCAGTGGAAACAGGATGCACTGGAGCTCAATTTCAAATCTCATAACAAACGGTCTGAAAACTTCAGTAAATAAGTTCGGTTTTATATTTTTTTTAAATAAATTTGCAACAGAAATAATCAGTTTTTGCTTCATCATTATGGGGTATTGTGTGTAGATTGACGATTTATTTATTTAAATCCTTTTTAGAATGAGGCTGTAACGTAACAATGTGGAGAAAGGGAAGGGGTCTGAATACTTTCCGAATGCACTGTTTAATATACTATAATACATACTACTATAATATATGATATTATAATACATACTATTATACACACATATATATTTATTCTATAATACATACTATTTTTGATCACTGCTATAATTAAAAGCTATTGCCTTTCGATATATGATTTAGTGTCAACCTTCGAACCTGCTTTAAATGTTCACACTGCATTTCCCCTTTATAGGATGACTTCAATGGCCGTATCGTTAATATAATCTGGTGAAAAGTATCAAATACAGCCAATTTCACATTAAAATCTGGTTGTGTCCATTTGGCAAATGGAGCGAGAAATGTAGTTGAAATAGCCTGCTTTACATTTGATTTGAGCAAAGCAGTGACCCATTAGAAAAGAGTGTGTTAAGTTCCATCGCAGCCGAGTTGGGCCAAATTTCTTGGAGGCATAAGCGGCAGGCAAGCTTAGGACATCCCACCCCAAACAGATCTCCAAAATCTGCATGTTAGTTAGTCACACAAGCCACTCCGATAGTGGCCCAGATTATTGTTCAAATTCTCACTCAACAGCAAAATCAGAGCGAGTCGCGAAGGACAGCTAATGTCTGTTTCAGCAGATTAATATAAAGAGTGGTCTTTACCTCGTCTCTTAGATGGATGAAAAGAACGACACCAAACTCTGCAGACAGACTGGTTCGATTATGGCTTTTCATGTTGGCAAAAGGTGATAATGCATAACAAACGCAAGACATACATTCTGTTGTTCAAGTTATGAATGAGTGAATGAATACTTGGTTGCATGTCACAGCCAGTTTTAACTATACATCGTACTTGGCGATATCAATATAGTGGAATATAGAGTACCAGTCAAAGGTTTGGACACCTACTCATCCCAGGGTTCTCCTTTATTTTGACTATTTTCTATATTGTAGAATAATAGTGAAGACATCAGAACTATGAAATAACACACATGGAATCATGTAGTAACCAAAAATGTGTTTGAGATTCTTCAAAGTAGCCACCCATTGCCTTGACTGCTTTGCACACTTGGCATTCTCTCAACCGGCTTCATGAGGTAGTCACCTGGAATGCATTTCAATTAGCAGATTTGCCTTGTTAAAAGTTAATTTGTGAAATTTCTTTCCTTCTTCATGCGTTTGAGCCAATCAGTTGTGTTGTGACAAGGTAGCGGGGTATACAGAAGATAGGCCTATTTGGTAAAAGACCAAGTCCATATTATGGCAAGAACAGCTCAAATAAGCAAAGAGAAACAACAATCCATCATTACTGACATGAAGGTCAGTCAATGTGAAGAACTTTGAAAGTATCTTCAAGTACAGTCGCAAAAACCATCAAGCGCTTTGATGAAACTGGCACTGATTAGGATCTCCACAGGAAAGGAAGACCCAGAGTTTCCTCTGCAGCAGAGTTACCAGTTACCAGCCTCAGAAATTGCAGCCCAAATAAATGCTTCACAGAGTTCAAGTAACAGACATTTCAACATCAACTGTTCAGAGGAGACTGTATGAGTCAGGCCTTCATGGTCAAATTGCTGCAAAGAAACCACTACTAAAGGACACCAATAAGAAGATATTTGCTTGGGTCAAGAAACACGACCAATGGACATTAGACCGGTGGAAATCTGTCCTTTGGTCTAATGAGTCCAAATCTGGTTCCAGCCGCTGTGTCTTCGTGAGACGCAGAGTTGGTGAATGGATGATCTCTGCATGTGTAGTTCCCACCGTGAAGCATGGAGGTGGTGGTGTGGGGGTGCTTTGCTGGTGACACTGTCTGTGATTTATTTAGAATTCAAGGCACACTTAACCAGCATGGCTACCACAGCATTCTGCAGCGATACGCCATCCCATCTGGTTTGCGCTTAGTGGGACTATCATTTGTTTTTCAACAGGACAATGACCCAACACACCTCCAGGCTGTGTAAGGGCTATTTGACCAAGAAGGAGAGTGATGGAGTGCTGCATCAGATGACCTGGCCTACACAATCAACCGACCTCAAACCAATTCAGATGGTTTGGGATGAGTTGGACCGCAGAGTGAAGGAAAAGCAGCCAACAAGGGCTCAGTGTGGGAACTCCTTCAAGACTGTTGGAAAAGCATTCCAGGTGAAGTTGGTTGAGAGAATGCCAAGAGTGTGCAAAGCTGTCATCAAGGCAAAGGGTGGCTACTTTGAAGAACCTCAAGTATAAAATATATTTAGATTTGTTGAACACTTTTTTGGTTACTACATGATTCCATATGTTATTTCATAGTTTTGATGTCTTCACTATTATTGTAGAAAATAGTAAAAAATAAAGAAAAACCCTTGAATGAGTTGGTGTGTCCAGACTTTTGACTGGTACTGTATTTCACACAGCCATAATTGAGAGTCCATGAGCAGGTATTTGATTAAAAAAACAAAAACAAAATATATTTACCCGGGGAACAACAACAAAACAGGGAGAAACCTCAACAAAGATGAAACCAGGGAGAAAGCCACAGACAGTGTCTCATTAGCTGGTTGGTGCTAAGTGCTTTAGGTGTACCTCTAGTAGACATTGTGGCCACATTGTGAGGAAAGTGTGAATTCCACCAAGGCAGCAGAGCAACAACGTCAGTTGCAAAATATATATATATATTTTTTTTTAAATACAGTGCAAAATGAGTATCACATAGCCAGCAATCTTTGAATTGCAATGCTATTACAATGGAAGACACTAAAATGTAACATTCTTGTTTCAAGAGTTATCATCTTCACTGTATGGACCCAATGAGCCGAATGAACCCCCAAAAATGAAAGACAAAAAGGAATCATTCTTCACCGGACCATTTAGGTTTTTTAAAAAAATATGAAAATGGCAAACATTTTTTTAAATTATGTAAAAATGGCATCTTTACATCAATCTGCTGATTAGGTGTCCTTGCTGACCGCAGCAGTGTTTTTAAGTGCACATGAACAAGAGTAGGTGTCATCTGTTTGTGTGGATAATAAATTAAAATGGGTAAAAACCTGTTGCCATGAGCCAAAAATACTGGATGTGAAAGCCAGTGATTTGGGGGAGACAGGGGAGGAAGTGATTTGGTCCCCTGATCTGCGTCTTCGACGCCCAGTACCAACACCACAGGTGTAATGAAGCCAGGTACCAATAGAGTCAGGGCTAGACACACTCAGGGGGCTCTCTTCCTGGAAGTGAGAGAGGGGGCAAAAACAGCACAGTCATGCAACATTACCAAAAAAAAGAACAGTCTCCAGCTAATGTATGTGTGTCCCATCAACATTCACAAGTAGGAACTTTTTTGTTTAGGTTTGGTATAATGTATCGTCATACTTTGCCAGCTGCGGTCTTGATAAAGTCTGGCTGCAATGGGGACTACAAGGAAAGTAAAAAAAAAAAAAAGGAGAAACAAATCAATGTACTAGCAATTGTTAGACTGTCCATTTACGGGTCACATAGACATTGCAGGTCAATTCTGTGCTCCTGGCACAAGTTGGTTGATCAGCTAATTAACAATCAATACATACATTTTAAAGTAAATGTAGCCCTGGGCAACTTTAGCTGATGTGTATAGACTATTCTCTCAGCATTAGTGTCAACATACACCTGGTGTAATGTATTGTCCCTCACCCCACTGTATTGTAGTGCAGATTGTCCCAACACCATGTGATAATGTGAAAGACCAGTGACTATAATACAGTGGGCGAGGAACAATCTGCACTACAATACAGTGGGTGAGGGACAATCTGCACTGTAATACAGTGGGTGAGGGACAATCTGCACTGTAATACAGTGGGTGAGGGACAATCTGCACTACAATACAGTGGGTGAGGGACAATCTGCACTGTAATACAGTGGGTGAGGGACAATCTGCACTGTAATACAGTGGGTGAGGGACAATCTGCACTGTAATACAGTGGGTGAGGGACAATCTGCACTGTAATACAGTGGGTGAGGGACAATCTGCACTACAATACAGTGGGTGAGGGACAATCTGCACTACAATACAGTGGGTGAGGGACAATCTGCACTACAATACAGTGGGCGAGGGACAATCTGCACTACAATACAGTGGGCGAGGGACAATCTGCACTGTAATACAGTGGGCGAGGGACAATCTGCACTACAATACAGTGGGCGAGGGACAATCTGCACTACAATACAGTGGGCGAGGGACAATCTGCACTACAATACAGTGGGCGAGGGACAATCTGCACTACAATACAGTGGGCGAGGGACAATCTGCACTACAATACAGTGGGCGAGGGACAATCTGCACTACAATACAGTGGGCGAGGGACAATCTGCACTGTAATACAGTGGGCGAGGGACAATCTGCACTACAATCCAGTGGGCGAGGGACAATCTGCACTGTAATACAGTGGGCGAGGGACAATCTGCACTACAATACAGTGGGTATGGCACAATATTCACTATAATACTGTGGGTATGGCACATAATACTGTGGGTATGGCACATAATACTGTGGGTAAGGCACAATATTTACTATAATACTATTAGTCAAAAGATGTACAGAGGTAGTTGCTTTTGTAATATATACCCTTAAAAGCCAGCAATATTACATTTACATTTTAGTCATTTAGCAGACGCTCTTATCCAGAGCAATTAGGGTTAAGTGCCTTGCTCAAGGGCACATTGACAGATATTTCACCTAGTCGGCTCAGGGATTCAAACCAGCGACCTTTCGGTTACTGGCCCAACACTAAACCGCCAGGCTACCAGCCGCCAGGTATTACAATGTAATCAACAGTTAAAGTTACAAATATACTCTTGTTGAGTTGATTTTAACACTTACGAGTGTAAAGTAAATGCAACACAATAACCAGTGTTGGTCAATATACACTTTCAACTATTTACAGTTAGCTTTTAATACTGTACTTTCAGAGTTTCTACCATTTTTGAAAGTCTAACATTAGCTCGGTGTAGTGTGGAACAACATGGACACAGTGTTAATTTTAACGCTATGAGAGTTGATTTAACATTTGTAATTTTGCTGTGTAACTGGTGAATTTGAAACATAGGGGTTGTTGTTTGGCAAAAGTGATGGTACACGCTGCTTGCAGAACATTTCTTTGTGATCTGAAGGAAACAAACTTAAATATATATGTTGCACTCTTATTCACATGCAAGGTGCAATGTGGGGGTTGTGACTTAGTGCAGTACTGAAGTATATGCAATGGCGATTAGAAGGTAGAGTAAATATGAATTATAGCAAATAACATTGACTCCCAGACAAAGAATATATATTTTGTAATAATTTATATTATTACTTATAACCTGAGTGACTGCATCAAGCTGAATTTTATAAAGGTAAAGTGTAGAACAGATGTAAAAAATATCAAATTTCTACAAACAAACATGTGTTGGATAACTTCTTAAGATAAAAAAGTGAAAATTGATTAGTTTCTACAACATTTTCAAAGACCAGTAGAAGTTACCATGCACTCACCACACTCAACATACAGCAATGTTTTGTGTGTGGGTGGGTACAGAGAAATATATTTCAATATTACATTAAAAATAAATGAAATATATCAACATGAATATACAGACATACTAATCATTCCGTGTTGTCCTGCAGGGAAAGATCTGTATATTGCAAGCAAAGAAGTTGTAGATACAGGTAAAAACATCAAGTTTCAGATTACAGGTAACAACTTTGAGGTGAGTTTGATGAAAGCTTCATAGCTAACGTGGCACTTCATCTCTGTCAACGACCAAGGCCACTTGCAGAATAGCAAAGTGCTTCCATTGAGGAATTTTGTGTGTTCATGCAAAGATGGACCATCAAAGATACACTACCGTTCAAAAGTTTGGGGTCACTTAGAAATGTCCTTGTTATTGAAAGAAAAGCACTGTTTTTTTTTTGTCCATTAAAATAACATCAAATTGATCAGAAATACAGTGTAGACATTGTTAATGAAAAAAATGATAAACTTGGATTAGCTAACACAACGTGCCATTGGAACACAGGAGTGATGGTTACTGATAATGGGCCTCTGTACGCCTATGTAGATATTCCATTAAAAATCATCTGTTTCCAGCTACAATAGTCATGTCTACACTGTATTTCTGATCAATTTGATGTTATTTTAATGGACAAAAAATGTGCTTTTCTTTCAAAAACAAGAACATTTCTAAGTGACCCCAAACCTTTGAACGGTAGTGTACTTTCACAACTGTTACTTGCGCGCGGCTGGGCTATTGAGAGAAGGTAGTCACATCAGCATTGTTTTGAGACCTTAAAAATCACTCCTTGTTCTAATTGTAATGGTATATTACTGTAACAAGTAATACAGTAAGCTTACGTTCCAAAGGGGGCTGGTGACTAGTCATGTGACCCTTTACAGTGCACATTGTTATTCTGTTGCATAGCTCTGCTGTAAACATACAACACTACACAGTACTAACCCAAAAACTAATTCAAGCCAATTACATGCAAGAGCAGTACCACTAACCAGGTATTTTTATCACCCATGTAGCTAGCAGGTGACTACCATAGTGTACGTTTTTTGTGACAACTCTTAGGGTATACAGTCTATACTGTATACCACCTGTGTATTCTGAACTGGACCTGAAGGTGGCACTTACTTCCACAGAGCCAATCTTTTTGGAGCGGGGCAGAGGGCACTTCCTGTTGATGTAGATGGGGTCAGACACCAGGGGCCTGAACATCATTAGGGCTGCTCGGTCCGGCTCGTCCCGCTTGGCGTTGGCGGCGGCCGACTCCTCGTCGTTGTCTTCCTTAGACTTCTTCTTTGATCCCTCGTTCTGGAGATGACAGGGATACGATTGGTAGAACATCATGTAAAAGGGAAAAGAAGAATATAGTCCACTTTAATCATGAGAAAAACAAATAAGATGATTTCCCCGAGGTTTGGAAAAAAAGATCTGGAATTCCTGATCAGAAAAACGCACACAATGGAGTTGAAAAAAACTGGATACAGGCCCATTCATGTTTCCTCTAAGAATAACTACTTCCTGTCAAGATGTGAGTAAGCCGAATACTAATATTAAACTACACAACTCACACTCATAAAACAGCTTTTCTATCAACTTTTCCCCCAGTAAGTACATCAGCATTCACCATATGCCACCCTAAAAGTGGTTTCACAGTTCTACAAAGACCTTCATTGTATCTAATGACACAACACATGGTTTCTTCAGAAACTGGGACCCCTTACCTCTCGAGAAGCTGGTCTGTAGCCAAACCCTGAGGGCAGGTTTTTGTCGTCCTCACAGCCTTTGGCTCCCGGGCTGAAATGCAGCTCCACGTGGAAGCGCTCCTCAGATGAAGGGTCCTAGAGTAATGATACAATGGTGCTGGTAATAATAAGGTGGTAGGCGTGTTGGGCCAGTAACCAAAAGGTTACTAGTTTGAATCCCAGAGCCGACAACGTGAAAAAAATATGTTGATGTGCCCTTGAGCCCTAATTTGCTACAGGGTAGATTCTGGCTGTGACCCCAATCTCCGAGGAGAAGTTGGGATGCGCAAAAAAACAAAAACATTTCCAATTCACACATGCGTATAATACACACTTGTACATGTGTGAAATAGGACAAATAATAAGCACCCACCTAACTATTATTATATTAATATTATAATAACCTTGATGTGTTACCCTCAAAAACATACCACAAAACAATTAGAGATGAAAGCGCCTTGCTACCTCTATGACCCATAAAACTGAGCGCCAAAACAACCCATACTATACATGCAACATTATTATGACCACTCACTATGACAACTTCCTCAGTAAATAGACATGAAAGAGATCCATCCTATATCGGCTATGAAAATAAAATCTGGTTCTACTCCAACAATCCCACTTACAGTGGCTGTGTGATGACTCAGCTGGTGTCAGCAGCTATAGCTTCCGGCTGCTAGTTAACATAACCCACAGGCATATACTTGGACCTTACAGTACCTTGTTAGGGTCCTCGTAAAGCATGATTACAATCTGTGTCATGTAGTTCAGCTCGCTGACCACCTTGAGGTACTCCATGGCCCTCTTCCATTGGTCATCTTTGGTCTCCTGGGATATCAGCAACAGTTCAATATGGGATTCAGACATATTTAAGCCATATTAAAGAGCATGTTTCTGGTTAAAATGTGGTTATATTTGGTAGAAAAAAATTATATAAACCCTCCAAAAAAAACGTGACATATCATATTAATACATACACAAGGTTTTGGTGGATTCATGGCCTTTAAAACCGGTTCAATTGATACAATACAGAAATGTAAAAGTACGGAGGCTCAGGACCAATGTTAGAGAGGACTCACGTCACAGAAGGCTCCGTAGCGGAGGATGGAGAGCAGGGAGTGCACGTGGCTCTCACTGGTGAAGTACAGCCTGGTCCTGACATGACGCTCCGGGGACATGACTCCACGGGAATAACTGGACAACACACATGGGACAACTGAAATTGTATTTCATAGGGAGACCAATATGGATACAGCTCTGAGGATGCTGACTGTATTTTTTGTTTTATTTTAACCTTTATTTAACTAGGCAAGTCAGTTAAGAACAAATTCTTGTTTACAATGACGGTCTACACCGGCCAAACCAGGACGACACTGGGCCAATTGTGCGCCGCCCTATGGGACTACCAATCACGGCCGATTGTGATACAGCCTGGATTCGAACCAGGGTGTATGTAGTGATGCCTCTAGCACCGAGATGCAGTGCCTTAGACTGCTGCGCCACTGGAGCCCCATGTTAGAGACATGGAGATGGTGTGTGTCTTACACAGGGTGCAGTTTGTTGACGGTGTCGTCGTCCTGTGTCCTCTGCAGGTCGGAGCGGATCTTGCGAATGAGGGGGGTGCAGTAGCCCTTGGCTATGTCCAGCTTCTCAGGCTGAGAGATACCATACTCCTGACGGGACAGGGGTGTAAAAAATGTTTTTTTAGAACATTGCCATTTCAACAAGAGCATAACAGTGGTCACTAAAACAAATATCCCTTTAACCAAACACCTATTACTAGTCTATCTGGTGACACTACAAGATACAAATCAAACTTTATTTTATTTACATTCGCCGAATAAAACAAGTGTAGACTTTACCGTGAAATGCTTACTTACAAGCCCTTAACCAACAGCGCAGTTCAAGAAGAGTTAAGAAAATATTTACCAAATAAACTATATCTATAAGCAGAATGTAATAGGGGCTGCCACTATTAAATGCTTCAATCACTCCAAACTTCACCACGATGTATGGAGAGTATACTGGTGCTGTACGTCTGCTGTGCATCACTGTAGTGTCTTGGTGAAAAGCGCTAGCTACATAAATGCTAATCCTAAAATCTTTGATCCAAACCTGGAACATACCTGTGGAATGACGATGTCGGCCAGGGCCTTGGACAGGCGGTAGATCTCCATAGTGTTGGACAGGTTGAGGGAGCTGTTGTGCTGCACGTCGTACTTGATGCAGTCGTAGATGTCGGGGATCTTGCTGATGTTGTAGCGGCCGTTCTTCATCCGGAAGTCCTTCTCCAGCTTGGCCCAGCGCCGCAGCATCAGATCCAGAGTCTCGCTATGGTACAATTGGATGTCTAGAAAGTACATTTTTTCCAAATGAACATTACACTATAGGTGCAGGACAAGTTATGATTTTTATTTTTTACTGTTAAAAGGCATACACACAAATACTGCGACTACCACATTTAGATGACAGTTTGACCAAAACATTTCAAAATGTAGTTTAAAAAAATATTAATTAAACAATGGTTTATATTGTGTCTTTCATTCATATCCCAATAACTTTCAGATATTGTGGTAAATATGGCATGTAAAATAATGAATAAGAACTGAGTCAAAACTACTTTACTTAGTAACTGTGAATATCAGTGTAATCCACTTTCATCCGGTACATACATTTATTTTTTGTTGCAATTTTTACCCCCCTTTTTCTCCCCAATTTCATGATTACCATCTTGTCTCATCGCTGCAACTCCCCAATGGGTTCGGGAGAGACGAAGGTCGAGTCATGCGTCCTCTGAAACATGACCCGCCAATCCCTGCTTCTTAACACCTGCTCGCTTAACTAGGAAGCTAGTTGGACCAATGCGACGGAGGAAACACCGTTCAACTGACAACCAGAGTCAGCCTGCAGGTGCCCGGCCCACCACAAGGTGTTGCTAGAGTGCGATGAACCAAGTAAAGCCTTCCCCGACCAAACCTTCCTCTAAGCTACACGATGCTGGGCCCCTTGTACGCCGCCCTATAGGACTCCCGGTCACGGCCGGTTGTGACACAGCATGGGATCGAACCCCATGTTGTAGTGACGCCACAACACCGCGATGCAGTGCCTTAGACCATTCTGCCACTCGGACTGGTACATATATTTCACTGAGTATATGTTACATTAACATTCATGAGTCATCATTACCAAACCCCCTTATTGCTGATGTATTTGCCAATGAGAGGCGTTGAAGCCTCCTGTCGGCCATCTTTGCACTCCCCAGTAGGAGCAGGCCTCCATAGGAATGAATGAAATTCTACAGTATTTCAATTAAGTGGCAAAAACAAATGTAGACATTGTTAAATTAAATTTCTTTAACTTTTAACTTTTTAAAAACAATGATGGGGGAGTACCAAGGTTGAGGCGCGGTAGCTTCAAAACAGAGGCCCCATCAGTCATTTAATGTATATATTTGTGGTCGACAGGTAGTGTTGTACTAGTAACCGAAAGGTTGCTGGATCGAATCCCAAGCTGACAAGATCTGTCGTTCTGCCCCTGAACAAGGCAGTTAATCCACAGTTCCTCGGTAGGCCGTCACTGTAAATAAGAATTTGTTAACTGACTTGCCTAGTTAAAAGCTTCTTCGTGATCTGTGTCCCTTCCACGGGACAGTTGAGCTAATGTAAGCTAATGTGATTAGCATGAGGTTGTAAGTAACAAGAAAATTTCCTAGGACAAAGAAATATCTGATATTGGCAAAGCTTAAATTCTTGTTAATCTAACTGCACTGTCCAATTTACAGTAGCTATTACAGTGAAAGAAAACCATGCTATTGTTTGAGGAGAGCGCACAATTTTGAACATAAAAAGTTATTAATAAACAAATTAGGCATATTTGTGCAGTCTTGATACATTTTGAACAGAAATGTAATGTTCATTGGATCAGTCTAAAACTTTGCACATACACTGCTGCCATCTAGTGGCCAAAATATATATTGCACCTGGGCTGGAATAATACATTATGGCCTTTCTCTTGCATTTCAAAGATGATGGTACAGAAAAAAATACAATTGAACGGTTGTTTTTTTCTTTGTATTATCTTTTACCAGATCTATTGTGTTATATTCTCCTACATTCCTTTCACATTGCCACAAACTTCAAAGTGTTTCCTTTCAAATGGTACAAAGAATATGCATATCCTTGCTTCAGGGCCTGAGCTACAGGCAGTTAGATTTGGGTATGTCATTTCAGGCAAAAATTGAAAAAAAGGGGCAGATCCTTAAGAGGTTTTAAATAAAGGTTCAATTTAAAATAACAAAAATATACATATCGTTGGTCAATACATTGTTGTCTTTTAATTTCATCAAGGTCGAGTGACATATACAGTACCAGTTAAAAGTTTGGACACACCTACTCATTCCAGGGTTTTCCTTTATAAAATGGTTTGGGGGTGCTTTGCTAGTGACACTGATTTATTTAGAATTCAAGGCACACTTAACGAGCATGGCTACCACAGCATTCTGCAGCGATACGCCATCTCAACTGGTTTGCGCTTAGTGGGGACTATCATTTGTTTTTCAACAGGACAATGACCCAACACACCTCCATGCTGGTTGAGAGAATGCCAAGAGTGTGCAAAGCTGTCATCAAGGCAAAAGGTGGCTACTTTGAAGATTCTCAAATATAAAATATATTTTGATTTGTTTAACACTTTTTTGGTTACTACATGATTCCATATGTGTTATTTCATAGTTTTGATGTCTTCACAATTATTCTACAATGTAGAAAATAAAAAAAATGAAGAAAAACACAATAATGAGTAGGTGTGCGAACTTTTGACTGGTACTGTACATTTAGTCAAAATACAGTGACTAACAACCCATTTGTCTATGGAGGGAGTGTTATGGTTAATTCATACTCATTAAGTCGGATATGTCATAGAATCCAAACCAGAATCAAGGTCTCCGTTTCCTCATCCCTCACTAACCTCACATTCAAGCCCGTTGCTCCAAATCAGAGCTCTAACTTTCAATTCAAGCCATTGACTTAGTGACCCACGATAATGACAGGGACCTATGATCCCACTTAATTATGGATTTTAAAATGGGGTTTCAGAGCAAACTTTGGGGAGCATCCCAAATGGCAACTTATTCCCGACAGTGCCTTACGTGTCCTGGTCAAAGCTAGTGCACTAAAGAAGGGAATAGGGTACCATTTGGAACCATCCCTGGAGTTCATTAGTTTCAAATGGGGATCTTCGCTGGAGATATGAGCAGAGTGTTTACCAGCTGACTTGGGGTCCTCCATCCTCTGTCTGATCTGCAGAGTGAGGCTCTGAATGAGAGCGTACACCTTGTCACACGTCTTCACCGGGTTCTTGATCATCTGCATGGACTTGATCAAGGAGGAGCTGGTGGTGGGTGCCAGCTGGGAACAGAAAGACAAAATACTTTGAGCACTAGGAAGGGGGGAAATATTAGGGATGGTGCAGACAAAAGTCACAACGGCCCACAGTCAGAGACAGGGTTTTATACATCTCTGAGCCATGTCAGCTTATGTATCCTGCTTGGACTATTTCATAAGGACAAGAAAAAATGGGTCATTGGACATTTTCAAAAATAATATTTTAGCAAGAACCTATTTACAACAGTAGTACTTATAATAATCAAACGGCAATGTATATTTTATCTCCGAGTGGCTTTCTCCACAGCCCGTACGAGCCACAACTGTCAGACAAAATGGATCGGACAGGACAGAACTTAAGACTGCATCCTTTAGTCCCAACCTTCTCGTAATCTTCGGCAGTGAAGTCCCTATCTCTCTGCAGGATCTCGTGGAGACGGGCCTTGACGCGCTGCTGGCAGCTGCTGAGGGAGTCGCTGTCGCTGTCCAGCAGCCCGTTCATGTTGGCACTCTTCACCATCTGCACCAGGATTGGTGTCAGCTCACCCTCCAGCGCCAGCAGTCCCTGAATGGATGCCACCAGATATATTTACATTTTAGTCATTCAGCAGATGATCCAGAGCGACTTACAGAAGCAATTAGGGTAAAGTGCCTTGCTCAAGGGCACAACGACAGTTTCACATAGCCTGCTCTGGGATTCGAACCAGCAACCTTTTGGTTACTGGCCCAATGCTCTTAACCACTAGGCTATGTATTATAACTTGACTGACTAACGAGACAACATTCTTAAAAGTACATTTCACTCCAAAAAGAAAGTGTGTCAGATGTTTCTATTTAGACGTCAAAAGTAGACTAATATTGAGATAAATCCACATTTCAGATCTGTTGAGTAGATCGAGATACGCCTCAATCCAAAATTAAATGGAAAAAAGGTAAAAAGGTAAGCGCCATTCAATTTCCAGATGTTATTGTGAGATGGTATTTTCCATTTATTTGGGAAGAGGCAAATAGCTGGATCGTCTCAACCAATGGCATGGGACATGGATTTATCTTCACACAATGTTTTTTGGGGGGGGGTTTAAAAACATGAAATGTCTCTTTAAAAACCTGTACTGTCAGACAGACCTTAGCGAAGGCAGCGGCGGTCATCTGAACGCGTCCCTCGTCGGAGGCGTAGATCTTCAGGTCGTGTCTGTAGGTGCTGTGGAGGCGCAGCAGGCCACACCCTGGGAACCCTGCGTAGTCGCCTGGAAAATACCAAATCAGCTTTTACACATCAGTGAGAGTCTGTGAGGACGTCCACTAATTTAACATTAAGGTGGTTCCCATCGCAACCTAAATATGGAACATGAGATGGGTATTGAAGTGGATTGTATTTATCTAGGTTGACAAATCGATTGTAAGTCAGGATTGGGGTCATTTGGGGTATCAGGGAAAAAGATTTGTTATTGTTTCAACTGCTGATTGCCGCTTTAAAAGACTGAGTGGATAGGTTGTTACCTCGTCTATAAAGAGGGAGTGGAGGACAGAGGTTGTTACCTCGTCTATAAAGAGGGAGTGGAGGACAGAGGTTGTTACCTCGTCTATAAAGAGGGAGTGGAGGACAGAGGTTGTTACCTCGTCTATAAAGAGGGAGTGGAGGACAGAGGTTGTTACCTCGTCTATAAAGAGGGAGTGGAGGACAGAGGTTGTTACCTCGTCTATAAAGAGGGAGTGGAGGACAGAGGTTGTTACCTCGTCTATAAAGAGGGAGTGGAGGACAGAGGTTGTTACCTCGTCTATAAAGAGGGAGTGGAGGACAGAGGTTGTTACCTCGTCTATAAAGAGTGAGTGGAGGACAGAGGTTGTTACCTCGTCTATAAAGAGTGAGTGGAGGACAGAGGTTGTTACCTCGTCTATAAAGAGGGAGAGGAGGACAGAGGTTGTTACCTCGTCTATAAAGAGGGAGTGGAGGACAGAGGTTGTTACCTCGTCTATAAAGAGGGAGTGGAGGACAGAGGTTGTTACCTCGTCTATAAAGAGGGAGTGGAGGACAGAGGTTGTTACCTCGTCTATAAAGAGGGAGTGGAGGACAGAGGTTGTTACCTCGTCTATAAAGAGGGAGTGGAGGATAGAGGTTGTTACCTCGTCTATAAAGAGGGAGTGGAGGACAGAGGTTGTTACCTCGTCTATAAAGAGGGAGTGGATAGGTTGTTACCTCGTCTATAAAGAGGGAGTGGAGGATAGAGGTTGTTACCTCGTCTATAAAGAGGGAGTGGAGGACAGAGGTTGTTACCTCGTCTATAAAGAGGGAGTGGAGGATAGAGGTTGTTACCTCGTCTATAAAGAGGGAGTGGAGGATAGAGGTTGTTACCTTGTCCTCCAGGGTACATGCAGCGGAAGGCCCTCCCCAGCTCCTCAGCCTGTACCCTGCCTGCCGGGGTCAGCTCCCCGCCCCACTTCAACACCAGCAGCAGAGAGGGGTCATCCCTACGCACATCTAAAGGGCACAGTAAGCACAGACAACACAGAGAAACACACATATAATGAGTCAGTAAGTCACAGAGAACCACAGACACACACACAAACGCATACAATCAGTTCACAGACTAGAGAAAATGTTATATAAAGTCCACAAGACAGAACAAATCCTACCTTCCTCCTCACTGGATGTTTTGGGGCACCCATGCGGAAGGTACGTCATCTGAACCTTGCGATTGATGCCAGAAAAATGACCATACCTGAAGCAAAACACATTTTGTTGTAAGAGCAGTTTGTTAAATCAAATATTCAATCGTTAGAAACATCTGGGAATGTGCAGTAACACATACATTTCAAGGACTGTTTTCAGTTGTTCAAGTTTTGCTTTGGATTCTTCGATTTCGGAATCGTTGTTCTGTCCGATTTCGACTAGGAGTTGTCTTGCGATATCTAGCACTTCCTGGATTGGAAATAAACAAATGAGATGCAGGTAAGTTGTACTGTACAACATGTGATGAAGCTACAACGTGCAAAGAATAAAAATAGGTTTTGTTTACCTGTAATTGCTTTGGCTTTTTCAACTTTAGTTTTTTGTTTTTATACCCGCCACATTTTTCAAATAGATCAAAAAACCTAAAAGAAAATTATTACAAATAAAGAGGCGATACATTACAGTGGTGAAAACATTCACCAATACTGAATCACCATGTTAACAGTACTGTAGTGTGACAGTAGACCTGTACATTGACTGTGTGGAAGTTTTCAGTTGTTCAAGTGTGTCATGTACCTCTGGTGCCGAACCTCCATTTTCATTTTCTGTTTGGGAGTTCTGTCGCCATGACGAATCACAGCGATAACACACCGTAGCTCCATCCTGAGTTAAGAGTAGCAACAGTTAAAAATATCAACTTACCATATGAGTGGAGTTTAGCCATTTTCTATTCATTGCTGGCTAAATCCTATTGGAGATATACGCTAATCTTTTTTGCTTGATTTAAAATGTATACAATTATGTCAATGGAGGATATGCAGGAACATTTGAGTTATGCACACGGAAGTCAAGTTGGGGCCTAAAAGTGCACCAATTTAAAGCTACATTTGCTATGGCCTAACAGCTATATTCACTACGAACGCGTCATCAAAATGTGTGTAAATACGCACATGGTTCCAGAGGTGGTGGGGACAATGGGGATATCTTCAGCTTCCAGAGGAATGGACCACGGGATGGAAAACTGGGGAGCCAGCTCTCTCATGATGATATTTCTACAGGAGAGGACAGATGATGTTCAGGGACAAAGAAACTTTGGTAACTACTTGAAGATCATTCTTATTACGTGCTATGTCTGACCATTATGAATCTGTATAATAGCGATGGGCATATTTCCCTATCTAGACGATTCAATACGTACATGGATCCAGATGAATGGGCTCCGATACGATACAGGATTGATACGTTTTAGTTTTAAACGATTCAGGGGGGGGAAATCCGGTTTGTTTAGAGAACGAATCGTTGCACTAACATTTGTTGCATAAACACATTCATATTCCATTCTAAATTAAATTCTGCAAAATGGAAGGATTGACTGTTTGGAAGTTTTTAAATAGCTTATTTTCTCCTGATATGCCCATGCAGTTATTGTGATGAAATTATCAACTTTACACTATATATCAAAAGATAACTATATACACTGATTGTTTAAAATAAAACTACCAAAACTATTGCCGATGGTGAACCTGAAGAATCTAAATGAAATCTACTGTAAGCCCGTTCAGCAGAAATAGCCAGATGAGTGGTCTCCGGTAATGTACTTTTATGGTAAAACAATTTAACAGCACATAGATAACAATAACCTATAGCAAATTACATAGGTTGTCACTCAACTAATAAAGCCTAATATCCAACAAGCCATTTTAGCATTTGAAAGCTGAAGGTAATGTGCAGAAGTTCAAGATCAGAACAGGCCGCCACTGATATTACCTCAGTCTGGTCAGCACGAAGCTGGGCACAGTGGAGCAGTTTGACTAGGCTACTGATATTACCTCAGTCTGGTCTGCACGAAGCTGGGCACAGTGCAGCAGTTTGACTAGGCTACTGATATTACCTCAGTCTGGTCTGCACGAAGCTGGGCACAGTGCAGCAGTTTGACTAGGCCACTGATATTACCTCAGTCTGGTCTGCACAAAGCTGGGCACAGTGCAGCAGTTTGACTAGGCCACTGATATTACCTCAGTCTGGTCAGCACGAAGCTGGGCACAGTGCAGCAGTTTGACTAGGCCACTGATATTACCTCAGTCTGGTCAGCACGAAGCTGGGCACAGTGCAGCAGTTTGACTAGGCCACTGATATTACCTCAGTCTGGTCAGCACGAAGCTGGGCACAGTGCAGCAGTTTGACTAGGCTACTGATATTACCTCAGTCTGGTCTGCACGAAGCTGGGCACAGTGCAGCAGTTTGACTAGGCCACTGATATTACCTCAGTCTGGTCAGCACGAAGCTGGGCACAGTGCAGCAGTTTGACTAGGCTACTGATATTACCTCAGTCTGGTCAGCACGAAGCTGGGCACAGTGCAGCAGTTTGACTAGGCTACTGATATTACCTCAGTCTGGTCAGCACGAAGCTGGACACAGTGCAGCAGTTTGACTAGGCTACTGATATTACCTCAGTCTGGTCAGCACGAAGCTGGGCACAGTGCAGCAGTTTGACTAGGCCACTGATATTACCTGGGTTTCAGCACACAAAATGACTTGTAGATCAATGATTGTCAACACAGTTACATGCTTAGTTCGACACTGATGTGTATCAGTTGTTACAAAATATTAGGTAATTTCAGTAGAAATTAAGTAATATGAGCAAAAAATATTTATAATTAAACCAGCGATTCGTAACGTTTGATTAACGTTAGATTTTTCTGACCGATGCATGCTACATTTGGTTCGGTTTGGGGTCCCCGGAAACATTAGAAATCGGGAACCGATGGGAATCGTTACATCCTGCTGTATAATAAAGCACAAGAGTGTGTGATATACAGTGAACAGTATCTCTCCTTACATAGTTTCATAATACTCTCTCTCCATCCTGTCTATAAAGCAATAGAAGCACTCATCTATCACTCCAGTGTTTAATTGCTATATTGTAATTATTTCACCACAATGGCCTATATATTGCCTTACATCCCTTATCCTACCTCATTTGCACACACTGTATATAGACTTTTTCTATTGTATTATTGACTGTATGTTTGTTTATTCCATGAGTAACTCTGTGTTGTTGTTTGTGTCGCACTGCTTTGCTTTATCTTGGCCAGGTTGCAGTTGTAAATGAGAACTTGTTCTCAACTAGCCTACCTGGTTAAATAAAGGTGAAATAAATAAATAAATATAAAAACAATGACACTGGTGATCTAAGATGCTCCACAAACTATTGAATGCATCTCACAGCCAACGGTTCGGTCCAGGTAGCCTTGTGGTTAGAGCTTTGGGACAGTAACCGAAAGGTTGCTAGATCGAATCCCCGAGCTGACAAGGTAAAAATCTGTTGTTCTGCCCCTAAACAAGACACTTAACCCAACTGTTCCTAGGCTATCATTGTAAATAAGAATTTGTTTTTATCTGACTTGCCTAGTTAAACAAAGTATATATATATATTTATCTTTGTTTAACTAGGCAAGTATATAACTAGGCAATATATATATATATATATACATACACACACACACACACACACACACACACACACACACACACACACAGTTGAAGTCTGAAGTTTACATACACTGAGGTTGGAGTCATTAAAACTCATTTTTCAACCACTCCCCAAATGTCTGTGTAAACAAACTATAGTTTTGGCAAGTCGGTTAGGACATCTACTTTGTGCATGACACAAGTCATTTTCCCAACAATTATTTACAGACAGATTATTTCACTTATAATTCAATGTATCACAATTCCAGTGGGTCAGAAGTTTACATACACTAAGTTGACTGTGCCTTTAAACAGCTTGGAATATTCAAAGAAATTATGTCATGGCTTTAGAAGCTTCTGAGGAGACACGTTCTGTCTCCTAGAGATGAATGTACTCTGGTGCGAAAGTGCAAATCAATCCCAGATTGATTGGAGGAAACAGGTGCAAAAGTATCTATATCCACAGTAAAACGAGTCCTATATCGACACAACCTGAAAGGCCGCTCAGCAAGGAAGAAACCACTGGTCCAAAACCGCCAAAAAAAAGCCAGACTACGGTTTGCAACTGCACATGGGGAAAAAGATTGTACTTTTTGGAGAAATGTCCTCTGGTCTGATTAAACAAAAATAGAACCGTTTGGCCATAATGACCATCGTTATGTTTGGAGGAAAAAGGGGAGGCTTGCAAGTCGAAGGACACCATCCCAACCGTGAAGCACAGGGATGGCAGCATTATGTTGTGGGGGTGCTTTGCTGCAGGAGGGACTGGTGCACTTCACAAAATAGATGGCATCATGAGGGTGGACTATTATGTGGATATATTGAAGCAACATCTCAAGACATCAGTCAGAAAGTTTAAGCTTGGTCGCAAATGGGTCTTCCAAATGGACAATGACCCCAAGCAGACTTCCAAAGTTGTGGCAAAATGGCAAAGTCAAGGTATTGGAGTGGCCATCACAAAGTCCTGACCTCCAAATTATAGAACATTTGTGGGCAGAACTAAAAAAGCGTGTGCGAGCAAGGAGGCCTACAAACCTGACTCGGTTACACCAGCTCTGTCAGGAGGAATGGGCCAAAATTCACCCAACTTATTGTGGGAAGCTTGTGGAAGGCTACCCGAAATGTTTGACCAAAGTTAAACACTTTTTAAAGCAATGCTACCGAATACTGTAAAATTCTGACCCACTGGGAATGTGATGAAAGAAATAAAAGCTGAAATAAATCATTCTCTCTACTATTATTCTGACATTTCACATTCTTAAAATAAAGTAGTGATCCTAACTGACCTAAAACAGGGAATTTTTACTACGATTAAATGTCAGGAATTGTGAAAAACTGAGTTTAAATGTATTTGGCTAAGGTGTATGTAAACATCCGACTTCAACTGTGTATATATATAAAATAACATTAAAAAAAAAAACAACTTCAGTGTTTTTATAAGGCAACATATGACATATGAAGCGTTTTCCATCTAAAGTATTACATAACCTATTTCATTCATTTAGGAATACCCATAACTAATTATTTACCACATTTCAAAATGATCATTTGCAAACTGTAAAATGAACAATTTTAGCAACAATAATTTGTCATTTTCTTTCTCCAAAATGTGGATTCTGACCCCAGTATTTTTGCACAGTCGTCATAATACTTCATGGAGTTCTTCACGAAGCTGAAGCCGTTGACGTCGCACACGTACGACTGGCCGTTGGCACGTAGCAAGTCGAAACCACAGACAGTTTGCTGTCAAGAGAAAGGAGAAGTGAAAAATGAGAATCCGAGCTTCCCGAGATCTGACATTTAAACCTCACTATCTAAAGTTGCAAGCATGCCTTTATGGTTCACTGGTAAGGCAGATACGGGAACTGAAACCTATCGTCATTGAAAGCAGTTTATTGTACACAGTATCAAAAAATATTAAAATACATTATTTGATTAATCAGATGGAATGCACATTATTGGGCCATAATTGAAAACAGACGTAATGTCTTGATATACTTTGATATTTCTGATAATGTGTTACAATTTGGGCACTACGTTCTATTTAGTCTCTAGAGAACTTGGATACTTAGGGCACTTCTACTTTGTGTTTCCTAGCATTTAGGCCACTTGTCTCTCTTTAGACAACCCCAATCACCTTTGCTCGGTCCATTCCACAGGGCTGTCCAACTTAATCAAGTCAGACTAGGGATAATGAGTCAAGTCCCTGGCTTTGTCCTAAATGGTACCTTATTCCTTACACAGTACACCACTTTGTACCAGAGCACTGACCCTCTGATCCAAAGTAGTGCACTATGTAGGGAATAAGGTGCCATTTAGGACACACCCACAGTCTTGGCCTAGCTTAAGGTCATGGTTGCTAGCGTGTTGTCCCTGATTACCGGTTGCTAGTGTGTTGTCATTGGTTACCGGTTGCTAGCGTGTTGTCCCTGGTTACCTTGAAGGCCAGACAGACCTTCCAGGCGATGAGCTTCTCGCGGGCGTTGAGGATGACAGGGTAGCGCACCTCCTTGCCTTCACTGTCCCGCTCCACCTTGCCGTCCAGGGCCGGGGACTTCCTAGCCTCCGCGTGGGCATAGTCCGGCCCCACTGTGTACACCTAAGGACCAAGCCCACCCCACACACAGACACCGCCCCCCACACACACCCACAAAATTATGGTTACCTATCCAGCATTAAAAAAATAATAATTCTATTCCACTTCCATTGTTCTCTGAGAGTAGGGGCTCTGGTCAAAAGTAGTGCACTGCATAGGGTGCAATTCGGGACACAGCCTGACTGTGGTGCTCAAAGCAAAGACCATGGACATACACACTGAAATACTGCAAAGTAAATATAAATGAGCATTTTTAGCTGCCCTATTTCATCTGGTCCCAGATAGTAAATATAGCTTGTCCCAAGTGGTACCCTATGGGCCCTTTTGGAACGTAGACATAATATGCGGTTTTAGCTAGATCCCTTTTCAGCTGAGCCCATGAGATAAGCAGAATGATATATATACTGCTGGATTGGAGCTCTCCTATTTCGGCGGACTCCGCAGTCTAGACTTGCACAGTCACTCTCCTCTCATCATTTTTGAAACCGAGACAGTCTTCCACGAGGCATAACACATAAATCCTATTATGTTGTTCTTTAAGGCAAATATTGACTCTAAATTCACCCCTGAGGATGCCATACATTTTAGACAGAATGGAAAACACTGAAGTAAACATGTTTAACACTTGTTTATCACAAACGGATGTTGGCTAATGGGATGTACCTTCACATCAGTTCCATCCGTTGGCATGAACTCTTCATAAATGTAGGATCCAGTTTTTCGCACATTGCTCTCGGGCGAATAAACACTACTTCTGCTTCCAATCTAGAGGGAAGATCGGGTGGAGAGAAATGACATGGAAAGCCATGAATGCTGTACCGTGGCTTATACAGTCTCCAGCTAGACTTGCATGGTATTAGAGGCTCTAGCTAGCCATGCATGGTATTAGAGGCTCTAGCTAGCATTGCATGGTATTAGAGGCTCTAGCTAGCATTGCATGGTATTAGAGGCTCTAGCTAGCCTTGCATGGTGTTAGAGGCTCTAGCTAGCCTTGCATGGTGTTAGAGGCTCTAGCTAGCCTTGCATGGTATTAGAGGCTCTAGCTAGCCTTGCATGGTATTAGAGGCTCTAGCTAGCCTTGCATGGTATTAGTGGCTTGTACAGGCTCTAGCAGGCTCTAGTTAGTATTACATGGTATTAGGGGCTTGTTAACACTGTAGAAATGTTGCTAGAGCACTGAGTTATGGCCTTAGTTAGGAATGTTGACAGCTAATTGTGTGTATGTGTGTGTGTGTGTATTACATGACCAAGAGTATGTGGACACCTGCTCATCGAACATCTCATTCCAAAATCATGGGCATTAATATGGAGTTGGTCCCCCCTTTGCTGCTATAACAGCCTCCACTCTTCTGGGAAGGCTTTCCACTAGATGTCTGAACATTGCTGTGGGGACTTGCTTCCATTCAGCCACAAGAGCATTAGTGAGGTCGGGCACTGCTGTTGGGCGATTAGTCCTGGCTCGCAGTCAGCGTTCCAATTCATCCCAAAGGTGTTTGATGGGGTTGAGGTCAATGCAGTCAAGTTCTTCCACACTGATCTTGACAAACCATTTCTGTATGGACCTCGCTTTGTGCACGGTGGCATTGTCATGCTGAAACAGGAAAGGGCCTTCCCCAAACTGTTGCCACAAAGCTGGAAGCACAGAATCATCTAGAATGTCATTGTATGCTGTAGCGTTAAGATTTCCCTTCCCTGGAGCTAAGGGGCTTAGCCCGAAAAACAGCCCCAGACCATTATTACTCCAACACCAAACTTTAGTTGGCTCTATGCATTGGGGCAGGTAGCGTTCTCCTGGCATCTGCCAAACGCAGATTCGTCCGTCAGACTGCCAGATGGTGAAGCGTGATTCATCACTCCAGAGAACGAGTTTTCACTGCTCCAGAGTCCAATAGCATTGAGCTTTACACCATTCCGCTTGAGTTAGCGCATGGTGATCTTAGGGTTGTGTGTGGCTGCTTGGCCATGGAAACCCATTTCATGAAGCTCCCAACGAACAGTTATTGTGCTGAAGTTGCTTCCAGAGGCAGTTTGGAACTTGGTAATGACTGATTCAACAGACAGACGATTTAAAAAAAAATATATATATTCTTCAGTACTCGGTCCCGTTCTGTAAGCTTGTGTGGCCTATCACTTCGCGACTGAGCCATTGTTGCGCCTAGACGTTTTCACTTCACAATAGCAGCACTTACAGTTGACTGGGGCAGCTCTAGCAGGGCAGAAATTTGACAAACTGACTTGTTGGAAAGGTGGCATCCTTTGACTGTGCCTCATTGAAAGTCACTGAGCTCTTCAGTAAGGCCATTTTACTGCCAATGGTGGTCTATGGAGATTGCATGGCTGTGTGCTCGATTTCATACACCTGTCAGCAACGGGTGTGGCTGAAATAGCCGAATCAACTAATTTGAAGAGGTGTCCACATACTTATAGTGTGTGTGTGCGATATATATATAGGGCCTATTAGTGTATGGATGGATGTCATGACCTTTTGTGTGCATCCTAACCTTGCGGAAGAGCCTCTGGCTGCCCCCTCCTGCCGACGTGGGGTAATAGATGTAGACATTGTGGTCCTCGGCGCTCACAGGCTTCTCCACAAAGGGCTTCTGGAACACTTCACCGTTCACCTCCACGTGGTCCTCCCCCTCCACCAGGTTACACTCTGGACAGAGACGGCACATACAGCTGGTTATCTATGGGATGAGCAGGTCTTGATCTTCATTCAGAACCCTTAGCAGCAACTCTTTACATACAACAGTGGTCACTAACCCTGGTCAAAGAGATATACCCTGTGCAGCCATTTAATAGTCCAGCACAAAACCAACCAATTCTGCAGCCTGGTCCCAGATCTGTTTGTGCTGGTGTTAGTACAGTGTTTCTATGGTGTCTGCGTCACAGAAGAGTTGTTACCATAGCCTCTTTTACGGCTGCTCTTTAATTATTTGTTACTTTTATTTCTTCTTCTTATTTTTTAGTTTTTAGGTATTTATATTTTTAACTGCATTGTTGGTTTAGGGCGCTTGTAAGTAAGCATTTCACTGTATTCGGCACATGTGACAAATAACATTTGATTAGAATTTTACAACCTGTCATTCAAATAACAATTGTATCATTGTCATCCACTCTCTGTTCAAATCACTTGATAGAATCCGTCTAAAAAAAATTGAATTACAATAAAGAGAGCAGAAGAGAGCAGAAAGAGACGAGAAATTCTGCACATCCGGTAAATATCTAAAACAATGGTTGATAACCCCTGACAATGAGAGTATTTTAGACGGATTCTTTCACCCGATTTGAGCGGAGAGTGGATGAATGATGCAATTGTTATTTGAATGGCAGGTGGTAAAACAGGCTATGGTAACCACTATTCTGGGATGCAAACACCGTAGTAACGGAGATGAGAGAAACAGATAGAGATAGAAAATGGACAAAAACAGAAGTTTTCTTGGATGTCCTGACAGTTCATAGGCATCTTGCGGTGCGGCAGAATTTCATACATTGATGCTTTTCTCCCTATATAATCCGGCTTTATCCAACAGAAAAGGGAAACTCTAATCTTCTTATGCCAGGACAGTGTTTCTATTAGGATTTTAGTTTAGCAGCGGAGGCAAAGTGTTTGTTGGGGGGGGGGGGGGTACTGAGAAGGTCACTTCTGGTGACTTTTTAAAAAGGTCATTCTGCTTTAAAATGAATGAAAATTAAATTATGCTGTCAACCATCTGAAATATAATGCTCCCTTTAAAAGCATTATAACCTGTTGCCCAACTGACACAGCATAGCGGCTTTAAATACATCGGCTAAAGCATAGGGTTGCCCATCTGCATGTGCCTCACTGAAAACCCCCAAAAACAGCACAGTCACTTAACTGCTAAATTAAAATGGGGCCAGATGGTTTCTCACCTATACACCTAATAAAATCCTCCATGGCAGTGACTATGTATGAGTAAAGTACCTGTGACCCCACTGGCTAGGACACAACCCGACTTTGGGAGGGAAGGTTTCTCCGTTTGCACAGAGGCTTATCTGCTAGATTCCACAGCAGTCGTCACTCACAGCCACTTTACTGCTGCGTGCCTGAAAAGGCCTGTTCCAACGGGAAAAACTAAGTGGACGTGGCAGACTTGCAATCTGATATTTAATTTACGAATTGGTTGATGTTATGGTAAGGTTTCGTATCAGGCTAATAGGCCTATTAACAGGATGCTGGTCTGAAAAGTCCCCTTAGTGTTCTGACACAATGGGCGGGGTGTTTAAGTTCACTTGACGAATGCCCATTGGCCGTTCTAAATAGGCCTTCTCAACATCCTCTGGTAAATACATGGAATCCTACACAGTTTATTTCAATAAATATGAACGTAGAGATGAAACATGGAATTGTAGTAGAGATTCCATTCCATAGAAAGGAAAAGAAACACCACAGTATATCCCATTTATCACAATGGAAGCCAAGAGTCAGAGAGGTCAAAGCAGACAGCTGTCATGTCAACAGATGGCCTCCTTATATTGGCCACCCATACTAGAGAACCAGTAGAGAAAAACAGGGAAAGAGAGGAGAGCGAGAAAGACAGAGGAGACAGAAGGACTAGTCTACAGTACATAATCCTGGAAAAGGGAGAGCAAGAGCGAGTGTGAGAGAGCGAGAGCGGGAGAGCAAGTGGGAGAGAGGGAACGTGGCAGAGAGAGATTGAAACACCAGCGTGAGTGGGTGTATAATCACTAAGCAGTGCAGAGCTGAGACAGGACTGAGACAGGAAGCAGGTCTCCCAGGCCTAGTGGTGCTCCAGTTTTACTCCTTAGAGCAGGGGGTGGATGGGAACGAGACAGCTGCTAACACACACGGTTCACTGCAGCTACATTACACAGCTGAGCCTATAGGCCTATCTGAACATTTTCATTTTAATGAACACAACCCTGTGTACCAGGACTGGATTAGACCTGATGCCCATTCAAACATTGTGTGGTAGCCATTCAAACAACAATGAGGCATCAAATCTAGACAATGAGGCATCCTGAATGATCAATGGTCTGTGTTGATGACGTACACTCTGGAAAGGCTCTACCATCAAAAGGAATGAGCTAAATTTAAGCCGTAGGTGAATGGCCTTTATTTGCCAACAGCAACAGATGTGGTGTGAACAGGTCTACCCAGCCGTAGCTCATATTCCTATTGGATTTGAACATGACGGTGGGGGTTCATTTCAGATGCCAAATGGCTGCATTGTCCTTTAGAACAGGATTGTTTCCGCTAAAACAGTATTGTTTCCCCATCTGTTTCACAGTCATGGCTAGTTGCCATTTTAAGACTGAAATGTAAAAGAGTTTTATCCCTGTAACCTTTCTACATGCCAGTAATCTTGTGTTTGCAGCAATCTAAAGGACGAGAGAGAAATTTAAGCAGTCCTGATTGATTCCATTCCAGATACAACAGATTTGAAAATGTAAAAAATTAGTTTGTATATTGAGCTCTGTCAAAATCATGCCAGTAGACATGGAGGAAAAAAAGGGGACATATTGGACTAGACAAATAACATCACTGGCTAGGTTTTCCATGCAAATATTCTAAATTCTACATAAAGACAATATGCACGTTTCCCCACCAGCGGTGTTTCCACCAAACGGACTCGTTGAGGATAGAAATTAGTGCGTGATGAAAGTAGTGCACAGAAAATGTACTTTTTCGCTTAACTTTTAACATACAGAATAAAAATCTATAGGTCAATGTGTTTTCATCACATTTTCAACTCTACTGATAGTTTTGTCACAAAAAACTGTTGCGTTGAATAGCAAAGGTGCCTCCTCTGGTCTTGGCACTCTAGCCAACAGCTTGCCGATATAGTGCGGTAGGATGTGTGGGTAGGCTAGTCTACATGATGAGATTATTATGGATAAGTGGTTATTTTATCAATATTTGAGCATAAAGGCATTTCCGCCACCATTTCTCACATAATTCAATTTACAGACACAAAAAGATCCAACCATTTTGAACAAACAATTTATCTGTTGTCATTTATAGAATTGTGCCGAAACATCCTTTTTCTATCACAGCTGTCATAGTTTCCTTTCCACACGGTTGAACTTTACTTGCATAACAACTGTGGATGGAAACGTGGTTCGTGAGGAAATCTTTGGACACAATTTCTGTTTGGATTATCATAAGAATAAACTACAACAAAAGAACTATGGCACAAGCAGTGCAACAAGATGTTTACAGTCTAACGTGAGGTGCTGGGCAGAAATCAAATGGAGAATAACACAATGGCCTAAACACTGATCTGACAGTGATTCATAATGTTATATTCCTATACTGAAACACTTTTTTGTCACCATCATTAAGGTATACAGAGGCGCATTTGAGAACGTGCCCCATATTCTATGAATAAACTTAAAGGGACATTACACTTCAAAGCTTGTCTGATGTTTGCAAACCTCAAGCCTGTTCTTCTGTTGAGGTAAGTCCACATTACAGGCCATCCCTTTTGTAGATCCAGCTATATGCCACAATACCAAGATGAATGGAAAAGAGAAGCACCATTTGATGTAAAGATTAGCTGTGCTCATCTTTTCCATTAATCTTTGGGTTTGAGGCATAGCTGGATCTATATACAGTGGGGGAGAACAAGTATTTGATACACTGCGGATTTTGCAGGTTTTCCTACTTACAAAGCATGTAGAGGTCTGTAATTTTTATCATAGGTACACTTCAACTGTGAGAGACGGAATCTAAAACAAAAATCCAGAAAATCACATTGTATGATTTTTTAAGTAATTAATTTGCATTTCATTGCATGACATAAGTATTTGATCACCTACCAACAAGTAAGAATTCCGGCTCTCACAGACCTGTTAGTTTTTTCATTACCTGTATAAAAGACACCTGTCCACACACTCAATCAAACAGACTACAACCTCTCCACAATGGCCAAGACCAGAGAGCTGTGTAAGGACATCAGGGATAAAATTGTAGACCTGCACAAGGCTGGGATGGGCTACAGGACAATAGGCAAGCAGCTTGGTGAGAAGGCAACAACTGTTGGCGCAATTATTAGAAAATGTAAGAAGTTCAAGATGACGGTCAATCACCCTCGGTCTGGGGCTCCATGCAAGATCTCACCTCGTGGGGCATCAATGATCATGAGGAAGGTGAGGGATCAGCCCAGAACTACACGGCAGGACCTGGTCAATGACCTGAAGAGAGCTGGGACCACAGTCTCAAAGAAAACCATTAGTAACACACTACGCCGTCATGGATTAAAATCCTGCAGCGCACGCAAGGTCCCCCTGCTCAAACCAGCGCATGTCCAGGCCAGTCTGAAGTTTGCCAATGACTATCTGGATGATCCAGAGGAGGAATGGGAGAAGGTTGTGTGGTCTGATGAGACAAAAATAGAGCTTTTTGGTCTAAACTCCACTCACTGTGTTTGGAGGAAGAAGAAGGATGAGTAGAACACCATCCCAACCGTGAAGCATGGAGGTAGAAACATCATTCTTTGGGGATGCTTTTCTGCAAAGGGGACAGGACGACTGCACCGTATTAAGGGGAGGATGGATGGGGCCATGTATCGCGAGATCTTGGCCAACAACCTCCTTCCCTCAGTAAGAGCATTCAAGATGGGTCGTGGTTGGGTCTTCCAGCATGACAACGACCCGAAACACACAGCCAGGCCAACTAAGGAGTGGCTCCGTAAGAATCATCTCAAGGTCCTGGAGTGGCCTAGCCAGTCTCCAGACCTGAACCCAATAGAAAATCTTTGGAGGGAGCTGAAAGTCCCTATTGCCCAGCGACAGCCCCAAAACCTGAAGGATCTGGAGAAGGTCTGTATGGAGGAGTGGGCCAAAATCCCTGCTGCAGTGTGTGCAAACCTGGTCAAGAACTACAGGAAACGTATGATCTCTGTAATTGCAAACAAAGGTTTCTGTACCAAATATTAAGTTCTGCTTTTCTGATGCATCAAATACTTATGTCATGCAATAAAATGCAAATGAATTACTTAGAAATCATACAATGTGATTTTCTGGATTTTTGTTTTAGATTCCGTCTCTCACAGTTGAAGTGTACCTATGATAAAAATTACAGACCTCTACATGCTTTGTAAGTAGGAAAACCTGCAAAATCGGCAGTGTATCAAATACTTGTTCTCCCCACTGTACATGATAAGTACTCATCTTGACATTAGATTACTTTTGAAGTCTGAAAGCACATTTTAGATTTTTCCCTAGCATCCAAAAACTTAATTCAACCAATCAACTCATCATCAAGCCTCTGATTATTGGAATCAGGTGTGTTAGTGCTAGGGGAAAAACAAAGAAAAATGTGAACAACTTTGGGCTGCCAGGACCAGGATTGAGAAACAGTGCTTTGACCTTTAAGGTACTGGGTACTAACCCTCTGGTCTCGCAGGGTCTCTGTTGAGAACGGCGTAACGTGGGAGCAGGATGCCCTGGTTCTTCAGGATCCGATACACCTCCCTCCTGGAGGAAGAGAAATGCTAGATCAGCTGACTGAGCATCAACAACACAGGGATCAAACCACTCTTTTCATTAGCTGTGTGGAGTCAATTAGCCTGCAGCAAGGCTTCACCTTTAAACAGCTGTGTGCCGTTTCAAGTCTTTCTGAATGTGACCACTTTTTTAAAGGGATACTTCAGGATTTTAACCCTTTATCCACTTCCCCGGAGTTACATGAACTCATGGATTCCAATTTTCTGTCTCTGCATGTGGTTTTATGGAAGTTGCTAACTAGTGCCAGAGCAATTGCTAGCTAGCGTTAGCGCAATGACGAAGTCTATGGGTATCTGACTTCCAGTTATTGTGCTAACGCTAGTTAGCATTGGCTCGCAAAACTACCTGTAACTTCTTTCATACTGGACACAGAGACATAAAAATAGTATCCACGAGTTGATTTATTTTTTGGAAGTAGATTGGCAAAATCCCGAAGTATCCCTTTTCACCCTGCTTCTTGATTGAACTGGCCTTTCATTAGCATCTATTGACTTTGCATTTACACTATATCAAGTGGTGGGTGTCAAGTTTTGTTTCATCATATTGTAAATATAGGATATGCCCATTGTACAGCCAATCAGCAATGAGATGCGACCAAATCAGCACAGTATTAACTATATTAAAACAATAAATCACAGCTTTTAGCTGGGTATTCGCTAATATGCATCTACTGGTATAGTGTGTCCGTCTTTGAATGCCTCAACGTTTTTCTTTCTCAAACTCTTTAGGGACTATTGTGATGAGTCCAAAGAGTACATTTGGAGTGAATCTGACTTAGTCCACAATAAGTTTTTTTTAATGATTATTTTAAGCATTTTAGACAAAAAAGTTAATTGTTAATAATTTCCTTATTTTTTTACAATATCAATGCCAAACTTAATATGGTTCATCATGTTAATGTCTTTGACTCTATTAGGGCTGCGGTGGTCATTGAACTTTGTCAGCCGGTTATTGTCATGCAGAAGACTGCCGGTCTCACGGTAATTGACCGTTAATTAACATAAACACTTATAAGTCCCATGCCCTTATATTAAGAATAATATTACTAAATTTACTTGAATAAAATGGAAAGGATATTTTTCCCATTCCAGAGCAAGTGCGCAAGCATATAAAGTGTTGATGTTGAGTGTAAAAGTGATCATTTGAAACAGGTCCTATATGCTAGATTTAGATTCTGGGATTCTCTGCCTCTAACCCTATTACAGGGGCTGAGTCACTGGCTTACTGATGCTCTTCCATGCCGTCCCTAGGAGGGGTGCATCACTTGAGTGGGTTGAGTCACTGACGTGATCTTCCTGTCCGGGTTGGCACCCCCCCTTGGGTTGTGCCGTGGCGGAGATCTTTGTGGGCTATACTCAGCCTCATCTCAGGATGGTAAGTTGGTGGTTGAAGATATCCCTCTAGTGGTGTGGGGGCTGTGCTTTGGCAAAGTGGGTGGGGTTCTATCCTGCCTGTTTGGCCCGGTCCGGGGGTATCATCGGATGGGGCCACAGTGTCTCCTGACCCCTCCTGTCTCAGCCTTCACTATTTATGCTGCAGTAGTTTATGTGTAGTGGGGCTAGGGTCAGTCTGTTATATCTGGAGTATTTCTCCTGTCTTATCCGATGTCCTGTGTGAATGTAAGTATGCTCTCTAATTCTCTCTTTCTTTCTCTCGGAGGACCTGAGCCCTAGGACCATGCCTCAGGACTACCTGGCATGATCACTAGTTGTCCCCAGTCCACCTGGCCGTGCTGCTGCTCCAGTTTCAATTGTTCTGCCTGCGGCTATGGAACCCTGACCTGTTCGCTGTGATTACTATTATTTGACCATGCTGGTCATTTATGAACATTTGAACATCTTGGCCATGTTCTGTTATAATCTCCACCCGGCACAGCCAGAAGAGGACTGGCCACCCCTCATAGCCTGGTTCCTCTCTAGGTTTCTTCCTAGGTTTTGGCCTTTCTAGGGAGTTTTTCCTAGCCACCGTGCTTCTACACCTGCATTGCTTGCTGTTTGGGGTTCTAGGCTGGGTTTCTGTACAGCACTTTGATATATGTAAGAAGGGCTATATAAATACATTTGATTTAGAGTTATTTGGTAACTTTAGTTGTGAATGATACAAACCTTAAAATGTCTTAGAAATCAAAAGATATATGGTCTGTATGATGCGACTATAAGCTATTGATGATTTGAGAAAAATCATGGGGAAAAAAGCTTGAGCTCTATTCCTCTCCTCAGGCTGCACAAACTGTTCTCTCATCAAGTGATCATATTTTCACCCATCAGACTACTCTCAATTGAATCTCGTCTTTACTAATATGTGAAATTAGTTTTGACTTAGAGTGGACCATTAGCAAATGGGCAGGAACAGGGGCAGGGGATAAAGACATGTCATCCTACACACTACAATAGCAGATGGAGGCTACTTTCCAGCAGGTTCTTTTTTCTCACTCATGCCGGTAGGGTGACCACATTTAAAAATACCCAAATGCGGGACAACAGGATGGTTTTATGGGCCAGCGTAGCCTACATACATGCATGCATTTAGACCGGAATATGCATGTAGATCTTCTTGCAACTGTTTTGTAAGCAAATTAGAGCAGATGGTGTTTACTATATAAATCAAATTTTCAAATCAAAATTTATTTGTCACATGCGCCGAATACAACAGGTGTAGGCCTTACAGTGAAATACTTTCATATAACCTTCCTGTATTTTGTTTCAATCAAAGCTCATTCTGCCTAGTAACCTGCATTCACACACTGTTTCAATCTAAGCCCATTCTACCTAGTAACCTGCATTCACACGCTGTTTCAATCTAAGCCCATTCTACCTAGTAACCTGCATTCACACGCTGTTCCAATCAAAAGCTCATTCTGTCTAGTAACTGACATTCGCGAGCGGAAATTAGGTGGTGTGTTTGGTGTATCAGTAACAATAACGCTCGAGGGGATGTGGTATACGGCCAATATACCACGGCTAAGGGCAGTTCTTACAGAAGACGCAACGCAGAGTGCCTGGATACAGGCCTTAGCCGTGGTATATTGGCCATATACCACAAACCCCCGAGGTGCCTTATTGCTATTATAAACTGGTTACCAACGTAATTAGAGCAGTAAAAATGAATGTTGTCATACCCGTGGTATACGGTCCGATATACCACGGCTTTAGGCCAATCAGCATTCAGGGCTCGAACCACCCAATTTATAATACGCTATTATATATACACACGTTTCTGTTATGAATCATTATCTTCCAAGACATTCATTCAATATACCAAACAGTCTGGGACAGTTGTGGGATGCAATAGACCCAAAATGAATACAACCACTAGCATCAAAAAACCTTTTTTATGCAATGTGGCTGACGCAACAGATCAGAACGTTTAGCTTAAAATGTTAGAAACTATCAGGCTATTTCTTCACATTACAAGCGCAGCAATGCACACGTGGTAGTAGGCTATAAGTGCTAATGTTCCATTAGCAGAAAACACCATTATCAAAAGTGACCGCAAATGCAATTATGCATGTCATGCTTTTATTATAAAAGGTGTATTTTTTATGGTGAAAATTATCTTTCCCAAACTTGAAACTCACGCGCTGCTTATATATGCCAGTTAGGCTCTACACCCCTTGTGAAGCGGATTAATGTGCTTTATTATTTGGGCCACTTTAGTTGTGATACAAACCTTATTAAAACATATAGGCCTATGGGCTAGGCTACATGAGGTGTGCAACTATGACTCAAGTCGCAAAAAAGGCATTGTTTCTTAAGTTGGGCATCATTCACAAGTGATAATATATCATTCACAAGTGATAGGCTAATATTGTCACCCATCAGACTATTCTTGATTTAAACTTGTATTTACATATACTAAACAATATATGTGTGACATTTGTTTATATTTAGAATGGACAATTATCATGCACCTGTATCGAAACAGGGGCAGCAGGAAAAAAATATGTAATCTATACATAAGACACTGCATCCCAGTGCAAGAGACGTCACTGCAGCACGTGGTTCGAATCCAGGCTGCATCACATCCGGCTGTGATTGGGAGTCCCATAGGGCAGTGCACAATTGGCCCAGCGTTGTCCGGGTTTGGCCGGGGTAGGCCGTCATTGTAAATACGAATTTGTTCTTAACTGACTTGCCTAGTTAAATAAAGGTTACATTTAAAAAAATTGCGAATGGGGGACGCTTTTCCCCGTGGTTTATTTTCATGCCAGCCAGGTAGGCTATACACCTGTTGTAAATATAAGCAATGTGCTTAATATTAGGAAAGTTGAGAAATATAGTAGGCCTAGCCTATAGAAAGCTGATGGGATCCTCCTCTTTCTATTAGCAGCTCTGTTTTCTCATGCAAATACATAGCCTATAGAAATGTTGCGCAACATGAGCTCATGGGCTCTCATGAAGTGTTTTATTCGATTTTCAATTACATTTGCATTGATGTCGAAGTGATTAGAGGGACAAGAGAGTGCTGAGTACCAGGCAGTTATTAGCAAGTTTGGTAGGCTACTAATGACCAGCATCAGAGCTTGGAGAATCCTAATTACCGTGACTAAACGGTCATATGGAATTTCACTGCCTCTGCCAAATGTGCGCCGCTCTATGACACTCCCGATCACAGCCAGTTGTGATACAGCCCGGGATGGAACCAGGGTCTGTAGTGACGCCTCTAGCACTGAGCTGCAGTGCTTTAGACCACTGCGCCACTCAGGAACCCTTTAATTAGCAACCATAATGTGAAGAATGGGCAACAGCATGTCAAGATCTATTGTCCAACACATGCCTTTTGACTAGTGGATTATTGAACAATGCAAAAGTTTAGAAACGGGCGAAGGACATTTTTGTGGATGGTCTATAGTGAGTATTTTCTAGTGTTTCATTCAACATGATTGATCAATTAATGATCAATTACCCAACCCAAGTTTAATTTGAGGAAGCATACACTGCTGCCTTCTGACAAGAGTTCTACACCTTTGCCTTTAGTGAAACAGTGGTATTTGTTTCATGAGAAATGAAAACACTAGATTCTCTTGATTGGGACATAGGCCAAGGCATCAAACATCAGCAGAGGGGCACATATCATTCCCCCTTTGATAATAAACTTCAGCATTGCTCAGTTATCCACCAATGACTATTAGCAACCATAATGTGAAGAATGAGCAACAGCATGTCAGGACCTATTGTCCAACACATGCCGTTGACCAGAAATGGTCATGATTCCCATAGCAACTGTCAATCACCTTACCTGTCTTGGATGTAGTACTGGAGATCCAGATCATTGATGACAAACGGGTTTCTGAGTTTCTCATAGGCTACTGCTTTGTCCAATGGAAAACCTGAAAAATAAGACCAATAAAAACAACATGTGTTTGTAGGAGAACAGATGTGAAGTCAAGCTCATTCAAAAGACCTCTGTGCCAGGAGGACGGAGGAAAGTACATTTGCTAACGGCTAATTTCCTAAAACATTTGCAACTTTTTCCACTTCATAGGAAGGCATTTCCTTGTAAAGCCCTTGCTTTAAAGGCCTTACTAGCAGAGATTGTGTGAACTAAACAGGCATGCGTTTCTCTCTCTCTCTCTCTACAATACATTGAGAGGTAACATGTTTGCTTTACTGTTTAGCTAATATGACAAAATGACTAATGAGCGTCCAAAATGGCATCATATTCCCTACACAGTGCACTACCAGGGCTCTGGTCTAAAGTAGTGCACTATGTAGGGAATAGGGTGCCATAGAACTCTGGTCTAAAGTAGTGCACTATGTAGGGAATAGGGTGCCATAGAGCGCTGGTCTAAAGTTGTGCACTATGTAGGGAATAGGGTGTATTTTGGGACACACACTAAACCTCTTAGGTTACCAGCTAGAGTTGAGGTCTAGGGGACGAGTCTAAACAACAAGCTGAAATAAACCACCAGCCGTAAACAAACTTAACTACAGGCCGCTTGGCAGCTGACCAATTCTCATCACAGCTTCTTGGCTGACATAGGTGTCGTGCGCCAGCCAGACGAGGACTACGTAGTAAATAAATCACTTGTCTGGAGAGAGGTCTGTTTACATATGGGCCCTGGTCCAAAGCATTGCAGGCAGGGAAAAGGGGGGGGGGGGGTTTAATTGGTATATATCAGGATATTATTTTTGACGATATATCGTGATAATATCATATCATGAGGTCCCTGGCAATTCCCAGCCCTAATTTGGGACGGAGCAATGGTTTAAGAAAAGCAGGGTGACACCCCACCCCTCCACGTAAATTTGGACGTGCAGACACAGGAAAAAATGAGTACACATTACATGTCAATTACAACACGAAGTCAGAAGCACCAGTGCTGTAACTCCTTAAAAGGGATAGTTCACCCAAATAAAATAAATGTGTGTCGTTTCCCTTACCCTGTTGTCATACCTTGTAAGCTGTCTAGTCTTTTGTTTTGTTTACCTGGCCACTGTTTCGAAATGCAAACGTTTTAGCATTTGTGGCACATATCCAATGCAAGTCAATGTTATCAATATTAGTATTTTGCACTTCATGTCCAAATCATCTATAAGTAACATTGAGCTACACATTCAATGTAAGATACTTTACTCAATTACATATTGTTTTCCTTATCCTTTTTCACGCTTCGTGTGCAAATCATCCTAATTTGGGTAAAGTATCCCTTAAAGGAAATACTGTATGTGCTGAAGCACATGCTTCTTCTGTCTTTAAAAACACCCCCTTGCCTTCTTCCAGTCACGGTTACGCAACGTTGCACATTTCAAAACACTGAACCGTCTTGTGATGAATGAACAGCAGTGTCAACCTAAACAATGAGGGCTGTGTATGCGAGGGCGTGGGTAAGTGAGTATGTGTGTGTATGAGTTTGTTTATATGCGTGTGTGTGTGTGCGCGTGTGTTCAAATATGTGCTTACGTATGTGCATGTGTTCGGGGTGTGAACGTTTCAACAAAGTTGGGATCGATAATGTTAAATGAAATCCCTGATAACTAGCTTTCCATCCATTAGCCTAGATATCTCCTGATTACTAGCCTAGATATCTCCTGATTACTAGCCTTCCAATCTATTAGCCTAGATATCTCCTGATTACTAGCCTTCCAATCTATTAGCCTAGATATCTCCTGATTACTAGCCTAGATATCTCCAGATAACTAGCCTTCCAATCTATTAGCCTAGATATCTCCTGATAACTAGCCTTCCAATCTATTAGCCTAGATATCTCCTGATTACTAGCCTTCCAATCTATTAGCCTAGATATCTCCTGATTACTAGCCTTCCAATCTATTAGCCTAGATATCTCCTGATAACTAGCCTTCCAATCTATTAGCCTAGATATCTCCTGATTACTAGCCTAGATATCTCCAGATAACTAACCTTCCAATCTATTAGCCTAGATATCTCCTGATTACTAGCCTTCCAATCTATTAGCCTAGATATCTCCTGATTACTAGCCTTCCAACCTATTAGCCTAGATACCTCCTGATAACTAACCGGTTTGATGCCCTGTGATTGGACGACAATAACCTACACACGCCACTCTCGTGAAAAGCAAGAGCAGCATAAATGATAAAATGTTCTCTCTCTCCACAGGCAGCACGATGTAGACCATCTGCATTGTGAATTCACGTGGAATTTTACTTACTGTGTTAATGGAAAAAAAAAAAAATTTAAATGGCCATTTAAAAAAAATAAAATTTCCATTAACATTTAAACATTGTACATTTGTCACATCCCTACTGTGTTTGTTTGTTTATAAATTGTGTTTGTGTGTCCGCACATGTCCATGGTAACCCAGCGTGTCCATGGTAACCCAGGGTGTATGTGTGTGTTTATTCATGTGTACGTGTGTTTATGCGCATGTGTGTTTGTTGATACGCACATGCGCACGTGCATGGTAACCCAGCGCTCACCTTTGGAGTGAAATGAGATGAGACAGTCACAGAGTGGCCAGTTGTCCACAGGCTCGTTGAGGATGACCTCCTCCTCGATGGTCACCACCGTGATGTACTTGAACAGACAGAGGCGCTCCAGGATCTCCTTCATGGGCTTGGACTTGGACTTCTTGGACATGGCACAGATGCCCACAACGATCTGCCTCTCAGGAGGCTAGGGGAGAAGAGATGGAGGAATAGGTGTTAAGGAGATGAGGACAGGATGCTATAGAGTATTGGAACACAGCCTATAACCTTGGTGCAATGCAATAGTCTCTTGTGTGCCTCCCTCGCTAGGGAGAGAAGATGGAGGAATAGGCACCAATGGGTGCATCTCAATAGTCTCAAGTGCTTTCCTCGCCTTGTATTCTTTTAGTAATTTCCACTTGTGGGCAAGAACTGGACAGGTGAAAGCCAATTCACAGGAGACAACCATTTGGTTTGTTTTGAGATCATTACAGATTAGGGAGGGGAGAGGAACTTGATGCTATCGGACTGTCTACTTTAGGTCAGTTGGTAGATTGCCTAATGAGCCTCTTTCTAGACAACTGACTGTCCACGCTGGGTCATTTTTTTAAAACTATGTCATCATACCAGTATTTTACCGTGCATGACAATGGTACAACACACTTGTTATGTAAACCAACCATTTTATTTAGGATTGTTCAAGGAACATTACAGAATATTTTTTTGGGGGGGGGAATGTAAGCCGATCAATTCTTCATACATTAGATGTAACGGCATTGACAGTTATATAACAACTGACAATATTCAGCAAAGCGGATTCAAGCGGATTCAAACGTTCAACCATCATAAGCTTTAGAATGGAAGGCAATTCATTTAGGTGTTTGGAGTTACACACATATATTCATTAAAAATGATATGCATGTTCAGAAAGATGCCCAATGCAAATATATGAGATCAACTCCCAATTTCCACTGCAACATCTCAGACAAATCCTGATCAAATCCTATAACATGTACTGTGACATAAATCTCTAATTTCCATGATGTTGCACTATTAGATGCTCCAAAAACACTATGAAACAGTCTGTGTGAAGATTTGAACAGACTGAGGATTCACTTTGTTGTGTGTGAACACTTTGCTCAATTCAGAACCTGGAAAGTAACTTTATACGTGAGCATATTACACCTAAAAATGGACTTCGATCAAAAGCCATAGATTTACATTTAGTGCAGAATCAAGTGCCTCCACTGCAGTCTCAATTGTGCCTATTTTGTTATGATTGGATCTTCTCTTTATAAAGATGGACGCTTTATCTTCAGTCACTCTGACGATCTCTATGGGCAAATCAACTCACCGAATCATACATCTCGTCATCCTCGTCCTCCTCATTCTCGTAGAGGCAGTCGTAGCCCATGACCCGCCCGGGGTCCAGCAATTCCTCGCCCTCGTTGTCGTCGCAGCCTACGAAGAAGCGAGGGTGTTCCCCGCCGTCTGGAGCCTCACCTCCTTTAGACATGGCTGGGCCGTCTTGTGGCTGGGGACCCTGGGAGTCCTGGGGCTGAAGCCTGTCCCTCTCTACCACAGACCTGTCTGTGGCTGGCCCTGTGCCTCCTGCTGCACTCCCTCCTCCAAATGCCACACCTCTTACTCACCTCCCAGCCCCCAAAGAACTAGGCTTTATCCCTCACCCTCTCTTCCCTACGCCAGGGCCTGCCTGTCTGGGACCCAAACTGGTCCACTAGACCCCCTGAGAAAGAGGTGGGGGTAGTTTAAAGAACTTGATGGGGAAGGAAATGGGTTTATCCCTGGTGCATGTCTACTTGCACTATCCGCGTGCTGGGTTACCGTACTCCGTTAGAGGGTCACAGCCAGTGAGCTGGTGCTACGCTCCCTCCGTCCTGTTCCTTACAGCCCAGCATGTCGTTTTTGTCTTCTAACTATCTTGCCTGAAACACACAAACATTTATGTGCTTTATTTGTCCACCACAAAATAAATTATCACAAAGGCCCCAAATGTTTGGAGGCCAATAAGGATATTTGAACTTGTCCATCCTCCACATGAGTCATATTGTGAGCATAATACAGCACACACACGCGCACACACACACAAACACACACACACACACACACACACACACACACAGTGGAAGACGGCAATGAAACATGACGCACACGGCTGTCCTCCCGGTTCCCGCTGATTAAGAAGCAGAGCGGACTATCAAACGGGGTCACGTCATTGCAGAGACATTGAACGTGAAACCCAGATTACAGGGAAGGTCAGACCGTTACGTGTGCTGTCCTAAGAACCTCCCTTTAACGGTGCAGGATGAGAGACACTTTGGAAGTTTTTCACTGGGTACTTATCGGCTATAGCCGGGTAATCCTCATGTCTGAGCGAGCAGAGAGGAAGGCTAGGGAGGAATGCCACTGATGTAAAAAATAAAATGGAGGGCATTGTCTGACAGAATGGCACAAATGAATAGACCTAATTCAGTGAAGAGACATTGAGAGGGAGATGAGGAGGGCAAGGGAAAAGGAGCTCGAATTAAATGGCACTGGAGCTAGATCCGTGTTAGCAGCAGAATTGTCTGTATAATACATGATCATACACTATTCATGCCATAGGCCTTTTATATTCCTCATGAAAAAAAACGAATGGATTTCTGGAGTGAAATACACCTGGGGTCGTTGTAGCTCTACAAATGCCCACAAGAACTGAGCCAATTCAACCACCATAAATATTCCAGGCTGTTGACAGCTCTGGGAAAACTATGCCCTTTCAAGATCTGCTCTTTTGAAGAACTAAAAGGTAGCTAACTATGAACGGGTGCAACAGACAGCGTGCTCATTTTACCCTGAATAATGTTTCCAATCTGTTTTACTCATTTCATATTTATACACTGTACTCTACTGTATTTTATTCAATGCCACTCAGACATTGCTCATCCTAATATTTAGATATTCCTTAATTCCATTATTTTTTTTTTGATGTGTGTATTGTTAGATATTACTGTACTGTTGGAGCTAGCACCACAAGCATTTCGCTACGCCCACAATAACATCTGCTAAATATGTGTATGTGACCAATAACAATTGAATTCATTTGAATACAGACAATGCATAGAAAGACAACATAGTGAATTGCATAGGCCTACAGCTGAACTGGGACACAAGTGAACCAGGATTAATGCGGCAGTGGCTCACCACTCACCTGAAGTGAAAGGGTCCATGCAGGATTTATAACAGGAGAGTATGGATACACTTTCCAAAGGTTAAACACTAGCCAAAAATAGCCTTGTTCAATAACAGTAATGTGTATTATGTTGTTCTAGCACCATCAACCAATTATATCTGTTTTTCTTCCGAATGTTTCCACATCGATATTAGGCCTAGCTGACATCCTGTCACCTGACTAGGAAGTAGTCTACTCTGAACTGTCATCTAGAAAGGACTTACATTTTATCAGTGACTTTCAACACAAATGAACACAGGCTAGAAAGATCAAATATAGATCATTTTGCTGAAAATGTGCATTGAGCAGCATTCTCACTCCTTTGCTTTGACAGAGATAAGACCACACAGTTTCGCTGACATCAAATCAAATTGTATTTGTCACATATGAAATACTTACTTACAAGCCCTTAACCAACAATGCAAGTAAAGGAAAAATAAGTGTTCATAAAGTATTTACTAAAAATTTAGAAGAAAAAAAAGATTTAAAAAGAGGAACAATAAAATAACAGTATCCCACTCAAATGTCAGTGACTACTTCATCTCGTCGTTGCTCCACCCACACCTGCTAGTCTGTTCAATAAACAGACAAACAGGTCTGGATGACACTGGCTGTGTCCCAAATGGCACCTTATTCCCTATACAGTGCCATCAGACTTTGGTCAGAAGTAGTGTATAGGGCTATTTGTGACACACTGTTTATCTGCCTGGGCACACACACACCACCATGCAACCTTCCATCACCCTCAGACTGGACATCTGTCATGGGAACAAACTGTCAGTCACAGCACGACCAGGATGCTACAATCAGCCCAGGATAGTCAGATGATGCCCAATCCAAAACAAGTGCAACCTTGAAATGCAAGGGCAAGGTCTCCAGGTTGGATTGTAGCTACAGATTGATGTTGTTTTCCTTTCTGTGTGGACCACACACACACACACACATATATACTAGGCTAGACTGCAATGGGGTTCAAGGAAGATGTATTGAATAGACTTCTGATAGTGAACCAGTTCTCTGACTGTGTCCTGGAAACGTATTCTGTTCAGGATTATTAGTCTGTGAATAATAAGAGTAACATTGGGATAGATACTTCCCATTAGTAAACTAGTTTCTACAACATGCAATGATGACAAGCTGACACAGACAGTGAAATAATATTAACGACGTTACAATCAACATTCACTCGGGCAACGGAAAAGGACGTTTATAGTTCTAAATCACATCAACATTGGGGTTGGATGACATACTTATCTAAATCTTCTTATGGTTAGCTAGCTAGCATTTTTCAGTTGAATGGGGAATTCAAAAAGCTTTTCATCAGATAAAATGATTGAATGACTCATCGGTCTTCCTCCATCCAGACAGGTGCAACATCACCTCGCTAACGTTAGCCTAGTCCATGGCTAACGGCGTTAGCTACCTAGCACAGTTAGCTTGTAACGTTACTTCCTGACAAATGTCTAGCTTCGACTTGTTAACATTGGCCAGGCACGCGTGCCTCCCCTTCTTATGTAAGGCTTAGTGAACTCAATGTAAAATGTTTTTTTTTTTACTTAATGTAAAAAATGTCTCTTACCTTATCTAATATGAAACGCCCTTAGTCGAGTCTGTATGCCTTCAAAGTAAGTTAGTCCTGCTTGGCTTCTGACAACACGGACAGCTTAGCTAGCTAGCCTGCCAACTACACAGTAGTACACCTTGCTGAATGTGTGTGCAATGAAAAAGGTTGTTGTTAGTTTGTAGCCAACATTGTCCGACACTGTTACTAGCAGGGATGCTGATTTAGCTACCTTATTCCAAGTGTGTTTTGCAGTTTTACTCTACCAATTATGCATGGGGATTTGCATCTTGCGCTATCACAGCTATCATTAAAAATCTCAAAATACCAGGGGCGTATTCATTACTAGCGGACTAAACTCCACTCCATGGTGGCTAATTCATACGGAAACCGTTTACCGTTTAAGAACCAAAAGTAAGCAAACAGAGCAAACGAGAGTTTCTATTGGACTAATTCAGGTAGGTCCCGCCCCCATTTCGTTCAGTGTATTTCCGTTTAAGAAACGTTTTGCAACACAATTGTCGTAATGAATACACCCCAATAACCAAAAAACGTAATTTGTATGTCGTCACTAAGGGGCGGGAAAAGAGACATAATTCCTCCAAAGCCTCAAAAACACAAGTATGGGTAGAAGCAAACTTGGAAAACAAGAAGCAGAGTATACAGGAACTTCTTTGGTGAAAGTATTGATTCCACTGTCTAGGAATTGAAGATGCCATATACTGTCTAACGCTCAAATGTTTCACAATAGCCGGGCTATTGTGCCCTTGCCGTTGTGCCCTTGAGCAAGGCACCCCTAACTGTTCTACATGGCTGCGTTAGGCAGGCAGCCTAGTTCTGATATTTTTTTTCACTAATTGGTATTTTGTCCAATCAGATCTGGTGTGGGTTGCCTGTCTAAACGCACTCTATGCCGGGGAGCCACACTGCTGCTGACAATGAGCTTCCAAACCCCTCAGTGGTGTGTGTGTGTGTGTGTGTGTTTTGGGGGGTTGAGTCAAAAAGGAAAATAATATTTACACTTTCTGACAGATCATGGACAATAAAGGTTTCTTCTTCTTCTAACCCAAGGTTGGGCTCGATTCAGAATGGAATTGAGAATGCCTCATAAATTCCAATTCAGGTCTTGCATTAGAATTTAATTTGAATTGAAGTAGTGAAAAGGATACAGAATTGCAATTCGAATTTTAATTAAATTCGATGCCTTTTTCTGTTCCACATTAGGTGTGGTCTATACAAATATACATCCTGTACATAAAACATCAAACATGTCGTTATATACATGCATATAAAATATTGTTGAAATTGATTTAGAGGACAAACTCTTAAAATAAATGATCAAGGAAAACAAAACTTGTATGTGAATATTCTAAGTTATTATATTTAGTTAATATGAAAATAAAAATGTTGTTCAATATGGGGAAAATACTACATTTCCCAGAATGCAAAACCTACTGTTGTGTACTTTAGCAGCGCTTCCCTTCCTCTTTTTTTGCAGCCCTAGAGTCCTTTAAAATGTCCTATCTGGTCTCTGATCATGTCCTACGGTTTCTGGTAATGTTTCTCTAGCAACAGTGACATTTATCAATGTTCAGGGAATTACCAGTACCCATTGAATTAGCGGGTAAAGAGTTTCAATCACTGTGGCTATGTTGATTTCCAACTTTGTCTGCGTTTACAACTGCAGCCCAATTCAGATGTTTTATTGTTGCACAAATTGGTCTTTTGACCAATCACATCAGATCTTGTTTAACATCAGATCTTTTTTTAGAGATGTTCTGATTGGTCAAAAGACCAATTAGTGAAGAAAAAAATATCTGAATTCTTCTGCCTGTGTAAATGCAGCCATTGTGCACTACTTTGACAAGAGACCTACAGGCCCTAGACATAAGTAGATCACCATAGGGAATAGGGTGCCAGACTGTCTTCTTGACCTTGTGTAGCTTAGCTCTAAGAGGGTCAAATAAGAGAGCTTAAGAGAGCAAAATATATACAGTTTGCCCTTGCTTTGGGATGGTCAATCATTAAACATAATGAATTCACAACTCGTTTTACAACACACTGTATAATCACAGATCACCGTAGTTGAGAATAGCAAAAAAAGATTGAACTACAAATTCTATAATTTCTCCAGAACATATGACTGAGGTCAATGGATGCATCTCAATGGTGACTTCCTCTACTCACCTGATTTTCTTCATATGTGCTGATCTGGATCAGATCAGGTGATCAGAAAATCCCTTCCTGCCTATCAGGTGATCAGAAAATACTTTCCTGCCTATCAGGTGATCAGAAAATACTTTCCTGCCTATCAGGTGATCAGAAAATCCCTTCCTGCCTATCAGGTGATCAGAAAATACTTTCCTGCCTATCAGGTGATCAGAAAATCCCTTCCTGCCTATCAGGTGATCAGAAAATACTTTCCTGCCTATCAGGTGATCAGAAAATACTTTCCTGCCTATCAGGTGATCAGAAAATACTTTCCTGCCTATCATGTGATCAGAAAATACTTTCCTGCCTATCAGGTGATCAGAAAATACTTTCCTGCCTATCAGGTGATCAGAAAATACTTTCCTGCCTATCAGGTGATCAGAAAATACTTTCCTGCCTATCAGGTGATCAGAAAATACTTTCCTGCCTATCAGGAATATCCAATAACTTTCTGAAAATTCCCAGGTTTTCCAAAAACCCTGGTTGGCTCCAAGAATTGTCCAACCAAAATTTCTGAAAAACAACCCTAAACTTTCACCTGTTCTGTTCACACTGAGTATACAAAACATTAAGAACACCTTCTCTTTCCATGACATAGATTGACCAGGTGAATTCAGGCGAAAGCTATGATCCCTTATTGATGTCACTTGTTAAATCCACTTCGATCAGTATAGATGAAGGGAAGGAGACAGGTTAAAAAGTAATTTTAAGCCTTGAGACATGGATTGCGTATGGGTGCCATTCAGAGGGTGAATAATACCATAGGTGTCCCTCCAAACATATATTCTACAGCTCACCACTAGGTGTCCCTCCAACCAAACATATATTCTACAGCTCACCACTAGGTGTCCCTCCAACCAAACATATATTCTACAGCTCACCACTAGGTGTCCCTCCAACCAAACATATATTCTACAGCTCACCACTAGGTGTCCTTTCAACCAAATATATTCTATAGCTCACCACTAGGTGTCCTTTCAACCAAATATATTCTATAGCTCACCACTAGGTGTCCTTTCAACCAACAACACACCATAAAATAACATCTGACTGAAGCCCAAAAAATTACAACTCCAATCAATGTCAACCCAGTCTCAATGAATAAGTTTGATTATTGACATTATGATCAGAAATATTTAACCAAAAGGATAAGTTAAACTCAGCAAGCAATGCTTGTTTTCATAAAATATTAATGTCCAAAAGCTACTGTACAAGCAGTGGTGAAATAGAGAACAACTTTGATGCAATTTTGTGCAATGACCTTTTTCCTCTAGATCTACATACAATATGTTTCAAGAGAATCCAATACCTGTGCTATGAGCACAACGTGAGAATCTGATCACTTCTCTTTTACAAGGTACGTCGGGGGTTGCAAAATTCCAGTAACTTCACCAAAATTCCCAGGTTGTCTCGAATCAGGAAGGAATAAGTAGGAAAAATCTGGAAAACTTGGGGATTTTGGTAAAGTTACCGGAATGTTGGAACCCTCAATGTTGCTGCTCAGTGAATGACGTGAGAAGGTTATGCTTTGCAGACACTTTATTACACAAATAACATTGTTACTGAAAATAGTATTCTTGCAATAAAACCTCAGTATGTCACAATAAATATCAGACACAGCTTACATCTGATTGGAAAATTTCCTAAATACAGCTTTAGATACATGATAATAATAATAATATTTTTTATCCTTTCTCTTGAATGCGATACAATGAAACCTAAGTACAGTTGACAGTAGCAGCAGCTCTTTCCATTATGTGGCACATTTGTAATAATATACACTACCGTTCAAAAGTTTGGGTTCATTTAGAGATTTATTTGAAAAGCAAATTTTTTGTCCATTAAAATAACTGATAAATTTATCAGAAATACAGTGTAGACATTGTTAATGTTGTAAATGACTTCTATGGAATATCTACATATGCGTACAGAGGCCCATTATCAGCAACCATCACGCCTGTGTTCCAATGGCACGTTGTGTTAGCTAATCCAAGTTTATAATTTTAAAAGGCTAATTGATCATTAGAAAACCCTTTTGCAATTGTTAGCCAATTGCGCCCCCCCCCCACTCCTCTTGCTATTCTGGTTGCAGCCAGTTTGAGCTGTTCTGTGAAGGGAGTAGTACACAGCGTTGTACGAAATCTTCAGTTTCTTGGCAATTTCTCGCATAGAATAGCCTTAATTTCTCAAAACAAGAATAGACTGACGAGTTTCAGAAGAAAGGTCTTTGTTTCTGGCCATTTTAAGCCTGTAAACAAACCCACAAATGCTGATGCTCCAGATACTCAACTAGTCTAAAGAAGGCCAGTTTTATTGCTCATCCGTTTCATCCGTTTCCAGCGACAATAGTCATTTACAACATTAACAATGTCTACACTGTATTTCTGATCAATTTGATGTTATTTTAATGGACAAAAAATGTGCTTTTCTTTCAAAAACAAGGACCTTTCTAAGTGACCCCAAACTTTTGAACGATAATGTAGGTGCTGCAGAAAGGCAAAATACATAATTAAAAAGGCACAAATGTACAGATAAAAGTAATCAACCAAAGTTTCTGGACCAAAAAAACGGATAACATAACATTAAAGCATCTGGTTGATTAAGTACTGTAAGTGGAAGAGATTTATGTAGACAATTAATTATAAAAATAAAACTACCCCTCGTTTTCTTCCTTCCCGTTAAAATTATACTCTAAAAAGCATCACTCCTCGACCTACCAGTGTTCTCTTACTTAAAATCTCTGGTCCCATTAACTCACAAAGCAAGAAAGTGGCACATCGTATCGAGAATGTTTTTTGCACAAATAAATAGGAACGATTGGCAGCCAACACAAACATAGATACACATACGATTATAGTACATCCTGACCACGGGAGCCAAGGGTCGGTTGGCATTTGGTGGGACGGCTTCGAGGTGGGGTGGTGGGGGTCCTAAGAGGAGGAGGAGGGGCCGACAGGGGGAGGCGGGGCCGAGTACTCCTCGTTCTCCGAGTCAGTGTCGTTCTCGTCGTCTTTCTCCTGGTCACTACCCTCGGTGCTGAGACGGTCAAAGCCTTGCCGGGTGTAGCCCTTGTGAGTGGCAAAGAAGTTGCCCAGGTTCAGACCGCCCGCAGCTTTACCTGTGGGAGAAGGAAAACATCAAACAGGGGAAAAGATTACAAAGATGTCCCATTTCAGAGAGTCTATTCCCATTTCAGTGAGTCTTTTACAATTTCAGTGAGTCTATTCCCATTTCAGTGAGTCTATTCCCATTTCAGTGAGTCTATTCCCATTTTAGTGAGTCTATTACAATTTCAGTGAGTCTATTACAATTTCAGTGAGTCTATTCCCATTTCAGTGAGTCTTATCCCATTTCAGTGAGTCTATTCCCATTTTAGTGAGTCTATTACAATTTCAGTGAGTCTATTACAATTTCAGTGAGTCTATTCCCATTTCAGTGAGTCTTTTCCCATTTCAGAGAGATTCATCGTGTTTTAGGGGACACTGCACTGCATAGACCTAGATTGAACCTGCTCCTGGACCGAAAACCTGTGCTTTGGAGAAATTGAAAGTATTTTTCTGACCTAAGACAAACCCACGTTGAACCTACTGGATTTAAAACTAGACTTAAAGGGGTGAGCTTGTTTAACTCCATTGTTTGTAAACAATGTAATTTGAAACCAACACTGTATAGCCTCACAACATGCTTAAAACTAAAATGTTGATAAAAATGAATGGTCAGTCTTTGCATCTATTGCTCTGTCTATGAATTTGAGAGTGGATACATTTTCTCCAGACCCATTTGTTTCAACCAGTGACCAATTTGTTATTGTTTGAACTGCAAATTGCCCCTTTAAAAAAAGCATGTGCAATGGAGAATCGTCCACTGAAAGTGCTTTTTAGTCCAGGAATATGCTTGATCGAGATCTGTGCAGCTGCCTGTTAGAGATATCATAGATGTCTCCCGTGTGCTATCTATTCTCTTTGTGGGTCGGCACAGGGTACTGTTTCGCTTGACAAATTCCAAATCAGATATAATCACAAAGGCTCATCAGCATTCAAGAACCAACGTTGAAACAGAATCAGCATTATCACTGCTTATTAAGGGAGTTTGTATTTCATTCATCACAGTCACAGTCACAGTACCAACAGAGCTGTGTTGTACAATACCAGCAGCTTGTCTGATCTAACAACATATCTTCCCTGGTCACAATAAGACCGGTATCAACACCTCAACAGCCCCTATTCATGACACCATCTGCCTGGGAGCAGTGGCTCCACCACGGTGACTTCTATCAAACCCCATCTTGAGTCTAGACACCACTGAATGCTACATCATCATTTCTCCCCTTGCACTGTACTGTAGTCGGTGAATCCATCTGCTTATCATTGGCTGAGTCACAAGTGGCACCCTTTTCACAGCTCATAGGGCTCTGGTCAAAAGTGGTGTACTATATAGGGGACAGGGTGCCATTTGAGACGCATCCGTTATGTGAGGTGATTGGATGAAAGTCATCCAGAGTCCATTGACGTCAATCTGAGAGAGTGACAGGTCATTAAGTATTATAAATGACATTTATTGGTCATATCTGTACCGTCTCGTCATGCTCCCTGGAGATTCCCTGATCGGGATCGTGTCGTATGCGCTGCATTTTTTATATCGGACGGCTGCCCGTTTGCACTTAGACAAAGAGACCTTAACCTTGACTATCTCTGTGCATAGCAGTTTTTCATTCGGCTGGGTGTGTGTAATTTCAATTCACAAAAGGGCAGAGAATTTTCTGAAAGGACTGTTTGTGTGTCCACTGCTTAGCGGTAAGACCAAGGTTAAGGGTGGTGATGGGATCTGCAAGAGGGAATTTTTCACCACCCTGGGACACACACGTAACCGCAGAGCAGCACCCCTGGAGCGGTTTAGTGGTTGTCGACCAATCCAAATCGATCTCACTTCTTGAACCGACCTGATGGATTTGATCCCAATTCTGCTCATTGGCCAACAGATGGTGTCAATCATTTCTACAGCACGTGACAAAGTCCTCCGACCAGCCATGCTGTGAGCTTGAAGCATCAAAGAAGATCAAGAGATGGCTAATTTCTCATTTCAGAGAGCTTTATGGCAACTAAGGGGAGGTGGCACTGCACAGACCCACATTGAACATCCTCCTGGACTAAAAACATGTTCAATGGCCTCCTGAGTGGCGCAGTGGTCTAAGGCACTGCATTGCTGAGACACCACTACAGCTGTAGTCCCAGGCTGTGTCCCATGACTGGGACCCCCAAAGGGCGTTGCATGATTGGCCCAGCAAGGGGAGGGTTTGGCCCGACGGGGCTTTCCTCATCGTGCTCTAGAGACTCCTTGTGGCGGGCCGAGCGCCTGCAAGCTGACTTCGGTCGTCCGTCAGACGGCGTTTCCTACGACACATTGGTTAGCAACACGCATGCCCCACCCACCTGTCTTTTTCAGACATCTATTTACTGTGCTTCAGCAAAATCACCTTGAATCTCACTAGATTGATTTCTTTCCTTTACTCCTGCGACTGTTTCATACTCATGCTTGTGCCTTTCCCATTAACGTTACGACTGCGGAAATGTTTCATGGTATCCAATTGGTTGTTACAGTCTTGTCCCATTGCTGCAACTCCCGTACGGACTCGAGAGAGGAAGGTTGAGAGCCGTGCGTCCTACGAAACATAACCTAGCCAAGCCACACTGCTTCTTGACACAATGCCCGCTTAACCCGGAAGCCAGCCGCATCAATGTGTCGGAGGAAACACCGTGCACCTGGTGACCGTGTCAGCGTGCATTATGCCCGGCCCACCACAGGAGTTGCTTGTGCGCGATGGGACAAGAACATCCCTGCCGGCCAAACCCTCCCCTAACCCGGATAACGCTGGGCCAATTGTGCGCCGCCCCATGGGTCTCCCGGTCGTGGCCGGCTGCGACAGAGCCTGGACTTGAACCAGGATCTCTAGTGGCACAGCCTTAGACCACTGCGCCACTCGGGAGGCCCAGGATACATTGTCTTATTTGTCTTATCGTTGAATCTATAAGAACGCGAAAGCTTCATAAGGGATTTAACACACCGTCTCAACACATATATCACAAGAAACAGAAAGACTGGGATTAGCCAGGCATTTGATTTTTCAACCGAGGGTATCCTGCTATTGACAGATGTGTTGAATTATGCAAGAGAACGTGACAACATCAGTAATTAATGATAATTAGTAATTAATGATGAGCAGGTAGGGTAGAGAGAGCAGGTAGGGTAGAGAGAGCAGGTGAGTACAGGTAGGGTAGAGAGAGCAGGTAGGGTAGAGAGAGCAGGTAGGGTAGAGAGAGCAGGTGAGTACAGGTAGGGTAGAGAGAGCAGGTGAGTACAGGTAGGGTAGAGAGAGCAGGTAGGGTAGAGAGAGCAGTTGAGAGCAGGTAGGGTAGAGAGAGCAGGTAGGGTAGAGAGAGCAGGTAGGGTTTCACCCTTTTATGTTCATGTATTCATATATGCAAATACAGATGGCATATTTATGCAAATGAGGCACATATAATTTCTTATATTTAAAAAAAAATACCTGATACAATCATAAAAAATTCAATGTTGCAATAAACTGACTACCTGAAATCCCACTAATCCATGAACTCCATTATTTGTCCATGTCAGTAAAATCTATATGTTCTATAATTAAGCCAATATCTGAAAGATAATAGAAATTCTAAAAGTTTGGAGTTCAGGGATTAGTGGGATTGTCCAACTGTTGCATTTATTGGAAATGTTTTGAAAACGTTTTAATAATTTTGATGACCGTTGCTACATTGGTACAGTTTACTTCCGGGTTAAGCGAGTAGCGTATTAAGAAACAGTATGGCTTGGCGGGTCATGTTTCAGAGGACGCATGTCTCGACCTTCGCCTCTCCCAAACCCGTTTGGGAGTTGCAGCGATGAAACAAGGTTTTAACTACCTATTGGATATCACAAAATTGGGGAGAAAATGGGATAAACATTAACTGCACTATTTGACGTACGTAAGGCCATGAGAAAATGACCGTAGGAAGGAATGCAGCAGGGCAGAGTATTGCTGCCCCTCCACTTTCTCTGTATTTCTGTCCATCTATTTAGTCCATATTTTATGAGGAGTTTGACACTTAACCCATATCAACGTGACCTCAGGACTACTATAATAGAAGTTGCTACCTTGACATGTAAAAGGGGCAATTGAGACAGGAGGGTTGGGTTGAGACAGGAGGGTTGGGTTGAGACAGGAGGACACAAGGTATGTAATTACCAAATGTGTTATCAGAGTGAGTGTCTGACTAGGAGATTTCATTCAGACACTAAACGAATCAACGCTAGGTCCTTGTTCCTTGCTAATTCTGACACAGTAAAGGGCTTGACTGATGTTTTACTTGTCCGAAAGCTCAAATCACTTGCCCAAAAAATACAAAATGGTTGGTAACACCATGGGCCAAAAAGGTGTGTTTTAGGGACCACACGCTGGTAGGCGTCTGGCTGATGACATTTTTGGTTTGCAAATTACTGCCGGAACTCTGTTCAGAGGTGCTAAGTGCTCTCTGCCCGCAAACGCTACCGGTGTGTCTGTGCCATAAGACATTAAAAAAAAGTGATTTACCCAACTGGCTTTTCAGTTGCTTTACTCAGGGTCCTTATACATTTTGACAGATGGAATGTCATGACTTCTGCATGACTAGTTAAGCAAATTCCATGTTTCTACATTCAGGTTTCAGGGAAGATCTATTGACAGCATGGGAGCTATTTGTCAATTAGGCTACTCTAAGATGATTTTCTTTACGTTGTCAGAATTACATGGACAATACTGAATTGAGGGGAATCCCAGCATTCCAATTGTGTCAAATGTATTTCTCAACTCCAAATATTGAGCACTTGAGAGACTGTTTTACAACCGGAATATGTAGCGTTGGTTTATTAACGCACCCGTTCATCAGCTGCGTGTCGGCCATTTGCGGTTATTCACAAGTGCCAGTGGAAAGTTTTTTAGGACATAGGACATGACAATGATGTTAATACATGCTAGCTAAATAGTTAACTAGCGAGGTAACTAGCCAGACTATGTTTTGAATATCTAGTTAGTCTGTTGTCTATCATTATTTTATAGGCTACCAGTTGCTGCAATGTCTCTCTCTCTCTCCTCGGGCAACTGCCCCCTTGCTCTGGCACACACGCAGGTGATGCACTCAGAATGACTTTTAATTAATGACTGTACAAACCCTGTTTTCTGACCAAAATGTAGCTATAACTGGGCAAATCACTCACTAACTAGCAATGAATATCAAGACGTGCAGACGTGGATACACGCTGCCCTGCGCTTTGATCTCAAAAGCGCATCTCACAACCGCAGGTGATTGAAAGACAGCTCGTGCCTGTCAATGCTATACAATAATTCTACTCCGATGCCCTCTGCAGAGATTGGGAGAACAGTGAGCAACACACACTTTGATCCAATTCTGATCTGAGTAATTGTTTGATAGTGTTTTTCCCCCCCATTCAGACAACTTAAATCTAACAAAAAACTAAGTTTTAAATGATAGGTAGGCATTGGTCTGAAGTAGAGGTCAACCAATTAATCGGCATGGCTGATTAACTAGGGCCGATTTCAAGTTTTCATAACAATCGGTAATCAGCATTTTTGGACGCCGATTATGGCCGATTACATTGCATTCCACGAGGAAACTGCGTGGCAGGCTGACCACCTGTTACGCGAGTGCAGCAACACTAGCTAGCATTAAACTTATCTTATAAAAAACTATCAATCTTCACATAATCACTAGTTAACTACACATAGTTGATGATATTACTAGGTGAACTAGCTTGTCCTGCGTTGCATGTAATCAATGCGGTGCCTGTTAATTTATCATTAATTCACAGTCTACTTCGCCAAACTGGTGATAATTTAACAAAAGCACATTCGCGAAAAAAGCACAGTCGTTGCACGAGTATACCTAACCATAAACATCTTTTGCCATTCTTAAAATCAATACACAGAAGTATATCTTTTTTAAACCTGCACTTTTAATTTAAAAGAAATTCATGTTAGCAGGCAATATTAACTAGGGAAATCGTGTCACTTCTCTTGCGTTCATTGCAAGCAGAGTCAGGGTATATGCAACAGTTTGGGCCGCCTGGCTCGTTGCAAACTAATTTGCCAGAATTTTACATAATTATTACATAACATTGAAGGTTGTGCAATGTAACAGCAATATTTAGACTTAGGGTTGCCACCTGTTCAAATACGGAACTGAAAGAATAATCGTTTTGTTTTTGAAATTATAGTTTCCGGATTTGACCATATTAATAACCATAAGTCTCATATTTCTGTGTTTATTATATTATAACTAAGTCTATGATTTGATATTTGATAGAGTAGTCTGACTGAGCGGTGGTAGGCAGCAGCAGGCTCGTAAGCATTCATTCAAACTTTACTGCGTTTGCCAGCAGCTCTTAGCAATGCTTGATCACAGCGCTGTTTATGACTTCAAGCCTATCAACTCTTGAGATTAGGCCGGCAGTACTAAAGTGCCTATTAGAACATCCAATAGTCAATATGTATATGAAATACAAATGGTATAGAGAGAAATAGTCAACACGTCATAATTCCTATAATAACTGCAACCTAATATCTCTTTACTGGGAATATTGAAGAACTGGGAATATTGCACCACCAGCTTTCATATGTTCTGTGCAAGGAACTTAAACGTTAGCTTTTTTACATGGCACATATTGCACTTTTACTTTCTTCTCCAACACTGTGTTTTTGCATTATTTAAACCAAATTGAGCATGTTTCATTATTTATTTGAGACTAAATATATTATATTTATGTTTTATATTAAGTTAAAATAAAAAAGTGTTCATTGTTCATTCAGTATAGTTGTAATTGTCATTATTTCATTTATATATATATATATATATATATATATATATATATATATATATATATATATATATATATATATAAAATCATCCGATTAATCGTATCGCCTTTTTTGGTCCTCCAATAATCGGTATCAAAAAATCATAAATCGGCCGACCTCTAGTCTGAAGCCAAAAAAGAAAGGAAATTCACATGAGCACCACAATGCCTACTCCACAGTAGCTATGTTGGTCTATTGTACTTCAAACAATGTGTAGGCAGGTTGCTCAGGATTCAAATCTTCTCACACAGCCTAATTCATACTCTTAGAGGGGGTGCTCCCACAATCATGTGATTTGTACTAAAGTATTGGATTCTTCACACACCACACTAATCCCATTCCACTACCATTTCAAGCTTTTTTATTATAATATGAAAACAAGTGTTGCTTTTATACTTACAAGACCCTCAGGCTTGATTGAGCTGTTTTGTCTTGTAGTAATGTGGTGCCTGCCTGTATTTCATTAAACCTTTTTATTTAGCAATACAAGTCATTATTTGACCATGCTGGTCATTTATGAACATTTGAACATCTTGGCCATGTTCTGTTATAATCTCCACCCGGCACAGCCAGAAGAGGACTGGCCACCCCTCATAGCCTGGTTCCTCTCTAGGTTTCTTCCTAGGTTTTGGCCTTTCTAGGGAGTTTTTCCTTGCCACCGTGCTTCTACACCTGCATTGCTTGCTGTTTGGGGTTTTAGGCTGGGTTTCTGTACAGCACTTTGAGATATCAGCTGATGTAAGAAGGGCTATATAAATACATTTGATTTGATTGAGAAATAAATATATTTCATAAAATCTTTTTTTGGCAAGTAGGTGCCCAACATAACACCAGGTAGGTGGTAGTGTGTTGGACATAGTCACTCATATATAGAGCTTTATAGAGCCTGTGTGCATTCCTGATTTCTGTAACTGTTAGCTTACTTGTGTAATATTGACATAAGCTCTGAAACACTTGTTTTGAAAACATGGTCGTATTTTATCAATTGCTGTGCCAATCAAATGGGCAGTTCATTACCTGTGTCAAATGTAGGTTAGTGTGTGTATTTGTATTTATTTTTGTAATCAATCTGGTGCCGTTACAACAATACACATTTACAATAGGACTATATCTAAAAATACATACAACCTTTTGAGATATACAGTACCAGTCAAAAGGTTGTACACACCTACTCATTCAAAGGTTTTTCCTTATTTGTATTAAATGAAGAAAAACGTTTGAATGTTCTAAAACTTTTGACCGGTAGTGTATAGATTTTTTAATTACGGTAATGAAAATCATACCATCGGTATGTCTTAATACCGCAGTATACGGTATACCGCCCAAGCCTAGCACTGGACAGATATTCTCCTTTATCCCTTTCGTTTCATACACCTTGCACCTATTAAATCTGCTGAATGTTCACACTACCAACTGATAGCCTAATAGAGATCCCCTGATCCCCTCACATAGGTAGCGTCCCAATTCATTCATAACTCCATAACTGTAGTCAAAGTCAAACCAATTCATAACTCCATGACCGTAGTCGAAGTCAAACCAAACAAAAGCACAAGTGGAACATCCTACGAGGAATGACATGTCAAGTCATTAGCTACTACCGCACGGTAGGAGACCACTACTGCACGGTGGGAGACCACTACCGCACGGTGGGAGACCACTACCGCACGGTGGGAGACCTCTACCGCACGGTGGGAGACCTCTACCGCACGGTGGGAGACTACTATACCGCACGGTGGAAGACCACTACCGCACGGTGGGAGACCACTACCGCACGGTGGGAGACCACTACCGCACGGTGGGAGACTACTATACCGCACGGTGGGAGACTACTATACCGCACGGTGGGAGACCACTACCGCACGGTGGGAGACTACTATACCGCACGGTGGGAGACCACTACCGCACGGTGGGAGACCACTACCGCACGGTGGGAGACTACTATACCGCACGGTGGGAGACCACTACCGCACGGTGGGAGACCACTACCGCACGGTGGGAGACTACTATACCGCACGGTGGGAGACCACTACCGCACGGTGGGAGACCACTACCGCACGGTGGGAGACTACTATACCGCACGGTGGGAGACCACTACCGCACGGTGGGAGACTACTATACCGCACGGTGGGAGACCACTACCGCACGGTGGGAGACCACTACCGCACGGTGGGAGACTACTATACCGCACGGTGGGAGACCACTACCGCACGGTGGGAGACTACTATACCGCACGGTGGGAGACCACTACCGCACGGTGGGAGACCACTACCGCACGGTGGGAGACTACTATACCGCACAGTGGGAGACTACTATACCGCACGGTGGGAGACCACTACCGCACGGTGGGAGACCACTACCGCACGGTGGGAGACCACTACCGCACGGTGGGAGACCACTACCGCACGGTGGGAGACCTCTACCGCACGGTGGGAGACCTCTACCGCACGGTGGGAGACTACTATACCGCACGGTGAAAGACCTTGAGTTTTTAATTTCACCACAGGATACACCAATAAGAGTATCTCACAGACACATACCTCTGAGTTTTCCCAAGATTCCTCCGGACGAGGTCTGTTCCAGTTTTACCTCGCATCCATCTGCAACAACAGTGAAAGATACGCTGAATATCATCAATCCAAGATGGTGGGTTAAGGCATTCATAAATAATACACAGTTTCCCCCTGTTTTTGTATCCAATTAGAGCATTTCACAGGATTTGAAATTCTCAGTTTTTGTTGTGTCTGTTCTGTTTGTTACTGTTCATTGTTGTGTGTGAAAATAATCTATAAAAATGTTCATCATAAAAAAACATTTAGAAATTCTGTTTTATCCCACTAGCAACACTGCAGCCATAGATATAGAATCCATAGAATGGGCCTCCCCATTCAAGTCAATGACGGCATTACGAGTTTACCAGTCAAATTACCAGGCTTAGAGGTTCCAAGGCCTTACTATACATTCCATTTGCAAGGCTGCAGCCATGTTGCTTCAAATCCCCTCCTACCTCCATACATCCTGTTCTTCCTGTAGCGGATCAAGACCCCTATGGAGATGACCACCACTAAGGGGATGAGCAGCAGGGTGGTGATAACTGCCGGAGACACGCCCTGAGCACTCTGTTTGACTAGAGTCTTCTCCTTATCGTCCTCTTGTTGTTGTGGTGTTTGGGGCTGTTCCTGGACAGGCTCTGCAGTCTTCTGTTGAGTCGCTACAGGTATCTGCACCTTGGCCACCGCTACCTCTACCCTGTGCTGGGGCTTCAGGCGGGTTTGGATTATAGTCTCTGTTTCTAAGAGACAAGGGGGTTTGAATGGAAGTGGTGAGTGAGTGTGTCCATTCACAGGTGAACAAAAAACATAGTTACAGAAAATTACAAAGATGACTTTCTATCGACTGTTTTAATAAAACCACAATCTTTCTGTAAAAGCAAAGAGTAAATCGCTAACAAAAGCGTAAACACAAAAACACGTTCACATGCAAATTGCTCCTGGTTTGTATTACATACCTGTCGTGCTCATGGAATGACCTTAGGATAAGTTACATTTGTAAATCAAGAGATGTATTTCATTCATTGGAATTACTGGAAATCGTAGTGTGGCTTTAAAGGGGCAATTTGCTTATCAAACAATAACAAAGCGGTCACCCAGCCAGAGACATTCAACCATTCTGAAATGTATAGACAGAGCTATGGATTTACCATCCATGAAAAAAAGTATAGTTTTAAACAACTTTAGAGTCTATAGAGTGTTTGTTTACATTTACATTGTTTAAAAAACAATGAAGTAAAAAAGAATGGTATATTTTGGGTTCTGATGGGGAACGACAGTTGAACTAAGCTCATGAGGCATTCATGTTATTCTTCAAGAATCAATGGGTGCATGTTATTAATAAGTCAAAGCATTTTAAATGACTGCCTTCTGAGTGGGGGAAATGCAGATTTTGTATATCTTTCTGTTCGACAACTTCAATATAATAGATTTTTGACACATACTCCAAGCACTTTACTGCGCTAATTTTTACCACAGAACCTCAAAATGATGGAAAATACATTCTCGAAATGCTCAAGCTTCTTTCAGAGAGGTTTATAGCCTGTATATAAAGTTTCAAACATACAATAGGTCTACACGCTGCTTCATTTCCTCAAATGAAATTAGTAGAAAAGAGCAGAAGTCTCAGGTGAATGTCAGCCTTTAGCTTTGCAATCAATGTGTAATAGGTTATCAGACTAGAGCTGCTGTTCATAAAATGTACAGTAAAGACAATTTCACTTCAAGCCACGCCAATCACTATTGTGAAGCAAATATCCACTCATTTACAATGTAAAACATTTAAAGTCAATCAAAAATACCTACAGTTTAAGTAAAGCGAATGTGGACCTCAAACAAACAAGTAAAACTTTCAGCTCACAATAAGAGTAGCCTACCTTCGATTTCTTGTACTTCAATTCCACCTTTCTTAACAGAGCGATGTTCAGCTTCTACAGAGGGTGAGAGAGACCGTGGTGTCAAGGACTGATGTGACTGAGTGATTCATTCACTGCAATCGTGACTCAGTTGCTATTAAATAATGAATAAATCCAGACGGATTGTACAGTTGTGCTTACTCATGTTCTCTATGGTGTATTTAGCGCTTTCATAACAATGATTGAATGTCCATCTCATAAAGGCTCACACTGCACCAATGCAGTGTTACATACGATTATGAACACTCTGCCTCTATACAGTACAATGTGCTGACCTTTTCAACAAATCCAATTTTTTGCTGGTGCAAAATCAACTGCTTCTCATTAGCAATGTGTGAAGTGCAATGATTTCAATTTGATTGCAATTGCTATTCACTTGGGTTCTATTCATTTGCATTTAAATGTACAAAACTCTAATTGTTCTATGGGTTTTGTGTTGTTAACAGATAACTGAATCAGTGAGTCACCTACACTTGAACGGGGATTAAACCATTCAAGGGGATTAACTGTGCATTCGCTCGGTTTGAATTGGCGTGCCAAAGGCATTTTTTGAAGGACATCAGGCAATTCATAGTCGCTTTACATCAGAAACATTACATAAGGCGGCGGTGCAGCGGCCTAGAGCGTTAGTCAATCATTTAGCAGTTCGCCACTGATTCGCCACATGCTGTAGAATTTTCTTTCAAGAACATAAAAACACATGTCTCTGTGAGGTTACAGCCAACATTACAGAATTCATAAATTCTTTATAATTTTTTTTATCTGGAGCAATGTGTGAAAGAGGGATCCATTTTGACATGATGTTCATTTCATTTGACCTGTATTTAAGCAGGGAGACCACAGTCTCTTTTGCAGATGAGGCCTGTATACAGTACACATCAAATAACAATGCCATTATACATACAGTATCTATATAAACATCAATTACACTATACATATCTATATACATATCAATTACACTATACATATCTATACAAACATAAATGACACTATACACACATCAACAACACTATACATATCTATATAAACATCAATTACACATCTATATAGACATCAATTACACTACACATATGTCAATTACACTATACACACATCAATTACACTACAAATATCTATATCAACATCAATTACACTATACATATCTATATCCACATCAATTACACTATACATATCTACAATTGAAGTCGGAAGGTTACATACACCTTAGCCAAATACACTTAAACTCAGTTTTTAACAATTCCTGACATTGAATCCTAGTAAAAATTCCCCGTCTTAGGTCAGTTAGGATCACCACTTTATTATAATAATGTGAAATGTCAGAATAATAGTAGAGAGAATGATTTATTTCAGCTTTTATTTCTTTCATCACATTCCCAGTGGGTCAGAAGTTTACATACACTCAATTAGTATTCGGTAGCATTGAATTTAAATTGTTTAACTTGGTTCAAACGTTTCAGGTAGCCTTCCACAAGCTTCCCACAATAAGTTGGGTGAATTTTGGCCCATTCCTCCTGACAGAGCTAGTGTAACTGAGGCAGGTTTGTAGGCCTCCTTGCTCGCACACGGTTATTCAGTTCTGCCCACAAATTTTCTATGGGATTGAGGTCAGGGCTTTGTGATGGCCACTCCAATACCTTGACTTTGTGGTCCTAAAGCAATAACTTTGGAAGTGTGCTTGGGGCTATTGTTCATTTGGAAGACCCATTTGCGACCAAGCTTTAACTTCCTGACTGATGTCTTGAGATGTTGCTTCAATATATCCACATAATTTTCCTACCTCATGATGCCATCTATTTTGTGAAGTGCACCAGTCGCTCCTGCAGCAAAGCACCCCCACAACATGATGCTACCACCCCCGTGCTTCACGGTTGGGATGGTATTCTTCGCCTTGCAAGCCTCCCCCTTTTTCCTCCATACATAACGATGGTCATTATGGCCAAACAGTTCTATTTTTGTTTCATCAGACCAGAGGACATTTCTCCCAAATGTACGATCTTTGTCCCCATGTGCAGTTGCAAACCATAGTCTGGCTTTTTTATGGCGGTTTTGGAGCAGTGGCTTCTTCCTTGCTGAGCGGCCTTTCAGGATATGTCGATATAGGACTCGTTTTACTGTGGATATAGATACTTTTGTACCTGTTTCCTCTAGCATCTTCACAAGGTCCTTTGCTGTTGTTCTGGGATTGATTTGCACTTTTCGCACCAAAGTACGTTCATCTCTAGGAAACAGAACGTGTCTCCTTCCTGAGCGGTATGATGGCTGCGTGGTCCCACGGTGTGTATACTTGTGTATTATTGTTTGTACAGATGAGCGTGGTACCTTCAGGCGTTTGGAAATTGCTCCCAAGGGTAAACCAGACTTGTGGAAATCTACCATTTTTTTTCTGAGGTCTTGGCTGATTTCTTATGATTTTCCCATGATGTCAAGCAAAGAGGCAATGAGTTTGAAGGTAGGCCTTGAAATACATCCACAGGTACACCTCCAATTGACTCAAATGATGTCAATTAGCCTATCAGAAGCTTCTAAAGCCATTACATAATTTTCTGGAATTTTCCAAGCTGTTTCAAGACAGTCAAATTAGTGTATGTAAACGTCTGACCCACTGGAATTGTGATACAGTGAATTATAAGTGAAATTATCTGTCTGTAAACAATTGTTGGAAGAATTACTTGTGTCATGCACAAAGTAGATGTCCTAACCGACTTGCCAAAACTATAGTTTGTTAACAAAAGAATTGTGGAATGTGTATGTGTATGTAAACTTCCGACTTCAACTGTATATACACATCCATTACACTATACATTTCTAAATAGACATCAAATTACACTATACATCGCATATCTAAACCCAGCAAAACAAGAAACGTCCTCTCACTGTCAACTGCGTTTATTTTCAGCAACTTAACATGTGTAAATATTTGTATGAACATAACAAGATTCAACAACTGAGACATAAACTGAACAAGTTCCACAGACATGTGACTAACAGAAATGGAATAATGTGTCCCTGAAAAAGTAACAGTTAGTATCTGGTGTGGCCACCAGCTGCATTAAGTACTGCAGTGCATCTCCTCCTCATGGACTGCACCAGATTTGCCAGTTCTTGCTGTGAGATGTTACCCCACTCTTCCACCAAGGCACCTGCAAGTTCCCAGACATTTCTGGGGGGAATGGCCCTAGCCCTCACCCTCTGATCCAACAGGTCCCAGATGTGCTCAATGGGATTGAGACCCCGGCTCTTCGCTGGCCATGGCAGAACACTGACATTCCTGTCTTGCAGAAAATCACGCACAGAATGAGGAGTATGGCTGGTGGCATTGTCATGCTGGAGGGTCATGTCAGGATGAGCCTGCAGGAAGGGTACCACATGAGGCAGGAGGATGTCTTATCTGTAACGCACAGTGTTGAGATTGCCTGCAATGACAACAAGAACAGTCCGATGATGCTGTGACACACCGCCCCAGACCATGACGGACCCTCCACCTCCAAATCAATCCCGCTCCAGAGTACAGGCTTCGGTGTAACGCACATTCCTTCGACAATAAACGCAAATTCGACCATCACCCCTGGTGAGACAAAACCGCGACTCGTCAGTGAAGAGCACTTTTTGCCAGCCCTGTCTCATCCAGCGAAGGTGGGTTTGTGCCCATAGGCGACGTTGTTGCCGGTGATGTCTGGTGAGGACCTGCCTTACAACCGGCCTACAAGCCCTCAGTCCAGCCTCTCTCAGCCTATTGCGGACAGTCGGAGCACTGATGGAGGGATTGTGCTTTCCTGGTTTAACTCGGGCAGTTGTTGTTGCCATCCTGTACCTGTACCTGTCCCGCAGGTGTGATGTTCGGTTGTACCGATCCTGTGCAGGTGTTGTTACACGTGGTCTGCCACTGTGAGGACGATCAGCTGTCCCTCCTGTCTCCCTGTAGTGCTATCTTAGGCATCTCACAGTACGGACATTGCAATTTATTGCCCTGGCCACATCTGCAGTCCTCATGCCTCCTTGCAGCATGCCTAAGGCACGTTCACGGAGATGAGCAGGGATCGTGGGCATCTTTCTTTTGGTGTTTTTCAGAGTCAGTAGAAAGGCCTCTTTAGTGTCCTAAGTTTTCATAACTTTGACCTTAATTGCCTACCGTCTGTAAGCTGTTAGTGTCTTCACGACCGTTCCATAGGTGCATGTTCATTAATTGTTTATGGTTCATTGAACAAGCATGGGAACAGTGTTTAAACCCTTTACAATGAAGATCTGTGAAGTTGTTTGGATTTTTACGAATTATCTTTGAAAGACAGGGTCCTGAAAAAGGGACATTTCTTTTTTTGCTGAGTTTATATCCACATCAATTACAGTATACATATCTATATCCACATCAATTACACTATACATATCTATATCCACATCAATTACACTATACACATCTATATCCACATCAATTACACTATACACATCTATATCCACATCAATTACACTATACATATCTATATCCACATCAATTACACTATACATAGCATATTTATATCCACATCAATTACACCATGCAATTACACCAAACACAAAACACAATCAAACAAATTACAAATATTTCTGAACTGTATTGACACAAAGCAATAATATCAAAAATATTTCAAATTTTGTCAATAGAAAATGTATGGTTCATCAATGGATGTGGTAACACTACACTGGGTATACAAAATATTAAGAACACCTGCTCTTTCCATGACAGACTGACCAGATGAAAGCCATGATTCCTCATTGATGTCACTTGTTAGTGTTGAGCAATTAACCGACATTAATTGACTGACGTCGGTTCAATTATTTGAATTCCATTTCCTTCTTTTTTCCCCCTGTGAACTCGATGCTCAGTTTCTGTAGAGATCAATCATATCAAACCTGAACTGTGTGATGTAGTAGGGAGTCGTAGTTTCCAACAGGCCAATATTCTACATAGTTTCGCGCAGAAAAAGAGCTGATTCACTGCAATGACCATAATCAACTGCGCGCCAGCTTGTCATGTCTGTGTGGAGCAGACACGGAGACCTCGTTGACAGAGAGAAGAGAGAACACGCGAGTGGGATAGAAAGCAGTTACTTCGTGAGGTATCTCTACCTGAAAATACATGATCTAGGTGATTGATAGTTGGTATTCAGCAGTTATACAAGTATGCCTTATTTACTTTGAAGAACTGCTAAAATAGTGATATTTGTCAGACAACATAGGCAGCAGCTCTATAGAGATGAGATGATGACTGAATGAAATAATAAAGTTATCAAATAAAACTAATGTAATATACACAACGGAAATATTTTATTGAAGTAAAGCGATATGATGAACTGATGGTTAATAAGTGATAAGCAGTAATGGACAGTCACTACCATCATGGGACTTTTATTCATTGTTTTATTCTGTGTTGTTACAGAACTCAAACCACATAATGCATTGTGCATTTAATGTTATTTTTTAAAATTTGAAACCGAAATAGAAAACCGTGATAAAAAAAAAATAATCTAACCGAAACGACCTCAAAAAGCACTAACTGCTCAGCACTACCACTTGCTATCATCTTATTGATGTCAGTGTAGATGAAGGGGAGGAGACAGGTTAAAGAATGATTTTTAAGCCTTGAGACATGAAGTGTGTATGTGTACCATTTGTTTCATGTTTTGTGTGGACCCCAGGAAGAGTAGCTGCTGCTTTTGCAACAGCTAATGGGGATCCTAATAAAATACCAAATACCAATAGCAATATCATTCAGAGGGTGAATGGGAAAGACAAAAGATTTAAGTGCCTTTGAACGGGGTATGGTAGTAGGTGCAAGGGGCACTGGGTTTGTGTCAAGAACTGCAACGCCGCTGGGTTTTTCACACCCAACAGTTTCCTGTGTGTATCAAGAATGGTCATCCACCCAAAGGACATCCAGCTAACTTGACACAACAGTGGGAAGCATTGGAGTCAACATGGGCCAGTATCCCTTTGGAAAGCTTTCAACGCCTTGTAGAGTCCATGCCCCGACGTATTGAGGATTGCTGAGGGCAGAAACTAGGGTGCATCTCAATATTAGGAAAAGGTATTCCTAATGTTTGGTATACTCAGTGTAAATTACGTTTCATAAATAAGATACTAATTTCTAGCTCCATAACTGATGAGTCAAAATGGATATAACATTTTTTTCCTTTTATTTTATTTTTTCTTATTTTTTATTTGATTTATTATTTATTTTTTTATTATTATTATTTTATTTTTTTCTAGGGGTGGATCAGCTTAATATTGCGGAAAGAATGTTGCTTCCAATGTAATTGTCTGCATCATTTCCAATCCCCCATATTTTTTTGGGTAAATATATATATCCATACACGCATGCATACATATACACATATATACATACACATACCTATATAGACATACATACTTTTTTAAAGAATATACCTTTATTATTATTCCCCGCAACCCTACCACCGCTCCCCCAATTGGAGTAAACTAATAAACACTTCTGCTTTTACCTTCAATTTATACATCTTATACCTATTTTACAGACACAGTCTACTTTATAATAGTTCTCTCTTGTTTGTTCTTAGTCCTTCCTCTATTTCTGTTGTCCATCCAATTTTATTTCCACTTGTAACTGTGCTATTTCACAAAAGCTCCGCACCTATACACATTTCACAGATCCCGTATGCCCTACATTGTTTATCTTGTTATTAGTCCCATATAACAATTTTTAATGTCACTCCAATAGTCCACTAATTCATGCCTGAAATCCCTTAATAAATCTTGAATGATAGGGCAAGATTTAGATTTCTGCCTAAATAGATATACCCAAACGTAATTATTTTTCATGAGATGGCCATAAAGAATAACTAGTAATGTTGCATAGTTTTAAAAAGGTCTGAAACTCCCCTTGCTGGTAAAAATAGTTATAAATTGCTGAGGTGTACTCACGTTTGAGTGCACAAGCTCAAGAACATAGTGGTTCAATATTCCCAGTGAAGAAATATTAGGCTTAAAGTCATAAACAGCGCTGTGAAGCAAGCATTTCTAAGAGCTGCTGGCAAACGCAGTAAAGTTTGAATGAATGCCTACGAGTCTGCTTCCGCCTGCCACCGCTCAGTCAGACTACTCTATCAAATAGATTAATTAATTATAATATAATAAACACAGAAATACGAGCCTTTGGTCATTAATATGGTCAAATCCGGAAACTATAATTTCATAAAACAAAACGATTATTCTTTCAGTAAAATACGGAACTGTTCCGTATTTTATCGAACGGGTGGCAACCCTAAGTCTAAATATTGCTGTTACACTGCACAACCTTCAATGTTATGTAATAATTATGTAAAATTCTGGCAAATTAGTTCGCAACGAGCCAGGCGGCCCAAACTGTTGCATATACACTGACTCTGCGTGCAATGGACGCAAGAGAAGTGACACGATTTCCCTAGTTAATATTGCATGCTAACATGAATTTCTTTTAAATTAAAAAGGCAGGTTTAAAAAATATATACTTCTGTGTATTGATTTTAAGAATGGCAAAAGATGTTTATGGTTAGGTACACTCGTGCAACGACTGTGCTTTTTCGCGAATGTGCCTTTGTTAAATTATCACCAGTTTGGCGAAGTAGGCTGTGATTCAATGATAAATTAACAGGCACCGCATTGATTATATGCAACGCAGGACAAGCTAGTTAACCTAGTAATATCATCAACTATGTGTAGTTAACTAGTGATTATGTGAAGATCGATTGTTTAATATAAGATAAGTTTAATGCTAGCTAGCAACTTTCCTTGGCTCCCTGCTGCACAACAGGTGGTCAGCCTGCCACGCAGTTTCCTACTGGAATGCAATGTAATCGGCCATAATCGGCGTCAAAAAATGCCAATTACCGATTGTTATGAAAACTTGAAATCGGCCCCAATTAATCTGCCATGCCGACCTCTTGTACAAATATCATGAAAATATGAAAAATCATGTGTTTATTTTCCCAATTCAACAAAAGTGGGGCAATAGGGCTTGAAATGACAAATGTTTTCTAAATATAGTAACAATCAAATTATAAACAACTAGCTATAAGATTTCACATTTCTTATAACTGCAAAATAAATATGATCATACTTAGTGACTACAATATTGGCACATATAATAATTTTCTCCTAAACGTCCCATTGAGCGGCAAAGAGACACCATTCAAGTGTTTGTTTAAATTCTAGGAAATGATTTAGTATTTTTTTATGTTGAGACCTCTAATGGCTGAGAATATCACAGTGAGATGAAACCACAGTGCCTGGACTTGTGAGACTGTCACCGTTCAAATGCCGTCACCCAGGCTTGGCTGGATAGGCCAGAAAATGTGGCACGTCATTCCCTACGCAAATGTAGGTTCTGAAACCTGACACTTCAAGTCAGCTCCGCCGGGAGAGTGGAAGCAGAGAACAGACAGATGGGGCTTTCTGGCATTATAAGGCACGGACCCTACGGCGTTCACACAGCGCTTTGGACACCAAAATGTCATTCGGAACCGGCCCAGAACCATATGGGGGACTTAACATCTAAGAGGTTTAATTTCATAGTCGAAAGGTTAATCTAATTCAATTTTCTTAATGAGACATCCTGGATAATCTGGAATAGAAGTATCAAATGAAAATACTTTGGTTAAAGTTGACTTACTGTCAGAGGAGAACTTTAGCACGGAGTCTGTGGCTGCATCTCCTACAAAGACACGCCCATCTTTGGTTACAACAATGTCGTGGGGCATTCCAAACTCCTGCAAACAGAGGGAAGACACACTGTAGTTAGTATAGCCATTCAAAAACAATCATCTATTCCGTACTTTAATACAGTCTAGATTATGCAAGACTTAATACTCATTATGTCTTCAGTCAATGAGATGAAACTTAAAGTAATCAAAATGTAAACATATCGTTTTTTATTTATTTATTTAACCTTTATTTAACTAGACAAGTCAGTTAAGAACAAATTCTTATTTACAATGACGGCCTACACTGGCTAAACTCTAACCTGGACGACGCTGGGCCAATTGCGCGCCGCACTTTGGGACTCCCAATCACAGCCGGTTGTGATACAGCCTGGAATCAAACCAGGGTCTGTAGTGACGCCTCTAACACTGAGATGTAGCGCCTTAGACCACTGCGCCACTCGGGAGCCCTTCAAGTCGTATGCATAGATTCACTGATAAAGTAACAGTCAGATCTAAATCGAGATAAATCAAAAGATAGACGACAAAGACAAACCCCACTAGACTTGGCACACAGAAACCAACCCCAAGCGATACGGAAGGCAGATCTTTATTTTATTGCCGTTTTAATGAAATTCCCTGCTGGCATCTGATTAGCTCAGATGCACTAAATCAGGTAGTCATGCATCAGGGCTGGCCAGACAGGGATAGGAAGAATGATTAACTCTCCTGGAAGAAGATGACACAATCACTTTAAGTGGCTCAAGTAGTCAGAGACGAGGGTGTAGATCCATCTCATAATAGGTGGAGCCATTGTCAGACCAAAGCTTTTAAAAGGAAAGTTCACCCAATTCACACATTTACATTGGTTTACTTACCCTGTAAGCAGTCAATGGACAAAACCAAAGCATGGATTGCTGTCTAACCATATCCATACACTGCTTACAGGAAACCAATATGCCATGTTGAAATTTGGATGGACAATGCCTTTAAGTCTGATCCCAACTATCACGTGTAAACATTCTGCCAGTGACTCTAACGTTTGTAGGCAGAATCTCATTTGAGTTCCAGCAACAACAAAACAATGCTGTTGATACCTAGTCAGTTGTACAACTGAATGACTTCAACTGAAATGTGTCTTCTATATTTAACCCAACCCCTCTGAATCAGAGAGGTGCAGGGAGCTGCCTTAAATCTACACCCACGTCTTCGGTGTCCGGGGAACAGTGGGTTAACTGCCTTGCTCAGGGGCAGAACGACAAATTTTTACCTTCTCAGCTCAGGGATTCGATCCAGCAACCTTTCAGTTACTGGCCCAACACTCTAACCACTAGGCTACCTGCCACCCTACTGTATTAGACAAATCACGTACCGTCAATGGAGATCAATAACTATTTTCTTTGCTTGCTCTACAGCTCAATAGGCAGATAAGATTTCAGATAATTCCAATCTTTGACTGGTGTGTGAAGTGCCTGATAGTGATTGAGGTAACAGGAATTAAGGTGATTGCTTGGTACAGAGCTCCCTCTGTGGTTCGTGTCCAGAGAGCCTCCTCAGTCAAGCAGGTTATCCCATCAACATAAGACCATAACTGTCCTTGTTGATCCAAGAATATGGTGTACAAAACCAAAAGTAAAAGACGCAAATGATGTATAAAAACGGAAAGCATAGAAAAAGCATGCATAGAACATATCTACCGCTTCTTAGACTTGCTTTCAATGAGAATGACAGATCTATAACTTACATTTCTATGTGGATTTGGTCAGGTCGCCCCAAAAATGACATATTGCAGCTTTAAGCTTTATTGCATTTGTCCAGGGTCGTTATCCTGAAGGTAGTGAAGACGTACTGTACTAGTGGCTATAACAAGCCTGTTATAGAGTGCTCGTTCGATACCCACGGGGGACCAGCACAAAAAAGTCTGAAAATGAATGCACTCACTACTGTAAGTGGCTCTGGATAAGAGAGTTTTTCTAAATGACTAAGATGTAAATGTACACTGAAATACACTAGCTATTTAGCAGCTACTCTACAAGCAACTAAATGTCTAGCAGCTTTGTTATGAAAAGCCAAAAGGGTCAAAATGGAGACATCATTAGACCAGAGAGACCACTCTTTATTTATTTACTTATTAACGGTACATGCTGATTGAATCAGAAGGATGTTCAATACTGTTATTTATTGCTGCTCTGGTTTGTAGAAAAATGGTTGTGTTTGCAGCAGAGCCCTCCCTCCCATCCGTAACCAACCTGTGCGTTTTCTGGGCTGAAGTCATCCAGGATCTCTTTGGTTGAATAATTAATTACAAAGCCTTTGAGAGGGGCAGAGCGCCCGTACGCAGATTCCCCATTCACAGCGTAGATCAGACCACCTGGATACATTTGCATAAGGCGCGCAAGCACACACACACACACACACACACACACACACACACACACACACACACACACACACACACACACACACACACACACACACACACACACACACACACACACACACACACACACGGGTTAAGGGAACAGGCACATAAATATGGATTTTCCCCTTTGAAGACTTGCGTCGCGCTGCCTAATGTACATGCAACATGAAAGTCGGCATCACAAAACCGTTTGTTTCAAAGTGAAATGGTGCAATTAGCTGGCTCTAGGAAAGACCTTACAGTGTGCAGATGAAATGAAGTGGGTTTATTGTGGGGATGTGGATGTATCATTTCTCTAAGATGTTGGTGTCTAATTTTCCTCGAATAAAACACACTGGCAACCGATATAAAGTGGACTGCTAGTGTGATGTATGGTTTTAACAATTTTACACCTGAATTATTCCCAGAAAAGAAATCCCTGTGAATATGACATAGCCATAACCATAGAGATATAACACAGATTTGGTGTTCTATTCTTTACCCCTAACCAAAGCGCAGGAATGGGCAACTTTGATCGGGGTCACACAAAAACAATAGGATTTTTTTGTTGTTGATTCTACACATTTTGCCATGGAGTGTAGAGAAAATGTTTCAGTTTTAAAGCAAGTTTGCTGCAATTCTACACATTTTGCCATGGGACAGAAAGAAGATTTAGCAATTTTCGAACTAGTTTCATGCAATTCTAATAATTTTGCCATGGGGTGAAGAGAAATGTTTGCAGTTTTTTTAATATGATGTCTGAGTGAGACTGACTAACAAAATCAAATGGGGGGACCCCCGGCCGGTAATTTGACCATTATAACAAGTTTAGATAGCTGGCTGCTAAAAAACTTAGCAATCTAAAAATTTTAGCTGATAAGGGCTAATTGAGTGACTGTCAGTGACTGACATAAGAGAAAGACTGCTGATGCACAACCACATTTTAAAAGTGCACCTTCTGTATTCCTACTATTCTAACTCTCAACAGTAAGTTGAAACCCTGAATGAGTTCCACCCCCAAAATAAATAAACAAACAAAAAAAATTATACTGTTTATTTTTGTGGAAATTGATCCAACGGCCTTCAAAAGGTGGGGCGCAAGTTGCCCATCCCTGCCATAGAGATATAACACACAGATTTAGTGTTCTATTCTCTACCCATAACCATAGAGATAATAGGTGTTCTATTCTCTAACCATAACCATAGAGATAATAGGTGTTCTATTCTCTAACCATAGAGATAATAGGTGTTCTATTCTCTAACCATAACCATAGAGATAATAGGTGTTCTATTCTCTAACCATAGAGATAATAGGTGTTCTATTCTCTAACCATAACCATAGAGATAATAGGTGTTCTATTCTCTAACCATAGAGATAATAGGTGTTCTATTCTCTAACCATAGAGATAATAGGTCTTCTATTCTCTAACCATAACCATAGAGATAATAGGTGTTCTATTCTCTAACCATAGAGATAATAGGTCTTCTATTCTCTAACCATAACGATAATAGGTGTTCTATTCTCTAACCATAACCATAGAGATAATGTGTTCTATTCTCTAACCATAACCATAGAGATAATAGGTGTTATATTCTATTTCTAAAACCACACCGGACCTCACCATGCACAGGTGCGTAGGAGATGGCAAACACTTCCCCTCCAAACTCTTGCTTCTTGATCTCCTTGACGAATTCCCCGGATTCAGCGACAAAGCACTGGATGCGTCCATTCTCCCGGTCGGCCACGCACAGCTCCCGCCTTTCAGGCAGAAACACCAGGCTGTGTGGGATTCGGAACTGGACCCTTCTCCTTCTGTCTGACGAGCCTGAGAGGGAAGAACAGGGTCATGTTCATTAGGGCACAGCGTAACAAAATGTTTAAAAATGGTGTGTATCCCCGTTTGGGACTGTTTTCTTGAGTTTCGTGCCTAGTGAATATGACCCAGAACAATTCAAAGACAACTGTGAATCAAAGAGAATCACTTCGATTCACTTTGTCTGAGAACATTGGGGCCCAGACATTTCGTGGTGTTACCATGGAGATAGAGGACTCCAGATAGATATAACCTGTTTTATAACCCGCTGCTCATGCTGTCACAGACACAAAGACGAGTCCTCTATCTCTACGCTGGTGTTACCTCCTTAGAGCATGGTGAATGTTCTTGGGACCAACAAGATGTGCAAAACAATGTTCCTAACCACGGAATCCGTGACCCAGCAGAACCCTCCCACCACCATGTCAACGTTAAAACATGGAGTTGGTCTGGTCTTGAACTACTGTGTCTAACTCAGCTCAAATTATTACTGTGTCTTAATATATTCACTATACCCAGTTTCTTTTGGCACAATTGTTATTGAATATTTGAAAGGAGAATTGGGAGAATAAGATGGGAGTGTGTGGATAGAAGTGCATTTGATATTTCTCTAGGTACTCCAGATACTGTAAATAACCTGTGCTCCCACTAGATAGAAGTGTGTAGAGGTCTTCAGCCACTGCATGTCCTCTAAGGCCTATTGAATGATTTACCGTAAAAGCACCGTTGTGATGTACTGCACCAGGGGTAATGAAGAGGAGTGCACAGCAGCCACATCAGCAGAAAATATTGGCATGCTATTACAGGTAAATCAATACAGATTCAAACACATTTTGTCAAGCTGAGCCTGACATGGCCTTCGCTTCAAACAAACTGCCAATAAATCTTTCATTGTGTGTGTGGTCATGTTTGTCTGAATGTGTGTGTCTGTGTGTGTGTGTGTGTGTGTGTGTGTGTGTGTGTGTGTGTGTGTGTGTGTGTGTGTGTGTGTGTGCAAACATGCGCACGTCTGGAGCATGTACTACAAACCTGCTCCCCAGTGTGACAGGTATTTTCCCTCGGGTGAGAACTTAAGTATCCTGGCATTGCAGTATCCGTCTGACACGTACACGTTCCCGGTCACAGGGTCCACCGCCACGTCGGTGGGCTTGCAGAAGTGCTCTTTGTCACTTCCTGGTTCAAAGGCCTCTCCCAGCACAACCAGGGGCTTGTCCCGGCCATCGCTGCTCAGTTTGAACACCTAGGTGAGGGGGACACCGTATGTTGTACACTACGAAAGGCAAAGGCTATGTCCCAAATGGCACCCTATTTCTATAGGGAACTGGTCAAAAGTAGTGCACTAGGGAACAGGGTGCCATTTGGTACGGAAGTATGTTGACTTGTTATATAGGGTCCAGAGTGTTTCCTGGTTAGGTCATGTTCTCAGGAAAAACTCCTTGCCTTATGATCACTAAAGCCAAATGGAACAACAGTACAACTCATTGGTTTTTCTCTAGTGGGTCTTGGTACATGACAAATGAGCCCCTTTCATACCATATGGTAGAATATGCCGGCTCAATCAGAAACCTTGCATATGGTAGCATATGCAGGCTCAATCAGAAACATTGCATATGGTAGCATATGCCGGCTCAATCAGAAACATTGCATATGGTAGCATATGCCGGCTCAATCAGACACATTTCATATGGTAGAATATGCCGGCTCAATCAGACATTGCATATGGTAGCATATGCCGGCTCAATCAGACACATTTCATATGGCCAGTGAGGATGTCAACACTATGGTTCTCACCTGATGAAGGCCAGTGAGGATGTGAACACTATGGTTCTCACCTGACGAAGGCCAGTGAGGATGTGAACACTATGGTTCTCACCTGACGAAGGCCAGTGAGGATGTGAACACTATGGTTCTCACCTGACGAAGACCAGTGAGGATGTGAACACTATGGTTCTCACCTGACGAAGGCCAGTGAGGATGTGAACACTATGGTTCTCACCTGATGAAGGCCAGTGAGGATGTGAACACTATGGTTCTCACCTGACGAAGGCCAGTGAGGATGTGAACACTATGGTTCTCACCTGATGAAGGCCAGTGAGGATGTGAACACTATGGTTCTCACCTGACGAAGGCCAGTGAGGATGTGAACACTATGGTTCTCACCTGACGAAGGCCAGTGAGGATGTGAACACTATGGTTCTCACCTGATGAAGGCCAGTGAGGATGTGAACACTATGGTTCTCACCTGATGAAGGCCAGTGAGGATGTGAACACTATGGTTCTCACCTGACGAAGGCCAGTGAGGATGTGAACACTATGGTTCTCACCTGATGAAGGCCAGTGAGGATGTGAACACTATGGTTCTCACCTGACGAAGGCCAGTGAGGATGTGAACACTATGGTTCTCACCTGATGAAGCGCCACGTCCGTGACCCAGTAGTTGTTGTCCTTGTCCGTGGTGATTCCATGAGGCAAGTAAAACCTGCCGAGAACACGGAGAAAACACTCCTTAAATGCTTTGAATGAAGACAACAACATCACGTCCTAGGAGTCTACTTAGTGCACTACATAAGGAATAAGGGTGCCATTTTGGACAAAGCCTGTGTGTTCATTACGTAAGACCACTATTAGGTCTCAAAACGCCTAATTGCCCTAGTTTGCACTGCGGTGGTAACGCTTCTTACATATTTCTTCCGGAGGCCTTGAGTACGCTGCCTTTGACGGGATCCACCACGAGAATGGTGGACTGTTGAATGGGACCCAGGGACTGCTGCTGGTATTTGCCGCTGTTGTCGAAGGAGCTGCAACGGAGGGAGAATGACTTGTGTTAAAATACAGAGAAAACGTATAAAATTGTCTGAGACAACAAAGGTGTTGGGCGCCCCAAACGGCTCCCTATTACCTACTGTATCATGAACTACTTTTGACCAGAGCCCTTGGTCGAAAGTAGTGTACTATATAGGGAATAGGGTGCCATTTGGGACGCAGTCACTCAAATCAATGTATAACAACCCAAATGTGATGACTCGGCAAGTCATATTTGTTTTGTTTGTTTGAAGGGGAATGCTATTACTTAAATCAGGAGGTTTCCATCTAAGGGGGAGGCGCCATGGACACAAAAGTGACAAAATCATACTAATGATTCACTCAAACAATCCCAAATACTTCAACAAATACATTGAACTCTTCCTGAGTCCCTGCTATAATCAGTCCCTTCTGGAATTCCCCGAAAAATAACAGAGGACTCCAACTTTCTCTCTTGGTTTCCCGATCCCTCACTTTTATCCTCAAACTCCCTGTGGACTCCTCGATGGAAAAACAATGCCTTATACCTAACAAACTCAGTAATGTCCCTATAGTGGAGTAAGCACAGAATATATAATAAATCACGCCTCTATCTAGTCTATGAAACAAAACTGCGTACGTCAATGAACACCACCAGGGACACATTTGTTCACATCCCTGAACTTTTGACCTTTTGATGAAGATTTTAAGGTAGGATAGCAGTAAATAACGAACGGTAGCTGGGGTGTATACTGATGACTGATATAGAGAGGGACTATCCGTTCTCACCTAATGACCTAGCTAATTCATTTCCCCTCTCATCTGGCTCCAGTCTTAAGAAGAGTACTGAGGCAAGGGCAGTTAGCGGAATTAGATTTTGCCTGTTAGCGCATGGTGGCTCACGTCGGCGGCTCATAAAATGTATGTTATTTCACAGGGAGAGTCTTGGCCAGTTAAAGGGATATTTTTCTTCTAAAACATATTTTAGTATGTCATGACAATTTTTGATTTGTACTGAAAGTTAGTTACAACTTAACTGTTGACAAGCACATTTTTCTGAAACCATATAAAGTGGACTAATGAACAAAACACTAAAATAAGTTTTAAAAATATATATATTTTAAAGCTATAATATGTAACTTTTTGGGCGACAAGACCAAATTCACATAGAAATGTAGTTATAGATCTGTCATTCTCATTGAAAGAAAGTCTAAGAAGCAGTAAGATATGTTCTATGTGCACTCTCTCTATGATTCCCGTTCTTAAGTTTAGTTTTACGTAGTCTTTCATTTTCGGTTTTGTAGACCAGTTTCAAACAAGCTAAAAATACAACATTTGGGGTTATTGCAAATATATTTCACAGCGGTTTAGATGGTACAATGATTCTCTATACATTGCTTGTTTTGTCACAAACTGAAATTAGGGGAACTATTAGAATTTTAGCAACCAGGAAATGGCGGCACGATTTCTGCATATTCTACCTTTAATATTGCACATTCCTGTAATTGATATGGGCCACATCACTGGAGCTGGACACATGCACTGGGATAACTAATTAGGCCCTTCAAATTGGCTCTGATATGGTCATGGTCAGCACTAGGAAGAGGGAAGCTCAGAAGCCAGGCTATGATTAGGCTAATTGAGACTGAGTGGTGCAGCGGTCTAAGGCACTGCATCGCAGTGCTAGAAGCATCACTACAGACCCTGGTTCGAATCCAGGCTGTATCACCGGCCGTGATCGGGAGTCCCATAGAGCGGCGCTCAATTGACCCAGCGTCGTCTGGGTTTGGCCGGGGTAGGCCGTCATTCTACATAAGAATTTCTTCTTAACTGACTTGCCTAGTTAAATAAAGGTTAAAATATTATTAGGATAATTGAGTCATGTGTATTTAGAAATACATGGCATGGTTTTGTCGTTAAAAAAACATGTTTTCCCAATGTGAATCTTTTTCACTACGCTTTTTACAACGATAAATTTAAAAACAGTGACAAAAATGTCTATGCTCTTGTTTACTTTAAAAACATGTTGCTTAAGGGGAGTGAAACAAGTCCATACTTACACTCACCATTATCACAAACTGATTTCATAAAAGTGGACTAAGCTCACCAACTATTATAAATTCAGTATTGTCATCAATTCAAGGCCTAGTAAATTGCTGATATTAAGATAAATGCCTAATAAGCTATTTCTATACACACTGCAAATAAACTGCAAATTAGTGCCTAATATGTGATCCCTATACTACACTAGCTAGGTTTCCATCCAATTGGCAACCGATTTTCATATAAAATCCACATTTTCCCTCCAGAGATGTGTTTCCATCAAATTGACATGTTGCAGATAAAGTGCTGTGCGTGATGATGTAGTCCACATACAATACCTTTTGCAGTTAAATTCACATGTATCGAATAAAAAATACAAGTTAAATGGGTTTCCATCGCATTTTCAACTGTACTGATGGTTTTCTCACAATAAATATTGCGTTATATAGCGAGTGTGCAAACTCTGATATTAGCACGTGTTTGCTACAGCGCACGTATATCCTACACGATGGGATTATTATTTTGAACAAAAGTCAAACGGCAGCCAAGAATCCATTATCAAGTCACCAGAATAAGACCCTGGATATTTATTGGAAAGGAGCATCAAACTCATCACTGTGCACTTTCACCACCCTGTGAAGTTCATCATAATGTATTTAATCTGAAGCCTAATAAACTGCATGCGTTCCTGATGAGTCGTAGCGGGAGGACCACACAACATGTGTGGACAGTCCACTCCCAAGTTTACTTCGATATGATGGTTGTTGTGCCATAAAAGTGCTTCCACCAACATTTCTCGCATAATTCATTGTACCGACACAAAACAATCCCACCTTGTCTAGTGTATTTTGTTTTATCGACATTTGTCTTCATTAAATGTTTTATCCGACATGTACTTTACTCACATAAAAAGGTTGGATGGAAAACCTGTTTACTGTTACCAAAAGTTACAATCATGAATTCAGACCCCTTTTTTTTTTTTTTTTTTAAACACATCACCAAAGCCGATGGCGTCTTCACTCTCATCACTTTGCCCAGATAGCCTGCCTATTTATGCTAATCAGAGACCTGGGAGAGGTTTGAATTTGCATGGGGGTGGGGGTCGGGATATTCCTGGCCTAGTGACAGGTTACAACCCTGAACACTGGAGGAACACAGTGCCCCAATTACTGAGTCCAGTCAGTATCCCTACTGCTCCCTCTGAACAAAACAAACCGTTTGAAACATAAGGACAGAAGGAACCTTGGGCTCAGCCTGCTATACATCAAGAGACACAGGCTGCATCCCAAACTGCACCTTATTCCCGACATAGTGGGCCCTGGGCAAAAGTAGTGCACTAAATAGGGAATAGGGTTCCATTTAGGACACACCCACACACACAGGGATGCACCACTATCTACATAAAAGTCTTATCTGATTTGGAGGAAAGTGAGACTGGATCATTTGAAAGAAGGGACTTCACTAACTGACGATCTATTTGCAATTATCCATTACCTCAGCCTCGCTAAACTGGTTTGTGCCTGTGCCTGGAGCGAATCTCAGAAGTCAGTTTGTTTGCAGTTTGTTTGCACGGTGGACAGACCAGGGAAAATATCCCAACACTCTTAAATTACTTGTCCCCCTTGTATTCCATTGACAGACAGGGGGCAATATCCCAACACTCCTAAATTACTTGTCCCCCTTGTATTCCATTCACCACTGATCTGAATGGATGAGGGTAAATAGACATAGGTGATAGGTCTAAATTATCTCCAGTCCAAAAGTCCATTTAAGAGTATTTGGACATCGCTGACAGTCTGATAAAGTACAAAATGTCTGAGTAGTTGTATGGAGCACTTCACAATAGACTGTGATGAGATGAAATGGTGTCATTGTCTGAATATTAATCTCCAATAGACCGAGATGAGAGGAAATGGTGTCATTGTCTGAATATTAATCTCCAATAGACCGAGATGAGAGGAAATGGTGTCATTGTCTGAATATTAAGCACCAATAGACCGAGATGAGAGGAAATGGTGTCATTGTCTGAATATTAAGCACCAATAGACCGAGATGAGAGGAAATGGTGTCATTGTCTGAATATTAAGCACCAATAGACCGAGATGAGGAAATGGTGTCATTGTCTGAATATTAAGCACCAATAGACCGAGATGAGAGGAAATGGTATCATTGTCTGAATATTAATCTCCAATAGACCGAGATGAGAGGAAATGGTATCATTGTCTGAATATTAATCTCCAATAGACTGAAATATTCATGACACCAGGAACATCGATTTCCAGCTTTCTAAAGATTAGACTTGGAAGTGTTGCAATGCAAGACAATGCCAATGTTTTCCCGAGGGTTTTTTTCCAGCAGCGGTGACAAAGTGTGTGGGTCAGAGTTTCCGTTATGAAAATGTGGCGTTGGACATTTGACCGGCAGCATTTTAATTTACCGGACATTTGAGACGTGTACCGGTAACCTGATTAGGGCATCCACCCACGGTGATCAGAATGACAGAAATCACATTAAGATTATGGTAATTAGTCTTAAAGGAACATGCAAATCGAGGAGGCAATGACGTGTGTCCTTACCGCGCACTTTGAAGGCGTTAGAATGACGCCTCTTGTTGGCTGAGGGAAAGTAAGTGTGGACTGTTATGCCGCATTCACATGCTAGTCGGAACTAGGAAAACCTCGGAAATATCCATCTTGCTAACTGGTTGAACCCGGCACGTGTTTAACTACAACCTATTAGCGAGTCAAACATTACTGAGTTTCCTAGTTCCGACTAGCACGTGAACGCGGCATAACTGTCCACATTTACTTTACCTCAGCCAACAAGACAAGTAACGAACAGCAAAATCACTAGCCTATGCATAGGCAGAGCGTGAGTTCCAAGTTTGGGGGAGCACATTTTCACCATAAAAATGCACCTTTTACTATAAAGCATTCCATATACATCATTGCATTTGCCGACTTAGGTAAGATAGCCTACAATTCCTACTGTAGGGTTCACCTAGGGGTCATGAAAAGGGTTGTACCAAAATGTTTGATGTGTATTAGAATAATTGATTATGCTTATGTTTTAGTAATAGAAGGAGAGGGGTTATAAGACTCCTCCCTCCTTACATTTATAGGATCCGAGACAACAGATTAACTACAAATATATTCTTTATATAGTTTTAGAATTCGTCCACAGTTGTTTGCTCTTTCTCTCTCTTATATAAAGAAGACCTCTCTTATAAATGTGTGACTGAGACAGAACTCTGCAGTGGAGTGTGGGAGATAAGAGACTAGTCAGACATTCCACAATAAATCTACTTTGGGGAGGGGACATTTATTGCCTAGCTTTTAGATAAACACTGAAACTCTATGTTTGTATAGCTATGGATGCAGGGTTTTGATCTCAGGAGTAAAAAGGTAATGACGTAGTCAGTGACATCACTAAGGCGGGACTTCGGTTTAATAAAACAACTTGAGACCTTTTGTTTGATGCAGAACTTACTCAGAAACATGCGTGCTATGTTCCTGTTTGTCAACTTCTGTCTGCAATTACATTAATAAAGGTTTTTGAATTATTTAATTAAAGATATTGTCATAATGCTAATTTCACCAATGAACCAATGATTGACAAGGACGAAAGGAACGAACCCTAACACTACCTTTACGAAAAAAAGATTGCAGTCAGACTGCAGTGTAGCTGCAGTATGCTGCAAATACTACGTCCCAAATATTATTTATCTTTTACTGCAGTAATTTTGCAGTGTAACTGCAGTTAGAGCGCAGTATAAGGGGAGACACTAAATGAATATGACGTCCATTGTCCAAAAACTAACTTTTAAGTGGCACTGAACCAACGCTGACAAAGAGTGACTATGCGCAGTGAGCACTCACCAGGGGCATGGCCGATGCTATCCGCTGGTGCCAACAAGATAGGCTATAGGCCTACTGTTGTTCACTCAATTAAGTTGATCATTTGATTACTAAATGAGAGTTTGTATTTTGAAATAGTGCGATATGTATGGCTGGGACTTTTCACTGAGTAGCAACTCAACAATCATCTACAGTTGAAGTCAGACGTTTACATACACCTTAGCCAAATACATTTAATTCCTGACATTTAATCCCAGTAAAAAAAAATCCCCGTCTTAGATCAGTTAGGATCACCACTATAGTTTAAGAATGTGAAATGTCAGAATAATAGTAGAGAGAATGATTTATTTCAGCTTTCATTTCTTTCATCACATTCCCAGTGGGTCTGAAGTTCACATACACTCAATTAGTATTCGGTAGCATTGCCTTTAAATTGTTTAACTTGGGTCAAATGTTTTGGGTAGCCTTCCACAAGCTTCCCACAATAAGTTGGGTTAATTTTGGCCCATTCCTCCTGACAGAGCTGGTGTAACCGAGTCAGGTTTGTAGGCCTCCTTGCTCGCACACGTTTTTTTAGTTCTGCCCACAAATATTCTATAATTTTGAGGTCAGGGCTTTGTGATGGCCACTCCAATACCTTGACTTTGTTGTCCTTTAGCCATTTTGCCACAACTTTGGAAGTACGCTTGGGGTTATTGTCCATTTGGAAGACACATTTGCGACCAAGCTTTAACTTCCTGACTGATGTCTTGAGATGATATATATATCAATATATCCACATAATTTTCCTGCCTCATGATGCCATCTATTTTGTGAAGTGCATCAATCCCTCCTGCAGCAAAGCACCCCCACAACATGATGCTGCCACCCCCGTGCTTCACGGTTGGGATGGTGTTCTTCGGCTTGCAAGCCTCCCCCTTTATCCTCCAAACATAGCAATGGTCATTATGGCCAAACAGATCTATTTTCGTTTCATCTGACCAGAAGACATTTCTCCAAAAAGTACAATCTTTGTCCCCATGTGCAGTTGCAAACCGTATTCTGGCTTTTTTATGTCGGTTTTGAAGTAGTGGCTTCTTCCTTGCCGAGCGGCCTTCAGGTTATGTCGATATAGGACTCGTTTGACTGTGGATTTAGATACTTTTGTACCCGTTTCCGCCAGCGTCTTCACAATTGTTGTTCTTGGATTGATTTGCACTTTTCGCACCAAAGTACGTTCATCTCTAGGAGACAGGGCAATGGCACGATTTTAGAGGCCCTTCTCTTGGCAGCAGAGACAATATGTTGCTGTTTTAAAGCACATCTACACATTTTGCCATGGAGGAGAGAACATTTGACAGTTTTAATGCTAGTTTCCTGCAAACAATTTTTTTGCAGTGGCAGCCACGATTTAGCAGCGGCGGTGCCCCGCTTCTCAATGCATTTAGGGGAAACACTGAATGCAAACTGTAAAAGTTTTTGTCTTTGAGAGAGGTGTTTGTGTTGTGTTTGGCCTCAGTACACACTGTAATATATTTCTTTACTGACATTCTTGCCAGGTATCTCTTGAAACAGAGTATAACTTTAAAGAAGTACTCTCAAAACGGGTCCCCGTTTTTTGTGTACTACTTTACCCAATTTGGGCAATATGTTATGAATTTGTTGTGCTTAAGATCCCGGAGTGCATCTTTAAGAGATCTTTCTGGTTAAATAAAGAAGACAGTTGTCCTCTCTCAGATAAACATTACAGTAGGGAAACAGTATAACAGTACAGTCGTGGCCAAAAGTTTTGAGAATGACACAAATATTGTTTTTCACAAAGTCTGCTGCCTCAGTCTGTATGATGGCAATTTGCATATACTCCAGAATGTTATGAAGAGTGATCAGATGAATTGCAATTAATTGCAAAGTCCCTCTTTACCATGCAAATAAACTGAATCCCCCAAAAACATTTCCACTGCATTTCAGCCCTGCCACAAAAGGACCAGCTGACATCAGTTGACGAGGACAAGGCTGGAGATCACTCTGTCATGCTGATTGAGTTCGAATAACAGACTGGAAGCTCCAAAAGGAGGGTGGTGCTTGGAATCATTGTTCTTCCTCTGTCAACCATGGTTACCTGCAAGGGAACACGTGCCGTCATCATTGCTTTGCACAAAAAGGGCTTCACAGGCAAGGATATTGCTGCCAGTAAGATTGCACCTAAATCAACCATTTATCGGATCATCAAGAACTTCAAGGAGAGCGGCTCAATTGTTGTGAAGAAGGCTTCAGGGCGCACAAGAAAGTCCAGCAAGCGCCAGGACCGTCTCCTAAAGTTGATTCAGCTGCTGGATCGGGGCACCACCAGTACAGAGCTTGCTCAGGAATGGCAGCAGGAGGGTGAGCGCATCTGCACGCACAGTGAGGCGAAGACTTTTGGAGGATGGCCTGGTGTCAAGAAGTGCAGCAAAGAAGCCACTTCTCTCCAGGAAAAACATCAGGGACAGACTGATATTCTGCAAAAGGTACAGGGATTGGACTGCTGAGGACTGGGGTAAAGTCATTTTCTCTGATGAATCCCCTTTCCGATTGTTTGGGGCATCCAGAAAAAAGCTTGTCCGGAGAATACAAAGTGAGCACTACCATCAGTCCTGTGTCATGCCAACAGTAAAGCATCCTGAGACCATTCATGTGTGGGGTTGCTTCTCAGCCAAGGTAGTGGGCTCACTCACAATTTGCCTAAGAACACGGCCATGAATAAAGAATGGGACCATCACATCCTCCGAGAACAACTTCTCCCAACCATCCAGGAACAGTTTGGTGATGAACAATGCCTTTTCCAGCATGATGGAGCACCTTGCCATAAGGCAAAAGTGATAACTAAATGGCTCGGGGAACAAAACATCAATATTTTGGGTCCATGGCCAGGAAACTCCCCAGACCTTAATCCCATTGAGAACTTGTGGTCAATCCTCAAGAGGCGGGTGGACAAACAAAACCCCACAAATTCTGACAAACTCCAAGCATTGATTATGCAAGAATGGGCTGCCATCAGTCAGGATGCGGCCCAGAAGTTAATTGACAGCATGCCAGAGTGGATAGCAGAGGTCTTGAAAAAGAAGGGTCAACACTGCAAATATTGACTCTTTGCATCAACTTCATGTAATTGTCAATAAAAGCCTTTGACACTTATGAAATGCTTGTAATTATACTTCAGTATTCCATAGTAACAACTGACAAAAATATCTAAAGACACTGAAGCAGCAAACTTTGTGGAAATTAATATTTGTGTCATTCTCAAAACTTTTGGCCACAGACTGTATATGTAACATCATCATAGCTACTTACTTGACCCCCCATTGGTGGTCTCCCCTGTGGAAGATGACCAGGTTGTCGTCTGAGTCCAGGGCCAAACCGGACACCTGACCCAGCTGGAGTGGGCTCTCTGGCCAGTCCGTCACCTCGTCCAGATGGTGCTCTACACACACACACACACACACACACACACACACACACACACACACACACACACACACACACACACCACACACACACAAGCACACACACACACACACACACACACACACACACACACACACACACACACACACACACACACACACACACACACACACACACACACACACACACACACACACACACACACACACACACACACACACACACACACACACACACACACAGAGAGAGAGAGAGGAACGCCAGAAACCTGTGGTCAGCTTAACAATGCCATAGGGTCATTTCAAAGGAGGGGAAAAATGACATCTGGCAAGTCGTTCGCTAGCATGGGGTAATGTAAACCAAAGAGATTCCTAGCCGCCCCGGTGCAATGATCTCTTTTCTCACGTCATCACCCACTGTTTCCTAATCTAGATAATCTGCTAATAGTTTGGATTAATCTAAAGTGGAATGATTTAACACACACTGTACATTGCCAGGTCTCCCTTGTAAAATAAGTATTCTGACTTCAAATGGGACTTCCTAAATAAATGTAGGTTAAATAAAAATATCTGCATTCAGCAAGACACCATTTTTGGAATTGCTTGAGGACAGTGGAGGATGATAGGCCGCTGAGCTCAAATAAAAGGTTGCTGTGAGTCGAACGGAAGTGTATGTAAACACACTTCTGGCTACTATTGACGCATTAGCCTGAAAAATCTATTCACATTTAGTTGCTTGAGTGGATTTTCCTGCTCGTGCTCTTCTCTCGTTGATATGGTAACTAGGCCAAAGACCATTCACTGTCGACAATTACTAGATATAAGTAAACACATAATGAGACAAAGCTTATGTTAAGCATGTCTTATGGCCCTCGACCAAAAACATTTTCGAAATTGCTAGCATTGGATAAAAATGAACTGCAACAGTTTAGCTAATGAAATGAAACCACATTGAGGTTTTCATTATAGGGCTAATAAGACAGAGCAGAGTGCAATAACATGTAATGATGCATGTAATCATATTAATCTACAGAATAATGAAGCGTGAGCATGTCGCACACAACCACAAACATACTCTGCAAACTTCTGATAAATAAAAACAAAACAACATCAACGGCTGCAAGAGAGACTTTGTGAATTGTAGGTTGGAATGACAGTTGGCTAGAAGGCATTACAGTACAGTAAATGGGGTCAAAAGGTCAAACGTTCAGTTGAACGTAAACACAAGCACTGGATAAGCAATCAGGCGTAGTGAACACCTCAGAACAATTCTTCGCCTTATTAAAACGGTTCGATGATTGAAAAAAACCTATCATGTCGCTGGGATGGCATTTTCAATCAAAAATCATTGAGTGGATTTAGTATGTGCTTAAAACGTGGTTGAAAAGTTGCTAGGCCAAAGCCTTAAAAGGGTTTCACATTCAAAACAAAAAAAAGTTTACTTCAATTCGATTCATGACAAGTAATGAATGATTATGTAAAGTGCTTATGCCGGGTTTACGTAATGAATATGAAGACGTCATATAGAACATAAGCCCTTTTCAAATATCCTACTGGTATTTCCCAGAAGTCCTCTTTCACAGAAAAACACACATTTACATCTTCAAATACCACACGACCCAGTCGATGTTCAATATGCCAACATTCACTGCCTGCAACTCCATTCCACGCTGGCTGACTTCCCTAGGCAGTTTCTGCACTCAAAGGTATGACTGGGGCACCAACCCTCAGACAAACAGCTGAAAGCCTCTCTGCTGTATGAATAATTCACGGTATGATGTGGTGAGGAATGGCAATTAGTTGGTTAAAGTCTGGCCGGGAGACAACAAGGCGCTCCAACTGGTCTTCTCTCCACCGCCCCCAAAAACAGGAGCAGATGCATGAAATCAAATTAATTTACACCAGTTTGTGTTGGTAATTGGATTTTCCACACCGGATTGATAGAGCCGGGACGGGCGGGCCGATAGGACGCATCCCTGATGTCGTTTGAGATTTGACATGGAAACTGGAATTGAGCAAGTCACAACAAGAGCTCCGCCCCACTAACAGCTGGTTGGTACAAAAGACAAAAAAACAACTCAATTGGTATTGAGTAAGGGAACCTACTCATGCGAAACGTTCAATTAGATTTTTTTTGCAGCTGTCAGCAAGCTTTGTTTTAACAACAAAGAGAGGGATGTTACAAAGGGCAGAGAAAGACACCAGGAAGTCCTAAACTAGTCTTATTTCAACTCCTTTAAGCTTTGTGTTAATCTTAATGATTTTCTTAAAAATAGTACGTGGCGGAGCGCCCTTATGTACTGTGTGTATTTTTAACAAATGGTCTTATAATTTCAATCCATAACTCAATCAATCAATCAAATCACCTCTGAGAATTGAGCCAAAATTGGGCATGCTAAACACTGGTCTGGAATCAGCCTTTGCTGCATGTCTCTTAATCTGAACCAGTTTGTTCAGAGCCTAAAGTTATCCCTGGACCAGCTACACTTCCAGTCTCATCAGCATGTAGGCTATAGCGCCAACACTGGGTGATTATGCGGACCCTCACAATACCTGATTAATGAGTGCAATGAAATGGGAGGACATGGGAATAAATAAATAAAAAGTTTAAAAAATTATAATCACATAAGGGCATGCCTTGGAATTGAAACATGCCAAAGCAAAAAAAACGTCTTCCAAACACGGTTGATGTCACCCTCCCGGAAAACCCACCTTCTTCTTCATCATCATCGTCAATCTCGACCAGGCCGTTAGCTGGCATTAGCGTGCTCCCGGGAGGCCTGGCCGTAGCCTCTAACTGGTGAAACTTGTGCACTCTGTCCCTCACCAGTATAGCATCCTCTCTGTCCAGGAAGCCTAGCCTGGGACTGGGCCAGCCCAGGTCCTTCTTTTGAATTATGCTATCAATCTGAGCCACCAGTTTGGCCTGGGCACTCTGCGCCTCGCCGGGCGTATACTTATGCACGTGTACTACGTCCTCGCTCTCGCCTAGGAGTTTGGACAGAAGGGAATAGAAGTCACCTGCACACAGACAGAGAGACAGATAGGCAGACAAAAGGAGGGGAAAGGGAAGGGAAAGAAAGAAAAGGGGAAACATGGGAAGTGTGAATACAGGTGCGGAGAGGAAGGAGGAGAAGTGTAAGTGCATTCCATTCTAGATAGTGTTGCTACGCAGCTGGAACAAGGTGTTAGCAGGAAACACAGACAAAGGTAGGTGTGATATAGCATGCAATCGGACCGTTAGTTAAAAGGATAGCTGGCAAAATTTAAAAAATTGTAAATTTACAAATCTTAACGGAAAAATACACCAAAAACCACTCATTCCTTTAATTTACAGTGTTAAATAACACTAATATGTGAGAACAATATTTTTTGAGAACAAATGTTTAATTTTGGCGTAATAATAAGGTTGGTAACAACATGGAAAATCGTTGTGGAAATCTTTGCAGCTCAAGTCAACTATGTAATGCTCTCCCTACGGGCTGGCTGGCTAGCTAGCTAGCAAACATAGCTACACACAATAACACCAAAGATAATATCAGCATGTAAAGTAGCTAGTTAGCTGTAAAATCACCTAAAAAAACTGCACTATCAATTTAGGAGTCCCCAATCTCACCATGTTCAACCTGAAGATGCCTCACAGAGTGGAGTCTAACATTTGCAACGGCAGACATACTTTTGAGGAGATGGAAAACATTGCCCATGCTACGTCAATAGGCCGCACGGTGCATTCTGGGTGATTCTGGGACAAGTAGCGCGTGAACGGGAGTCTATTGGGCGCTAGCTCAAAAACCCAACATTAGCACAAATTTCATCACCAAGAAGTACAACATTACAAATCTTTACAGAGATGTGAGATAATTAACTTGCTGTCTGTAATATCGTCTAGCTTTGGAATTGTGACATTACATACTTTCGAGGAAAATAGGCACGTTTATCGACATACTTTGAGAAGGGAATGCTTGACCAATAGCTTAGCAACTGCGTGACGCAGCATGACAACGGGAACGCGATTGGTCGACAGCCTGCTGGGTGGGGCATTATACGCTCCTTCTTTCATTTTATTCCAATCTCCTTTCTATAATATCTCTGACAATGGCACCTAGCAATGCACCCTGGACTAAAGAGACAGACAGATAGGAAGAATGTACCCTCCATTAAATTACAAAGTTCTCAGGTAGGAATATCGCTAAAAATATGAGAAGACATCCTCCCGAGTTATGACATCAGCCAGTATTGAAATCTGACATGTATGATAGACGTTTTCACAATGTAAAAGTCGTATTCCTATTAACTTCCAGTGTAGTGAGAGAGACTTTATCACAGTGCTACATCATACCAGCCGAATTGCTGTCCGCTTGAATGCCAATAACTCAGGTACACGTGAAAACATGAAATGACCCAGGGAATCGATAGAACATCACTCAGCGATGCATAAAAACTATATAACATTCAAAATGGGTGAACCTTTCCTTTAACTCACAGCATTTTGACCAGTAGGGGGTTGTAACATTTTTGGTACTATCCTTTGCTGTGGCTAAATGCACAGTACATAGAAATGCACAGTACATAAAATGTTACAACCCTTTCTCATATTATTGTACTACAAATAAATCTCAAAAAGACTAACAGACCACATACATCCTGTACACAATACAGAATACTATGGTTATGATATCTTCTTAGGTATGCCTACGTTAAACTGCCATCTAGGCTAGGCCTAAATCCTTCACCAAGCTAGCCAACGGGTGGCAGGGAGTGTTCTGAATGGATCGCTGTGTGTGTGCGATCACTCATTGCATTAACAGCTGCGACGGGAAGTGACAGTGTCTCAGACCACTATGTATTCTGGAAAGCCACCCTACATCTACGGCGGCATATAATCAATTTCTCAGCGTAAAAAGGTCACATCTGAAAGCAAGAACAGCAATCACATCCCATAAAGACAATGGCACTGAACTCTGACATACTGCATAGCTGCACAAACACACACACACTGCATTTCAAAGAAGAGGCTTCTGCCCGTTTTTTAATAGGTTCATATTAAAGGTTAGGTAGCATAAATGTAACCAGATGTAACAAACATTTGTATTAGTATATGCATCAAAAGTCCCAAGACCTCACTTTTCTTTTTTCGAGTTATGACATAAAGCTAATCAGAATTCAGAAGAATGAAAAAGAAAATGTCGGAAAATGTTTTCCGGGGATTGGTGTAATATGGAGGACCCGGCAAGCCAGCCTATCCACTATAATGCAAACTCCAACAGAAATAACTTCAAATGTATAACTTCAAATTAAACCAAATCGTTTCCACTCATGACTACTGGTTTTAATTAAAATGTTCAGCAAATACTTTTGAATTGTTAGAAATCAACTTGAAAGGTTGCTAGCCAACTAACCTGCTAACGTTAGCCTGCTAACTTTAGCCCTACCAGGCTACTAACGTTACGTTAGCAGTGCATGAGTCAACACCTAGCTTACAGCTTAATTTATCAAAGAATGTTAGCTATATGCAGTTATTTTAGCCAGCAGCTAGCTAGCCAGCCAGCTAAAGTTCACTATTTAACTATTAGCCTAGTCAACCACTACGGTTATGGTTGGCAAACTAAAGCTCAACTACTGGAGACCAGCTAGAACACAACTAACACAACACAACCAAAACATAAGCGCAGATTAAAAGCAAAGAGAGAGCAGAGACTTACAGATTGATGGCTGGGGCCCATCTGATGGTAAAACGTTTAAAAGAGGGCAGGCTGAGTTAGCAACCAAAGTGAGGGGGAAGCAGGCTGGGCCAGCGGTTTGCTGATGTCAACGTTGTGAACAGAGTGCCCCATGGTGGCGGTCGGGTTATTGTATGGGCAGGCATAAGCTACGGACAACGAACACAATTGCATGTTATTGATGGCAATTTGAATGCACAGAGATACCGTACACGAGATCCTGAGACCCATTGTCGTACCATTCATCCGCCGCCATCATCTCATGTTTCAGAATGATAATACACGGCCGCATGTCACAAGGATCTGCACACAATTCCTGCAAGCTGAAAATGTCCCAGTTCTTCCATGGACGTCATACTCTCCAGACATGTCACTCATTGAGAAATTGTTGCATGTTGTGTTTATATTTTTGTTACTAGCCATACAGCGTACATGCTAGTATGGCTAGTGGCTAACATTAGCCAGCTTGAACTAGCTACCGAGCTAGCATACGAACTTGGTAGCACAGAGTAGATCCTCCATATGATGTTGAGAAATAGGGCATTGTTGGTAGTTTAGAAGATATCCAGAAATAAGGTCATTAATAAATATGTAATAACTAAAAAACATGGACTATGTTTATACTTAAAGGTAACCAGATCGTAACTACTTTCACCACACTGTTGTTATAATGTTGAGTAAAAACTCTTGTTTCCTCCCCTTTAAACTAGTTTGGTGCTGATAACAGAATGCTACAGTGTTGTATCATCAGGAAAAAGATTATCACTGTTATCCGTTCTCTTGATTAGTCATCCCCTGTGTGTTTAAGAGCGCTTCCTTCAAAAGGTGTAGCTCAATTCCAACAATAATCTCTCATAAACACCTTTTTTTCTGTCTTTATCGGTTGAGGGAGTCCTCTTTAATGTACAGAGACACACACGTACAGTAGTTGAGCTCCACCCACTGTGATATATGAACTGTAGCTGCTCCTTATTTATTGAGCCCATTCATCAGAGGCAGGATCGGCAAACACACACAGACAACACCAGAAGCCCTGAATGACAGCCAGTGGATTTGTGTCCTAATAACAGCAAAGGAAAATATAGCCAGCCATTTATCAAACTGTCCCAATCTGGAGAGGCCCAGATAATAAGAGGATCAGATTCTCAGGGAGGGAGGGAGGGAGGGATGGAGAGAGACGGAGATAGAGGGAAGGAGAGAGGGGGAGGGGAGACCGAGGTACATGGAAGGAGAGAGGGGGAGGGGAGACCGAGGTACATGGAGGGAGAGGGGAAGAGAGAGGGAGGGAAAGAACAAAATGACAGTGATTGAATGTGTGAGTATGTGGGTGTTTGTATGAGGAGAGAGAGAGAGAGAGAGAGAGAGAGAGAGAGAGAGAGACAAAGAGAGACTAACCAGGTTTCCATCCAATATTTTTACGTGATTAAAACAGCTAATTTGGGGAGGGAGGGAGACAGAGATAGATGGAGAGAGACGGAGATAGGTAGAAAGGGGAGGGGAGACCGAGGTACATGGAGGGAGAGAGGGATTGAGGGAGGGAGAGGGGAAGAGAGAGGGAGGGAAAGAACAAATTGACAGTGATTGAATGTGTGAGTATGTGGGTGTTTGTATGAGGAGAGAGAGAGAGAGAGAGTGAGCGAGAGAGAGAGAGAGAGCGAGAGAGCGAGAGAGAGAGATAGGGGGGGGGGGGGGGGAGAGAGACAGAGAGAGACAGAGAGAGACTAACCAGGTTTCCAACAAATATTTTTACGCGATTAAAACATCTAATTTGTCGGTAAACTTTTCAAAAGTCGACAAAACAAAGGTCAGGGCTCTGTGCAGGCCAGTCAAGTTCTTCCATACCGATCTCAACAAACCATTTCTGTATGGATGGGGACATTTTCATGCTGAAACAGGAGAGAGGCTTCCCCAAACTGTTGTAAGTCGCTCTGGATAAGAGCGTCTGCTAAATGACTTAAATGTAAATGTGAATGTTGCATCATCTAGAATGTCATTGTATGCTGTAGCGTTAAGATTTCCCTTCACTGAAACTAAGGATCTTAGCCCAAACCATGAAAAACAATACCAGACCGTTATTCCTTATCCACCTAACTTTACAGTTGGCACTATGCATTGGGGCAGGTAGCGTTCTCCTGGCATCCGCCAAACCCAGATTTGTCCGTCGGACTGCCAGATGGTGTAGCGGGATTCATCACTCCAGAGAATGCATTTCCACTGCTCCAGAGTCCATTGGCGGCGAGCTTTACACCACTCCAGCCGGCTCTTGGCATGGCGATCTTAGGCTTGTGTGCGGCTGCTCGGCCATGGAAACCCATTTCTTGAAGCTCCCAATGAACAGTTATTGTGCTGACGTTGCTTCCAGAGGCAGTTTGGAACTCAGTAGTGACGGTTGCAACTGAAGACAGATGATTTTTACACGCTACACGCTTCTGCGTTTTCCATTCTGTTAGCTTGTGTGGCCTACCACTTCGCGGCTGAGCAGTTGTTGCTCCTAACGTTTCCACTTCACAATAACAACACTTACAGTTGACTGGGGCAGCTCTAGCAGAAATTTGACAAACTGCCTTGTTGGAAAAGTGGCATCCGATGACGGTGCCACATTGACATTCACTGAGCTCTTCGATATGGGCAATTATACTGCCAATATTTGTGTATGGAGAATGCATGGCTGTGTGCTCCATTTTTTACACCTGGTTTGCAACGGGTGTGGCTGAAATAGCCGAATGCACTAATTTGAAGGGGTGACCACATACTTTTGAAGTGTATCTGTGACCAACAGATGCATATCTGTATTCCCAGCAGTGGAGGCTCCTCAGAGGAGGAAGGAGACGACCATCCTCTTTAGTGAATTTCATAAAAATAATCAAACATAAAAATAGTTATCCTTTTGAGATAAAACTACACTAAATATAATCACGTCACCAAATAACTGAAACACACTTTTTGCAATGGTCTACAGTAGTTTCAACAGCACTCTGTAGGGTAGCACCATGTTGTAGCCGGAGGACAGCTAGCTCCCATCCTCCTCTGGGTACATTGACTTCCAATACAAAACCTAGGAGGCTCATGGTTCTCACACCCTTCCATAAACTGACACAGTAATTATGACAACTTCCGGAGGACGTCCTCCAACCTATCAGAGCTCTTGCAGCATGAACTGACATGTTGTCCACCCAAACAAAGGATAAGAGAATGAATCTAGTACAGAAAGCATACGCTAAAACTAGCTAGCACTGCAGTGCATAAAATGAGGTGAGTAGTTGACTCAAGAGAAAGACAATAGTTGAACAGTTTTGAAAAAATAAATTTCTTCCAAAATTAAGGAGAATCTAGAAAGAGATTGTTGTTTTTTTCACTTTCAGTTTACTAGCAAATGCAGCTAGCTAGTTTAGCCTACTCAAACACCGTGCTCAAAAAGAGGGATGCTATGTTAGCTAGCTGGCTATGACTATCCAACACAACACTGGAACTCTTGCAAGTCAAGGTAAGCTTTTGGTTTTATTCATTTATTGCCACTGGGGCCCACCTGTGTAAGTGACAAACTGCTTAGTGACTGTACACTAACGTTACTGCATGATTGTAGCGGGTTTACTAACACGTTAGTTCTATTAGCTAATATGGTGACAATGATGTAGGCTGTGTGTTGCGGTTTTGTGAAGTCCACAAGAGAAGGGAGAAGGTGAGAGGAGGAAAGCGTATAGATGCGAGAAGGCGGCAGGTAGCCTAGTCGTTAAAGCGTTGGGCCAGTAACCGAAAGGTTGCAAGATCAAATCCCCGAGCTGACAAGGTAAAAATCTGTCGTTCTGCCCCTGAACAAGGCAGTTAACCCACTGTTCCTAGGCCGTCATTGTAAATAAGAATTTGTTCTTAACTTACTTGCCTAGTTAAACAAAGGTTAAAAACAAATAAAAAAATGTAAATACAATGTGGCTGCTATGAAAGTAAACTGTGTTTACGCATAATCAGGGGTGTATTCATTCCACCGATTCTGTTGAAAAACGTTTTCTTAAACGGAAGCAAACGAAACAAAACAGGGATTTGCAACTGTTCCGTTTAAGAAAACGTTTTTCAACAGAATCGGTGGAATGAATACACCCTGATTATGCGTAAACACAGTTTACTTTCATAGCAGCCACATTGTATTTTTTTTAAATTATTTGTTTTTAACCTTTGTTTAACTAGGCAAGTAAGTTAAGAACAAATTCTTATTTACAATGACGGCCTAGGAACAGTGGGTTAACTGCCTTGTTCAGGGGCAGAACAACAGATTTTTACATTGTCAGCTCGGGGATTTGATCTTGCAACCTTTCGGGTTGCAAGACCTAATGATTAAAACCTATATCAGCTAGATGCAGGCAAGAGTGTACAAGGCGGTATTGAATATGTCACTGTCTGTCCATGTGTCACGGTCTGTCACCTAAATATTTTCTCTCGACCTGTGTGCACCTACATTGTAAACTTTCATTCATAGGCTAATTGTAGTCCCGTGTGGCTCAGTTGGTAGAGCATGGCGCTTGCAACGCCAGGGTTGTGGGTTCATTCCCCACGGGGGGACCAGGATGAATATGTATGAACTTTCCAATTTGTAAGTCGCTCTGGATAAGAGCGTCTGCTAAATGACTTAAATGTAAAATGTAAATGTTGTAGCAGCCTCATGATGGGTATTGGGAAAATTTGAGTATCATGTAATAGCCTAAACCTATCGCTGTTACATTGAGCTGGGTGAATAGAATATGAATGAGAGTCGTCCAATATGCTGTAATAGAAATAAGGCCATGCTCATTAAAAAAAAAGAAATCGTCCTCCCTCATCTTAAACGGCACTGCCCGCCACTGATTCCCAGTCATGTGAAATCAATAGATTAGGGCCTAATGAATTTATTTAAATTGACCGATTTCCTTATACTGATTTCGTCTTCCTTTGGCCGCCTCTCCTTCCAGTTCTCTACTGCCAATGACTGGAACGAACTGCAAAAATCTCTGAAGCTGGAGACTTACCTCCCTCACAAGCTTAAAGCACCAGCTGTCAGAACAGCTCACAGATCACTGCACCTATACATAGCTCTTCTGTAAATAGCCCATCCAATCTACCTCATCCCCATACTGTATTTATGTATTTATCTTGCTCCTTTGTACCCCTGTATCTCTACTTGCACATTCATCTTCTGCACATCCTACCATTCCAGTGTTTAATTGCTATATTGTAATTACTTCGCCACCATGGCCTATTTATTGCCTTACCTCTCTTATCCTACCTCATTTGCACATGCTATATATAGATTTTTCTATTCTATTATTGATTGTATGTTTGTTTATTCCATGTGTAACTCTGTGTTGTTGTATGTTTCGAACTGCTTTGCTTTATCTTGGCCAGGTCGCAGTTGCAAATGAGAACTTGTTCTCAACTAGCCTACCTGGTTAAATAAAGGTGAAATAAATAAATAAATAAAAATACGAACTGTAACTCAGTAAAATCTTTGAAATTGTTGCATGTTGCGTTACATTTTTGTTCAGTACACATTACAGCTACATTGCATGCTTATCATAAAAACTAGAAGAGAAGCAGTTCATCTCTCATCAACCCTCTACCAGGAAAGACTGGTATGCATGTTGCTGATGTTAGTTCTGTATGTGCGGTTAAGGGAAAGGCACGCTGCCCAGCTTTGAAAGGTATTTCTTTGCTGCACTTGACCATATTACCGGACAGTAATCAAGATGGGACAAGACCAGAGCCTGAACAACTAGTACAGTTGATTTTTGTGTAAAAAAAAACAACAACACAAAACATATTTTAATATGTCCCCATCTTCACCACAATTCTGTCAATATTGACCATGATAATTGCACAACCAATGTTATATCTAGGAGTTCAGCTTTCTCAACTCCCTCAATGGTCACACTCTTTATACACAACTCCTCTTGAGGTTTAGGTGTTAGAGAATGTTTTGAACCAAATACAATGCTTTTAGTTTCAGATGTATTTAACACCAGTTTATTATGAATCACCCATTCTGATACCGACTAACTCCTTATAAAAAATGTCAGTGAGCTCACTGGTTTTGAGTGCTGACATGTAGACTGTGGAATCAAATCAAATCAAAGATTATTGGTCACGTGCGCCGAATACAACATTTCACCTTACAGTGAAATGCTTACTTACAGGCTCTAACCAACAATGCAATTTCTAAGTCTTTTAAAAAAAAAAATAACAAGGTATTAGGTGAACAATAGGTTAGTAAAGAAATAAAAACAACAGTAAAAAGACAGTGAAAAATAACAGTAGCGAGGCTATATACAGTAGCAAGCATACAATAGTTATTCTAGATTTGTGTAAGATCAGTGGCAAATTATTTGTAAAAAAAGAGAAGAGAAACGGCCCAAGGCAACTGCCTTGAGGGACACCACACTGTACAAATCCAATTTTAGAGAAGCTTCCATTGAAGAACACTCTCTGGGTTCTATTGGATAAATAACTGTTCAACCATGTGATGACAGGTGATGTAAAGCCATAGCAAGTGAGTTTCTTCAATAACAATGTACAGTGGGGCAAAAAAGTATTTAGTCAGCCATCAATTGTGCAAGTTCTCCCACTTAAAAAGATGAGAGAGGCCTGTAATTTTCATCATAGGTACACTTCAACTATGACAGACAAAATGAGGAAAAGAAATCCAGAAAATCACATTGTAGGATTTTTAATGAATTTATTTGCAAATTATGGTGGAAAATAAGTATTTGGTCACCTACAAACAAGCAAGATTTCTGGCTCTCACAGACCTGTAACTTCTTCTTTAAGAGGCTCCTCTGTCCTCCACTCGTTACCTGTATTAATGGCACCTGTTTGAACTTGTTATCAGTATAAAAGACACCTGTCCACAACCTCAAACAGTCACACTCCAAACTCCACTATGGCCAAGACCAAAGAGCTGTCAAAGGACACCAGAAACAAAATTGTAGACCTGCACCAGGCTGGGAAGATTGAATCTGCAATAGGTAAGCAGCTTGGTTTGAAGAAATCAACTGTGGGAGCAATTATTAGGAAATGGAAGACATACAAGACCACTGATAATCACCCTTGATCTGGGGCTCCACGCATGATCTCACCCCGTGGGGTCAAAATGATAACAAGAACGGTGAGCAAAAATCCCAGAACCACACGGGGGGACCTAGTGAATGACCTGCAGAGAGCTGGGACCAAAGTAACAAAGCCTACCATCAGTAACACACTACGCCGCCAGGGACTCAAATCCTGCAGTGCCAGACGTGTCCCCCTGCTTAAGCCAGTACATGTCCAGGCCCGTCTGAAGTTTGCTAGAGAGCATTTGGATGATCCAGAAGAAGATTGGGAGAATGTCATATGGTCAGATGAAACCAAAATATAACTTTTTGGTTAAAAACTCAACTCGTCGTGTTTGGAGGACAAAGAATGCTGAGTTGCATCCAAAGAACACCATACCTACTGTGAAGCATGGGGGTGGAAACATCATGCTTTGGGGCTGTTTTTCTGCAAAGGGACCAGGACGACTGATCCGTGTAAAGGAAAGAATGAATGGGGCCATGTATCGTGAGATTTTGAGTGATAACCTCCTTCCATCAGCAAGGGCATTGAAGATGAAACGTGGCTGGGTCTTTCAGCATGACAATGATTCCAAACACACCGCCCGGGCAACGTAGGAGTGGCTTCGTAAGAAGCATTTCAAGGTCCTGGAGTGGCCTAGCCAGTCTCCAGATCTCAACCCCATAGAAAATCTTTGGAGGGAGTTGAAAGTCCGTGTTGCCCAGTAACATCCCCAAAACATCACTGCTCTAGAGGAGATCTGCATGGAGGAATGGGCCAAAATACCAGCAACAGTGTGTGAAAACCTTGTGAAGACTTACAGAAAACGTTTGACCTCTGTCATTGCCAACAAAGGGTATATAACAAAGTATTGAGAAACTTTTGTTATTGACCAAATACTTATTTTCCACCATAATTTGCAAATAAATTCATTAAAAATCCTACAATGTGATTTTCTGGATTTCTTTTTCTCATTTTGTCTGTCATAGTTGAAGTGTGCCTATGATGAAAATTACAGGCCTCTCTCATCTTTTTAAGTGGGAGAACTTGCACAATTGGTGGCTGACTAAATACTTTTCTGCCCCACTGTATGATCAATAACATCAAAGGCTGCATTGAAATCTAACAACACAGCTCCAACTATCATCGTATTATTCATTTCCTTTAGCCAATCATCAGTCATCGTAGTCAGTGCAGTGCAATTTGAGTGCCCTTCTCTATAAGCATGCTGAAAGTCAGTAGTTAACTTGTTCTCTGAAAAATAGCGTTGTATTTGGTCAAACACAATTTCCCCCATCAGTTTACTAAGAAAGGACAGAAAAGTGATTGGGCGGCTGTTAGAGCCAACAAATTGTGCTTTACTATTGTTGGGCAGTAGAATTACATTAGCTTACTTCCATGGCTGTGGACACACACACTTCTTTAGGATTTGGTTAAAGATATAGCAAATAAGGGTGGTAATAGTCTGCTACCATTCTCCAGTTTCCCATCAAGGTTGTGTATACCTGGTGGCTTATCATTATTGATAGATAGTACTAGTTTTTCCACCTCTCCCACACTAACTTGACAAAATTCAAAACAGCAATCCTTTCTCTTTCATTATTAGATATTTTATACAAAAATCTGATTGTTCACTGTTCAACATTGTCATTTTACTTCTGAGTTATTCCACTTTACTAGTGAAACAGACATTGAAATTATTGGCAATATCGAAAAGTTTTGTTATAAATGACCCATCCACTTCAATGAACGATGGCGATGAATTGGGTTTTCTGCCCATTTAAGGTACTCCAAAGTCTTGTTCCATTGTGTTTTATGTAATTTTTCTTGGTTTGGTAATATAATTTCTTCTTATTTTTGTTAAGTTTAGTCACAACATTTCTCAATTCATAGTACAGTATGTCAACCAATCATCTGAGCATCCTGACTTATTTGCCACCTCTTATTTGCATAATTTCATTGAACCACACAATTTTTCAATTCACCATCAATCCAGAGGGCGCTAAGAGTTCTGACAGTTCATTTCTTAACAATTGGCATTAATACTTGTACAAATATTTCCAGTGCTGCATCTGGATTCACTTCCTCATACACATCAGACCAACATACATTTATTTACATCTTCAACAAAAGAGTCCTGAGAAAACATTTTGTATGATCTCTTTTAAATTACTTTAGGCCCAACCTTTGGCACTTTGTCTTTCCTTGTTATTGCCACAATGTTATGGTCACGACAGCTAATGGGAACTGATATTACTTTGGAGCAAAGCTCGACAGCATTATTAAAGATATTATCAATACAAGTGGATGTCACAGATCCAACACTATTGGTATGCCCTCTAGTTGATTGAGTGATAACCTGGGTCATATTACAGGCATTAGTCACAGTTACAAGGTTCCTCTTGAGAGAACAGCTAGTTGCTAAACAGTCAATGTTCAGGTCACTCAGAAAATAGACCTCTCTGTTAACATCACACACACTATCAAGCATTGCACACATATTATCCAAGTACTGACTGTTAGCACTTAGCGGCTTATATCAACACCCCAAAATAAGAGGCTTTAGATGAGGCGGGTGAACTTGTAACCACAATACTTCAACAACATTAGAGATGAGATCTTCTCTAAGCTTTAAGGGAATATGGCTCTGAACCCAACATCACATATACACAAACTGACACTTTACAAGAGCCTGATTGGCTGACTATTAGCCAAAGAATGTTTTTAAAATGTTCACCTTCCCCATAGGCATTCCTGTCTTTCCTGTAGATGTTATGACCTTGTATTGCTATATCACAGGAATTATCTAAGTGAGTTTCAGAGATGGCCAGTATATGAATGTTATCCGATGTTAGTAAGTTATTGATTTCATTATCCTTGTTTCTAAGGCTACATACAGCATATTAATATGTGCTATTCTTAGCCCTTTCCTGGGTAGCTTATCGACATCATATATGAACATTTAAAAAACATTCTTTAGCTAATAGTCAGCCAATCAGGCTCTTGTAAGTGTCAGTTTTATGTATATGTGATGTTGGGTTGAAGCTACTGACCCGGAAGCCTGGCTCTCTCAGTCCTCCTAGGCTTTTGGGTGGGAGGGTGGACAATGAGCTTGTCGTAGCAGATGTAAGCAATGTCCTCACGCTCTCTGGCAGCTTTCATAGCTGGGATAAGTTATTTCTGCCTCTGGCGCACAGCTTCAGAGAAGTTCTCGTTGAGGAAGATGTTGGTTCCTCTCAAGTTCTTGGCTCTTTCCAGAACAGTCATCTTGTCCTTGAACCTAAGGGAACTTGACCTCTATCGGCCTGGGTCTGCCACTTGGGCTTGTCACAGGTTTTCCAGACCTATGGGCGTGGCTCCACCTCAATCTTTCTATGATCCATCTGCAGCTTTTCTTTGATCATTTTTTTTTACTTTCTTCTCAGACTCCGTCCAGGTCTCTTGTGGAGACTTTGGTATGCCATCCATAACAATGTTATTCCTCATGGATTTTCCCTCTAGATAGTCTGTTTTCCGAGTTAACTGTAATAATGATTTATAGACAGTGCTGATGTCATCTCTCGAGGACTTACTGTTTTGTTATCTTGCTGCTTTTTCATGACATCCACTTCTCCCTGGGATAACTGCAAACTGTTCTGAAGGCCTTGGACCTCTCTGGTCAGACATCCACCTCTCCCTGTAAGAACTGCAAACTGTTCTGAAGGCCTTGGACTACTCTGGTCAGACATCCATCTCTCCCTGGGAGAACTGCAAACTGTTCTGAAGGTCTTGGATCTCTCTGGTCAGACATCCACCTCTCCCTGGGAGAACTGCAAACTGTTCTGAAAGTCCTGGACCACTCTGGTCAGACAACCACCTCCCCCTGGGAGAACTGAAAACTGTTTTGAAGGCCTTGGACCACTCTGGTCAGACAACCACCTCCCCCTGGGAGAACTGAAAACTGTTTTGAAGGCCTTGGACCTCTCTGGTCAGATCGTACATTCTTTTGTCAGTTGAGTCCACCAGTATTTGGACAAAGCGCTTGAATCTATGTTCCTGTTGCTGTAACAATTGCTTGTAGACATCTTGTTGTTGATTTTAACTTTGGGCGGCATGATGGTAGCAACCTAGGCTAACGCTGGTACTCCGAGCAATTCCAGCCGGCACAGCTCGCAGGGCTGATGGAAACCACAATAAACAGCAGGGATTTAAACAGCTACAAGCCCAGCACAATCCGTGGTCCCAGCCACAAGGGCTAACCCTGTCACGGGCTGTGTTCAAACTATCCCAGACAGACAGACAGTAGCAGTGCCAGCAACATTTTAACATTATATACCGCAACATTTTTTGCCACAAAACCATCAGTATAGTTGAAAATACAATGGAAACCCACTTAACTTGTATTTTTTTGTTCGGCACACTAGAATTTAACCGGTAAGTTATTTTTATGTGCACTACATCATCACATACAGCTTTTTATTCGCAACAAGTCAATTTAATGAAACGCATCTCTGGTGGGAAAATGCGCATACTTTATTTATGCAGATTTTTGAATATTTGCATGAAAATCTGTTGCCAATTGGATGGAGACCTAGTTGGTGATGGATACCTAGATAGTGATGGAAACCTAGTTGGTGATGGAAACCTAGATAGTGATGGAAACCTAGTTGGTGATGGAAACCTAGGTAGTGATGGAAACCTAGTTGGTGATGGAGACCTAGTTGGTGATGGATACCTAGATAGTGATGGAAACCTAGTTGGTGATGGAAACCTAGATAGTGATGGAAACCTAGTTGGTGATGGAAACCTAGTTGGTGATGGAAACCTAGGTAGTGATGGAAACCTAGGTAGTGATGGAAACCTAGTTGGTGATGGAAACCTAGTTGGTGATGGAAACCTAGTTGGTGATGGAAACCTAGTTGGTGATGGAAACCTAGTTGGTGATGGAAACCTAGATAGTGATGGAAACCTAGTTGGTGATGGAAACCTAGTTGGTGATGGAAACCTAGTTGGTGATGGAAACCTAGATAGTGATGGAAACCTAAATAGTGATGGAAACCTAGCTAGTGATGGAAACCTAGTTGGTGATGGAAACCTAGTTGGTGATGGAAACCTAGTTGGTGATGGAAACCTAGTTGGTGATGGAAACCTAGATAGTGATGGAAACCTAGTTGGTGATGGAAACCTAGAGAGTGATGGAAACCTAGTTGGTGATGGAAACCTAGTTGGTGATGGAAACCTAGTTGGTGATGGAAACCTAGATAGTGATGGAAACCTAGTTGGTGATGGAAACCTAGTTGGTGATGGAAACCTAGTTGGTGATGGAAACCTAGATAGTGATGGATAACTAGATAGTGATGGAAACCTAGCTAGTGATGGAAACCTAGATAGTGATGGATAACTAGCTAGTGATGGATAACTAGATAGTGATGGAAACCTAGCTAGTGATGGAAACCTAGCTAGTGATGGATAACTAGATAGTGATGGAAACCTAGTTGGTGATGGAAACCTAAATAGTGATGGAAACCTAGTTGGTGATGGAAACCTAGTTGGTGATGGAAACCTAGTTGGTAATGGAAACCTAGATAGTGATGAAAACCTAGTTGGTGATGGAAACCTAGTTGGTGATGGAAACCTAGTTGGTGATGGAAACCTAGTTGGTGATGGAAACCTAGATAGTGATGGAAACCTAGCTAGTGATGGAGACCTAGATAGTGATGGATAACTAGATAGTGATGGAAACCTAGCTAGTGATGGAAACCTAGATAGTGATGGAAACCTAGTTGGTGATGGAAACCTAGCTAGTGATGGAAACCTAGCTAGTGATGGAAACCTAGCTAGTGATGGAAACCTAGATAGTGATGGAAACCTAGATAGTGATGGAAACCTAGATAGTGATGGATAACTAGATAGTGATGGAAACCTAGCTAGTGATGGAAACCTAGTTGGTGATGGAAACCTAGATAGTGATCTAGATAGTGATGGAAACCTAGATAGTGATGGAAACCTAGATAGTGATGGAAACCTAATTGGTGATGGAAACCTAATTGGTGATGGAAACCTAGTTGGTGATGGAAACCTAGTTGGTGATGGAAACCTAGATAGTGATGGATAACTAGATAGTGATGGAAACCTAGCTAGTGATGGAAACCTAGCTAGTGATGGAAACCTAGATAGTGATGGAAACCTAGATAGTGATGGAAACCTAGATAGTGATGGAAACCTAGTTGGTGATGGAAACCTAGATAGTGATGGAAACCTAGATAGTGATGGAAACCTAGATAGTGATGGAAACCTAGTTGGTGATGGAAACCTAGTTGGTGATGGAAACCTAGTTGGTGATGGAAACCTAGATAGTGATGGAAACCTAGATAGTGATGGAAACCTACTGATATGGAGAAATGAAAAAACAACACCCTCATTAAGGAAGCTTGATAAGGCGGAGGACAGCCCTATTTGATCCAGTAGTTTTGGCATATCGTGTTTGATACCACGGCTTTTCTCTACTGCAGCATTTGTTTGTCTGAGTCTGACATGTTTGTACTTATACTCAAGGATCCCAACTAAGACGCAGGGATACGAATTGCTCGCTTCGCATCTTAAAACAAATCTACCGTCAAACAGTATTTCAAGGGCACTCTAGATAAAGCTTCCTCACTTTCCTCCTGTCTTGAGTTTATCTAACAGAGAGAAAAGTGAGTGCCACGGCACAACGCATCAGCCAGCAAACTCAGTAAAAAAACAGCTGGGGAGCAGAGGAGGTGGGTCATGCGTTGTCGTGGCTTTCGTTTTGGTAGCCATGACAACCAGGTTAACCTATTTGTCGTGGTGGAAATAAGCAAACGGAAGGGAGAGTGATTACCCACACGGCTCTGGAAGGGGGAGTGATTATCCACACGGCTACGGAAGGGGGAGTGATTACCCACACGGCTACGGAAGGGGGAGTGATTACCCACACGGCTACGGAAGGGGGAGTGATTACCCACACGGCTACGGAAGGGGGAGTGATTACCCACAGGGCTACGGAAGGGGGAGTGATTACCCACACGGCTCTGGAAGGGGGAGTGATTACCCACACGGCTCTGGAAGGGGGAGTGATTACCCACACGGCTCTGGAAGGGGGAGTGATTACCCACACGGCTACGGAAGGGGGAGTGATTACCCACACGGCTCTGGAAGGGGGAGTGATTACCCACACGGCTCTGGAAGGGGGAGTGATTACCCACATGGCTACGGAAGGGGGAGTGATTACCCACACGGCTCTGGAAGGGGGAGTGATTACCCACACGGCTACGGAAGGGGGAGTGATTACCCACATGGCTACGGAAGGGGGAGTGATTACCCACATGGCTACGGAAGGGGGAGTGATTACCCACATGGCTAAGGGAAGGGGGAGTGATTACCCACATGGCTAAGGGAAGGGGGGGGGGGGTGATTACCCACACGGCTCTGGAAGGGGGAGTGATTACCCACATGGCTAAGGGAAGGGGGAGTGATTACCCACATGGCTATGTAGAACTACATTATTATTATTTGGCAGGTCAGGAGTTCCCATCAACTGGTACAGAAATGTAAAATCTGTGTAGCATACTGTGAAGTCATGACTGTATAGCATACTGTGATGTCATGACTGTGTAGCATACTGTGATGCCATGACTAACATACTGTGTAGCATACTGTGATGCCATGACTAACATACTGTGTAGCATACTGTGATGTCATGCCTGTGTAGCATTCTGTGTAGCATAATGTGATGTCATGACTGTGTAATATACTGTGTAACATTCTGTGATGTCATGACTGTGTAACATACTGTGTAGCATACTGTGATGTCATGACTGTGTAGCATACTGTGTAACATGCTGTGATGTCATGACTGTGTAGAATCCTGTGATGTCATGACTGTGTAACATACTGTGTAGCATCCTGTGATGTCATGACTGTGTAACATACTGTGTAGCAATAATGTGATGTAATAACTGTGTAGTATGACATCATCCCAGAACAGCTATGACAGATCTTTGCTTCTGTCATTTTTTCCAAAAAGGATTCCAGATAAAAATACAGCCCACTTTTTGAAAACGTTACCCCCCCTAATATCAACAAGGAACAAAGTAGATTAGGGTGACAGATTTATGGACTTCCCAGAGCCGAATAGATTAGTCTGTTTGCACACAGTCTGTTCAAACAGTACAACTTTCCCCCACATACGGAACAGAGCAGAGCTCAGCAATTATACCCTACTGTAGCTATAGTCAAATTTCTATACCGTTTATGTAAAAATACTTAGAATATTGCATATAGCACCTCTTTGTATTGGCAAGGTCATATCTGAGCCACTGGCATCGGCTCTGTATTCAGTAATATATTCCAGTTAGTAAGTGACTCTTGCCTGGGCTGTTGTTTCAATGGCTAGTGATGTTAGCATCACATAGAGAGGTGTGAGGGGTAGTTGTTGGGAAAAACAACTTGCACAACAACTAGGCTTCCATTTTCTTTTTTTCTTTTTCCTGTCAGTTTCCCCTTAGAAATGTGTGCTAAAACAACATATTAAGACAACCAGACTACATTTTAAGTATCTACGAGTCTTAGAAAAACTCTATATAAATCCAAAGTACATTACTTCCGTTAGGGCCTCTAGCATCTCTAATGGCATTCCAGCATATCCAAGACGTCTTAGATATCCTGGCTACGTTTCTAACCCAAGTATTCTCTCATCAGGAATGCTGAATGTACTAGTACACTGTATCAACTCATGTTTCAGAGCTGGCTTGGCTAATAGCTGCTCTGCTCTCTCTTTCGCGCGCTCTTCAACCGGGACTCGTAGCGTGACCTTGTGACCTTGTGTACAGCATGATGTCATTATGGGCCCGCTCTTGGGCAGGAAACGATGCGTTCTGCTGGAGAGGAAGAAAGAAAGGAGCCATGTTGTCGCTAATGGAGACTGGAATCTCCCAGGACGGTGCCGAAGCAATCTGGCATCTTAAATACCAGACAAGCTGGCGATTGGCCACAACACAGCGCTCGGAGCTCGTTCAGTCACAACTCATTTAATAAGAGTATCAAAGCAAGGCAAGCCGGTTGCCGGTCCCCCCCCCCCCGCCAAGGAACTGGTAAATCCGACACATGAGCCCCTTAATGATAATGGGACTGTCTGCCAGTCGACCGATGCCAATTTACAACACGTTGCTCTGTGGTTTGATTGTCTGCTCTGCTCGTTTGGTCCCATGATAGATCATTAGCTCTGATGACGCTCGACAGCTGAACAAAGTGCCAGATCTGACAATTTCAATAACAACATCATAACACATTATCAATATAGCCAAACAAAATATAGCTTTATCAATAGTTATAATCCTGTCATTTTAGCCTGGCGTGATTATTGGAGATATCACTTGACAAAACACTGTCACTTCCGATCCTCACACTTGTCTATATGACTACTGGCGTACTTTGCCCTGACTGAAGCCTAAATTTGATCTAACTGTTCAAAGATTTTCCTCTATTGTTTTAAAATTAGCACATTTTAATTCATGGTCTGAAAAAAAAAAAAAATGTTCAGAACCCCTGAATGTTAAACAGAATATCTGCTGGGCTCACGGTGCCCCGAGGGAGTTCCTGTAGTAGTCCTTGCTTTGGTAGATGAAGGACAAGCACCTCTGTGTGACTCCACAACATTACACTTTCTTGCTTGCTTTGCTTGTCTGGATATGCTGATTCGTGAATATGCAATGTGTTCTGTATCCTGTTGTAGCCCCCCCATCGTGAAATGAAATCTCAGCAGGGAATGCCAGGATAAAAGTCCAGCATCATGAGACGTTCTCCGCCTCCGATCAACACATGCGCATAGGAATGCTTCCCAAATGGCACCCTATTCCCTGTTTACTGCACTATATAGGGAATAGGGTGCCATTTTGGGATGCAATCATCAAATAGCAGCCCAGGTGTGAGATCAAAGCAAATCGCTTGGGCGCCCTCCCATCTTCTCATCTCCCCTCCCCTCTCCTCCTCTCCACTTCTCATCTCATCTCCCCTCCCCTCCCCTCTTCACTTCTCCCCTCCCATCTTCTCATCTCCCCTCCCCTCATCTCATCTCCCCTCTTCTCACCCCCCCTCTTCTAATCTCATCTCCCCTCTTCTCTTCTCCCCTCCCCTCTCCTCTCCTCCTCTCCACTTCTCATCTCATCTCTCCTCCCCTCTTCACTTCTCCCCTCCCATCTTCTCATCTCCCCTCTTCTCACCCCTCCTCTTCTAATCTCATCTCCCCTCTTCTCTTCTCCCCTCCCATCTTCTCATCTCCCCTCCCATCTTCTCATCTCCCCTCTCCTCTCCACTTCTCATCTCCCCTCCCCTCTTCACCCCTCCCATCTTCTCATCTCCCCTCCCCTCCCCTCCCCTCATCTCATCTCCCCTCTTCTCACCCCCCCTCTTCTCACCCCCCCTCTTCTAATCTCCCCTCCCATCTTCTCATCTCCCCTCCTCATCTCCCCGCCCATCTTGTTATCTCCCCTTTTCTCATCTCCCCTCCCCTCTTCTCACCCCCCCTCCCCTATTCTTATCTCATCTCCCTTCCCCTCTTCTCGTCTCCCTCCTCATCTCCCCGCCCATCTTCTCATCTCCCTTCCCCTCTTCTCATCTCCCTCCTCATCTCCCCTGCCATCTTCTTATCTCCCCTGCCTCCCTCACTCCATTTTCTCATCTCCCCTGCCATCTTCTTATCTCCCATCCTCTCATCTCCCCTCTCCATCTCCGCTCCCCTCCTCATCTCCCCTCCCCCCTCCTCATCTCCGCTCCCCCCTCCTCATCTCCGCTCCCCCCTCCTCATCTCCGCTCCCCCCTCCTCATCTCCGCTCCCCCCTCCTCATCTCCGCTCCCCCCTCCTCATCTCCGCTCCCCTCCTCATCTCCGCTCCCCTCCTCATCTCCGCTCCCCTCCTCATCTCCGCTCCCCTCCTCATCTTCCCCTTCATCCACCTACTCTACAGACAGGTTATGACACGTATTGGCTTCTTTACTCCAGTCGTTCCTCACCTTTCTCTCTCAGAAAGGTTAACAACGACATGTGTGAACGCGCAAACCAAACACCGTGATCAAAATGGCCACCTAGAACACAACCTAGATTTATGCAAATCTGCTGTGTTTAAATATTCCCCTGTGTTGTTGCCTTAGGAGCCGGGAGAGAGGAGATAGAACAATGGATTCAAAGGGAGTGAGCGAGCCACCGCTTCTAATAGCCTTGAACAAGGTGTGAGATGAGCTTAGCATTTCCATGGCAACGAGGAGCTTGGATGAGCCAATCCCCTGTCGTCGTCGGGTACAGTGCGCTCATAGCTACCTTCAACATTCTCACACCTACTGGCACACAAAGACACAGTGGTTAGGGAGAGAACAAGAGAACTCTGACTCATCTCCTAGATCTACAGTAGGGCAGAGAGCTAATGCTTTTGGAATGATAATGCCCTGGAACCAGACTTATTATACAGCACGGTCTCTGAGAGCTTAACAATTTTTTGCTTTCCCCGACTGATTCTTTTACACAGCCACCCCCCTCACATTGTCACACGGGTTTCTTCGCAGTAACAATTCCTCATGTCATTGCATTGGTATCCTTTCCCTCACCATCATCACTCTACCACAGACGGATTAGGACTTCCAGAGACATATTAGGACCGAATTAAGTCTTTCTTTCATAACAAACCGAAATTGAAAGGATCACTGCCACTACCTCACTTTAAAACCAAGGTGCATGAATTGATGAGCAAACCGAGGTAGAGAGGAGATTCATTAACACTTGGAGGATAAATGCAATAAAAAAATTAAAAATCTTCTTTATTGCAAAAAAGTAGAACCAAGACGTTTTGGCTTTTGGCCTTCTTCAGGGTTTTTACAGAAATAAGAAGGAATGAGGCTTTGAAACATTTCAAAATGGTCTCAGGGAACAATCACAAAGAATATGCAAGTAAAAACATGTGATTGGTTAAAACAGTTGTTGAAAGTTGCACTGACCAATGGAATACGAAAACACTAAAATAACATGAAATTATATAATATTGTTATTAATATTATATTAATATATTGTTCTACTTTTTGCAGTACAAACAGAGAGAGAATACAGCATAAATAGTTGTTGTGCTGTAGAAAACAGTGCTATTGCTGTAGAAAACGGCGGTGTTGCTGTAGATAACTATGGCATTGCTGTAGAAAACAGTGGCATTGCTGTAGAAAACAGTGGCATTGCTGTAGAAAACAGTGGTATTGCTGTAGAAAACAGTGGCATTTCTGTAGAAAACAGTGGTATTGCTGTAGAAAACAGTGGTATTGCTGTAGAAAACAGTGGTATTGCTGTAGAAAACAGTGGTATTGCTGTAGAAAACTATGGTATTGCTGTAGAAAACTATGGTATTGCTGTACAAAACGGCGGTATTGCTGAATAAAACGATGGTATTGCTGAATAAAACGATGGTATTGCTGTAGAAAACAGGGGGTATTGCTGTAGAAAACTATGGTATTGCTGTAGAAACCGTCCTAGAAGAGAGTGCTTTGCTGTGTTATGTGTCAGCTCTAAGAGAGGTCATCTAGAAAATACTGGCCCAAATGGAACTCTATTCCCTTTATAGTGCACTACTTTACACTACAGCCCTGGTCAAAAGTAGTGCACTATAATGGGAATAGGAGTGCCATTTGGGATGCATGCAGAGTCTCATTATGCTGTAAATGATTTCTTATTCTCCATGCTAACTCACCCTGATCCAGAACTTCCTCCTCCTCGCGCTTGGGTTGCAGCAGCGCCATGTCATCTTGATGTTCTTTGAGGGAAGAAGCACAGTTAAGTCTCCTCTCAAAATGCAACCAGAGCCACAATGGAGAGATCTTTTATAAGTACAACCTGGTTTCTGCTAAATCTGTTCAATGGTCGTTTCGAGTCATAATATTTTACCCAAACAAGTGGCAGGGCTGCATTTTTGGCTGAAAAACAAATCCCAGCCTGTAGCTTTAAAGACTCATTGAAAGGACTGAGTCTGACCCAAACAAACTAAGATATCTCAGTTTATATACACTTCTATTGGAATTTATATCTCAGTTTATATACAATACTGCTGGGATTTATATCTCAGTTTATATACAATACTGCTGGGATTTATATCTCAGTTCATATACAATAGTATTGGGATTTATATCTCAGTTCATATACAATACTGTTGGGATTTATATCTCAGTTTATATACAATACTGTTGGGATTTATATCTCAGTTTATATACAATAGTATTGGATTTATATCTCAGTTTATATACAATACTGTTGGGATTTATATCTCAGTTTATATACAATACTATTGGGGTTTACTGATAACATAGCCAACGTTTCCACCAGTAAAATCAACATTTAACCTGTTGAGGAGCCATATTCCTGTACTTGACGAGATATAAGGTTTGACTACCTGAGGTAGCTGGGGCACCAGCAGAGTGCATCATGTGGTGCATCATCATCTCTGGAGGAACCGTGATGGGCACGTTGGCCTCGGGTGGAATGTTCTGGAACAGCTCCTTGGAGCCGTCCTCCATGCACTCCTGGAAGGGCGCTGCGTGTCTGCTCTCCATGTAGTACATCATGTAGAAGTTGCACATCTCGTCATTAGAGGTACCTCTGTGGAAGAAGGGCGTGTCAACGAGACAAAATGGCGGCGGAGTCAAGAGCCATTTTTTCCCCCAGTACATAAAATAGTACATATCATACAGTGGGAATGTTTGTTGTGATGTTGTGCCTCGTCAACAATCACCAAGGCTCAGAGGTTCACATGACTGAGGTTGACTGAAGTCAACGTGGAGAGGGGGGGGAACACACACTGAAAACAAAACACACCTGCTTGATTCAATCCCCCATAAGGCCACAACCACTCTGCATGGACGCTCTCCAGCCTGGCAGTAATTTCTTTTAATATCTCATTTTAATTAGTGAGCTAAAACAATCAGCTTTACAAGGTGCCTCTCTTCTTTAGCTTTTTTCCCTCTTGGAAGCCATTTTAATCATGTCTCTGTCCGAGGAGGGGGAGGAGGGTGCACGGGGGCGAGAGGTTTCCTGAGAGATACGTCAATGCACACTCCGCCACTGCTGCCGTCGCACACACTCGCCCTCTCTCCCTCGCCATGGCAACAGTAATGACGCAGCAGACACGCAAACAGACAGTCAACACACACACACACACTCACACACATAAGAGGGATCACTCGAACAGGAAATCATGAAAAATGCAGGTTCCCAGGAGACATGTGGGAACAGGCAGTCTCTCTGTGCTTGATGCTTCTTCCCTCCTCAGAGCACACATGCTCCCCCAGCCCCTGACAAACGTACATGGTACATCAGGCAGCCAGCGACCAGGGAGAGGAGACGGAAGAGAAGATATAGGAGTAGAGGAGAGGGGATAGATAGATAAAGGATAGAGCACTGGCTCAGTGGGGAAGCAGGCAGAAAGTCCCTGCTGCCTGTCACACAGTCCAGTGATGTATAGCTCAGAACCCAACACCATGCAAACACGATGGTGGCAGATTCAAGGAGACGGCTCTGAGGCGGGCAAACAAGGCCACTCAGGCAACTCGCTCCCATGCAGCCTATACAGTACCGTGATACTCCTCTAACAACAAACCATTCAGTCTACAGGGGGGATAAGAAAAATGGGTGCTGTTAAATGACTTAGGAGCTACAGAGTCTGAGTGGGAGGTACTTTAATTACAGGGAAGAGAAACATTGTTGATAAAAACAAAGCTGTTAAATAAAGAGGAGCGGAAGGGAACTCACCCGATATATGTTTTGGTGGTCCTTCCTTCCCCGGTGAAGACACATCGAGCAGCAAGTGTGTCTCCGTACTTCACGTTGATTCCCTTGGTGGCAGGATAGAATGCCTATGGTGTATAAATATGGGTTAGACAACAAATCAACAGGACGCTGCAAACCTAATTTCTTTAACAGTGTTGTGATTACCAGGTGCATCCCTAAAAGCACTGGAGTCACTGTGACATGAAGAGAAATGACAGAAAAGCTCTGGTTATATGTGACTGATCGGCTCGATCTTATGTAGCAACATTTAAAATTGTTTTTTTTACATTGGATAAAAGTAGAGACTCAAGAGCTAGAAAATTGTATAGCATACACTGCAGTTGAGCAACAACGGGAAAGTAATTCTACTTTGAAAGTTAATAAACTTGTAACCCCACTTTTAAGAAAATGGTTTTGGTATACCTACTGGAGAGCTCCTCTTTGTCTACACCCATTCAGCAAAAGTTCACACCCTCTTAAGCCTTAGCCCCACCCATCTCTTTAAGGATTCACATGTGAGGCCATGTGCTAAACAGAGTGAGTAGTGTAGTAAACAACCAAAGATTTCAAGACTAAAGTCTGGTTTATACTACGTCTGTTGACATGTCTGTAGACAGTTGTCTCACTGACATCATGAACATTTTATTGTCATCCGACATCAAACTTGTCGTTGTCGTTATGAAAAAGTCTTAAATACAAAAATGACAGGCTGCATGAAATCTGCAGCCTGGTGGTCCAAAATAGCATAACTGGTGTATCTTAACACCAATAAGCCCATCCTTTTAAAATTGATTTAGTATATGTCAATCTAGCAAACCAGGCAACTAAAATAATTTATTCTAAACCATGTTTTGGTTTGTTTCTAGCTTGTTAGCAAGTTAATGTTAAGTTAGCTGGCTAGTCAGTTCAAGTGCTTCTACACCTGCATTGCTTGCTGTTTGGGGTTTTAGGCTGGGTTTCTGTACAGCACTTTGAGATATCAGCTGATGTACGAAGGGCTATATAAATACATTTGATTTGATTTGAAATAATGACCACATCATATTGCTGACAAACGTCTTCAGCTAATTTGCATTCATTATTATAGGAAAATAAACTCACAACAAGAGTTAATGGCGAGCTAATTACAGAAAATAGCTTACGTTAGTGAGTGTGATGAAATAAAAGCAGGGCATTCTACCTGAGAATTTAAGAACTTGGACACGGTCTCTTGGCCAAACGTTATATCCTGTAAGTTATATACAGTTGAAGTCGGGAAGTTTACATACACCTTAGCCAAATACTTTTAAACTCAAGTTTTTCACAATTCCTGACATTTAATCCCAGTAAAAATTCCCTGTCTTAGATCAGTTAAAGATCCTCACTTTATTTTAAGAATGTGAAATGTCAGAATTATAGTAGAAAGAATGATTTATTTCAGCTATTATTTCTTTCATCACATTCCCAGTGGATCAGAAGTTTACATACACTCAGTAAGTATTCGGTAGCATTGCCTTTAAATTGTTTAGCTTGGGTCAATGGTTTCATGGAAGCCTTCCACAAGCTTCCCACATTAAGTTGGGTGAATTTTGGTCCATTCCTCCTGACAAAGCTGGTGTAACTGAGTCAGGTTTGTAGGCCTCCTTGCTCGCACATGCCTTTTCAGTTCTGCCCACAAATTCTCTATAAGTTTGAGGTCAGGGCTTTGTGATGGCCACTCCAATACCTTGACTTTGTTGTCCTTAAGCCATTTAGCCACAACTTTGGAAGTATGCTTGAGGTCATTGTCCATTTGGAAGACCCATTTGCGACCAAGCTTTAACTTCCTGACTCATGTCTTGAGATGTTGCTTCAATATAACCACATCATTTTCCTAGCTCATGATGCCATCTCTTTTGTGAAGTGCACCAGTCCCTCCTGCAGCAAAGCACCCTCACAACATGATGCTGCCACCCCCGTACTTCACAGTTGGGATGGTGTTCTTCGGCTTGGAAAGACTCCCCTTTTACCTCAAAACATAACGATGGTCATTATGGCCAAACAGTTCTATTTTTGTTTCATCATACCAGAGGACATTTCTCCAAAAAGTACGAGCTTTGTCCCCATGTGCAGTTGCAAACCGTAGTCTGGCTTTTTTTATGGCGGTTTTGGAGCAGTGGCTTCTTCCTTGCGGAGTGGTCTTTCAGGTTATGTCGAATGGATATAGATACTTTTGTACCTGTTTCCTCCAGCATCTTCACAAGGTCCTTGGATGTTGTTCTGGGATTGATTTGCACTTTTCGCACCAAAGTACGTTCATCTCTAGGAGACAGAAGGCGTCTCCTTCCTGAGCGGTATGACGGCTGCGTGGTCCCATGGTGTGTATACTTGCGTTCTATTGTTTGTACAGATGAACGTGGTACCTTCAGGCATTTGGAAATTGTTCCCAAGGATAAACCAGACTTGTGGAGATCTAGAATTTTTTTCTGAGGTCTTGGCTGATTTCTTTTGATTTTCCCATGATGTCAAGCCAAGAGGCACTGAGTTTGAAGGTAGGCCTTGAAATACATCCACAGCTACACCTCCAATTGACTCAAATGATGTCAATTAGCCTATCAGAAGCTTCTAAAGCCATGACATAATTTTCTGGAACTTTCCAAGCTGTTTAAAGGCACAGTCAACTTAGTGTATGTAAACTTCTGACCCACTGGAATTGTGATACAGTGAATTATAAGTGAAATAATCTGTCTGTAAACAATCGCTGGGAAAATGACTTGTGTCATGCACAAAGTAGACGTCCTAACCGACTTGCCAAAACTATAGTTTGTTAACAAGAAATTTGTGGAGTGGTTGAAAAACTGAGTTTTAATGACTCCAGCATATGTGTATGTAAACTTCCGACTTCAACTGTACCAGGGGTTTTTCTTTAGGTTTTCTTTATGTTTACAAATTTCTACATTGTTGAATAATAGTGAAGACAACAAAACTGAAATAACACAAATGGAATCATGTAGTAACCAAAAAAGTGTCAAACAAATCAAAATATATTTTATATTTGAGATTCTTCAAAGTAGCCACCCTTTGCATTAATGACAGCTTTGCACACTCTTGGCATTCTCTTAACCAGCTACATGAGGTAGTCACCTGGAATGCATTTCAATTAACAGGTGTGACTTGTTAAAAGTTAATTTGTTGAATTTCTTTCCTTCTTAATGCATTTGAGCCAATCAGTTGTGTTGTGACATGGTAGGGAGAGTATACAGAAGATGGTCTTTTACCAAATAGGGCTAAGTCCATACTATGACAAGAATAGCTCAAATAAGCAAAGAGAATGTCCATCATGACTTTAAGACATGAATACAGACAATTTAAGTCACAAATAGTGCGGTCTCAAAAACCATCAAGCTCTATGATGAAACTGGCTCTCATAAGGACCGCCACAGGAAAGGAAGACCCAGAGTTTCCTCTGGTGCAGAGGACAAGTTCATTAGAGTACCAGTACCTCAGATTGCAGACCAAATAAATGCTTCACAGAGTTCAAGTTATAGACACATCTCGACATCAACTGTTCAGAGTAGACTGTGTGAATCCGACCTTCATGGTCAAATTGCTGCAAAGAAACCACTACTAAAGGACACAAATAATAAGAAGAGAGTTGCTTGGGCCAAGAAACATGAGCAATGGACATTAGATCGGTGGAAATCTGTCCTTTGGTCTGATGAGTCCAAATTTGAGATTTTTGGTTCCAACCGCTGTGTCTTTGTGAGACGCAGAGTAGATGAACGGATGATCTCCGAATGTGTGGCTCCCACCGTGAAGCATGCAGGAGGTGGTGTGATGGTGCTTTGCTGGTGACACTGTCAGTGATATATTTCGAATTCAAGGCACACTTAACCAGCATGGCTACCACAGCATTCTGCTGCGATATGCCATCCCATCTGGTTTGCGCTTAGTGGGACAAAAATGTGTTTTTCAACAGGACAAGGACCCAACACACCCCCAGGCTGTGTAAGGGCTATTTTACCAAGAAGGAGAGTGATGGAGAGCTGCATCAGATGGCCTGGCCTCCACAATCACCCGACCTCAACCCAATTGAGATGGTTTGGGATGAGTTGGACCGCAGCGTGAAGGAAAAGCAGCCAACAAGCACTCAGCATATGTGGGAACTCCTTCAAGAGTGTTGGAAAAGCATTCCTCATGAAGCTGGTTGACAGAATGCCAAGAGTGTGCAAAGCTGTCAATCAAGGCAAAGGGTGACTACTTTGAAGAATCTAAAATATAAACTATATTTTCATTTGTTTAACACTTTTTTGGTTACTACATGATTCCATATTTGATGTCTTGACTATTATTCTACAATGTAGAAAATTGTTAAAAAAATTAAGAAAAACCGTTGAACGTTTGACTGGTACTGTACAAACCACCCTACTAAAATAGTTACATAAAAGCATAATATGACTTAATATGACTAGTACTTCTCCAGTTACAGAGATACAACATGAACCAATGGAGCCAGAGCAATAAGAGATATACTGATACATCTCCAACGCTATAAATACTTTGGGGTTAAGCAATGTGCTGCATGCATCCTGTTTGGAAAATAAGTGGGAGTGCCGCTTGAAACACAGTCTATTCAAGGATTTAAACAATATCAAATTGAAGCCGGAGGTCAGAAGCCAACTTAACACGAACAACAAAACCCACCATTATTCAGAACGAATATATTCACAGCTTCAGAGATATGGGAGTCATTAAGAGTGACTATTACACGACAACGATGTTCAGCCATGGTTATCTAAATGTGCTCTTTGCTTATCTCCCCCCCCCCCCCTGATTTCCACTGGAGGAACACACTAGAATACTAGTTCCCACATTGCTCCCTAATAACCTACTGACAGCTTGGTGTGTGACATGTAAACTGCACTCCATTACTCTCCCAAATATCTTACAATCCATACACAACAAGGTTACAGGCCTCCAGTTGCGTTACCACTATTGGCCAAGCTGCAATGTCAAAATAGGCTCATAAAAAAGGTATGAAAACAAAACTGTGCTTTTTCAAAATCTTAATTTAAGGTCAGGGTTAGGATAATGTTAGCAGAGAGGTTAAGCTTAGAGTTATGTTTAAAATCTGATTTTAAGAAGAGAACTTTTAGAACTAGGCGGAGCTTCCGACTTTTCAATTTGACCAGATAGTAGCAACCCTCCAGTTGGCTCAAAACTGGACAGCTCTACAGGGTGAATGAGGAGAGGAACCGCGGCCAATCCGACACGCACTTGGCCATGCTTTTGTCGGTTTCTTCGTGTCCTTCCTTAAGTGGCATTTTGAAAGTCTCGACCCTCTGTGACAGCTTCGTGTCAGGAGCTGTGAGATATGACAGTGAGATAAAAGCACTTGGACTAAAGGGCACTGGGAGCATGTGGGGGGGCGGAGAGCATGGTCATTAGGATGCATAAGCCTGACATGGAGGATAAGACTGGAGCAGGGACACTGTCATTGTTAAAGTCGGGAGGCCAGCTCCGGGGCATAGATGTGGAAAATAGCTATTTTTAGGCTGAGTTCCAAATGGCACCCTATTTCCTATAAAGTGCACTACTTAGTGCACTTAAATAATACATATTTAAATTTATTTTGTACTTTTCTTTCTCTTCACATTTTCAAACTGTCCATTTATATTTTCCAACGGGGCTATACATTTGGGTGAGGTTTTTTTCCCTCGCCTGAGTAGCCTCGTTTCACTGTCAAAAATCAAATTAAACCATCTTGTGTTCAGCGAAATAACAACACAATGTCAAATACAGGTAGCCTAGTCAAATAGTTAACATCCAATCACATTAACCGTTACTCTCTCGCAGGAATTCCACCAACGGTCCGTATGTAGCCAAACGTAGCTGCTGCTCATGTTGGTAGCTGCTGCTCATGACTCCCTTTGCAACCACGTACCTACGTTACAGTGGATTCTCGGAGGTCACTAGCATGAAAACTAAATACAGGCACAGACTGTGTGTGGAAAATGATTTAACACTGAGACGCTCTCCAATACAACCGAACATTGCAGAGTTACGTGCATCCTTTCAAGCACAGCCTTCTCATTAACCTGTGTGGAATTATTCACAATTTTCGATTAACAAATAAAGTTTTATATGTAAGATGTCTAAATAAAGAGCAACATTATTGATTATTATTATATTATTATTTGTGTCCTGGTCCTATAAGAGCTCTTTGTCACTTCCCATGAGCCGGGTTGTGTCACGTGGGTGTGATTTGAGGTGGGTATTCTATGTTCTTTAGTTCTATTATTTGTATTTCTATGTTTTGGCCGGGTAGGGTTCTCAAATCAGGGACAGCTGTCTATCGTTGTCTCTGATTGAGAACCATACTTAGGTAGCCCTTTTTCCCACCTGTCTTTGTGGGAGGTTGACTTTTGTTAGTGGCACTTAGCCCTGTAAGCTTCACGGTTGTTTTTCTTCGTTTGTTGTTTTGTTGGCGTATTTTTCTAAAATAAAAGGAATATGTACGCTCACCACGCTGCACCTTGGTCCACTTCCAGCAACGGCCGTGACAGGTTGTGACAAAAACTCACACTCATTTTTATGTTTAATAAATATATTGTATAGTCTGTGTGTGGCAGGCTTACAATGATAGCAAAAAACAACATTTGAGAGTGCGCTGACCCTGGTGCTAGAGGGGGTACGCAGCTGGAGGTTGAATGTTTGAAGGGGTACGGGACTAGAAGTTTAGGAACCACTGGACTAGATGATAGGTCATCAATAACAGGGTATGGTAGATTGGACTAGATGGATATAAATAGATGGGGGAATGTAAATTGTGTCATACTCAGTGAGGGTCAAACTAATGAAGGGTAAAATAGGGTATTGAGATTGTAGTTAGTATGGGCATAGACTCAAAATACACAATTATCAAAAAAATCAGTGCAGAACAGAAAGCCTGTCAAAATACAGATCACTGAGAATAAAAAAAAGTTGTATTCTCAAACATGTACCTACACAATTTTCTTTTAAACATAATTCCTTTTGAAGCTTTATTGACTTAAGCAGCAACTGTACGGGTCAATTCTGGTGTGTAGAGACAATTTCCCTTCAATGATCATCATTACAGTAGATGATTGTGTACTGTACTAAACTTTGGTGCTACATTTGTTCAATCTGCAAGAGCAAGCTAAACCTGATTTGGGGAAGCTCACTGCAACCACAACTTTCTAACCATGGGTCGATTTGAATAAAACCACTATTTTAAAAAATCCAGCAACCAAGATAACACATGAATACGATGAATTTGAATGAATCCCAAATGTGAAGTGAGTGGACAGTCCAAGGCAGAAAATAGATAATGTGTTTGACTTTTCCCAAAAATCTGGTTAGCCGGTTTGATTGAACAGAGCCTCTAATCTATAGTCCAATTTGAATTCCATTTTTTTTCGTTTTTTTTCTGTGAGCTCAATGCATACATAGCACAGTTTCTCTAGAGATAAATCAGATCCAGTCTGAACTGTACAATGTAGTAGGTAGTTGTAGTTTCCGACAGGCCAATATTCTACATAGTTTAGTGCACAAAACCTGGTAATTAACTACAATGACCATAATTCATCGTGCATCTACTTGTCCGGTCTGTGTTTCTTTTACGACTGCTACAGGAGAGAGAACGCAGAATCGTGAGGTTATATGGAGAGCAGCTGTTGCTTCGTGAGGTATCTCTACCTGAAAATACATGATCTAAATGATTGGTAGTTGGTATTCAGCAGTCATAAGAGTATGTCTTATTTACTTTGAACAACTACTAAAATAGTGATGTTGTCAGACAACATAGGCAGCAGCTCTATAGAGATGAGATGATGACTTGGAATGAAATAATAAAGTCATCAAATAAAACAAATGTAATATACACAACAACTGAAATATTTAATTAAAGTAATGTGAATAAATGTTGGTTAATAAGCAGTAATGGGCAGTCACTACCATCATAGGACTTTTACTAATTGTTTTATTCTGTGTTGTTACAGAACTCAACCCACATAATGCATTGTGCATTTCATGTTAAAAATAAATAATCAAAACCAAAATCCAAAACAGAAACTGACCTCAAAAAGCATTAATCGCTCAGCACTTCTAATCTCTAACAGAACCTCAGCTAGCCTAGCCTGGGTACCAGTCTTTGTGCTATCCTGCCACTCCCTGCAACTCTGTGTCATGCCAAAGACTGGTACACAGCGCCAGCACAACCTGTAGCCCAAGTCCAGAGGGGAGTCCTAACAAACCAGATGGAATCAACCATCCAAAAAGTCATTATCATGTGGCCACACAACCATCCGTGAAGTCATTATCAGTGTGGCTACATGACCATCCATAAAGTCATTATCAGTGTGGCCACACAAACATCCATAAAGTCATTATCAGTGTGGCCACACAAACATCCATAAAGTCATTATCAGTGTGGCCACACAAACATCCATAAAGTCATTATCAGTTTGGCTACACAAACATCCATAAAGTCATTATCAGTGTGGCTACACAACCATCCATAAAGTCATTATCGTGTGGCTACACAAACATCCATAAAGTCATTATCGGTGTGGCTACACAAACATCCATAAAGTCATTATCGTGTGGCTACACACCCGTCCATAAAGTCATTATCGGTGTGGCTACACAAACATCCATAAAGTCATTATCAGTGTGGCTACACAACCGTCCATAAAGTCATTATCGTGTGGCTACACAAACATCCATAAAGTCATTATCGGTGTGGCTACACAAACATCCATAAAGTCATTATCGTGTGGCTACACACCCGTCCATAAAGTCATTATCGGTGTGGCTACACAAACATCCATAAAGTCATTATCAGTGTGGCTACACAACCGTCCATAAAGTCATTATCGGTGTGGCTACACAAACATCCATAAAGTCATTATCAGTGTGGCTACACAAACATCCATAAAGTCATTATCAGTGTGGCTACACAAACATCCATAAAGTCATTATCAGTGTGGCTACACAACCGTCCAAAAAGTCATTATCGGTGTGGCTACACAAACATCCATAAAGTCATTATCGTGTGGCTACACAACCGTCCATAAAGTCATTATCGGTGTGGCTACACAAACATCCATAAAGTCATTATCGTGTGGCTACACAACCGTCCATAAAGTCATTATCGGTGTGGCTACACAAACATCCATAAAGTCATTATCAGTGTGGCTACACAAACATCCATAAAGTCATTATCAGTGTGGCTACACAACCATCCATAAAGTCATTATCGTGTGGCTACACAAACATCCATAAAGTCATTATCGGTGTGGCTACACAAACATCCATAAAGTCATTATCGTGTGGCTACACACCCGTCCATAAAGTCATTATCGGTGTGGCTACACAAACATCCATAAAGTCATTATCAGTGTGGCTACACAACCGTCCATAAAGTCATTATCGGTGTGGCTACACAAACATCCATAAAGTCATTATCAGTGTGGCTACACAAACATCCATAAAGTCATTATCAGTGTGGCTACACAAACATCCATAAAGTCATTATCAGTGTGGCTACACAACCGTCCAAAAAGTCATTATCGGTGTGGCTACACAAACATCCATAAAGTCATTATCGTGTGGCTACACAACCGTCCATAAAGTCATTATCGGTGTGGCTACACAAACATCCATAAAGTCATTATCGTGTGGCTACACAACCGTCCATAAAGTCATTATCGGTGTGGCTACACAAACATCCATAAAGTCATTATCAGTGTGGCTACACAAACATCCATAAAGTCATTATCAGTGTGGCTACACAACCATCCATAAAGTCATTATCGTGTGGCTACACAACCATCCATAAAGTCATTATCGTGTGGCTATACAAACATCCATAAAGTCATTATTGTGTGGCTACACAACCGTCCATAAAGTCATTATCGGTGTGGCTACACAAACATCCATAAAGTCATTATCAGTGTGGCTACACAACCGTCCATAAAGTCATTATCAGTGTGGCTGCACAACCATCCATGAAGTCATTATCACTGTGGCTACACAACCATCCATGAAGTCATTATCACTGTGGCTACACACTACACAACCAACATTGCAGGCAGCATCCCAAGACCTTCAAAGCGATGCGCTAAACTAATCGGAGGGAGATATCGATACATTGCGCTAACGCCTAAGCCCCCCAAATCCAGGGGGATTCCTTAGCATTGTCGAGTGGGCTGGAGCGTCTTTGGCTCATGAAGTGTTGGAGTGACAGCGCGGGCAGCAAGGGACAAAAGCCCTCTGTGTTTCTAATCTGTCTAATGTTCTGACGCGTTAAAGGCAGCACTGAGCTGTCCCAGCCCCCTGCGAGGCAGTCTGGAACAGTCTGAGCACACACACACACCCGTGCACACACACATACACGCACACACACACACACACAGAGAGGAAGGGAGGGAGGGAGGGAGGGAGGGAGGGAGGGAGGGAGGGAGGGAGGGAGGGAGGGAGGGAGGGAGGGAGGGAGGGAGGATTTCTTCTGTTGTTTTGTTTACCAAACGCGCTAACCAAAGTAGCTAATTGGACATAAATAACGGACATTATCGAACAAATCAAGCATTTATTGTGGACCTGGGATTCCTAGGACTGCATTCTGATGAAGTTCATCAAAGGTAAGGAAACATTTATCATGTATTTTCTGGTTTCTGTTGACTCCAAAATGGCGGCTAATTTTATTATATTTCTGAGCGCCGTCTCAGATTATTGCATGGGTTGCTTTTTCCGTAAAGTTTTTTTGAAATCTGACACAGCGGTTGCATTAATTAAGAAACACAAGCTGCTTTAACGAAATTAAAAACAATAGCAGCATTGAGTTTAATAGTAAAACAACAGTCTAGCTATGTATTTCTCTCTGTCCCCGAATTAAAAAATATCTTGGTCGATCAAAAGTCATCTGTTCTTTCAATCAATTGGTCGAAAATATTAAAACATGTATTTTTTCATATATAAATACACCCTGTTTGAATAAAATGAACTATATGTAGGCTACTGAGCTTGTCTGATGCTTTAAGCACTGTGATTATAAAACAAAGCCACACAAATTACTAAAGAGTGAGCCAGAGATCAATATAGCCTAACCAGAAGAAGAAATAAATGGTATATCTAAATGAAAATGATACAAATCTAAAAGTAACTTCTATTGCCAATATGTTAAAATTGCCGACATAAAGCCAACAAATAAAAACATTGCAGCATGCGGGTAGAAAATTTACTGCAATTTTATGCATTTTGCCATGGCTAATGCGCCCATTTTGCCCAAACATAATAACAAATTCAATACAGCAAAATTCATTGTTTTGATCATTATCAATTCTCCCTGACTGTCTAGATTTTATTTTGGAGTTTGTTTATTCTCTAAGATTATAACATAAAAAATAATAGAGCTACATTAACTTTTCTACATATCTGGTTTAAGTTTAGATTAGCTTTTTTTAGATAAGCGTTTTTCCAGCTTTTTTTTTTTAATACACTGTTTGGACCACAATGACAGAGAAATCCCTGCAATAATATCTGATGCACTTGTTCACTACTCCCCACAAGTCTTAAGACATTGGATTGGTGAAGGCATGGGCTAGTGGGAGTTTCCACCATATTTCTCATACCAGTCATTTCCTTTGAAATCAGTGAAGGGACATGAACAAGTGCACACTTTTGGAGGGAGCAGAGATAACTGTGACATGGCCAGACACCTACCTGTGGTAACTGAGGAGTCTGTCGTCCAATCAGAGTCCACTTCCCGTCTCGAATCCTGTAACCACTGACAACTTGTCCTGGGATAGGAGACGGCAAAACCAATTAGGAATCAATTCAGATTACTTCAGTAGAAAACAAATGACCTAAACAAAATCGGTATTTTACTGTATGTCATAGAATCAGTGTTTTCGCGATATATGCAGGTAAAAATGCTTGATTTTGATGCAGCAATTCTGGCATTTGCATGACAATTTGCTAATAAATTAGTCAGATTTCTCATAAAATAAGAAACGTATGAAATCTGCTGCTTACCAAGCTTGTGTGTGTGGGTTCTGAAGGCAAACGGGTATATGGGATATGAGTTATAAGTGCAAGCCACGTCTGCGTTTGTAACTGTGGAAGGAATCAAAAACACACAGATGAATAGGCCAGATGACTAATCTGAAATGGTCTATTCAACAACTGCATCAGCATACAGAAAATACACATACACTAAATATACAAAAGTATGTGGACACCCCTTTAAATTAGTGGATGTGGCTATTTCAACCACACCCATTGCTGACAGGTGTATAAAATCGAGCACACAGCCATGCAATCTCCATAGACAAACATTGGCAGTAAAATGGCCTAACTGAAGAGATCAGTGACTTTCAACCTGGCACCGTCATAGGATGCCAACTTTCCAACAAGTCAGTTCGTCAAATTACGGCTGTGCTAGAGCTGACCCCGGTCAACTGTAAGTGCTGGTATTGTGAAGTGGAAACGTCTAGGAGCAACAACGGCTCAGTCGCGAAGTGGTAGGCCACACAAGCTCACAGAACGAGACCGCCCAGTCTTGAAGTGCGTAGCGCGTAAAAATCGTCTGTCTTTGGTTGCAACACTTACTACCTAGTTCCAAACTGCCTCTGGAAGCAACGTCAGCACAAAAACTGTTTGTTGAGTGCTTCATGAAATGGGTTTCCATGCCCGAGCAACCGCACACAAGCCTAAGATCACCATGTGCAATGCCAAGCGTCGGCTGGAGTGGTGTAAAGCTCCCCGTCATTGGACTCTGGAGCAGTGGAAACTCGTTCTCTGGAGTGATGAATCAAGCATCACCATCTGGCAGTCCAACGGACGAATTTGGGTTTGGCAATGTCAGGAGAAAGCTAACTGCCCCAATGCATAGTGCCAACTGTACATTTTGGTGGAGGAGGAATAATGGTCTGATGAGAAGGGAAATCTTAACGCTACAGCATACAATGCCATTCTAAACGATTATGTGCTTTCAACTTGGTGGCAACAGTTTGGGGAAGGCCCTTTCCTGTTTCAGCATGACCCATACCCCCGTGCACAAAGCGAGGTCCATACAAAATTGGTTTGTTGAGATCAGTGTGGAAGAACTTGACTGGACTGCACAGAGCCCTGACCTCAATCTCATCGAACACCTTTGGGATGATATGGAACACCGACTGCGAGCCAGGCCTAATCGCCCAACATCAGCGCCAGAACTCACTAATGCTCGTGGCTGAATGGAAGTAAGCCCACGATGCAATGTTCTAACATCTAGTGGAAAGCCTTCCTAGAAGAGTTGAGGCTGTTATAGCACCAAAGGGGGGACCAACTCCATATTAATGCCCATGATTTTGGAATGAGATGTCCGACGAGCAGGTGTCCACATACTTTTGGTCATGTAGTATATTTGAAGGGCAGCTTAGCAAATCAAATCAAATCAAATGTTATTTGTCACTTGCGCCGAATACAACAGGTGTAGACGTTACCGTGAAATGCTTACTTACAAGCCCCTTAACCAACAATGCAGTTCAAGAAAGAGTTAAGAAAATATTTACCAAATAAACAAAAGTTTTAAAAAATTATAAAAGTAACACAATAAAATAACAATAACGAGGCTATATACAGAGGGTACCGGTACCAAGTCAATGTGCAGGGGTACAGGTTAGTCAAGGTAATTTGTACATGTAGGTAGGGGTAAAGTGACTAAAGATAATTGACAGTGCGTAGCAGCAGTGTAAAAACAAATGGAGTGGGGCGGGGTCGATGTAAATAGTCTGGGTAGCCATTTGATTAAATGTTCAGCAGCCTTAAGGCTTGGGGGTAGAAGCTGTTAAAGAGCCTTTTGGTCCTATACTTGGGTGCTCCGGTACCAATGCAATGAGAAAACATTAGCGAAACACCCATTTAACGTCCATTTACAAAACAGGAAAAGGAAACCAGTAAAAGGGAAAACACATCATCGTGCATCACTTAGCCTACATGATACGCTGGTATTTTTCCATAACTGCTGCTGATGTCTTGCGGATAAATGTGATACTGACACAACAACAAACAAAAAAACTGGTTCAAAATAGCTCCCAAGCTTTACAAGCCATTACCACATAGAAAAGAAAAGAGCTACTGTTACTACCTCCTGGACTAATGACAACACAAATACATTTGTGCAAATGACCCAGATGGGGGGAGGGGGGGGGGGCCTAGCTATCTCAAAGTGATAAATTCCCCCATTCCCATGTCCCACTGACTTGTAATTACAAAATAAATGTTTTCCGGTGGAAGAAGTCAAGAGCAGAAGTTGAATGTATGTCCCTGACAACGTAATGGGGAGAGGGATTGGACAAGCATTGTGCTGCACACAGTGAGTGGAGTGCCTCTCTGAACTCACACAGACACACAGACAGATACACAAAGACAGATACACAGACAGACACCCAACCAGACACACACAACATACCTTTATTTCCTGGAGGGATGACGGTGGTCACAGACATCATCAGATACATGCCAGCAATGAAGGGCTGTCTGTGGAAAGAGAATAGACAAAGAGGCTAAGTCAAACACTGATCTGGAGTCAACGGGTGGTGAGATGATTTTACAATGACTCTATACAGGGTGGATAGTTTGTTAGTGGACACTGATCTGAAGTCAGTTTTACACTGACATTTAACTGGATGGATAGTATCATGTTAGTGGTCACTGATCTGAAGTCAGTTTTACACTGACATTAAACAGGGTGGATAGTATCACGTTAGCGGACACTGATCTGAAGTCCGTTTCATACTGACATTAAACAGGGTGGATAGTATCACGTTAGGTTGGACGTGTGGTGCCAGGATAACAACCTCTCCCTCAACGTGATTAAAGGAGATGATTGTGGACTACAGGAAAAGGAGGACTGAGCACGTCCCCATTCTCATCGACGCGGCTGTGGTGGAACAGGTTGAGAGCTTCAAGTTCCTTGGTGTCCACATCACCAACAAACTATCATGGTCCAAACACACCAAGACAGTCATGAAGAGGGCATGACAAAACCTATTCCCCCCTCAAGAGAATGAAAAGATTTGGCATGGGTCCTCAGATCCTCAAAAATGTCTACAGCTGCACCATCGAGAGCATCCTGACTGGTTGCATCACTGTCTGGTATGGCAACTGCTCGGCCTCCGTCCGCAAGGCACTACAGAGGGTAGTGCGTACAGCCCAGCACATCACTGGTGCCAAGCTTCCTGCCATCCAGCACCTCTATACCAGGCGGTGTCAGAGGAAGGCCCTAAAAATTGTCAAAAGACTCCATCCACCCGTGTCATAGACTGTTCTCTCTGCTACCGCACGGCAAGCGGTACCGGAACACCAAGTTAATTAAATGGCTGCCCAGACTATCTGCACTGTCCCCCCACCCCCCTTTATGCTGCTGCTACCTACATGTACATATTACCTCGACTAACCGGTGCCCCTGCACATTGACTCTGTACCGGTACCCCCTGTATATAGTCTCGCTACTGTTATTTTACAGCTGCTCTTTAATCATTTTATTTTTGACTTATGTCTTTTTTTACTTCTTTTTCTTAAAACTGCATTGTTGCTTAAGGGTTTGTAAGTCAGTATTTCACTGTAAGGTCTACACTTGTTGTATTCGGCGCATGTGACAAATAACATTCGATTTAAAAACACTTATACTTTCTTTATACTTGGATCTGATCAACAAATGGATTATGTTAATCACAGACTCAACCAAATTATTTTTTTGATTGTTAATCAAAGGGTTAAAATAAGCACATTTCTGCTGTACTCAACCTTTTTATCCAAGTAAAGTACATGATGGATAAAAATGTCATGACAGGCCAGATGTCGATAAAATTCCAAATGTTGACAAAACAAAATACTCTCGAGAAGGTGCGATCTTTTTGTGACTGTAAAATTAATAATGCGAGAAGTGGCAGTGGAAACGTCTTTATACGCAAATATTGATATAATAACAATCATATCGAAGTACAGTTTGAGTCAAGCGATGCTATGTTGTGTGGTCTTCTCACTACGACTCTGGAAAGCATGCAGTTTATTAGGCTTCAGATTAAATACATGATGAACTTCACAGGGTGGTGAAAGTGAACAGTGATGAGTTTGATGCTCCTTTCCAATAAATATCGAGGGTCTTATTCTGGTGACTTGATAATGGATTCTTGGCTGTCGTTTGACAATTAAAAATGATCTCCCTCTTATCCATAATCATCTCATAATGTATGCTATACCCACACTGTATCAAGGTTTTGGCTGGAGAGACCAAAGTGGGCACATTCGCTATATGATGCAACATTTATATTGGAAAAAACATCAGTAGAGTTGAAAATGCAATGGATTCCCATTTAACTTGCATTGATGGATTCCCATTTAACTTGCATTGATGGATTCCCATTTAACTTGCATTGATGGATTCCCATTTAACTTGCATTGATGGATTCCCATTTAACTTGCATTGATGGATTCCCATTTAACTTGCATTGATGGATTCCCATTTAACTTGTATTGATGGATTCCCATTTAACTTGTATTGATGGATTCCCATTTAACTTGCATTGATGGATTCCCATTTAACTTGCATTGATGGATTCCCATTTAACTTGTATTGATGGAAACCCATTTAACGTGCATTGATGGATTCCCATTTAACTTGCATTGATGGATTCCCATTTAACTTGCATTAATGGAATCCCATTTAACGTGTATTGATGGATTCCCATTTAACGTGTATTGATGGATTCCCATTTAACTTGTATTGATGGAAACCCATTTAACTTGTATTGATGGAAACCCATTTAACTTGTATTGATGGAAACCCATTCAACCTATATTTGTGTTCGGTAAATGGGAATTTAAACGCAAAAGTTATTTTTATGTGCACTACGTCATCACGCACAGCCTTTTATTTGATGGAAACATCTCTGGAGGGAAACATTGCTTTTATGCAGATCCTAGAATGAAAATCTGTCGCCAATTGGATGGAAACCTATCTTATGAGCCAGAATGGCAACAAACTGCTATAATTTGTTATGCCCAGGACACCATAGATAGACATTACTCCCTCTAGTTTGAGCCAGAATGGAGACAGACTGCTACAGACAATAAATGTGCCCATCCAGTAGTATGGCAGTGGAGTGAAACTGGAGTATGGAGACAAAGGAGGAAGCGGACCACAGCCGGCACCTTTATCCATCAGCCACCTCTTATTCCATCACTCAGAGGAAACAGTGGAACGCTACAATACGTTTAACGTAGATCACTCAGAGGAACGGTACAATACGTTTAACTTAGGTCAATGACCCGTTTCAATGATGTCATTTCTCTCTGACAGCACAGGGTACAGAAACTATTTATAAATAAAAATTTAAAAAAATACGATTTAAGTGAGAATAGGCGTTGGTCTGAAGCTGAAAAAGAAAGGAAATTCAGATGAGCACCACAATATCTATTCCACCCATGCTCTACCAAGGTTTTCCAGCACCCAGCTTTAACCTACTACATTAGCTATGTTGGTATTGTACTTCAGACTATGTGTAGGCAGGTTGCTTAGGATTTTAACCTTCTCAAACAGCTTAATTAATACTATTAGAGGATGTGGTTCCACAATAATGTGATTTGTACCACATACAAGTTCTTCTTAGGGATCGGTGTCCCGTCAACGGGACAGTTGTAAATCATGCAGCGCCTTGTGTCACCATCACAGATTTTAGAGAAACAACAAATGTCGGTACATATAAGTGTCTTATATCGGCTGAAAGCTTAACTTGTTAATATAACTGCACTCTCCAATTTACAGTAGCTATTACTGCAAGAAAATTCCATGTTATTGTTTGAGGTGAGCTCCTAAATACAAAACACTTTTTTCACCACGATAGATTTGATAAATTCACCTCTGAAGGTGAAATGTGTACATACATGCTGAAATCTTGCTCTGATTTATCATCCAAAGGGTCCCGGAGATAACATGAAGTGTCGTTTTGTTAGATAAAATCCTTTTTCATATCATAAAAAGGTCCATATAGCGTGCACAATCGATTTTGTTTTTCCACTCGTTCAATTTGCAAAGAAAGGAATCTTTGAAAATCTAACCCTAAACGTTGTTTCAACCAGTCAAATCACGTCCGTATGTATTCCTCAGGGATCCTAGACGTAACAAGACTTCACTATATCATTAGGGGTGTAGTATATCCTATAGGACACCATATTTGGTCAGAGAGCGACTCCTTCATGGCACGCCGATGACGCGGGCGGTCTTCACTTGAATGACTTTAACTTTGTCAAATAAGCACCAATTGGGGTTAAAAAGAGCTAGGTAGATAGCCAATGAGCTGGGCTATCTGTAGTAAAATGTAGCTACTAATCTTGTATGACAGCATGCCTTTTCCTTTTGGACAAAACTTATAAGAATATTCAGAGTTATGAAGTTAGTTATGAAGTTATGAAAACTGGTTGTTTTGCAAAAGTTTAACTTATGATATGTCTACTAATACTGTAAAAGCTAAATCAAAGTCCAAGTATACAGATTTGATGATATTCTTGCAGAAAAAATGTCATATGAATGCAAATGTCTCCTTCACGATTTGCCCAAATGTACCTGGGTGACTTTACACTAAATGTCAAGTAGTTCGCTCATACTTCAAGTTATCCATCTGAAACTTTGCACATACACTGCTGCCATATTGTGGACACCATTGGAATTACAACCAGAGTGATGGCTGGAACAGGGACCTTTCTTTTGGATTTCAAAGATGGTGGTTGAAAAAAACTGCAGTTTTTTTCTTTGTATTTTCTTCGACCAGATCTAGTGTTATATTCTCCTACATTCAAGTCATATTTCCACAAACTTCAAAATGTTTCTAAGCAACCTGCTTACACATAGTTTGTAGTACAATACTTACTGTAGTATGTCAAACCCCTGTGCTGGAAAACCTTGGTAGATCACGGTTGGAATAGGCATTCTGGTGCTCATCTGAATTTTCTTTCTTTTTCGGCTTCAGACCAATGCCAATTCTCACTTAAAATGTTTTTTTTATTTTTTTTATCTAGTCCAAATATGTCTGTTCCCCGGGCGCCGAAGACATGGATGTCGATTATGGCAGCCCCCCGCACCTCTCTGATTCAGAGGGGTTGGGTTAAATGCAGAAGACAAATTTCAGTTGAATGCAGTCAGTTGTTCAACTGACTAGGTATCCCCCTTTCAACTATTTGTATCAGTTTGAATCACTTTCAAATGGGGGACTTTTATTTGAAGGCGAACTGCAAATGCCACTATTGTGGCTAATTCTTATTGTGGCTAGCTTCACACAGGTGTGCACGGCAGAGTTGAAAGATATCCAACAAATGGAGTTGTTAGTTTGGCACTGTTGATCAGCACACATGATAATTTTTTTTAATGAAGACAGGAGAAGGAGCATACTGGAATGTATTATGGATGTTAAACTGGTGAGTTTTTCTCATGCTAGCAAGCATGCACTTGCACACTGCAGTCAGTGCACAATAGAGCCAGGAGTCTCTGTTAACGTCAGATAGCAAAACAAATTCTCAGCAGTTTGAGTTGTGTCCTGTCTGACAGTGAAATGTGGCTAGCTCTTACTGTTGCCTGGACTATGGAGTAGCTAGCTAGCTAGTGTTGCAAAAGCCCATTGCATGCATAGTAAGTTAGCAGCATGACCATTTGTCCAAAGTTTGGGGTTGGTTTTGAGCTGATGTATGTTAGCTTGCTAGCTATGTTTTCAAATCAAATCAAATCAAATTTTATTAGTCACATACACATGGTTAGCAGATGTTAATGCGAGTGTAGCGAAATGCTTGTGCTTCTAGTTCCGACAATGCAGTAATAACCAACAAGTAATCTAACCTAACAATTCCACAACTACTACCTTATACACACACACAAGTGTAAAGGGATAAAGAATATGTACATAAAGATATATGAATGAGTGGTGGTACAGAACGGCATGGCAAGATGCAGTAGATGGTATAGAGTACGGTATATACATATGAGATGAGTACTGTAGGGTATGTAAACATAAAGTGGCATAGTTTAAAGTGGCTAGTGGTACATGTATTACATAAAGATGGCAAGATGCAGTAGATGATATAGAGTACAGTATATACATATGAGATGGGTAATGTAGGGTATGTAAACATTATATTAAGTGGCATTGTTTAAAGTGGCTAGTGGTACATTTTTACATAATTTCCATCAATTCCCATTTTTAAAGTGGCTGGAGTTGAGTCAGTATGTTGGCAGCGGCCGCTAAATGTTAGTGGTGGCTGTTTAACAGTCTGATGGCCTTGAGATAGAAGCTGTTTTTCAGTCTCTCGGTCCCTGCTTTGATGCACCTGTACTGACCTCGCCTTCTGGATGATAGCGGGGTGAACAGGCAGTGGCTTGGGTGGTTGTTGTCCTTGATGATCTTTATGGCCTTCCTGCGACATCGGGTGGTGTAGGTGTCCTGGAGGGCAGGTAGTTTGCCCCCGGTGGTGCGTTCTGCAGACCTCACTACCCTCTGGAGAGCCTTACGGTTGTGGGCGGAGCAGTTGCCGTACCAGGCGGTGATACAGCCCGACAGGATGCTCTCGATTGTGCATCTGTAGAAGTTTGTGAGTGCTTTTGGTGACAAGCCGAATTTCTTCAGCCTCCTGAGGTTGAAGAGGCGCTGCTGCGCCTTCTTCACAACGCTGTCTGTGTGGGTGGACCAATTCAGTTTGTCCGTGATGTGTACACCGAGGAACTTAAAACTTTCCACCTTCTCCACTACTGACCCGTCGATGTGGATAGGGGGGTGCTCCCTCTGCTGTTTCCTGAAGTCCACAATCATCTCCTTTGTTTTGTTGACGTTGAGTGTGAGGTTATTTTCCTGACACCACACTCCGAGGGCCCTCACCTCCTCCCTGTAGGCCGGCTCGTCGTTGTTGGTAATCAAGCCTACCACTGTAGTGTCATCCGCAAACTTGATGATTGAGTTGGAGGCGTGCATGGCCACGCAGTCGTGGGTGAACAGGGAGTACAGGAGAGGGCTCAGAACGCACCCTTGTGGGGCCCCAGTGTTGAGGATCAGCGGGGTGGAGATGTTGTTACCTACCCTCACCACCTGGGGGCGGCCCGTCAGGAAGTCCAGGACCCAGTTGCACAGGGCGGGGTCGAGACCCAGGGTCTCGAGCTTGATGACGAGTTTGGAGGGTACTATGGTGTTAAATGCTGAGCTGTAATCGATGAACAGCATTCTCACATGGGTATTCCTCTTGTCCAGATGGGTTAGGGCAGTGTGCAGTGTGGTTGCGATTGCGTCGTCTGTGGACCTATTGGGTCGGTAAGCAAATTGGAGTGGGTCTAGGGTGTCCGGTAGGGTGGAGGTGATATGGTCCTTGACTAGTCTCTCAAAGCACTTCATGATGACGGAAGTGAGTGCTACGGGGCGGTAGTCGTTTAGCTCAGTTACCTTAGCTTTCTTGGGAACAGGAACAATGGTGGCCCTCTTGAAGCATGTGGGAACAGCAGACTGGGATAAGGATTGATTGAATATGTCCGTAAACACACCAGCCAGCTGGTCTGCGCATGCTCTGAGGACGCGGCTGGGAATGCCGTCTGGGCCTGCAGCCTTGCGAGGGTTAACACGTTTAAATGTTTTACTCACCTCGGCTGCAGTGAAGGAGAGCCCGCAGGTTTTGGTAGGGGGCCGTGTCAGTGGCACTGTATTGTCCTCAAAGCGGGCAAAAAAGTTGTTTAGCCTGTCTGGGAGCAAGACATCCTGGTCCGCGACGGGGCTGGTTTTCTTTTTGTAATCCGTGATTGACTGTAGACCCTGCCACATACCTCTTGTGTCTGAGCTGTTGAATTGCGACTCGATTTTGTCTCTGTACTGGGACTTAGCCTGTTTGATTGCCTTGCGGAGAGAATAGCTACACTGTTTGTATTCGGTCATGCTTCCGGTCACCTTGCCCTGGTTAAAAGCAGTGGTTCGCGCTTTCAGTTTCACACGAATGCTGCCGTCAATCCACGGTTTCTGGTTTGGGAATGTTTTAATCGTTGCTGTGGGTACGACATCGTCAATGCACTTCCTAATGAACTCGCTCACCGAATCAGCATATTCGTCAATATTGTTGTTGGACGCAATGCGGAACATATTCCAATCCGCGTGATCGAAGCAGTCTTGAAGCGTGGATTCAGATTGGTCGGACCAGCGTTGAACAGACCTGAGCGCGGGAGCTTGTTGTTTTAGTTTCTGTTTGTAGGCTGGAATCAACAAAATGGAGTCGTGGTCAGCTTTTCCGAAAGGGGGGCGGGGGAGGGCCTTATATGCGTCGCGGAAATTAGTATAACAATGATCTAGGGTTTTTCCAGCCCTGGTAGCACAATCGATATGCTGATAGAATTTAGGGAGTTTTGTTTTTAGATTAGCCTTGTTAAAATCCCCAGCTACGATGAATGCAGCCTCAGGGTGTGTGGTTTCCAGTTTACAAAGAGTCAGATAAAGTTCGTTCAGGGCCATCGATGTGTCTGCTTGGGGGGGAATATATACGGCTGTGATTATGATTGAAGAGAATTCCCTTGGTAGATAATGCGGTCGACATTTGATTGTGAGGAGTTCTAGATCAGGTGAACAGAATGACTTGAGTTCCTGTGTGTTGTTATGATGATCACACCACGTCTCGTTAATCATAAGGCATACCCCCCCGCCCCTCTTCTTACCAGAAAGATGTTTGTTTCTGTCGGCGCGATGCATGAAGAAACCAGCTGGCTGCACCGACTCCGTTAGCGTCTCTTGAGTTAGCCATGTTTCCGTGAAGCAGAGCACGTTGCAATCCCTGATGTCTCTCTGGAATGCTACCCGTGCTCGGATTTCATCAACCTTATTGTCAAGAGACTGGACATTGGCGAGTAGTATGCTAGGGAGTGGAGCGCGATGTGCCCGTCTCCGAAGCCTGACCACGAGACCGCCTCGTTTGCCCCTTTTACGGCGTCGCACAGGGTCGCCGGCTGGGATCAGATCCATTGTATTGGGTGGAAGGCAAAACACTGGATCCGTTTCGGGAAAGTCATATTCCTGGTAGGAACGATGATGAGTTGACGTTAATCGTATATTCAGTAGTTCCTCCCGACTGTATGTAATGAAACCTAAGATTACCTGGGGTACCGATGTTAGAAATAACACATAAAAAAACAAAATACTGCATATTTTCCAAGGAACGCGAAGCGAGGCGGCCATCTCTTTTCGGCGCCGGAAGTAGTTCGCGTTTTGTGGAAAGGACTGGGATTTGGACATGAACTAGCTATCATTAGCTAGCTTCAGCTGTTTTTGTCTGGCTCTAACTAGCTAGCTCGCTAATGGCTGAAGTTATTTGTGTAACAAACCTTCCATAAACAAAAATAGCTAGCTACCTTTCTTTGCCTGTTTGTTAGCTAGCTAGTTAGCTAGCTAGAGTTCAGCTGACTGGTGTTAGCTAGCTAGCTACAGAGGCTAGCTGCTGGACTTTGTACAAGCAAGCACACATTAGCTAAGTAACGTTAGCTAGCTAGCTACCTAGCTAATTAAAATGGTCAGAAATGCTACAAAAAGGTAGCACATTGTTGGTTCTTAATGGTCAGAAATGAGCATGTGAGATCGATAAATTATAAATGTAATAAACTGTTGCACCTACAAATTTAGTCAAGTCCAATGGTCACTTTATGGACAGTATAGTCTCGTTTTAATCCGACATCTAGAATTTGAGCTAGGTAGGCGCAAGAAATACTCTTAAAACTAAATTGTTAACGACCCTGTTAAAAAATCATATATGTGGTTCTCGGTAATGGACGGACAGTTCCATGACCTCCAATCAAGTTGATTTTCTAATTTTCAACTAGATTTGCTTCATATTGGCTTAGATATGACGGTAGGGAGATTTTAGTTTAACACTGAGCTTCAAACAATGCCTATAATAAATCCTAGTCTTTTTTTCTTCATAAATAGCATACTTTTTTATTAGTATTTATCCACCGTTTCATCCGTTGTTTTAATTCAGATAAGGGGGTCAATACAAAGTGTTGGGTTGGACATCATTCCACTCACATCACACTTATGATGCTGCCCACAGTTGATAAGTATTGTAGGTAAATAGGTCATACCAGGGATCTCAAATGGGGCCCTATTCCCTATGTAGTGCACTATATTTGACAAGAGGCTTATCGGCCATGTTAAAAAGTAGTGCAACATAAAGGGAATATGGTGCCATTTGGGACGCAACCCAATACAAGTACAATGTTCTCTCTGTTCAACTGAATGAATCACCCAAATTGGGTTGTTTGTGTCTGTCCCAACCCAAACCAACTAGCCTGCGAAGCTGCAGACATATACGATAGTTATAAATTACAGTACATGATTACATCGTATTTCCTGTAAATATGGAAATGTACTACAGGTAATTGATATAATACTTACGGTTTGGAAGTCATTCGTAAGGTAAGTCCTGAGCAATCTCTATGGTGGTCTGAAACAAAAAACGCGCAATTAGCCGACAACAAATTAACGAATGAAACAGAATGCTGTTTTGATGAAGCCCAGTCCGATTCACTCTCTACTGCAGGTGTTCCTTTACGACTGTAAAGCACCGTAATACATTATTCAATTACAGCACTATTATGGCTCCCTATTATCTTCACGGTACACTACTTTGGACCAGGGCCCATAGGGTTCTGGTTGAAAGTAGTGCACCATTTAGGGAATAGGGTGCCATTTAGGACACCTTTTGAGTCGTCGTCGTCCCCCCTCCCACCCAATATGCTAGCCATGTCTACACAGGGGGGTTTAAGCAAACACCGGACAAGCCCATTGAAGTAAGCTAGCGCCGCGGCGGCTAGCTGTAGCCCCAGAGTTCCTGCCCCTGTGGCTACACAGCAATACCATAGGGTTTATTTCTGGAGCTGCCTATTAACATACAATAATCCTGAGAAGCTAGTCTGCATTCTAATACATGTGGGCAGGCACACAACACACACATCTGTACTCCCCAGAGAGCACTCATTTGCATAGTTAATTGTTTAAATTCCAGCATTCATGTCCAGCATTTTAATCAACTTCTTAATTTCCTGCACTAATGTGTTATTATTTACACACTGTGTCACACTTATTTTGTCTTGGTGTGCCTCCATTTACAAAAATGTTTAAAAAAAATACATAAAAACTTTCCTTGACTGAATAATTATTCTCCTCTTTGACTGTGACTACACAGCAGGTATTACAGTTCACTCCCAAAGCTATTGACTGTTTTTGTGCTTGCCAGTTAGCCAGTAGCTCTCAGTTGTTAGCAGCCAATGGCTTGCCGTCTCTTACTGCCGATAAAAAAGGATGATTGCCATCACTTGTTTGAGTCAGTACTGAATTATTTAACGTAACAAATCAAACATTAAACCTTCATGGTAACCTGCTAAACAATTCATTTGGACCCGGCATATATTTGCTGAATTCTGTGCAGTTGCCCAGCTACTAAAAGAGACAGGCTATTTGAGACTCAGCGTTTAGTTGAAGTTTTACGGTAACAACTACACCATTATCCTCAAACGTCTGTTTTTTTAAATATTTTTAAATATTTTATTTAACCTTTATTTAACTAGGCAAGTCAGATAAGAACAAATTGTTATTTACAATGACGGCCTAGGAACAGTGGGTTAACTGCCTTGTTCAGCGGCAGAACAACAGTTTTTTACCCCCACAGCTCGGGGATTCAGTCCATCAACCTTTCGGTTACTGGCCCAACGCTCTAATCACTAGGATACCTGCCGTTTTACGGTAATTAACTACACCATTATCCTCAAACGTCTGTTTTATGGTAATTAACTACACCATTATCCTCAAACGTCTGTTGAGCGTCTCTTTGTTTTCTAGGTAAATGTACTGGCGGTCTTCCACCAAAACAACTATTGTTGTGATTCGGGTCATAGACATGCAACATTTGCATGCTGCCTCAAGGCAGCCCGGTAATGTCAGGCAGCCCAGTCATTCCAGGCAGTCGAGTCATTTCAGGCAGCCCAGTGATTCCAGGCAGCCCAGTAATTCCAGGCAGCCCAGTCATGTCAGGCAGCCCAGTCATGTCAGTCATGTCAGGCAGCCCAGTCATGTCAGGCAGCCCAGTCATTCCAGACAGCCCAGTCATGTCAGGCAGCCCAGTCATTCCAGGCAGCCCAGTCATTCCAGGCAGCCCAGTCATTCCAGTCATGTCAGGCAGCCCAGTCATTCCAGTCATGTCAGGCAGCCCAGTCATGTCAGGCAGCCCAGTCATTCCAGGCAGCCCAGTCATGTCAGGCAGCCCAGTCATGTCAGGCAGCCCAGTCATTCCAGGCAGCCCAGTCATTCCAGACAACCCAGTCATTCCAAGCAGCCCAGTCATTCCAGACAGCCCAGTAATTTCAGGCAGCCCAGTCATTCCAGGCAGCCCAGTAATTTCAGGCAGCCCAGTTATTTCCCTAAGAAAAGCCCCTTTATTGTGTGCCTGTCCTGACTTATATTGGGGAGAAGAGACAGCCACTCCAATGTAGTATTCTAATGCCAAAACACTCCCCTATTGAGCCTTGGTCAAAATTAGAGCACTATATAGGGAATAGGGTGCCCTTTGGGAAGCAAACTCCCTCAATGCACAATCAATGGCCACTTAGTGAAAGAACTCTCTCTCAGCTGCCACTGGGGGCGAAGCTGTCGCAACAAACGTTGAACAACACAAATGTTTGCTGTTGAGTCTTTTGGGAGCTCATTGTGGGGGAAGAGAACAATAACCACTTAATGTTGTGGGGGAACAATAACTGTTTTGAGTCCCTAATTAAAATAATCTGGTCGTGAAAGCCTGAATAAAACAAAAATGGAAACGCTTGGTGATAAACACGTATTAACTATGAGAGTAATGAACTGTACAATAATTACCAGGTACTGTATTTGAATACAAAGCAGGCACAATATTACAGTCCAGGTGAATTCATCCCTTGTTTTAATACAGGGGTCACCCAATCTGCTTCTGCGGGGCTACACGGGTCACCCAATCTGGTTCTGCGGGGCTACATGGGTCACCCAATCTGGTTCTGCGGGGCTACACGGGTCACCCAATCTGGTTCTGCGGGGCTACATGGGTCACCCAATCTGGTTCTGCGGGGCTACATGGGTCACAGACTTTTGTTTCAACCCAGCCCTAAAACAGATTAATTGATTGGCTGAATGGGGTGTGTTAATGCTGGACTGGATCAGACCCCTGTATGGCATGTAGCTCCAGGACCATTCATTCCTGCTTTTCCCCTCATGATTCCAGGAATATTCCAACCAGGATTTCTGGAAAACCTGGACATTTTGGGGAAATTACAGGGAATTTTGTAACCCTACTGAAGTTTTATCACCAATTACAACTCACCTCTAAAAGCTTGGACATCCCCATAGTGGATTTGCAGCACAAAGTAAGTGATTCTGGATTTCCCTCCAACTTTAAAACCGACATCTGGGATTGAAAAAAGAAAGAAAAAAAGACAGGCACCAGTAATTAAGGTCTCCGTGAGGCCTGCAAGGCTGAGATGCACTGATAAGGAAAGAACTCATTGGAGAGCAATTACAATAACGCAGGCTAAAGCCGCAGGATTACCAATCATGGATCTACTCTCTCCAGAGCTCACTGGGGTAGAGTCTGATCTCTACTATCTCCAGAGCTCACTGGGGTAGAGTCTGATCTCTCCTCTCTCCAGAGCTCACTGAGGTAGAGTCTGATCTCTCCTCTCTCCAGAAAGCACTGGGGTAGAGTCTGATCTCTCCTCTCTCCAGAAAGCACTGGGGTAGAGTCTGATCTCTACTCTCTCCAGAGCTCACTGGGGTAGAGTCTGATCTCTCCTCTCTCCAGAAAGCACTGGGGTAGAGTCTGATCTCTACTCTCTCCAGAGCTCACTGGGGTAGAGTCTGATCTCTCCTCTCTCCAGAAAGCACTGGGGTAGAGTCTGATCTCTACTCTCTCCAGAGCTCACTGGGGTAGAGTCTAATCTCTACTCTCTCCAGAGAGCACTGGGGTAGAGTCTGATCTCTACTATCTCCAGAGAGCAATGGGGTAGAGTCTGATCTCTCCAGTGAGAGAGAGATGGAGAAGAGAGAAAGATGGAGAGAAAGATGGAAGGCACAAAGAGAGAGAAAGATGAAGCGGAAAGAGTGCGACTGGGAGGAGAGAGAGAAAGATGAAATGTCGAGAGAGAGAGATTAAAGAGAAAAAGAAAGAAAGAGACTGTGTACCTGGGGGTAACCTGGTGGGTGGGGCATTTCGGGCCCAGGCGTACATGATGGAGGCTTCGTCCTCACAGGTCCCCTTGACACTCCCACAGTCCCTGAAAGAACCAAACAACAGCACTGGGTCAATACAGCCCCTCCCGTCTCTGGTCTCAACTAGGTCCAGAATTGGATGGACTCTACGTGGGAACAATATTGATGAGTCACACACACACACACAGAACTATAATACTATCATATTCTAGAACACCATCCATCTACACCACAACAGAACTATCATATCCTAGAACACCATCCATCTACACCACAACAGAACTATCATATCCTAGAACACCATCCATCTACACCACAACAGAACTATCATATCCTAGAACACGATCCATCTACACCCCAACAGAACTATCATATCCTAGAAAACCATCCATCTACACCCCAACAGAACTATCATACTATCATATTCTAGAACACCATCAATCTACACCCCAACAGAACTATCATACTATCATATTCTAGAACACCATCAATCTACACCACAACTATCATACTATCATATCCTAGAACACCATCCATCTACACCACAACAGAACTATCATATTCTAGAACACCATCCATCTACACCACAACATAACTATCATACTATCATATCCTAGAACACCATCCATCTACACCACAACAGAACTATCATATCCTAGAACACGATCCATCTACACCCCAACAGAACTATCATATCCTAGAACACCATCCATCTACACCCCAACAGAACTATCATACTATCATATTCTAGAACACCATCAATCTACACCCCAACAGAACTATCATACTATCATATTCTAGAACACCATCAATCTACACCACAACTATCATACTATCATATCCTAGAACACCATCCATCTACACCACAACAGAACTATCATATTCTAGAACACCATCCATCTACACCACAACAGAACTATCATACTATCATATCCTAGAACACCATCCATCTACACCACAACAGAACTATCATATCCTAGAACACCATCCATCTACACCACAACAGAGCTATCATATCCTAGAACACCATCCATCTACACCACATATCAGAACGATCATATCCTAGAACACCATCCATCTACACCACAACTATCATATCCTAGAACACAATCCATCTACACCACAACAGAACTATCATATCATAGAACACCATCCATCTACACCACAACATAACTATCATATCCTAGAACACCATCCATCTACACCACAACAGATCATACTATCATATCCTAGAACACCATCCATTTACACTCCAACAGAACTATCATATCCTAGAACACCATCCATTTACACTCCAACAGAACTATCATATCCTAGATCACCATCCATCTACACCACAACAGATCATACTATCATATCCTAGAACACCATCCATCTACACCACAACAGAACTATCATATCCTAGAACACCATCCATCTACACCCCAACAGAACTATCATATCCTAGAACACCATCCACCTACACCCCAACAGAACTATCATATCCTAGAACATCATCCATCTAAACAGCAACAGAACTATCATATCCTAGAACACCATCCATCTACACCCCAACAGACCTATCATATCCTAGAACACCATCCATCTACACCCCAACAGAACTATCATATCCTAGAACACCATCCATCTACACCCCAACAGAACTATCATATCCGAGAACAACATCCATCTACACCACAACAGAACTATCATATCCTAGAACCCCATCCATCTACACCACAACAGAACAATCATATCCTAGAACACCATCCATCTACACCACAACAGAACTATCATATCCTAGAACCCCATCCATCTACACCACAACAGAACTATCATATCCTAGAACACCATCCATCTACACCCCAACAGAACTATCATACTATCATATTCTAGAACACCATCAATCTACACCACAACAGAACTATCATATTCTAGAACACCATCCATCTACACCACAACAGAACTATCATACTATCATATCCTAGAACACCACCCATCTACACCACAACAGAACAATCATATCCTAGAACACCATCCATCTACACCACAACAGACCTATCATACTATCATGTCCTAGAACACCATCAATCTACACCCCAAAAGAACTATCATATCCTAGAACACCATCCATCTACACCACATATCAGAACGATCATATCCTAGAACACCATCCATCTACACCACAACTATCATATCCTAGAACACAATCCATCTACACCACAACAGAACTATCATATCATAGAACACCATCCATCTACACCACAACATAACTATCATATCCTAGAACACCATCCATCTACACCACAACAGATCATACTATCATATCCTAGAACACCATCCATTTACACTCCAACAGAACTATCATATCCTAGAACACCATCCATCTACACCACAACAGATCATACTATCATATCCTAGAACACCATACATCTACACCACAACAGAACTATCATATCCTAGAACACCATCCATCTACACCCCAACAGAACTATCATATCCTAGAACACCATCCATCTACACCCCAACAGAACTATCATATCCTAGAACACCATCCATCTACACCCCAACAGATCATACTATCATATCCTAGAACACCATCCATCTACACCCCAACAGAACTATCATATCCTAGAACACCATCCACCTACACCCCAACAGAACTATCATATCCTAGAACATCATCCATCTAAACAGCAACAGAACTATCATATCCTAGAACACCATCCATCTACACCCCAACATACCTATCATATCCTAGAACACCATCCATCTACACCCCAACAGAACTATCATATCCTAGAACACCATCCATCTACACCACAACAGAACAATCATATCCTAGAACACCATCCATCTACACCACAACAGAACTATCATATCCTAGAACAACATCCATCTACACCACAACAGAACTATCATATCCTAGAACCCCATCCATCTACACCACAACAGAACAATCATATCCTAGAACACCATCCATCTACACCACAACAGAACTATCATATCCTAGAACCCCATCCATCTACACCACAACAGAACTATCATATCCTAGAACACCATCCATCTACACCCCAACAGAACTATCATACTATCATATTCTAGAACACCATCCATCTACACCACAACAGAACTATCATATCCTAGAACACCATCCATCTACACCCCAACAGAACTATCATACTATCATATTCTAGAACACCATCAATCTACACCCCTACAGAACTATCATACTATCATATCCTAGAACACCATCCATCTACACCCCAACAGCACTATCATACTATCATATTCTAGAACACCATCAATCTACACCACAACAGAACTATCATACTATCATATCCTAGAACACCATCCATCTACACCACAACAGAACTATCATATTCTAGAACACCATCCATCTACACCACAACAGAACTATCATACTATCATATCCTAGAACACCATCCATCTACACCACAACAGAACTATCATATCCTAGAACACCATCCATCTACACCACAACAGAGCTATCATACGATCATGTCCTAGAACACCATCAATCTACACCCCAAAAGAACTATCATATCCTAGAACACCATCCATCTACACCACAACAGAACGATCATATCCTAGAACACCATCCATCTACACCACAACTATCATATCCTAGAACACAATCCATCTACACCACAACAGAACTATCATATCATAGAACACCATCCATCTACACCACAACATAACTATCATATCCTAGAACACCATCCATCTACACCACAACAGATCATACTATCATATCCTAGAACACCATTCATTTACACTCCAACAGAACTATCATATCCTAGAACACCATCCATCTACACCACAACAGATCATACTATCATATCCTAGAACACCATCCATCTACACCACAACAGACCTATCATATCCTAGAACACCATCCATCTACACCCCAACAGAACTATCATATCCTAGAACACCATCCATCTACACCCCAACAGAACTATCATACTCGCGAGAACAACATCCATCTACACCACAACAGAACTATCATATCCTAGAACCCCATCCATCTACACCACAACAGAACAATCATATCCTAGAACACCATCCATCTACACCACAACAGAACTATCATATCCTAGAACCCCATCCATCTACACCACAACAGAACTATCATATCCTAGAACACCATCCATCTACACCCCAACAGAACTATCATACTATCATATTCTAGAACACCATCCATCTACACCACAACAGAACTATCATATCCTAGAACACCATCCATCTACACCCCAACAGAACTATCATACTATCATATTCTAGAACACCATCAATCTACACCCCTACAGAACTATCATACTATCATATCCTAGAACACCATCCATCTACACCCCAACAGAACTATCATACTATCATATTCTAGAACACCATCAATCTACACCACAACAGAACTATCATACTATCATATCCTAGAACACCATCCATCTACACCACAACAGAACTATCATATTCTAGAACACCATCCATCTACACCACAACAGAACTATCATACTATCATATCCTAGAACACCATCCATCTACACCACAACAGAACTATCATATCCTAGAACACCATCCATCTACACCACAACAGAGCTATCATACTATCATGTCCTAGAACACCATCAATCTACACCCCAAAAGAACTATCATATCCTAGAACACCATCCATCTACACCACAACAGAACGATCATATCCTAGAACACCATCCATCTACACCACAACTATCATATCCTAGAACACAATCCATCTACACCACAACAGAACTATCATATCATAGAACACCATCCATCTACACCACAACATAACTATCATATCCTAGAACACCATCCATCTACACCACAACAGATCATACTATCATATCCTAGAACACCATTCATTTACACTCCAACAGAACTATCATATCCTAGAACACCATCCATCTACACCACAACAGATCATACTATCATATTCTAGAACACCATCCATCTACACCACAACAGAACTATCATATCCTACAACACCATCCATCTACACCCCAACAGAACTATCATATCCTAGAACACCATCCATCTACACCCCAACAGAACTATCATATCCTAGAACATCATCCATCTAAACAGCAACAGAACTATCATATCCTAGAACACCATCCATCTACACCCCAACAGACCTATCATATCCTAGAACACCATCCATCTACACCCCAACAGAACTATAATATCCGAGAACAACATCCATCTACACCACAACAGAACTATCATATCCTAGAACCCCATCCATCTACACCACAACAGAACAATCATATCCTAGAACACCATCCATCTACACCACAACAGAACTATCATATCCTAGAACCCCATCCATCTACACCACAACAGAACTATCATATCCTAGAACACCATCCATCTACACAACAGAACAATCATATCCTAGAACACCATCCATCTACACAACAACAGAACTATCATACTATCATATCCTAGAACAACATCCATCTACACCACAACAGAACTATCATATCCTAGAACACCATCCATCTACACCCCAACAGAACTATCATATCCTAGAACACCATCCATCTACACCCCAACAGAACTATCATATCCTAGAACAACATCAATCTACACCACAACAGAACTATCATATCCTAGAACACCATCCATCTACACCACAACAGAACTATCATATCCTAGAACACCATACATCTACACCCCAACAGAACTATCATATCCTAGAACACCATCCATCTACACCACAACAGAACTATCATATCCTAGAACACCATCCATCTACACCACAACAGAGCTATCATACTATCATATCCTAGAACACCATCAATCTACACCCCTACAGAACTATCATATCCTAGAACATCATCCATCTACACCCCAACAGAACTATCATATCCTAGAACATTATCCATCTACACCACAACAGAACTATCATATCCTAGAACATCATCCATCTAAACCACAACAGAACTATCATATCCTAGAACACCATCCATCTACACCCCAACAGAACTATCATATCCTAGATCCCCATCCATCTACACCACAACAGATCATACTATTATATCCTAGAACACCATCCATCTACACCACAACATAACTATCATATCCTAGAACACCATCCATCTACACCACAACAGAACTATCATATCCTAGAACACCATCCATCTACACCCCAACAGAACTATCATATCCTAGAACATCATCCATCTAAACCACAACAGAACTATCATATCCTAGAACACCATCCATGTACACCCCAACAGAACTATCATATCCTAGAACACCATCCATCTACACCACAACAGAACTATCATATCCTAGAACACCATCCATCTAAACCACAACAGAACTATCATATCCGAGAACACCATCCATCTACACCACAACAGAACTATCATATCCTAGAACACCACCCATCTACACCACAACAGAACTATCATATCCTAGAACACTATCCATCTACACCACAACAGAACTATCATACTATCATATCCTAGAACACCATACGTCTACACCCCAACATAACTATCATATCCTAGAACACCATCCATCTACACCCCAACATAACTATCATATCCTAGAACACCATCCATCTACACCCCAACAGAACTATCATATCCTAGAACATCATCCATCTAAACCACAACAGAACTATCATATCCTAGAACACCATCCATGTACACCCCAACAGAACTATCATATCCTAGAACACCATTCATCTACACCACAACAGACCTATCATATCCTAGAACACCATCAATCTACACCCCAACAGAACTATCATATCCTAGAACATCATCCATCTAAACCACAACAGAACTATCATATCCTAGAACACCATCCATCTACACCCCAACATAACTATCATATCCTAGAACATCATCCATCTACACCACAACAGATCATACTATCATATCCTAGAACACCATCCATCTACACCCCAACATAACTATCATATCCTAGAACACCATCCATCTACACCACAACAGAACTATCATATCCTAGATCACCATCCATCTACACCACAACAGATCATACTATCATATCCTAGAACACCATCCATCTACACCACAACAGAACTACCATATCCTAGAACACCATCCATCTACACCCCAACAGAACTATCATATCCTAGAACATCATCCATCTAAACCACAACAGAACTATCATATCCTAGAACACCATCCATCTACACCCCAACAGATCATACTATCATATCCTAGAACACCATCCATCTACACCCCAACAGAACTATCATATCCTAGAACACCATCCATCTACACCCCAACAGAACTATCATATCCTAGAACACCATACATCTACACCCCAACAGAACTATCATATCCTAGAACACCATCCATCTACACCACAACATAACTATCATATCCTAGAACACCATCCATCTACACCACAACAGAGCTATCATACTATCATATCCTAGAACACCATACATCTACACCCCAACCGAACTATCATATCCTAGAACATTATCCATCTACACCACAACAGAACTATCATATCCTAGAACACCATCCATCTACACCACAACTATCATATCCTAGAACACCATCCATCTACACCCCAACAGATCATACTATCATATCCTAGAACACCATCCATCTACACCCCAACAGAACTATCATATCCTAGAACACCATCCATCTACACCACAACAGAACTATCATATCTTAGAACACCATCCATCTACACCACAACAGATCATACTATCATATCCTAGAACACCATCCATCTACACCCCAACAGAACTATCATATCCTAGAACACCATCCATCTACACCCCAACAGAACTATCATATCCTAGAACACCATCCATCTACACCCCAACAGAACTATCATATCCTAGAACACCATCCATCTACACCACAACAGAACTACCATATCCTAGAACATCATCCATCTACACCACAACAGAACTATCATATCCTAGAACACCATCCATCTACACCACAACTATCATATCCTAGAACACCATCCATCTACACCACAACAGAACAATCATATCCTAGAACATCATCCATCTACACCACAACAGAACTATCATATCCTAGAACACCATCCATCTACACCCCAACAGATCATACTATCATATCCTAGAACACCATCCATCTACACCCCAACAGAACTATCATATCCTAGAACACCATCCATCTACACCACAACTATCATATCCTAGAACACCATCCATCTACACCCCAACAGAACTATCATATCCTAGAACATCATCCATCTACACCCCAACAGAACTATCATATCCTAGAACACCATCCATCTACACCCCAACAGAACTATCATATCCTAGAACACAGAAGGTAATAGTGTGCCCCTGACTTGATATGGAGACCGGCAGTTATGGTTAAAGGCCAGTAACGCCTTACATTGTTTCTCCTGATAGCTAGTGTCTAGAAGATATTCCCATCATTTGTTCCAAATGAATACACCACACTCAAAGATTAGGAGCAAGCAGCAGCAGCAGTAGCAGACGTTTCCGTTAAGAGCCTCATGCCTCCCAGATTCCATTTCATGCCTTTGTGTGTTCTGGGAAACACCATTAAAAGCATATTGTCTTCACTTTTGACACAATAATGACTAGCCTTACTACTTTTCACCCTATTCTTCCTGTTACAGAGAGTTCACAGCTTGAACCTGTAGCAGTGTGTACTCATCATTGATGTTGTCCCCCCTGTAGCTCTCGAGTGTGTTGCACAGGAGAGCCGGTGCAACGAGGGCTAGGTGACACGAGAGGGTTAAAAACAGAGCTATCCTTTTTCAGGAGAGTTTTTTTTTTTAGCTCGATGTGGAATTGGGTGGATGTGCTAGCTGTGGGCTAAGCAAGTGTTCTGATTGGGTAGACACATTGTGTTCGTCCCAAATGGCACCCAGCCTCTTTATAGTGCACTAGGTAGCGACTAGGGTGCCATTTGGAACGAACACTCTTGGTATGGCCTATTTTCGTGCCCCCCCACTGATCCTCCAGAGCTTCCTTGTGATTTCAGAAGCAGCTTCACAGGCAGTTTCAGAATATATCTCAACCGCTTTTCACTCGAGGAATGACAAATGTGCTTTCAGAGTAGGGAGGAATTTGAAAATCATCCCCGCAGGATAGCTGAAGAAGAGATTAATTTTTTTTCATGAAAAACAGGATAACCGAATGGATGAAAGGAATTAAAGCCCGAATGGCTTTAGTCATAGTCATAGTCAACACACGGTGCTCTTTAAAAACCAGGTTTGATGAGAAAATGTCCTAATTTCTTTGTGTATTTTTGCTGTGCGACTCTAGAGGTGTATTCTTATTTGACCCTCCCAGACACAGGAAGCCAGTAGATGCTGACCCGTGTTTCACTTGAACGTTGCGGTAGTGTAATGTGGTCTTCGTCTTCCTCATCACATATACTGAAGAGTCCATTCTGAGGGGAGGAAAGATAAACAACCCCTCCCGACGAGCGACCTGCAGCACACCCCCCCCTCACACACCACCCTGTACAGGGCTCCCATGATCTCTGTTGTCGAGGTGACAGCAGTTGCTATGGTAACAGGCAAGTTTATCAGTGAGCGTCTGAAGAGGTCTCTTCTTGCTCTTCCCTCTGTTTATTCTCCTTTTTTCTCTCGTGCGTCTCTCTCTTCTGCCCCTCTCCCTCCCTCTTCTGCCCCTCTCCCTCTCTCTCTCTCTCCTGGCTCTCGCCTGGCTCTCACTCTCTCCTGGCTCTCGCCTGGCTCTCACTCTCTCCTGGCTCTCGCCTGGCTCTCACTCTCTCCTGGCTCTCACTCTCTCCTGGCTCTCGCCTGGCTCTCACTCTCTCCTGGCTTGCTCTCTCTCCTGGCTTGCTCTCTCTCCTTGCTTGCTCTCTCTCCTGGCTTGCTCTCTCTCCTGGCTTGCTCTCTCTCCTCGCTCTCTGGCTCTCTCTCTCTCTCTCTCTCTCTCTCTCTCTCTCTCTCTCTCTCTCTCTCTCTCTCTCTCTCTCTCTCTCTCTCTCTCTCTCTCTCTCTCTCTCTCTCTCTCTCTCTCTCTCTCTCTCTCTCTCTCTCTCTCTCTCTCTCTCTCTCTCTCTCTCTCTCTCTCTCTCTCTCTCTCTCTCTCTCTCTCCCTCCCTCCTGGCTCGCTCTCTCTCCCTCCTGGCTCGCTCTCTCTCTCTCTCTCTCTCTCTCTCTCTCTCTCTCTCTCCTAGCTCGCTCTCTCTCTCTCTCCTGGCTTGCTCTCTCTCTCTCTCTCCTGGCTCGCTCTCTCTCTCTCACCTGGCTCGCTCTCTCTCTCTCACCTGGCTCGCTCTCTCTCTCTCACCTGGCTCTCTCTCTCTCTCTCCTGGCTCTCTCTCTCTCTCTCTCTCTCTCTCTCTACCTCTCTCTCTCCTGGCTCTCTCTCTGCCTCTCCTGCCCCTCTCTCTCTCTGCAATGATTAGAGTGGTCCAGCTGATTCTTTAAGTGTAGTAGGACAGTTAAACCCAACACTGATTCTTTAAGTGTAGTGGGACAGTAATACCCAACACTGATTCTTTAAGTGTAGTAGGACAGTAATACCCAACACTGATTATTTAAGTGTAGTAGGACAGTAATACCCAACACTGATTATTTAAGTGTAGTAGGACAGTTAAACCCAACACTGATTCTTTCTACCCGAAGTGTTGAGGGGTTGGTTTTTATCAAGTCTAGTGCTTGTATTCAGGCTCATAGGGCTGAGGAAGTGAATAAAGTGCTGTCTCTTTGTACATTTGTTCTTCGTTGTGCAACAATGGACAGATCAACAAGTCTTTACTAACACACAACTGTTATGTATTCTACAGACTGTCTGTTTGGTCAACCAGGTAGATTCATGTGTAAAGTACTGTAGAAATGCATAGGGATATTCTTGCTACATTGTGAATCAAAGCATGTATTGTGTTGTGGTGTGCTTTGACTTTACCAGTAGTTGGTGGTGGAGACTGGTGTCCGGCAGCCATACAGGAGCATGTGATGGGCTGTGTCCATACTGGCATGAGGCTCAAAGTCCACTGAGGGGAAAGAACAACACAGTTACAGGGTTAAAGTCCTTGGCAAAGCACTTGTCTCCACAGGGTTTGTTTTAGGAGGAGAATTCCACTTGTCAAAGACAATTTATGCTAGTCTCCTCTGATTCTTCGAGAATAATGAGGTTGTTTAGACGCCTTCAAATCCAGGATGTTGACTATGTCTTGTTTTTGGATGAAACAACCAGGTCTTCAGAATAAATAAAAAAAGAGACATTTACCTACTGAGTGGACAAAACATTGAGAACACGTTCCTAATATTGAGTTGAACCCCTGCCCGCTTTGGCTCTCAGAACAGCCTCAATTCATCGGGGCATGGACTCTACAAGGTGTTGAAAGCGTTCCCCAGGGATGCTGGCCCATGTTAACTCCAATGCTTCCCACAGTTGTGTCAAGTTGGCTGGCTCTCCTTTTGGTGGTGGACCATTCTTGATACAGTTGTGAAACTGTTGAGCGTTAAAAACTCAGCAGCGTTGCAGTTCTTGACACAAACTGACACCTACTACCATACTCCGTTCAAAGGCACTTAAATCTTTTGTCTTGACAATTCACCCTCTGAATGGCACACATACACAATCCATGTATCAATTGTCTCATGGCTTAAAAATCCTTATTTAACCTGCCCTTCATCTACACTGATTGAAGTGGATTTAACAAGTGACATCAATAAGAGATCATCACTTTCACCTTGATTCTCCTGGTCAGTCTATGTATTCCTAATGTTTTGTACACTTAGTGTATACAATGCATTCGTTAAGTATTCAGACCCCTTGACTTTTTCCACAATTTGTTACATTACAGCCTTATTCTAAAATGTATTTTTTTTAAATCCCCCCCTCATCAATCTACACACAGTACCCCATAATCAAAAAGCAAAAACAATTTTTTTGACATTTTTAGAAATGAAATATCACATTTACTTAAGTATTCAGACCCTTCACTCAGTACTTTGTTGAAGCACCTTTGGCAGGGATTACAGCATTGAGTCTTCTTGGGTATGACACTACAAGCTTGGCACACCTGTATTTGGGGAGTTTCTCCCATTCTTCGTTGCAAATTATCTCAAGGTTGGTCAGGTTGGATGGGGAGCGTTGCTGCACAGCTGTTTTCAGGTCTCTCCAAAGATGTTCGGTCAGGTTCAAGTCCGGGCTCTGGCTGGGCCACCGCTGCGTTGTCTTGGCCGAAGCCACTCCTGCATTGTCTTGGCTATGTACTTAGGGTTGCTATCCTGTTGGAAGGTGAATCTTCGCCCCAGTCTGAGGTCCTGAGTGATCTGGATCAGGTTTTCTTCAAGGATCTCTCTGTACTTTGCGCTGTTCATCTTTGCCTCGATCCTGACTAGTCTCCCAGTCCCTGCCGCTGAATAGCATCCCCACACCATGCTTCACCGTAGGGATGGTAGCAAGTGTCCTCCAGAAGTGACGCTTGGCATTCAGGCCGAAGTGTTCAATCTTGGTTTCATCAGAGCAGAGAATCATTAGGTACCTTTTGGCAAACTCGAAGCAGGCTGTCATGTGCCTTTTACTGAGGAGTGGCTTCCGTCTGGCTAATCTACCATAAAAGGCCTGATTGGTGGTGTGCTGCAGAGATGGTTGTCCTTCTGGAAGGTTCTCCCATCTCCACAGAGGAACTCTGGAGCTCAGTCAGGGTGATCATTGGTGATCTCCCTGACCAAGGTCCTTCTCCTCCGAGTGGTTTGGTGGTTCCAAACTTCTTCCATTTAAGAATGATGGAGGCCACTGTGTTCTTGGGGACCTTCAATGCTGCAGACATTTTTTGGTACCCTTCACCAGATCTGTGCCTCGACATAAATCCTGTCTCGGGGCTCTACGGACAATTTCTTCGACCTCACGGCTTGTTTTTTTCTGACATTCACTGTCAACTGTGGGACCTATATATAGACAGGTGTGTGCCTTTCCAAATCATGTCCAATCAATTAAATGTACCACAGGTGGACTCCAGTGAAGTTGTAGAAACATCTCAAGGATGATCAATGGAAACAGGATGCACCTGAGCTCAATTTCAGGTCTCATAGCAAAGGGTCTGAATACTTTTGTAAATAAGGTACGTTTATTTTTAATACATTTGCAAAACAAAAATGAATAAACCTGTTTTCGCTTTTGTCATTATGGGGTATTGTGTGTAGATTGACGAGGTAAAACAATAATTAAATCATTTTTAGAACAAGGCAGTAACATAACAAAATGTGGAAAAAGTCAAGGGGTCTGAATACTTTCCGAAGGCACTGTATGGCCAGTGTATATTTATGGCTTACATATATAGCCAGTGTATATATTGTCAGTTTAAACACTCAGTGGCCAGTTTATTAGGTACACCCATCTAGTCCCAGGTCAGACAGCCCTTTGCCTCCAGAACAACCTAAATTCTTTGAGGCATGGAAACATTGCAAGAGATCTAACATGTGTGCCAGGAAAACATTCCTCACACCATTACACCACCAGCCTGTACCGTTGACACCAGGCAGGATGGGGCCATGCTGTTTACGCCAAATCCTGACTCTGTAATCAGCATAACGCAACAGGAACCAGGATTCGTCAGACCAGGTAAATCTTTTAGCTGATCGGACTGGAACCCGGTGTGGTCGTCCACTGCAATAGCCCATCTTTGACAAGGACCGACGAGTTGTGCGTTCTGAGATGCCGTTCTGCACACCACTGTTGTACCTGTGCCGTTATTTGCCTGTTAGCTTCCACGATTCTTTCCATTCTCCTTCAAACTCTCATCAACTAACTATTTTCGCCCACAGGACTGCCACTGACTGGATGTTTTCTGTTTGTTGCATCATCGTCGGTAAACCCTAGACACTGAGATACTAGAACCGGCATGCCTGGCACCGATGACCAAACCACGCTCAGGTCACTCGTTTAAGCCCATTTCAATGTTCATTTTAAAAGTAACTGAATGCCTCGATGCCCGTCTGCCTGCTTTATATAGCAAGCCACGGCCACGTGACTCACTGTCTGTAGGAGCGAACAATTTCCGTGAACAGGGTGGTGTATGGCCATGTATATACAGTACATGGCTCTGTGAAAACCTAAAAACAAGCTCAAACAACACAACTGAAAAACAAATTATTGAAAGAGTTCAAAGCTCATATTAAATTGGGGAGTAAATTGAGAAGCGTAGGCTACTGTTTATACTCAGAGCATATATTGAAACATTAAAGGTGACACACCCTTCACTTTTTCTTCTTCATTAGGGAAGCCAGGCACTGCAGGCTTGGCAACGGTAGACGCCGGCGAGAGCTTCAGCTCTGACAGAAAGTCAATGCTCTCTCCACATGAAAGTGATGAAAACCCCCAGGACGGGCTACTTGGCGCAGCCCAGTATAATCTCGGACCTGAATAATGAATGGGGCTTTTCTGACAGCAGGCCGAGCGTGGGGGGTGCTTCTTTTCTCCTTCATGAATTTTCATAACAGCACCATATGTCAGATTGAGTGTACTGTGTATACAAGGAGAGCAGCAGCAACAGTTTAACGGGTTTTCCTTGAATTCCTGTTTTTTAAGATAACACTTGTTCTTTCTCTATCCTAGCAACGCTATTTGTATGAGTAACAAGGAAATGTCTAAATTGAGGTCTTTTTTTTTTTTTACTGAAATAAAAGGAGGCCTTTTAGGTGTATTGTTCGTTTAGTCTAAAAGAGGTTTAAGACTATTCACTCCAGTAACAAATCACATTTTTGGATCACGGTGGTCTGTATTTCTGTGTTGTGAGTTTGGAGGTGAGAGCAGAAGCCCCTTAGCTCAGCGGGCTGCCCGCCTTCTATAGCCGCTCTCGCCCTGCCCCAGTATCCCTGTGTCCACGGAGACGACACCCCATAATTAGGCAACAAATGCCTTCGCATTAATCACGGCTAAACAGATGTCCTTTACGGGGAGGACTGGCGGCTCATGAGAAACGAGTGAGCGAGAGAGAGAGAGACGATGGAGACATCACTCCTCTCTAAAGCCCTGATCTTGCAACAGACAGGCAGCAGCCCTGTAGGCATGGGGCTCGTCCTGGCTCAACCCTATGGCAAGCAATACTGGCTTTATCCGCCTCAGTAGGCTAAGTTAACACAGGGTTAATCTCTCCCACAGGCCCTATTTACTCATTCTCAGTTATTTTTGGAGGGATGTAGATAGTCATATCTGTATGCTTCAGCAAAATATTCTGGTTGTGGTTGGATTTACATTACGGTTGGAGATAAGAATCAGGAAAGTTTGGTTTGGGATAATAAGGCTTGGGGTGTTCAATTCCGCGAGGCCATGTCTTAACCCATGTCGTAACCCGTGGCGTCGAGTTTGTTGTCATAATGAGATTATGCCGATTCAGGCATGTTCTGTTTACAGTACGCAACACAGTGTTGAGAAACTTTAAAACATGTCACAGTCATTGTGGCTATGTCTACGGTGTCCTCATAATGTAAGGTTGTGTTTAGTAACATCAAAACACAGTGTGGTTGTAACTATGTTCTCATAATGTAAGGTTGTGTTTAGTAACATCAAAACACAGTGTGGTTGTAACTATGTTCTCATAATGTAAGGTTGTGTTTAGTAACATCAAAACACAGTGTGGTTGTAACTATGTTCTCATAATAGTGTTTCTGACTGGCTGAAGACATGGTGCAGCATGTCGTTTCACTCGCGCCGAAAATAAATAGAACGCCGCCGTCCGCATTATCCAAAATAATCCTGTGTAAGTCATTTAGAGAAATTGATCATTACGCCAGGGACTTCCTATATCCATCGACTCTCTCTGTAGTGTCTTTCCCCACTGAGAATTGATGCTAATTGCTAAAGATACATGTGTAAGTAAATCACAAGGACTCTTTTTTTTATATAAATACTGTTTATCTGCTAGATATTGACTACTTCTCTTCTAGTCTTTTCAAGAAACATTTGTGTGTTGAAAATGCCTTAACACTTGTATAATCTATTTTAAACAGACAGACATACCTCACCAGACACACCACTATGGGTTCCTTAACGGTACCCAAACCATAAACAGATCTTCACTTAGTTATCTATAGAGTCATGGTGGAATGATCTGCTACCAGAAGTTACTCAGTTATCTATAGAGTCATGGTGGAATGATCTGCTACCAGAAGTTACTCAGTTATCTATAGAGTCATGGTGGAATGATCTGCTACCAGAAGTTACTCAGTTATCTATAGAGTCATGTTATGGTGGAATGATCTGCTACCAGAAGTTACTCAGTTATCTATAGAGTCATGTTATGGTGGAATGATCTGCTACCAGAAGTTACTCAGTTATCTATAGAGTCATTGTGGAATGATCTGCTACCAGAAGTTACTCAGTTATCTATAGAGTCATGTTATGGTGGAATGATCTGCTACCAGAAGTTACTCAGTTATCTATAGAGTCATGTTATGGTGGAATGCTCTGCTACCAGAAGTTACTCAGTTATCTATAGAGTCATGGTGGAATGATCTGCTACCAGAAGTTACTCAGTTATCTATAGAGTCATGTCATGGTGGAATGACCTGATACCAGAAGTTACTCAGTTATCTATAGAGTCATGTTATGGTGGAATGACCTGATACCAGAAGTTACTCAGTTATCTATAGAGTCATGTTATGGTGGAATGATCTGCTACCAGAAGTTACTCAGTTATCTATAGAGTCATGTCATGGTGGAGTGCTCTGCTACCAGAAGTTACTCAGTTATCTATAGAGTCATGGTGGAATGCTCTGCTACCAGAAGTTACTCAGTTATCTATAGAGTCATGTTATGGTGGAATGCTCTGCTACCAGAAGTTACTCAGTTATCTATAGAGTCATGGTGGAATGATCTGCTACCAGAAGTTACTCAGTTATCTATAGAGTCATGGTGGAATGATCTGCTACCAGCAAGTTACTCAGTTATCTATAGAGTCATGTTATGGTGGAATGCTCTGCTACCAGAAGTTACTCAGTTATCTATAGAGTCATGTTATGGTGGAATGACCTGATACCAGAAGTTACTCAGTTATCTATATAGTCATGGTGGAATGATCTGCTACTAGAAGTTACTCAGTTATCTATAGAGTCATGTTATGGTGGAATGCTCTGCTACCAGAAGTTACTCAGTTATCTATAGAGTCATGGTGGAATGCTCTGCTACCAGAAGTTACTCAGACAAGTTTAGCTTAAAAAACAGATATAAAATACATTATCACAGCGCCTCTCCTATTTCTAAAGATCTGATTGAACTGTACTGTATATAACAATATGAATATGTATCAGGGTCTGTCTATAAACTAGGGTACCAGTTTCCTACGCTGGACAACTTGTTACAGCTATTGATAAGTCATAGATAATAATCTGCCAATTTTTTTCATGTCAATACATTAAGATATAGGGGGGGGTCATGGCTATATTCAATACAATTCACGAGTTTGATTTAGAACCTGTTTAAGTCTTTATCGTGGTTGGTGTCATGACAGATTTGTCCAAAATGTTTGACATAAAACATTACTTTTCTGTCCTTCCATTTATAGCAGTATAAGTTGTCTTTATATCATATTTTAAGCATTAGTCAATTAAATTAGACATTGAACTTTAACCTTGTAAGAATCCTGGATCTAGCTGCCGGACAGTTTTTTTGTATAGAGATATCAGAAATGCAGTGTAACCACGCAACATTTCCTGTCTTCTTATGTTACATAATGGAAACCGTTTTCATGGGCACACAAATTGAATGCTTCTAACCGAAAGAGTCACCTTAACTTGATAATTAAAACCTAAAATCTATACTTTCATTAACGTGGCTTTTCAATAATTGTGCATAATGCTTGATGCGCATTTAGTACACATGGTTAGCAGATGTTAATGCAAGTGTAGCGAAATGCTTGTGCTTCTGGTTCTGACAGAGCAGTAATATCTAACAAGTAACCTAACAGTTTCCCAACAACTACCTAATACACACAAATCTAAAAGGGGTGAATGAGAATATGTACATATAAATATATGGATGAACGACGCAGAGCGGCACAGGCAAGGTGCAATAGATGATATAAAATACAGTATATACATATGATATGAGTAATGTAAGATATGTACACATTATTAAAGCGGCATTATTTAAAGTGGCATTGTTATTAGTGACTAGTGATCCATTTGTCCAGTGATTGTCCAGTGATTGGGTCTCAATGTAGGCAGCGGCTTCTCTGAGTTAGTGATTGCTGTTTAGCAGTCAGATGGCCTTGAGATATAAGCTGTTTTTCAGTCTCTCGGTCCCAGCTTTGATGCACCTGTACTGGACCTCGCATTCTGGATGATAGCGGTGTGAACAGGCAGTGGCGCGGGTGGTTATTGTCTTTGATTATCTTTTTTGCCTTCCTGTGACATCGGGTGCTATAGGTGTCCTGGAGGGCAGGTAGTTTGCCCCCGGTGATGCATTGTGCAGACCACACCACCCTCTGGAGAGCCTTGCGGTTGAGGGCGGTGCAGTTGGGGATACAGCCCGACATGATGCTCTCAATTGTGCATCTGTAAAAGTTTGTGAGGGTTTTAGGTGACAAGACAAATTTCTTCGGCCTCCTGAGGTTGAAGAGGCACTGTTGTGCCTTCTTCACCACACTGTCTGTGTGGATGGACCATTTCAGTTTGTCGTTGATGTGTATGCCGAGGAACTTAAAACTTTCCACCTTCTCCACTGCTGTCCCTTTGATGTGGATGGGGGGTGCTCCCTCTGCTGTTTCCTGAAGTCCACAATCATCTCCTTTGTTTTGTTGACGTTGAGTGAGAGGTTGTTTTCCTGACATCACACTTCAAGTGCCCTCACCTCCTCCCTGTAGGCTGCCTCGTCGTTGTTGGTAATCAAGCCCACTACTGTTGTGTCGTCTGCAAACTTCATGATTGAGTTGGAAGCGTGCATGGTCACACAGTCATGGGTGAACAGGGAGTACAGGAGGGGGCTGAGCACGCACCCTTGTGGGGCCCAAGTGTTGAGGGTCAGCGAGGTGGAGGGTCACCACCTGGGGGCGGCCCGTCAGAAAGTCCAGGACCCAATTGCGCACGGCGGGATTGAGACCCAGGGCCTCAAGCTTAAGGATAAGCTTGGAGGGTACTACGGTGTTGAATGCTGAGCTGTAGTCAATGAACAGCATTCTTACATAGGTATTCCTCTTGTCCAGATGGGATAGGGCAGTGTGATGGCGATTGCATCGTCTGTGGACCTGTTGGGGCGGTATACAAACTGAAGTGGGTCTAGGGTGTCCGGTAAGGTGGAGGTGATATGATCCTTGACTAGTCTCTCAAAGCACTTCATGAGAGACCACTGTTAAATGCAGTGGTTTGCGCTTTCAGTTTTACGCAAATGTCGCCATCCATCCACGGTTTCTGGTTAGGGTAGGTTTTAATAGTCACAGTGGGTACAACATCTCCAATACACTTCATAATAAAAACACTCACTGAGTCAGCGTTTAAGTCGATGTTATTCTCTGAGGCTGACCGGAATATATCCCAGTCCGCGTAATCAAAACCATCTTGAAGCGTGGATTCCGATTGGTCAGACCAGCATTGAATTGTTCTTGTCACTGGTACATCCTGTTTGAGTTTCTGCCTTCAAGACGGTATGTGCAAGATGGCGTCGTGGTCGGATTTTGCCAAAGGGAGTGCGGGGGTGGGCTTTGTATGCATCGCAGAACATCATCTGTTGTTGTCTGCTTGATTTACAGCAGGGTCTCGTTAGATTTAAGAGAAAGCATCAAGGTAATAAATTCATGTTTGCATATGTTTTTGTGCCTGGGATTGGACACAGTCTACTGTGTTAAATTGTGTCGGATAGACTACAGAACAACACCCAACGCTCTTCCTATTCATTATTCTGGATATAATTAACACAATATGATCTGGTCATGAAATAACATGACAAATACATTGTTTATTCATGTTAGGCTACTTCAAAAACTGCAGGTCTATTTGAACTTGAATTTGGAGCTCCGAAATGAAAGTACTGGAATAGGCCTAACTTGAAAATCAGACATTTCCTCAATTTGGTGCTTGAAAAGTTCTTGTAATTTATTGTAGACAATTTATAAGTTCTCCTGCTCCCTTATCTATGATTCCATTTCTTATCCGTTTTTTGTGCGAGATGTGGCCACTTTCGTTTGTTTCCCGCCTCTTCAATTGAAGGGTGTTGCGCTACTCTGTTGCGGTAAAAATCACGTATGGTTATTATGATGACGAAAACATTAGGGAGTTGGCTTCAACTTGTCTTTCCATACAAATACATCTATTTTTAAAAAAGGAACCTGTTTTTTTTTTATCACTTTCTCATTATAAAACCAGAGATAGTGAGATTAATGATACCGCTATTCATGGCTATATTATGTGTGCCAGTTATAGAAGAATCGCTATGCATCCAATCTATTTAGTCAGGAAACATCCTAATTATTCTCACAATGTAATAATCATTTGAATATCAATGCATTGGCAAGGCTTAAAACATACATTTTTCTTTATACTTTTTGCATGCTTTTTGGGAGGGTGTGTGTGTGTGTGTGTGTGTGTGTGTGTGTGTGTGTGTGTGTGTGTGTGTGTGTGTGTGTGTGTGTGTGTGTGTGTGTGTGTGTGTGTGTGTGTGTGTGTGCGCGCTCCGGTCAAATACGATTTAACAGGATTGAAGACAGAGAGTTCTCTTTATTGTTACATGCCAGTGATGGGAGTGGAATGTGGTTGGCTGAGAATCTGGGATGGGAAGTAATCTTGTTGGGAAACCTAAGCTGGACAAACAGTGTCTGCAGGGCTAACTCCTGCCTTCCCATAAACCCAGGCTCATAGACAACACACTGGGATAGGCCAGCGGGATTAAGGGTCAATGTGGCGTTATGGGATTTCATTCACCCTGCCACTTGGTCAAAGACTAAATAAATTGGTGCTTATGAGAGGACGGTTGCCCATAACAACAGGAAGGGGGGGTTAATATATTATAGAAAAGTGGGTCGAAAAATGGGGGACGAAAAGTAAATATCCTAGGAAATATATGCTAGAGAGAGTTTGAGAATGGATTTTGGGTGAGCTCCTTAAATCGTATCGCTGGTTTGATTCCCGAGACCTAGACTGAGGAACATTGGAATTTGCAAAAAACATATTTCACTGCACCTATCCGGTGTGACAATACAATATATATATCGCTTTTTTTTTTACTACATTTTATTCGTTTTTTACATTTAACAAATCACTTACATTGGACCAAGACTGTGTAACCAGATTCCTTTAAGAATTGGGTAAAGAATACTCACCGATATAGGCATCCCTGGTTGTCGGTACTGGAACGGCCACACACAAATAGGTGTCAGACTGAAACGACACAGGACACAGTGTGAGAACAAATGCTTCGCTTAGTTACAGAGCAAAAAAGATCCATAAAGTTATGGTTAAAAAAACATGTTAAATCATTTTAAAATGAATAGTGTTTAAAATAAATAAAGTGATTAAAATAAATAGTGGTACAAATAAATTGTGTTCAAATAAATTGTGTTCAAATAAATACAATTGTACATTTATTATTCTCCTTGTTTATAATCCATCAATAACAACCAATATTGTTTGTATCGGGCTCCCGAGTGGCGTAGCAGTCTAAGGCACAGTCTAAGGCAGTCTCAGTGCTTGAGGCGTCACTACAGACCCTGGTTCGATTCCACGCTGTATCACAACCGGCCCGTGATTGGGAGTCCAATAGGGCGGCGCACAATTGGCCCAGGTAGGCCCTTATTGTAAGTAAGAATATGTTCTTAACTGACTTGCCTAGTTAAATAATAAAATACATATATATATTTATATACAGCTGCCGGTTTGTTTTACTTCTAATCAAGATACTAAACATTGTTTCACCATGACAGATTCTCTAAAATTCAAAGAGAGTCCTCAGATATTAGGCGGATTATCGAGTGCAGATACTGAAGCAAAAGTTAAATCCTCGCTCACTTGAAGTCGGGCAGTTTAATATACGAGTGAACATGACTCTTAAATCACCCTGGCGCCGACCTTGCGTAACACGGGGAGAACTATATTTCCTGCGGGGAGTGAAGACAATAGCACTTCATCAAGACAAAAGACATGACACAGAGCTCTGTGTCCAACCCTGGAGCATCTCTCTCTCTCCTGAAGAGTGACCTCTTCATCTGTGGCCGAGTTAAAACACTCTACAGTGACTGAAAATAACTCTTCTCTCATTTGTATCATCTTTCTCTTTATTCCTCAGGTCTCCAGCAGCCTAGCCTACATGTACTGTAACGTTCGTTGTCGTTGCTTAAATAACAACTAGTGGCCGTTGAATGGAGGAGAGGAAGAAAATGGCAGCTGTAGTTCCCTGGGAACAGGTCGTTTAAGTGACATATTTGTAATAAACATGACAGGAAGTCATTTCCAGGGAAATGGTGCAATTGCTTAGTTATAGCTGATGGCTTTCGGCTGTCATTTATCATTCTATTGGGCTTCTATTGGGCTTCTATTCTCCTGCTGCAGCAACACGGTCAAATTATTAAATCAATTCCAGGGGACTGAATATTTCTCTCTCTGTCTCTCTCTCTCTCTCTCTGTCTCTCTCTGTCTCTCTCTGTCTCTCTCTGTCTCTCTCTGTCTCTCTCTGTCTCTCTCTGTCTCTCTCTGTCTCTGTCTGTCTCTGTCTGTCTCTGTCTGTCTCTGTCTGTCTCTGTCTCTCTGTGATGGCTGTATCTAACTCAGAGTTATTGTAAAAGGTCAGCGTGCATGTTTCTTTCTTGGCACAGCTGGCTTTCTTTCAAAATGGTGTCTCAACAGTTGAGAATTCTCCAGACAAATTCTGTCAGAATGACAATTTGGGGTCTCCCAAGTGGCGCAGTGGTCTAAGGCACTGCATCACAGTGCTAGCTGTGCCACTAGAGATTCTGGGTTCGAGTCCAGGCTCTGTCGCAGCCGGCCACGACCGGGAGACCCATGGGGCGGCGCACAATTGGCCCAGTGTCGTCCGGGTTAGGGGAGGTTTGGCCGGCAGGGATGTTCTTGTCCCATCGTGCACTAGCAATTCCTGTGGCGGGCCGGGCACAGACACGCTGACACGGTCGCCAGGTGTACGGTGTTTCCTCAAACACAATGGTGCGTCTGGCTTTCGGGTTAAGTGGGCAGTGCGGCTTGGTTGGGTTGTGTTTCAGAGGACGCACGGCTCTCGACCTTCGCCTCTCCCGAGTCCGTACAGGAGTTGCAGCAATGAGACAAGACTAACTACCAATTGGATCCCACGAAATCGGGGAGAAAAAGGGGTTAAAACTATATATATAATAAATAAATAAAAGAATGCCAACTTGATGTGGGCCTATTAGAACAAAATAGAGCCGATGTTCGATGACCAGATTAATAATAAAAAACCATAGCCAAATATTTAAATTTGATTACTGGTCGATCTCAATTTCCCATTTCACACTAATGAGCCAAACCATGCTGTACTGGGCTAGTCTGGTTACACATCCACCATAGTTGCTGCAATAAGATAAAGAAACCATCTGAACCAACACAGTACAGCTCAGATCCACACAACACAGTACAGCTCAGATCCACACAACACAGTACAGCTCAGATCCACACAACACAGTACAGCTCAGATCCACACAACACAGTGAAAAGGGTACAGATAAAATGTTGACAAAAGAAGCTTCGGAGAAAGTGAATAAACACTGGCTCAATGCTATCTAATGAAAGGAAAGGGGGATACCTAGTCAGTTGTATGTATTCAACTGAAATGTGTCTTCTGCATTTAACCCAACCCCTCTGAATCAGAGGTTGCCTTAATCGACATCCACGTCTTCGGCGCCCGGGGAACAGTGGGTTAATGGCCTTGTTCAGGGGCAGAACGACAGATTTTTTACCTTGCCAGCGCTGGGATTTGATCCAGCAACCTTTCGGTTACTGGCCCAATGCTCTAGGCTACCTGCCGAAGAACCAGTGAACTGGCTCAATGCTATCTGATGAACAGCCAGTGAACTGGCTCAATGCTATCTGATGAACAGCCAGTGAACTGGCTCAATGCTATCTGATGAACAGCCAGTGAACTGGCTCAATGCTATCTGATGAACAGCCAGTGAACTGGCTCAATGCTATCTGATGGGCCAGAGAAAGGGCACCTCCCTATAGATCGAGGGGTAGGCAAAATACAACACACGGGTCGGATCTGGCCAGCGAACCCATTCAAACTGGGTCCCGGGAGGTTTCCCCAAAAAATGACACACTATATTATTTATTTATTTATTTTGGGGAAAAACAACACTCCAGCCACTCTTGAACATTTAAAACTAGATTTAAAAAATATCCCAAAATTATAATGGACCTTTTTCTGGCCCGCAAGTTGATTTTCACAAACGCATAGGTCCCAAAAAAATCTGTGCAGCCTTCCGTTGAATTTTAAAATCCCAATGTGGCCCTTGAGCCAAAAGGTTTGCCCACCCCTGCGATAGATCAATAGCACAACAGTACGAGCTGACCACTAAGTTAAGAGAGTTTAAGGTTTGTCTTCTCTGAGATGTTCTACAAGCCAGTAATCCCCCTTCAGCATTCACAGTTATCAGCCAACACTTGCCATGGATGAATCATTGGCGGATGACTCACACAGACCTGCACTGAGAATAATAATAGCTCACCCTCCCCTCTTCCCTCAACTCTCACATACACAAACAAAACAGTCCCAAGAAGACGCAAAGCACGGAGCCCGTTGACAACAGTTCCACCATCGTGTAAAAACTGAACTCTAACTGTTTCTCACTAGCCTAAACACGGGCTTGGCTTTTGGAGAAAAGAGAGAGAGAGCGAGAGAGAGAGCGCGATAGAGAGCGAGCGAGAGAGAGCGGGTAGAGAGGGGAGAGAGGAGAGAGAGAGAAAATAGTGATAAACCAGAGATCTTCCTCTCTGTGGTTTTCTCTGCACATTGCAGCAGCAGGAAAAACACCGGAGGCTGAGGAGCCAATTAGCTCTTGTCTGCAACAGAGAGTCAACTTTAATGACTGCATTACTGTAGGATCAATACGGGCCAAACAAACACAGCAGGAGGACTGGCCCCTGACACAACCCCATGAGGAAATCATGTACAGCCACACACTGAGCGAGAAAAACATTGTACGGCCATCATCAACATACCTTCCTGATATGAACAAAGCAAAGCGTCAAGTTTTTCTGCACATAGGAAGGAGATGTCTGTCAAGTCTATGAATATTAATATATTAGTCACTGTCTAACCTTTATTCGCCGATCGAAGTCTCGATAAAATCTCTTTGACATTAAAGACCTAAATGCTAGTCAGACTAATTTTGCATCATGGAGAATGATCACTGATTTTCATAAATGGTTGAATAGCCTAACAGGCTATGTAGACTAGTGTAGATAGTGTTCTTTGAAAACACATGTAAATAAACGTAAAACTGAACCCTCAAACCATTGAGCGGGGGGGACAAACTAGATCTGACAGACACTGGGTTGGTTTGGGTTTACCACAGGGTTGTTTTGACTGTCAGAAACATGGGGACTCACCACCGTGGGGGACACCCCCGGCATGCGGACATCCAGGGAAAAGTTGCCTGATTTAGACAGGACCGTGGGTTGTCTCGTCCTGGTAGTGCAGTCGCTGGGCTCCGAAGAGGCACTTTCCTGATACCTGTCCGATGGGGACAACAGTGAGAGAAGACGTTGTTAGTGGAAAGCGACAAAACAACCTCGGAGAAAACTATTGCTAATGAGAGAACCTAACAAACAGCCTGATGAGTTGAGGAACTCATCAGTTTGGAAGGAACATCAGTTGAGGAACTCAAGTTTGGAAGATAATGAGCGTACTTCACATACAAACACCTAAGACTCAAGAGGGAAACGGAAAGAACACCTCCAGAAAAGTAGGTTAAATGAAGATACAATTCTTTATAGAATTACTTATAGGCCAATCTGCAATTGACTGATACTAATCTACCCAAAAGGCTATTTGTGTGGTCACCATGTATGTTGATGCTGTAGCCACCTCCTGGGTCATTTGTTTGTTAATCATGTAGCCATACAAACATGTGACAAACACATCCGGCTTCCAGTACCTTGTACCTACAGCAGGCTAATTGCCTACTGCAAACACGTTTTAAATGCGATATAATTGTATAATAAACAAAACAAAAAAATGCATGAATTCAACATCGATCAAAAAAATACTAACTTATAAAATATTGATTTAGAACTGCATTAAACTTGTCAAATCTATTTATTTCACAAGTACACTGAGCTATTTCAAATTAATTAAAAAACTTATAATACATCAACTCTAGCAGAACACAATCAAAGAACACTCGAGATTTCCAAGCGACATCTGTTCGCACCACTCACATGACCCCACTAAATCTGCCTTTTCCTTTCAATTGCATTTCAAAACCCCTCCAAAAAAATCAGAACTGTCCTTACCTTTTAAACCTGTGCAGGGGGTTAGTGGCACCGTCCAGGCTATGGCTTTGACAGATGAGCGTCAGCACCACCACGCCACAAACAAGGACTCCCATCTCTGACTCTAGCCTCTTGTCAAGCGCTCCCTATTCCTGCTTCTAGCCTGCCGGGTTAACTGTAGAAGACTGGGCGCTGAGCAGAGCGTCACAGTGCTGTGTCTGGGATCAGCTGTGGAGCCTCACTGACGCTGAGCGAGAGAGAGGAAGTAACCAAACAAACAGTAGCAGGTTCCTGGATCAGGGTTAAGACAGATGGAAGAGCCAGATGGAAGGGTTGTTCCTGTTGGCAGTTCACACGCTGGGGACTGAAGGAGTAGGAGGAGGTTGTGGCTGTGGTTGTGCGCAACACTCCTCTTCTCCAGGCTCCAGGCCACTAGGGCTAGGTGTTCCTTTGTATTTTCTCTGCCTTTCCGAGTGAACTGAGCACACAGAGGCGGGACTACCCTCTAGCGCTCCCTCCCCCTTCCTCTCTACTCCTCTTCTCTTCGGTCTTCTCGTCTGGCACAAGTGGCTGTAACGCGGCACCTTTCCACTCTCCTCTGAGCACCCAAGTTATCCAGTGAGAGAAGAGGCGAGTAAATGTGAAGAGTGGCTGGTGTTCAGAGGTGACAGAGAGATGAGATGAAAGGAAGAGTAGATCAGAGTAGATGGAGGGAAGAGGCGAGGAGGGCGAGGAGGGCGCAGCGTCGGTCTCCAGTCACAACCTGTAAAAATAGAAGCAGACGTGCTCAACAAGAGGGGGGGGTGACTAGATGACTAACGTGCCACTGACTCTGCCTGCCTGTCTGCCTGTCTGCCTGCTAGCGCAAACCGCTACCCCCCCCCCCCCCCCCCGCAAGCTAATGCTCCAGCGGGTTCTTTAATATACTACCATTATCATAAGATGCAACACGGAAGTGCTAGTTGTTAGCGTTAGTGCCCATCTCTTCAGATGATTGAGCAGCTAAGGGTGTTTGAGTTGGGGGGGTAACGGTTGGTTGGGAATCACATGCTATCTCTCCTTGCCTTTAAAATGTCATTAAATATAGATGACAGTGTACACACTCTGCAGTGCTGCTACTGTGCTGAATCCGCCGACGGTAGCAGCTTCTATTTACTCTATTCTGTGGGCTTGTCCGGGATGTGAAAGCGGAGGGATAGAGGGGAGAGAAGGAGAAGCCGCAGTAATCCAATCAAATTTCCCCGGGGGATTCACACCCTTATTAAGGAGATCCAGTTGGTCACCAGCAGGAGCAGACAGCTAGTATAGAAAAGACTGTCAAGGAGACCTATACCATACCTTACTATACTCTACCTTACTATACTACACCGTACTATACTATACCTTACTATACTATGCTATACACGACCGTGCTATACTATACATTGCTATTCCATACTATAGTATAACTGTCCATACTATACCGTACTATACCTGTCGATACTATACCTGTCTATTCCTTGCTATACTACACCTTGCTATACTATACCATACAATCCCCGTCTATACCATCCATGTCTATAATATACCATACCTTACTATACCTGTCTATACTATACCTTACGAAACTATACCTTTCTATACTATCCCTGTCTACACTACACCTATCCCTGTCTATACACTATACCGGTCTATACTATCCCGGTCTATATTATACCTTACCATACACTATATCTGTCTAAACTATACCTTACTATACCTTACCTTGCTATACCTTTCTATACTATACCTTTCTATACTATACCTGTCTATACTATGCTACATCTTACTACACCACACCTTGCTATACAAAACCTTGCTATACAAAACATTGCTACACTATACCTTATTATATCTTACTATACCTTTCTGTACTACACCTTACTGTACTATACCTTGCTATACTATACCTTACTACACATTGCTATACTTTACTATACCTTGCTACACTATACCATACCGTCTACATTATGCTACATCTTATTACACTACTATACCTTGCTATAATAACATTGCTATATTATACCTTACTAAACCTTATGTCATACTATACTATCCATAGATAGTACATGTCTATACTAAACCATACTATAGATTGCTGTACTATATATGTCTATACTATACCTGTCTACACTATACTTTACTATACCTCATTATACTATACTACCCTTACTATATTTTACTATATGTTAATATAGTATATGTTAATATACTATACATGCCTATACTATACCTTAATATAGCTTACTATATTATACCTGTCCATACTATACCTTACCATATTATACTAAAACATATTATACTAAAACTATACCTCATTATACTATACTAACCTTACTATATTTTACTATATGTTAAACACTTTAGACACTCTAATGTACTTGTCCTCTTGCTCAGTTGTGTAAGGCTTAATCAACCAACATCAGTGCCCGATCTCACTAATGCTCGTGGCTGAATGGAAGCAAGTGCCCGCAGCAATGTTCCAACATCTAGTGGAAAGTCTTCCCAGAAGGGTGGAGGCTGTTATAGCTAGCTAGCGAACATTAGCATGCTTAGATAACGTTAGGTGTATGATCTATGTAGTAATATTATTTGAAACAGAAATATATTTGCATTGCTAGTTATAGCCTAATGTTAGCTAGCTAGCTAACATTGAACCTGGTTTGTTAGTTTTAGCTACCTGCAGATTCATACGACAGCTATGTCACTCAGTTTGTATTGGTAGTAGTATGAGTTGGGATTATGCCGGTTCATTGTTTAGCGAGCCACGTCGAAACAAAAGTCTTCACTTCACCAGAACATTACATGACCAATCAAGTTAGCCAGGTGTGTTTGTGGGTGATTACGGCCACCTATTCTATTTACTGAGCATGTGTACATGTCTAGACAATAGCATTTCTTTCACATGACCTATCAATTTAGACAAGTGGGTCTAGGTAAGCGTTATCTAATAATTATAAAATATTTGTAAAATATTTTTATCTGGACACTTTCTGTTTTTGATATTGCTACTATGCAAGTAACCATTTCACTGTGTCGTTTACACCTTCTGTATCCCGTGCATGTGACAAATAAACGTAGATTATATTTGACATAGTGTGTGTTTACCAGAGTGATGTGGAGAACAACATGACCTGCACCAAAGTCAGATAAGGATATAAGCCAAGGACTAGATAGTGTTTTTTTACCTGGAGGTTTTCCTTTTTGTAGGCTACTACTTTTAGTCTTTAAATCGTTGTTTGTTTACTACACTACTCACTCTGTTTAGCACATGGCCTCACATGTGAATCCTTAAAGAAATGGGTGGGGCTAACACGGAACCCAAACCGGCTGCGCGCGTGCGCCATCGTGCATACATTTATTTTGTCCCCCCACACCAAACGCGATCAGGACACGCAGGTTAAAATATCAAAACAAACTCTGAGCCAATGAGATTAATTTGGGGACAGGTCGAAAAGCATTAAACATTTATGGCAATTTAGCTAGTTAGCTTGCACTTGCTAGTTAATTTGTCCTATTTAGCTAGATTGCTGTTGCTAGCTAATTTGTCCTGGGATATAAACATTAGGTTGTTATTTTACCTGAAATGAACAAGGTCCTCTACGACAATTAATCCACACATAAAAACGGTCAACCGAATAGTTTCTAGTCATCTCTCCTCCTTCCAGGCCTTTTCATCATTTAACTTATATGGTGATTGGCATCTAAACTTTCATAGTATTATCACGACAACCGGCAACAGTTCATCTTTCAATCACACACATGGGTATAAACAATGAGGAGATGGCACGTGGGTACCTGCTTCTATAAACCAATGAGGAGATAAGAGATGCAGGACTTGCAGCGCGATCTGCGTCAGAAATAGGAATGACGTCTATTTTAGCCCTTGGCAACGCAGGGGCTTGTTGAAGCGAATAACATAATTGAATAACATAGATTCCTACATTTATTTTGCAACGCTCGCGCATGTGACGCAAGCGGTGTAGTCAGGGTATAAGGCTTAAGAGGGTGTGAACTATGCTGAATGGGTGTAGACAAAAGAGAGCTCTCCAGTAGGTGTACCAAAACATTCGATGGGCATTTTCTCAAAAGTGGGGTTACATAATTACTTTCCCATTGTTCTTCAGCTGTAGTGTATGATATACCATTTTCTAGCTCTGAGTCTCTACTTTTATCCAATGTAAAAAACACAATTTCAAATATTGCTACATAGGATGAACGTCAATATGATCATCGTAACACTTCCTGTGTATAGTTCTATATCGTCACTCAATACTTCATTGAACATTATTACATAAAGAATTATGTACATCATTCATATGAGATATCAAGAAGAAGTGAATGTAATTTACTGGAGTTCTTTATCAATAGTATTGACTGAGTTGAATGGACAGAGCAGTCAACTTTAGCATTTCTGTATTGGTCTCATTATTTACAATGGAATATACAATGCCTTCAGAAAGTATTCACACCCCTTGACATTTTCCACATTTTGTTGTGTTACAGCTTGAATTTAAAATTGATTAAATGTAGATGTTTTGTCACTGGCCTACACACTATACCCCATAATGTCAAAGTTGAATTATGTTTTTAGAATTGTTTACCTTTTAATTAAACTGTCTTGAGTCAAGTATTCAACCCCTTTGATATGGCAAGCTTAAAAAATATATTTGCTTAACAAATCACATAAGTTGTATGGACTAACTCTGTGTGCAATAATAGTGTTCAACATGATTTTAGAATGACTACCTCATCTCTGTACCCCACACATACAGATAATTGTAAGGTCCCTCAGTTGAACCTTGAAATTCAAACACAGATTCAACCACAAAGACCAGGGAGTTTTTTCCAATGCCTCGCATGGAAAGGTACCTATTGGTAGATGGGTAATTAAAAAAAGGAGACATTGAATATCCCTTTGAGCATGGTGAAGTTATTAATTACACTTTGGATGGTGTATCACTACACCCAGGCACTACAAAGATACAGGTGTCCTTCCTAACTCAGTTACCAGAAAGGAAGGAAACCGCTAAGGGATTTCACCATGAGGCCAATTGTGACTTTAAAACAGTTAGAGTTTAATGGCTGTGATATGAGAAAACTGAGGAGGGATCAACAACATTGTAGTTACTCCACAATACTAACCTAAATGACAGAGTGAAAAGAGGAAAGCCTGTACAGAATACAAATACTACAAAACATATACCCTGTTTGCAATAAGGCACTAAAGTAAAACTGCTAAAAGAGTGTCAAAGAAATTAAGTTCATGTCCTGAATACAAAGCATCACTGAGTACCACTTTTCACATTTTCAAGCATGGTGGTGCCTCCATCATGTGATGGATATGCTTGTCATCGGCAAGGGCTGGGGAGTTTTGGGGATAAAAATAAACAGAATAGATCTAAGCACAGGCAAAATCCTACAGGAAAACCTGGCTCAGTCTGCTTTCCAAAAGACACTGGAGTTTCTTACCAAGACATGGAATTTTCCTGAGTGGCCTAGTTACAGTTTTGACTGAAATCGTCTTGGAAATCTATGGCAAGACTTGCAAACGGCTGTCTGGCAATGATCAACAACCAACTTGACAGAGCTTGAAAAAAAAATTAAAGAATAATGTGCAAATCCAGGTGTGCAAGAAAAGTGGTACAAAGCTCTTAGAGACTTACCCAGAAAGACTCACAGCTGTAATCGCTGCCAAAGGTGATTCTAACATGTATTGACTCAGGGGTGTGAATACTTATGTAAATCAGATATTTCTTCATTTAATTTTCAATACATTTATTTTTAACATGTTTTCACTTTGTCATTATGGGGTATTGTTTGTAGATGGGTGAGAAAAAAAAAAATTCTTTTTTATTCAGACTAACACAACAAAATGTGGAATAAGTCAAGGGGTATGAATACTTTCTGAAGGCACTGGAGACTATTCACATACAACCAACTTAAATTATATGGTTTTGAGTAACTGCAAGCTATTGTCCCTCAAAACACAATTGTGAAAATCATACCGTACTTCCAAATTCTGATCAACCTCTTCACACAAAGCATTGGGCAACTTAAACCGCAGCAAAACCAAACCATAAACAATCTTGTATTAACCCAGTGTTCTACCCAAAGAATAGCCTGAAAGACTACGGTCCTAGCATGATAACAACCTGAATGACCACGTCCTAGCCTGATAACAACCTGAAAGACTACGGTCCTAGCCTGATAATAACCTGAAAGACCACGGTCCTAGCCTGATAACAACCTGAAAGACTACGGTCCTAGCCTGATAACAACCTGAAACACCACGGTCCTAGCCTAATAACCTCAAACTACGGTCCTAGCCTGATAACGACCTGAAAGACTACGGTCCTAGCCTGATAATAACCTGAAAGACTATGGTCCTAGCCTGATGACAACTTCAGACTACGGTCCTAGCCTGATAACGACCTGAAAGACTACAGTCCTAGCCTGCTAACAGCCTGAAAGACTTCGGTCCTAGCCTGAAAGACTACGGTCCTAGGCTGATAACAGCCTGAAAGAAAACAGTCCTAGCCTGAAAGACTACGGTCCTAGCCTAATAACAACCTGAAAAACCACAGTCCTAGCCTGATAACAACCTGAAAGACTACGGTCCTAGCCTGATAACAACCTGAAAGACTACGGTCCTAGCCTAATAACCTCAAACTACGGTCCTGGCCTGATAACGACCTGAAAGACTACAGTCCTAGCCTGATAGCCTCAAAGACTACGGTCCTAGCCTGATAACAGCCTGAAAGACTACGGTCCTAGCCTGATAACAGCCTGAAAGACTACAGTCCTAGCCTGATAACAACTTGAAAGACACCGGTCCTAGCCTGAAAGACTACTACGGTCCTAGCCTGATAACAGCCTGAAAGACTACAGTCCTAGCCTGATAATAGCCTGGAAGACTACGGTCCTAGCCTGAAAGACTACGGTCCTAGTCTGATAATAGCCTGGAAGACTACGGTCCTAGCCTGAAAGACTACGGTCCTAGCCTGAACTGCTACGACCCTAGCCTGAAAGACTACGGTCCTAGCCTGATAACAGCCTGGAAGACTACGGTCCTAGCCTGATAACAGCCTGGAAGACTACGGGCCTAACCTGAAAGACCACGGTCCTAGCCTGATAACAACCTGAAAGACCACGGTCCTAGCCTGATAACAACCTGAAAGACCACGGTCCTAGCCTGATAACAACCTGAAAGACCACGGTCCTAGCCTGATAACAACCTGAAAGACTACGGTCCTAGCCTAATAACCTCAAAAACTACGGTCCTAGCCTGATAAGGACCTGACTACGGTCCTAGCCTGATAGCGACCTCAATACGGTCCTAGCCTGACAACAACCTGACTACGGTCTAAGCCTGATAACAACCTGAAAGACTACGGTCTAAGCCTGTGCACCAGCCTAGGGTGAAAAACTGGGTCAAATGAACATGGCACTGGCCATATTCCACAGGAACACCAGAGTAGCTCTGATACAATGCGTCAAGCCCGCTGGAGAGGGACAGAACGCGCAATCGAGAGGGATTGAGAGCCGTTGTTGCTTCGCCAGGCATCTCTACCCGTCAATACATGATCTAACAGATTGATAGTCAGTATTCAGCATTCATGAAAGTATACCTTATTTACTTTGAAGAACTACTAAAATAGTGATTTTGTCAGACAGCATAGTTGGGTGCTCTATAGCCAGCTACTAGCCTATTAGGATGACTGATTGGAGAGCACAGAGATAGATGGCTGGCTGCTACTGCCTAAACAGATGATGAGATGATGAATGAAATAAAAAGAAAGTCATTAAATATATAAAAAGTAATATACACAACTGAAATATTTTCGTAAAGTAATGTGGATAAATGATGGTTAGTAAGTGATAAGCAATAGGCCTAACAGGCACACAGCTAGCACAATGGGGTTTTTATTAATAGTTTTATTGTGTGTTGTTTAAGGTTGGCACAATTATCGTATAATAATAGAGTAGCCAACAATAATGGACAATAACCGTGAACTAAATAAAAAAATGTGTCATAATTGTTTTAATAGATTTATTTTAGGAGAAAGGGAGATTCAACTTTATATTCAAGAAGATCAATTTTTTTTAAACAGTTTTACAAGCAGAACGGCACGGAAGCTTAATTTCCTAAAGTTATGACAATAAACGTGGATATTTGCATGTCAATTAATCATAACCCCAAATTCCATAATTGTCACAGTTCTAGTGTTGTTATAGCAGTCAATTCCATAATGTATTATTGTAAAAAAATATATATAATAAAACCGTGACTATTTTTCTTAAAAAAAACAAGCCGAAACCAAACCAACCTCAAAAAACACTATTCACTACACATTTGTCAAGGTGTTGGAATGAACGACGGCTCTGCTCTTCCTCCTTTGCAGTCTGGGCCGGCAGACTGAAATACACAGCGGCCACAGATGGCTTTGGAGAAAGGTGTGAAAGTCTGACTGAGGACATGGCTGAGTAGAAAGACCGGAACAAAAATGGGAATGCTAAAGAATATTGGAGTATACAAATGCAGAATATTTAGGTCTATCCTAAAAAATATGGCTAACAAGTCTGTAAATTCGATGTGAGACAGAATTGGCTGACGTGTAAAGTGTTAGTCAGTAGCTTAAATACAAAAACTGTTAGATGAAATCTCATTCATTGGTATCATTTCATTAATAATAATTTGTGCATTCAGCCATAAGTACATTTTTCAACAAAACCTGTTTGGTCTTTGGACACATCATCGCATCTTGAGAATAACCTGGATACCAAGTAAACAATAGCAGGATCATTTTGATTAGGCAACATTTTGCCAACAGCAGGCTGTCTTTGTTATTGCAGTAGGCCTAAGTAAACAAGGCAACAACCAAACAATCTCTCATAATATCTCCTCAATATGAAATGGAGTGCAGAGCATCCATGAGTCATAGCCAGGCATGACTTGCTATAAACAGTCATTTACCGATGGCGAAACAGGAAAAGTATAGATTAACTCAGGGTTTTTTTCCTTCACATTAACTAGCCTAAACAAATCCTATTCTATGGTGGACCTAGGCTCTATGTTATGAAGTAGCATAGTCTAAAATAAATTAATTAGGTCTACAGTCGCCTATTCTTTGTAAGCTCTGTCGCCAGTAACCTAGTATAAAAGGGGTTTTCCACCGGCAAAACTATTATGAAAAAGGAATGAATTTATAGCTGATCATCATTTTCCTCACACTTTCAAATGAATAGGCTATTTCCAAAAGCATGCTTCTAATTAAAAAACCTTTTCCCCATCAATTCACCGTCACATCAGGACAATGGAAAAACCCACAGAGCCATTCAGGGAGGGAATCGCAACATAATTTCCTATTGATCCACTCTCTCTCGCTCTCCCCCCCCCCTTTCTCTATCTCACTCATAGACCCCTGGAAACTGCAAACATCAATCAGCCACTCCATTGAGTCTGCCCGGGCCACTACGTTGAATGGACTTACTAGTTCTGCTCCACAAACCAGCGTAAATAAACCAGCACAATCAATGCACCTGCTGCCCGAGTAACTGAAACTCCCCGGTCCCTAGCCTATTTCAGTCACAGTTAGGCTAACCTAACAATATGAAACACAACATGCATTTTTTCTACTAAGTTTGCCTGTCTGGTTGGACTAGAAGTAGGCCTTCCCCCCCCACTGGTTCAATGTCACATTCCAGTAGCTCGAAACAGCAACAAAGAGTATGGCTCTATGACAAAAAGCTTTCAAAGAAGTCTTACTGTGTCGAGAAGCATTTGGAGTTCTCCCAGCGCGCTGCTAACCCTCAGGGATGTATCCTTGCTCCAGTTATAGTGCTAAGCTGCTTACCTGGTTGTCACTTTGGCTTGAGGAGCCGCTATAGGATGGTTACAAAGGCCTGAGAGATAGAGAGAGAGAGAGACAGAAACACAGAGAGTTCTGATTTTCAATTGCCTAGTGTGATTCACCAGTGGGAGAGCGAGTCAGAGCAAGAGAGATTGAGACGGAGGGGGTGAGAGTCAAAGGAGGAGAGAGACTGGGAGGGGGATGCTCAGAATTACCTCAGCATGCCCACTGACATCATCGCTCAAAGACTGGCTACAGAGGAAACTATGGTAACCGTTTCCATGCGCTCACACAGTCAAGCCTTTTTAATTGTCAGAGCAACCATGCCTTGACTTCCTAGATATACCCTATAACAAGATCTGTACCGTAGGCATTAGGCAATAATACAGGCTAGATGGTTTTGGAAGAGGTGGAAATTATCAACGGTTTATAGCCTAGAATTGTTTTTCACATCACGCTCAAATGGGTTCTTCATAATGTCAGTGTCAACTTTATCTTTTAATTAAATGGTCAAATCCTAATATGATAGCAGATTCACGACAGAGAGAGAGAGAGAGAGAGAGAGAGATATAGAGGGCAGTAGAGCGATTAACATTATAATGAATCCTCACGAAAGCTCAGTCTAATTTGAAATGGAGGCGTCCATTGTGGCAAATCTCTGTTGGATTGGCTATTCAATGCATTTCCTAACAGTGACAACTGGTGTGGGTTGAGGAATTGTGAAGCTTTTGCAGAAAATACTACATTGACTAAACCGTCCTGATGAATATAACGGATAAATGCACATAATGAAGATAACGGTTAATAAACATTTTTGTTCAACTGCATACGTGTTCAATGTTGGTGAAAAGGCCAACATACCTAGTTAAATAAATGTGATACAATTGTAAGTCAGTAGAAGCCATGGTTTCCATTAAAGACAACATAACAAGTAGTGTATTTTACTCAAATGTCCAAAACAATCAATCAGGCAGATGGTCAATAGACACTGTATATTATTCTACCACAGATATAGATATTTAGACTTCAAATCGGCTGAGCTGTATAGCAACCATTCAGAGACACCAATTCCATCCTTCATTTGATTAACAAGAAAAATAGTATTCTAAGGAGAAACTTCGTCTTGTTATTTGTCAATAATATAAACAATTATCCAAGCCACACACATTAAAAACAGGACATATCAACCTCTACAGAAAATTGGATAACACTTTATACATAAGTTCTTATACCTGTGTAGTAACTTTGTATATCGGTAGCAAGTCGTTTTTTGACACATTTTAGTAGTAGAAGCCAAATTGCATTTTAATTGCATAGTAATGGAGTTGCGTGGTTTTTGCACAAGATTAATATAGAGAGTTATCCTCATGTAGTAATGAGAACTACAACTCCATTTTTTATGCAATTAGACAAAGCAATTACTAAAACACTATATTAATGCTCAGTCCATAGACTAAATGTTCAGTCCATAGACTTAATGTTCAGTCCATAGACTAAATGTTCAGTCCATAGACTTAATGTTCAGTCCATAGACTAAATGTTCAGTCCATAGACTAAATGTTCAGTCCATAGACTAAATGTTCAGTCCATAGACTAAATGTTCAGTCCATAGACTAAATGTTCATGCCCCTGCTCTTTTTGTCTTAAAGCGACAATCAGCAGTAGAAACAATAAAGCGGCCTCCCCAACCTTGTTTGGGTAAAAAGCTGAGGGATGGGGCTGGAGAAATTGAATCACTCTCAAATGTATAAACAGAGCTATGGATGCAAGGCTTGGCCATACATGATATCAACATTATAGTTTTAACCAATTTGTTGAGGTAATCTGAAGAGATTTCACACCATGCTTCCTGAAGCACCTCCCACAAATTGGATTGGCTTGATGGGCACTTCTTACATACCATACGGTCAAGCTGCTCCCACAACAGCTCAATAGGGTTGAGATCCGGTGACTGTGCTGGCCACTCCAATATAGACAGAATACAAGCTGACTGCTTCCTCCCTAAATAGTTCTTGCATAGTTTGGAGCTGTGCTTTGCGGTCATTGTCCTGTTGTAGGAGGAAATTGGCTCCAATTAAGCGCCGTCCACAGGGTATGGCATGGCGTTGAAAAATGGAGTGATAGCCTTCCTTCTTCAAGATCCCTTTATACCCTGTACAAATATCCTACTTTACCACCACCAAAGCATCTCCAGATCATCACATTGCACATTTTTTTCACAAATGTTCTTCTTTGTGATCCGAACACCTCAAACTTAGATTTGTCTGTCCATAACACTTTGTTCCAATCTTCCTATGTTCAGTGTGTGTGTTATTTTGCCCATCTTAATCTTTTATATTTATTGGCCAGTCTGAGATACGGCTTTTGCTTTGCAACTCTGCCTAGAGGGCGGCAGGTAGCCTAGTGGTTAGACTGTTGGGACTAGTAACCGAAAGGTTGCTAGATTGAATCCCCGAGCTGACATGGTAAAAATCTGTCGTTCTGACCATGAACAAGGCAGTTAACCCACTGTTCCTAGGCTGTCATTGTAAATAAGAATTTGTTCTTAACTGACTTGCTTAGTTAAATAAAAGCTAAATAAAAAAAATAGAAGGCCAGCATCCCGGAGTTGCCTCTTCACTGTTGACGTTGAGACTGGTGTTTTGCGGGTACTATTTAATAAAGATGCCAGTTAAGGCCTTGTGAGGCATCTGTTTCTCAAACTAGACACTCTAATGTACTTGTCCTCTTGCTCAGTTGTGCACCGGGGCCTCCCACTCCTCTTTCTATTCTGGTTAGAGCCAGTTTTCGCTGGTCTGTGAAGGGTGTACAAGAGATCTTCAGTTTCTTGGCAATTTCTCACATGGAATAGCCTTAAATTCTCAGAACATGAATAGACTGATGAGTTTCAGAAGAAACTTTTCTTTGTTTATGGCCATTTTGAGCCTGTAATCAAACCCACAAATGCTGATGCTCCAGATACTCAACAAGTCTAAAGAAGGCCAGTTTTATTGCTTCTTTAATCAGGACAACAGTTTTCAGATGTGCTAACATAATTGCAAAAGGGTTTTCGAATTATCAATTAGCCTTTTAAAATGGTAAACTTGGATTAGCAAACACAACGTGCCATTGGAACACAGGAGTGATGGTTGCTGATAATGGGCCTATGTAGATATTCCATAAAAAATCTGCCGTTTCCATCTACAATAGTCATTTACAACATTAACAATGTCTACACCATATTTCTGATAATTTTTATGTTATTTTAACGGACAAAATTTTAGCTTTTCTTTCAAAAACAAGGACATATCTAAGTGACCCCAAACTTTTGAACGGTAGTGTATATAGTTTAGTAAGATATATTATAGTAAGATATGGTATAATAAGATATAGTAACACATGTAAACACGTGTGTGAACAAGTGTTCGTCCCATGTTTCATGAGCTGAAGAAAAAAATATAAAAAAATAATACAATAGTCATTTACAACATTAACAATGTCTACACTGTATTTCCGATCAATTTGGTGTTATTTTAATGGACAAAAAAAATAATTTTCTTTTAAAAAACAAGGACATTTCTAAGTAACCCCAAACTTTTTAACGGTAGTGTACATGTAGGTAGTTATTAAAGTGACTATGCATAGATAGACAGAGAGTAGCAGCAGCGTAAAAAAAGGTGTTCAGAGTCAGACAAATAAAACATGGGTACGTACATGTTGTTAACTAAGCACGTTATAGTACAATAATATACTCTCGCATCCTTGTGTGAGTGTCTTCAATGCAGACCTTCTTGAGACACAATCTAGTATTTTATTATTCAAAATGTGCAAGCAAGAAGATAACGTGCTAACTGACTCACTCACTGACTGACTGACTGACTGATAGATAGATAGAGAAGCCATTGCTTATTGAACTTAGTCAATCTAGCTAACGTTAGCTAATAACAGGCTGCTAGCTATTTTACTAGAGAGTTTGTGCTAGCCAAATTACTTAACAACATGCAAAAACACAAGGAGTGTAGTTAGCTAGCTAGATAGACAGATGCCAAGAATATTTACTTTACATTTTAAAATGTCACCTTAATGATGGTTGACTACAGCTAGCTGTACCTTCAAGACAAGTAACTTTAGCTAGGTATCTAGCTAACTAGCTAATCATAACGTGTAAACTTTTTCTGACAATCTTTGACGACGTGAGTGAGAACATGTCGAAACTCAACTTTTGTATCTACTTTTGTATCTATCAAAGACTTGCTTTTTCATATCTGACACACATTCCAGTTAAATATTAATCTGTCATGACATTGTAAACAATATTTGAAATTACATTTTACCTGTAAACATCACATTCTAGTCCCCCGCTAAACAACGTTCAGTCTGTCACGTATTTCCACGACCACACCAGCAGTATGGAGTAGACCAAAGCAATCGTTGTAAATAGATCGATGTGAAGTAACTGTACATCGAGTTGGGAATGGAATTGTAGAGTGCGATAGGGCGCACATCTGCAAGATGATAAAATCACAGCTGTGCCTCACAATATAACCCTTGTAACGTTTAACTGCAATTTATTTCCATAATCAACTTGTCAGTTTATTTCCCCCAGATGTCTGTTGTTGTTTTTTGTTCTCCCAAAATTGATTAGTAGGCCTAGCCTATCATTAAACCAAAGACCTGGGTAACTAACTGTTGCTTCTCCTGTCTGTGATGAACAGTATATACATTTTTAAACATGATTTGAACCCTAAGTCTACTTCACAATTCTGACAGCAGAATTTTCTAAATGATTTCAAAATGGATCACTATCAGTATAGTGGATTTCAAGTTATGGGTTTCAAGTTCTGCTTCTTTCAGTAACAGGTCTTTCATATTTTACATAAACCACACTTTCACCCGCTCTTCAAAAGCCTTGTGTGTTTTGAAGCATATCCCAGTGGATTTTCTATGAAAATGCTGTTGTCAGGATTGTCTGGGAGAGTTGTGCTCAGGGAGCCCGTGTCTTAGCAATAGAAACAGCATACACTGAGTGACAGTAGAGGGGATAAACAGAGGACTAAAGAGACTGTGTGCGGACAAAGGTCTGCAAGATGACAGGCCTTCAGTTGGACCTTATTCACCTGTGTGCTTTCCATTTGCAGGTAGAATTGAAATCTCATGGGATATTATATGAAACTTGGGGGATGGGGTAGATTTTGTATGAAACTTTATTGGACATTGAATACTTTTATACCATTGATGCTCTACTTAAGATTAAAAAAACAACTACTTGGGTTAAAAACCAACAAATACAGTGAGGGGAAAATTGAGACTTTATCAGTATGTAATTTTTTATTATTATTTATCCATAACCAGAATATACTTTTACGTCAGAAAGAAAAAAAGTCACATACTTTATCGCTCCCATGCAATGCATTTATTAATGAATTGACTAAAGTTTCAACAGCCAGCTGCATTCATTACAATTTTTTTGTCAGAAATTCTGATCATGATTTACGACAACAGTACAAAGAGGACATCAATGGTCTTTGTTCCTCTTTGACTGACACCGGGCATTCTTGACAGTCTAAGGAGAGGATACCAGAAATTATTATCAAAAGTTAAGCTTCAATCCATAGATAATGCTTCTGTTAATACCCATGTATACCATTATAGTGATGCTAATGTAATTATTATTTGTAGTTCAGAAAATGTCCTCGACTGACAGTGCTCTTTCAACAACATACCTGTAGAGGTCTCTTGAGGGTGATCGTCAGAAGACATTAGGTCCCCAGCAGGCAGGTCCCCAGCAGGCAGGTCCCCAGCAGGCAGGCCCCCAGCAGGCAGGCCCCCAGCAGGCAGGCCCCCAGCAGGCAGGCCCCCAGCAGGCAATTCCAAGAAGCCTTCCACCCACTGTCTTCCACCCGGACCAGAGGTTCCTGGGCCAGAGGTTCCTGGGCCAGAGGTTCCTGGACCAGAGGTTCCCGGGCCAGAGGTTCCCGGGCCAGAGGTTCCCGGACCAGAGGTTCCCGGACCAGAGGTTCCCGGGCCAGAGGTTCCCGGGCCAGAGGTTCCCGGGCCAGAGGTTCCCGGACCAGAGGTTCCCGGACCAGAGGTTCCCGGGCCAGAGGTTCCTGGGCCAGAGGTCTTTCATGAAGTTTATTTGTTCCATTTTCTTCCAGGGCCTCCCTGGTTCTCTCGTGGTGTTGGTGCCTTATTGCGATGGTCAGTCTTTTGACAAAATAACCCAGCATAGGGATGATGTCCACCTGGATGGTCAGTTTCCTGAACCAAAGGTGGGAACAGTTCCTGGTTGGGTCCTGAGCCAATCTTCCATCTGGGGGCTGAATGATGGCCTCTCTGGTTCTGACCTGGTTGGTGTTGTTCATCCCACACTACCAGTAAGACCTGGTCTCTTGCTAGGCCACACTAGGTGTTAGGACTGGTTCCTGGGTCACACTGGTTGTAGGGACTGGTTCCTGCTAGGCCACACTAGGTGTAGGGACTGGTTCCTGGGCCATACTGGGTGTAGGGACTGGTTCCTGCTGGGTCACACTGGGTGTAGGGACTTGTTCCTGGGCCATACTGGGTGTAGGGACTGGTTCCTGGGCCACACTGGGTGTAGGGACTGGTTCCTGGGCCACACTGGGTATAGGGACTGGTTCCTGGGCCACACTGGGTGTAGGGACTGGTTCCTGGGCCACACTGGGTATAGGGACTGGTTCCTGGGCCACACTGGGTGTAGGGACTGGTTCCTGGGCCACACTGGGTGTAGGGACTGGTTCCTGGGCCACACTGGGTGTAGGGACTGGTTCCTGGGCCACACTGGGTGTAGGGACTGGTTCCTGGGCCACACTGGGTGTAGGGACTGGTTCCTGGGCCACATTGGGTGTAGGGACTGGTTCCTGGGCCACACTGGGTGTAGGGACTGGTTCCTGGGCCACACTGGGTATAGGGACTGGTTCCTGGGCCACACTGGGTATAGGGACTGGTTCCTGGGCCACACTGGGTATAGGGACTGGTTCCTGGGCCACACTGGGTGTAGGGACTGGTTTCTGGGCCACCCTGGGTGTAGGGACTGGTTCCTGGGCCACACTGGGTGTAGGGACTGGTTCCTGGGCCACACTGGGTGTAGGGACTGGTTCCTGGGCCATACTGGGTTTTAGGACTAGTTCCTGGGCCACACTGGGTGTAGGGACTGGTTCCTGCTAGGCCACACTGGGTGTAGGGACTGGTTCCTGCTAGGCCACACTAGGTGTAGGGACTGGTTCCTGGGCCATACTGGGTGTAGGGACTGGTTCCTGGGGCACACTGGGTGTAGGGACTGGTTCCTGGGCCACACTGGGTGTAGGGACTGGTTCCTGGGCCACACTGGGTGTAGGGACTGGTTCCTGGGCCACACTGGGTGTAGGGACTGGTTTCTGGGCCATACTGGGTTTTAGGACTAGTTCCTGGGCCACACTGGGTGTAGGGACTGGTTCCTGCTAGGCCACACTAGATGTAGGGACTGGTTCCTGGGCCATACTGGGTGTAGGGACTGGTTCCTGGGCCACACTGGGTGTAGGGACTGGTTCCTGGGCCAGAGGTTCCCGGGCCAGAGGTTCCCGGGCCAGAGGTTCCCGGACCAGAGGTTCCCGGACCAGAGGTTCCCGGGCCAGAGGTTCCCGGACCAGAGGTTCCCGGGCCAGAGGTTCCCGGACCAGAGGTTCCCGGACCAGAGGTTCCCGGGCCAGAGGTTCCTGGGCCAGAGGTCTTTCATGAAGTTTATTTGTTCCATTTTCTTCCAGGGCCTCCCTGGTTCTCTCGTGGTGTTGGTGCCTTATTGCGATGGTCAGTCTTTTGACAAAATAACCCAGCATAGGGATGATGTCCACCTGGATGGTCAGTTTCCTGAACCAAAGGTGGGAACAGTTCCTGGTTGGGTCCTGAGCCAATCTTCCATCTGGGGGCTGAATGATGGCCTCTCTGGTTCTGACCTGGTTGGTGTTGTTCATCCCACACTACCAGTAAGACCTGGTCTCTTGCTAGGCCACACTAGGTGTTAGGACTGGTTCCTGGGCCACACTGGTTGTAGGGACTGGTTCCTGCTAGGCCACACTAGGTGTAGGGACTGGTTCCTGGGCCATACTGGTTGTAGGGACTGGTTCCTGCTGGGTCACACTGGGTGTAGGGACTTGTTCCTGGGCCATACTGGGTGTAGGGACTGGTTCCTGCTGGGTCACACTGGGTGTAGGGACTGGTTCCTGGGCCACACTGGGTGTAGGGACTGGTTCCTGGGCCACACTGGGTATAGGGACTGGTTCCTGGGCCACACTGGGTGTAGGGACTGGTTCCTGGGCCACACTGGGTGTAGGGACTGGTTCCTGGGTCACACTGGTTGTAGGGACTGGTTCCTGCTAGGCCACACTAGGTGTAGGGACTGGTTCCTGGGCCATACTGGGTGTAGGGACTGGTTCCTGCTGGGTCACACTGGGTGTAGGGACTTGTTCCTGGGCCATACTGGGTGTAGGGACTGGTTCCTGCTGGGTCACACTGGGTGTAGGGACTGGTTCCTGGGCCACACTGGGTGTAGGGACTGGTTCCTGGGCCACTCTGGGTATAGGGACTGGTTCCTGGGCCACACTGGGTATAGGGACTGGTTCCTGGGCCACACTGGGTATAGGGACTGGTTCCTGGGCCACACTGGGTGTAGGGACTGGTTCCTGGGCCACACTGGGTGTAGGGGCTGGTTCCTGGGCCACACTGGGTGTAGGGACTGGTTCCTGGGCCACACTGGGTGTAGGGACTGGTTTATGGGCCACACTGGGTGTAGGGACTGGTTCCTGGGCCACACTGGGTGTAGGGACTGGTTCCTGGGCCATACTGGGTGTAGGGACTGGTTCCTGGGCCATACTGGTTTTTAGGACTAGTTCCTGGGCCACACTGGGTGTAGGGACTGGTTCCTGCTAGGCCACACTGGGTGTAGGGACTGGTTCCTGCTAGGCCACACTAGGTGTAGGGACTGGTTCCTGGGCCATACTGGGTGTAGGGACCGGTTCCTGGGCCACACTGGGTGTAGGGACTGGTTCCTGCTAGGCCACACTAGGTGTAGGGACTGGTTCCTGGGCCACACTGGGTGTAGGGACTGGTTCCTGGGCCACACTGGGTATAGGGACTGGTTCCTGGGCCACACTGGGTATAGGGACTGGTTCCTGGGCCACACTGGGTGTAGGGACTGGTTCCTGGGCCACACTGGGTGTAGGGACTGGTTCCTGGGCCACACTGCGTGTAGGGACTGGTTCCTGGGCCACACTGGGTGTAGGGACTGGTTTCTGGGCCATACTGGGTTTTAGGACTAGTTCCTGGGCCACACTGGGTGTAGGGACTGGTTCCTGCTAGGCCACACTAGATGTAGGGACTGGTTCCTGGGCCATACTGGGTGTAGGGACTGGTTCCTGGGCCACACTGGGTGTAGGGACTGGTTCCTGGGCCATACTGGGTGTAGGGACTGGTTCCTGGGCCATACTGGGTGTAGGGACGGGTTCCTGGGCCACACTGGGTGTAGGGACTGGTTCCTGGGCCACACTGGGTGTAGGGACTGGTTCCTGGGCCATACTGGGTGTAGGGACTGGTTCCTGCTGGGTCACACTGGGTGCAGGGACTGGTTCCTGGGCCACACTGGGTGTAGGGACTGGTTCCTGCTGGGTCACACTGGGTGTAGGGACTGGTTCCTTGGCCACACTGGGTGTAGGGACTGGTTCCTGCTGGGTCACACTGGGTGTAGGGACTGGTTCCTGGCCCACACTGGGTGTAGGGACTGGTTCCTGGGCCACACTGGGTATAGGGACTGGTTCCTGGGCCACACTGGGTATAGGGACTGGTTCCTGGGCCACACTGGGTATAGGGACTGGTTCCTGGGCCACACTGGGTGTAGGGACTGGTTCCTGGGCCACACTGGGTGTAGGGGCTGGTTCCTGGGCCACACTTGGTGTAGGGACTGGTTCCTGGGCCACACTGGGTGTAGGGACTGGTTCCTGGGCCACACCGGGTGTAGGGACTGGTTCCTGGGCCATACTGGGTTTTAGGACTAGTTCCTGGGCCACACTGGGTGTAGGGACTGGTTCCTGCTAGGCCACACTGGGTGTAGGGACTGGTTCCTGCTAGGCCACACTAGGTGTAGGGACTGGTTCCTGGGCCACACTGGGTATAGGGACTGGTTCCTGGGCCACACTGGGTATAGGGACTGGTTCCTGGGCCACACTGGGTGTAGGGACTGGTTCCTGGGCCACACTGGGTGTAGGGGCTGGTTCCTGGGCCACACTGGGTATAGGGACTGGTTCCTGGGCCACACTGGGTGTAGGGACTGGTTCCTGGGCCACACTGGGTGTAGGGACTGGTTCCTGGGCCACACTGGGTGTAGGGACTGGTTCCTGGGCCACACTGGGTGTAGGGACTGGTTCCTGGGCCACACTGGGTGTAGGGACTGGTTCCTGGGCCACATTGGGTGTAGGGACTGGTTCCTGGGCCACACTGGGTGTAGGGACTGGTTCCTGGGCCACACTGGGTATAGGGACTGGTTCCTGGGCCACACTGGGTATAGGGACTGGTTCCTGGGCCACACTGGGTATAGGGACTGGTTCCTGGGCCACACTGGGTATAGGGACTGGTTTCTGGGCCACCCTGGGTGTAGGGACTGGTTCCTGGGCCACACTGGGTGTAGGGACTGGTTCCTGGGCCACACTGGGTGTAGGGACTGGTTCCTGGGCCACACTGGGTGTAGGGACTGGTTCCTGGGCCACACTGGGTGTAGGGACTGGTTCCTGGGCCACACTGGGTGTAGGGACTGGTTCCTGGGCCACATTGGGTGTAGGGACTGGTTCCTGGGCCACACTGGGTGTAGGGACTGGTTCCTGGGCCACACTGGGTATAGGGACTGGTTCCTGGGCCACACTGGGTATAGGGACTGGTTCCTGGGCCACACTGGGTATAGGGACTGGTTCCTGGGCCACACTGGGTGTAGGGACTGGTTTCTGGGCCACCCTGGGTGTAGGGACTGGTTCCTGGGCCACACTGGGTGTAGGGACTGGTTCCTGGGCCACACTGGGTGTAGGGACTGGTTCCTGGGCCATACTGGGTTTTAGGACTAGTTCCTGGGCCACACTGGGTGTAGGGACTGGTTCCTGCTAGGCCACACTGGGTGTAGGGACTGGTTCCTGCTAGGCCACACTAGGTGTAGGGACTGGTTCCTGGGCCATACTGGGTGTAGGGACTGGTTCCTGGGGCACACTGGGTGTAGGGACTGGTTCCTGGGCCACACTGGGTGTAGGGACTGGTTCCTGGGCCACACTGGGTGTAGGGACTGGTTCCTGGGCCACACTGGGTGTAGGGACTGGTTTCTGGGCCATACTGGGTTTTAGGACTAGTTCCTGGGCCACACTGGGTGTAGGGACTGGTTCCTGCTAGGCCACACTAGATGTAGGGACTGGTTCCTGGGCCATACTGGGTGTAGGGACTGGTTCCTGGGCCACACTGGGTGTAGGGACTGGTTCCTGGGCCAGAGGTTCCCGGGCCAGAGGTTCCCGGGCCAGAGGTTCCCGGACCAGAGGTTCCCGGACCAGAGGTTCCCGGGCCAGAGGTTCCCGGACCAGAGGTTCCCGGGCCAGAGGTTCCCGGACCAGAGGTTCCCGGACCAGAGGTTCCCGGGCCAGAGGTTCCTGGGCCAGAGGTCTTTCATGAAGTTTATTTGTTCCATTTTCTTCCAGGGCCTCCCTGGTTCTCTCGTGGTGTTGGTGCCTTATTGCGATGGTCAGTCTTTTGACAAAATAACCCAGCATAGGGATGATGTCCACCTGGATGGTCAGTTTCCTGAACCAAAGGTGGGAACAGTTCCTGGTTGGGTCCTGAGCCAATCTTCCATCTGGGGGCTGAATGATGGCCTCTCTGGTTCTGACCTGGTTGGTGTTGTTCATCCCACACTACCAGTAAGACCTGGTCTCTTGCTAGGCCACACTAGGTGTTAGGACTGGTTCCTGGGCCACACTGGTTGTAGGGACTGGTTCCTGCTAGGCCACACTAGGTGTAGGGACTGGTTCCTGGGCCATACTGGTTGTAGGGACTGGTTCCTGCTGGGTCACACTGGGTGTAGGGACTTGTTCCTGGGCCATACTGGGTGTAGGGACTGGTTCCTGCTGGGTCACACTGGGTGTAGGGACTGGTTCCTGGGCCACACTGGGTGTAGGGACTGGTTCCTGGGCCACACTGGGTATAGGGACTGGTTCCTGGGCCACACTGGGTGTAGGGACTGGTTCCTGGGCCACACTGGGTGTAGGGACTGGTTCCTGGGTCACACTGGTTGTAGGGACTGGTTCCTGCTAGGCCACACTAGGTGTAGGGACTGGTTCCTGGGCCATACTGGGTGTAGGGACTGGTTCCTGCTGGGTCACACTGGGTGTAGGGACTTGTTCCTGGGCCATACTGGGTGTAGGGACTGGTTCCTGCTGGGTCACACTGGGTGTAGGGACTGGTTCCTGGGCCACACTGGGTGTAGGGACTGGTTCCTGGGCCACTCTGGGTATAGGGACTGGTTCCTGGGCCACACTGGGTATAGGGACTGGTTCCTGGGCCACACTGGGTATAGGGACTGGTTCCTGGGCCACACTGGGTGTAGGGACTGGTTCCTGGGCCACACTGGGTGTAGGGGCTGGTTCCTGGGCCACACTGGGTGTAGGGACTGGTTCCTGGGCCACACTGGGTGTAGGGACTGGTTTATGGGCCACACTGGGTGTAGGGACTGGTTCCTGGGCCACACTGGGTGTAGGGACTGGTTCCTGGGCCATACTGGGTGTAGGGACTGGTTCCTGGGCCATACTGGTTTTTAGGACTAGTTCCTGGGCCACACTGGGTGTAGGGACTGGTTCCTGCTAGGCCACACTGGGTGTAGGGACTGGTTCCTGCTAGGCCACACTAGGTGTAGGGACTGGTTCCTGGGCCATACTGGGTGTAGGGACCGGTTCCTGGGCCACACTGGGTGTAGGGACTGGTTCCTGCTAGGCCACACTAGGTGTAGGGACTGGTTCCTGGGCCACACTGGGTGTAGGGACTGGTTCCTGGGCCACACTGGGTATAGGGACTGGTTCCTGGGCCACACTGGGTATAGGGACTGGTTCCTGGGCCACACTGGGTGTAGGGACTGGTTCCTGGGCCACACTGGGTGTAGGGACTGGTTCCTGGGCCACACTGCGTGTAGGGACTGGTTCCTGGGCCACACTGGGTGTAGGGACTGGTTTCTGGGCCATACTGGGTTTTAGGACTAGTTCCTGGGCCACACTGGGTGTAGGGACTGGTTCCTGCTAGGCCACACTAGATGTAGGGACTGGTTCCTGGGCCATACTGGGTGTAGGGACTGGTTCCTGGGCCACACTGGGTGTAGGGACTGGTTCCTGGGCCATACTGGGTGTAGGGACTGGTTCCTGGGCCATACTGGGTGTAGGGACGGGTTCCTGGGCCACACTGGGTGTAGGGACTGGTTCCTGGGCCACACTGGGTGTAGGGACTGGTTCCTGGGCCATACTGGGTGTAGGGACTGGTTCCTGCTGGGTCACACTGGGTGCAGGGACTGGTTCCTGGGCCACACTGGGTGTAGGGACTGGTTCCTGCTGGGTCACACTGGGTGTAGGGACTGGTTCCTTGGCCACACTGGGTGTAGGGACTGGTTCCTGCTGGGTCACACTGGGTGTAGGGACTGGTTCCTGGCCCACACTGGGTGTAGGGACTGGTTCCTGGGCCACACTGGGTATAGGGACTGGTTCCTGGGCCACACTGGGTATAGGGACTGGTTCCTGGGCCACACTGGGTATAGGGACTGGTTCCTGGGCCACACTGGGTGTAGGGACTGGTTCCTGGGCCACACTGGGTGTAGGGGCTGGTTCCTGGGCCACACTTGGTGTAGGGACTGGTTCCTGGGCCACACTGGGTGTAGGGACTGGTTCCTGGGCCACACCGGGTGTAGGGACTGGTTCCTGGGCCATACTGGGTTTTAGGACTAGTTCCTGGGCCACACTGGGTGTAGGGACTGGTTCCTGCTAGGCCACACTGGGTGTAGGGACTGGTTCCTGCTAGGCCACACTAGGTGTAGGGACTGGTTCCTGGGCCACACTGGGTATAGGGACTGGTTCCTGGGCCACACTGGGTATAGGGACTGGTTCCTGGGCCACACTGGGTGTAGGGACTGGTTCCTGGGCCACACTGGGTGTAGGGGCTGGTTCCTGGGCCACACTGGGTATAGGGACTGGTTCCTGGGCCACACTGGGTATAGGGACTGGTTCCTGGGCCACACTGGGTATAGGGACTGGTTCCTGGGCCACACTGGGTATAGGGACTGGTTCCTGGGCCACACTGGGTGTAGGGACTGGTTCCTGGGCCACACTGGGTGTAGGGACTGGTTTCTGGGCCACACTGGGTGTAGGGACTGGTTCCTGGGCCACACTGGGTGTAGGGACTGGTTCCTGGGCCACACTGGGTGTAGGGACTGGTTCCTGGGCCATAATGGGTTTTAGGACTAGTTCCTGGGCCACACTGGGTGTAGGGACTGGTTCCTGCTAGGCCACACTGGGTGTAGGGACTGGTTCCTGGGCCACACTGGGTATAGGGACTGGTTCCTGGGCCACACTGGGTATAGGGACTGGTTCCTGGGCCACACTGGGTATAGGGACTGGTTCCTGGGCCACACTGGGTGTAGGGACTGGTTCCTGGGCCACACTGGGTGTAGGGGCTGGTTCCTGGGCCACACTTGGTGTAGGGACTGGTTCCTGGGCCACACTGGGTGTAGGGACTGGTTCCTGGGCCACACCGGGTGTAGGGACTGGTTCCTGGGCCATACTGGGTTTTAGGACTAGTTCCTGGGCCACACTGGGTGTAGGGACTGGTTCCTGCTAGGCCACACTGGGTGTAGGGACTGGTTCCTGCTAGGCCACACTAGGTGTAGGGACTGGTTCCTGGGCCACACTGGGTATAGGGACTGGTTCCTGGGCCACACTGGGTATAGGGACTGGTTCCTGGGCCACACTGGGTGTAGGGACTGGTTCCTGGGCCACACTGGGTGTAGGGGCTGGTTCCTGGGCCACACTGGGTGTAGGGACTGGTTCCTGGGCCACACTGGGTGTAGGGGCTGGTTCCTGGGCCACACTGGGTATAGGGACTGGTTCCTGGGCCACACTGGGTATAGGGACTGGTTCCTGGGCCACACTGGGTATAGGGACTGGTTCCTGCTAGGCCACACTAGATGTAGGGACTTGTTCCTGGGCCATACTGGGTGTAGGGACTGGTTCCTGGGCCACACTGGGTGTAGGGACTGGTTCCTGGTCCACACTGGGTGTAGGGACTGGTTCCTGGGCCATACTGGGTGTAGGGACTGGTTCCTGGGCCATACTGGGTGTAGGGACTGGTTCCTGGGCCACACTGGGTGTAGGGACTGGTTCCTGGGCCACACTGGGTGTAGGGACTGGTTCCTGGGCCATACTGGGTGTAGGGACTGGTTCCTGCTGGGTCACACTGGGTGCAGGGACTGGTTCCTGGGCCACACTGGGTGTAGGGACTGGTTCCTGCTGGGTCACACTGGGTGTAGGGACTGGTTTCTTGGCCACACTGGGTGTAGGGACTGGTTCCTGCTGGGTCACACTGGGTGTAGGGACTGGTTCCTGGGCCACACTGGGTGTAGGGACTGGTTCCTGGGCCACACTGGGTATAGGGACTGGTTCCTGGACCACACTGGGTATAGGGACTGGTTCCTGGGCCACACTGGGTATAGGGACTGGTTCCTGGGCCACACTGGGTGTAGGGACTGGTTCCTGGGCCACACTGGGTGTAGGGGCTGGTTCCTGGGCCACACTTGGTGTAGGGACTGGTTCCTGGGCCACACTGGGTGTAGGGACTGGTTCCTGGGCCACACCGGGTGTAGGGACTGGTTCCTGGGCCATACTGGGTTTTAGGACTAGTTCCTGGGCCACACTGGGTGTAGGGACTGGTTCCTGCTAGGCCACACTGAGTGTAGGGACTGGTTCCTGCTAGGCCACACTAGGTGTAGGGACTGGTTCCTGGGCCACACTGGGTATAGGGACTGGTTCCTGGGCCACACTGGGTATAGGGACTGGTTCCTGGGCCACACTGGGTGTAGGGACTGGTTCCTGGGCCACACTGGGTGTAGGGGCTGGTTCCTGGGCCACACTGGGTATAGGGACTGGTTGCTGGGCCACACTGGGTATAGGGACTGGTTCCTGGGCCACACTGGGTATAGGGACTGGTTCCTGGGCCACACTGGGTATAGGGACTGGTTCCTGGGCCACACTGGGTATAGGGACTGGTTCCTGGGCCACACTGGGTATAGGGACTGGTTCCTGGGCCACACTGGGTGTAGGGACTGGTTCCTGGGCCACACTGGGTGTAGGGACTGGTTTCTGGGCCACACTGGGTGTAGGGACTGGTTCCTGGGCCACACTGGGTGTAGGGACTGGTTCCTGGGCCACACTGGGTGTAGGGACTGGTTCCTGGGCCATAATGGGTTTTAGGACTAGTTCCTGGGCCACACTGGGTGTAGGGACTGGTTCCTGCTAGGCCACACTGGGTGTAGGGACTGGTTCCTGGGCCACACTGGGTATAGGGACTGGTTCCTGGGCCACACTGGGTATAGGGACTGGTTCCTGGGCCACACTGGGTATAGGGACTGGTTCCTGGGCCACACTGGGTGTAGGGACTGGTTCCTGGGCCACACTGGGTGTAGGAGCTGGTTCCTGGGCCACACTGGGTGTAGGGACTGGTTCCTGCTAGGCCACACTGGGTGTAGGGACTGGTTCCTGCTAGGCCACACTAGGTGTAGGGACTGGTTCCTGGGCCACACTGGGTATAGGGACTGGTTCCTGGGCCACACTGGGTATAGGGACTGGTTCCTGGGCCACACTGGGTGTAGGGACTGGTTCCTGGGCCACACTGGGTGTAGGGGCTGGTTCCTGGGCCACACTGGGTGTAGGGACTGGTTCCTGGGCCACACTGGGTGTAGGGGCTGGTTCCTGGGCCACACTGGGTATAGGGACTGGTTCCTGGGCCACACTGGGTATAGGGACTGGTTCCTGGGCCACACTGGGTATAGGGACTGGTTCCTGCTAGGCCACACTAGATGTAGGGACTTGTTCCTGGGCCATACTGGGTGTAGGGACTGGTTCCTGGGCCACACTGGGTGTAGGGACTGGTTCCTGGGCCACACTGGGTGTAGGGACTGGTTCCTGGGCCATACTGGGTGTAGGGACTGGTTCCTGGGCCATACTGGGTGTAGGGACTGGTTCCTGGGCCACACTGGGTGTAGGGACTGGTTCCTGGGCCACACTGGGTGTAGGGACTGGTTCCTGGGCCATACTGGGTGTAGGGACTGGTTCCTGCTGGGTCACACTGGGTGCAGGGACTGGTTCCTGGGCCACACTGGGTGTAGGGACTGGTTCCTGCTGGGTCACACTGGGTGTAGGGACTGGTTTCTTGGCCACACTGGGTGTAGGGACTGGTTCCTGCTGGGTCACACTGGGTGTAGGGACTGGTTCCTGGGCCACACTGGGTGTAGGGACTGGTTCCTGGGCCACACTGGGTATAGGGACTGGTTCCTGGACCACACTGGGTATAGGGACTGGTTCCTGGGCCACACTGGGTATAGGGACTGGTTCCTGGGCCACACTGGGTGTAGGGACTGGTTCCTGGGCCACACTGGGTGTAGGGGCTGGTTCCTGGGCCACACTTGGTGTAGGGACTGGTTCCTGGGCCACACTGGGTGTAGGGACTGGTTCCTGGGCCACACCGGGTGTAGGGACTGGTTCCTGGGCCATACTGGGTTTTAGGACTAGTTCCTGGGCCACACTGGGTGTAGGGACTGGTTCCTGCTAGGCCACACTGAGTGTAGGGACTGGTTCCTGCTAGGCCACACTAGGTGTAGGGACTGGTTCCTGGGCCACACTGGGTATAGGGACTGGTTCCTGGGCCACACTGGGTATAGGGACTGGTTCCTGGGCCACACTGGGTGTAGGGACTGGTTCCTGGGCCACACTGGGTGTAGGGGCTGGTTCCTGGGCCACACTGGGTATAGGGACTGGTTGCTGGGCCACACTGGGTATAGGGACTGGTTCCTGGGCCACACTGGGTATAGGGACTGGTTCCTGGGCCACACTGGGTATAGGGACTGGTTCCTGGGCCACACTGGGTATAGGGACTGGTTCCTGGGCCACACTGGGTATAGGGACTGGTTCCTGGGCCACACTGGGTGTAGGGACTGGTTCCTGGGCCACACTGGGTGTAGGGACTGGTTTCTGGGCCACACTGGGTGTAGGGACTGGTTCCTGGGCCACACTGGGTGTAGGGACTGGTTCCTGGGCCACACTGGGTGTAGGGACTGGTTCCTGGGCCATAATGGGTTTTAGGACTAGTTCCTGGGCCACACTGGGTGTAGGGACTGGTTCCTGCTAGGCCACACTGGGTGTAGGGACTGGTTCCTGGGCCACACTGGGTATAGGGACTGGTTCCTGGGCCACACTGGGTATAGGGACTGGTTCCTGGGCCACACTGGGTATAGGGACTGGTTCCTGGGCCACACTGGGAGTAGGGACTGGTTCCTGGGCCACACTGGGTGTAGGAGCTGGTTCCTGGGCCACACTTGGTGTAGGGACTGGTTCCTGGGCCACACTGGGTGTAGGGACTGGTTCCTGGGCCACACCGGGTGTAGGGACTGGTTCCTGGGCCATACTGGGTTTTAGGACTAGTTCCTGGGCCACACTGGGTGTAGGGACTGGTTCCTGCTAGGCCACACTGGGTGTAGGGACTGGTTCCTGCTAGGCCACACTAGGTGTAGGGACTGGTTCCTGGGCCACACTGGGTATAGGGACTGGTTCCTGGGCCACACTGGGTATAGGGACTGGTTCCTGGGCCACACTGGGTGTAGGGACTGGTTCCTGGGCCACACTGGGTGTAGGGGCTGGTTCCTGGGCCACACTGGGTATAGGGACTGGTTCCTGGGCCACACTGGGTATAGGGACTGGTTCCTGGGCCACACTGGGTATAGGGACTGGTTCCTGGGCCACACTGGGTATAGGGACTGGTTCCTGGGCCACACTGGGTATAGGGACTGGTTCCTGGGCCACACTGGGTGTAGGGACTGGTTCCTGGGCCACACTGGGTGTAGGGACTGGTTTCTGGGCCACACTGGGTGTAGGGACTGGTTCCTGGGCCACACTGGGTGTAGGGACTGGTTGCTGGGCCACACTGGGTGTAGGGACTGGTTCCTGGGCCATAATGGGTTTTAGGACTAGTTCCTGGGCCACACTGGGTGTAGGGACTGGTTCCTGCTAGGCCACACTGGGTGTAGGGACTGGTTCCTGCTAGGCCACACTAGGTGTAGGGACTGGTTCCTGGGCCATACTGGGTGTAGGGACTGGTTCCTGGGCCACACTGGGTGTAGGGACTGGTTCCTGGGCCACACTGGGTGTAGGGACTGGTTCCTGGGCCACACTGGGTGTAGGGACTGGTTCCTGGGCCACACTGGGTGTAGGGACTGGTTTCTGGGCCATACTGGGTTTTAGGAATAGTTCCTGGGCCACACTGGGTGTAGGGACTGGTTCCTGCTAGGCCACACTAGATGTAGGGTCTGGTTCCTGGGCCATACTGGGTGTAGGGACTGGTTCCTGGGCCACACTGGGTGTAGGGACTGGTTACTGGGCCACACTGGGTGTAGGGACTGGTTCCTGGGCCATACTGGGTGTAGGGACTGGTTCCTGGGCCATACTGGGTGTAGGGACTGGTTCCTGGGCCACACTGGGGACTGGTTCCTGTGCCATACTGGGTGTAGGGACTGGTTCCTGCTGGGTCACACTGGGTGCAGGGACTGGTTCCTGGGCCACACTTGGTGTAGGGACTGGTTCCTGGGCCACACTAGGTGTAGGGACTGGTTCCTGGGCCATACTGGGTTTTAGGACTAGTTCCTGGGCCACACTGGGGTTTGAACAGGTTCCTGGGCTGGAGTGATATGTTTCCTGGCCCTCTCTTGTTCTCTGGTGGTGCGGTGGTTTAGTAGTGGTCTTGGCTGTAGTCTTTGAAAGCTCAAGGACAAAATTGCCCAGGTCAGTAAAGAAGCCCTCCCTGCAGGGATGGGTTGCTGGCCCATTGTTTGGACACCATGGGAGGCATCAGGGTGTCCTGGACAGCCTCGAGATCTGGAGGCTTGATCTTGATGACTGCCAACAGGACAATGAAGCAACAAAAAAACTTAAATAGTCTGGAAATGACTTAAGAAGCAATGAGATAGTACAGAAAAAACAATAACCACACTCTGGAGATGATAACTGCAAGACCTGTTTGTTGTAATGTGATGTTATGCGTGCCTGTAGAGTTTAAGTGATGGCTGTCTCTGTGACATCGTCAACAGATCATGGATCAATGCAATTACCTGTAGCATATATTTTATTTGTATACCATTGTGGCTACAAGACATCATCACAAATTAGTTTTACAGAATATGGAGCCCTAATTCCCACAAAGAGAAAGCTTATTGGGCTTCAGTGGCAAGGAACACAAGTTCACTAAACGGTGTGCAACGCTCACCCAGCAATGACTTTTGCATGACACTTTATAGGGTACTGTATGAAACTTTTATGCAATTGATGTATGCGTGCATTCGTGCAGGTGAACAAGAGATGGCCTCAACCTCAACACCATTATGAGTATTTTATGGGGCTGTATTCACAAAGCGTCTCAGAGTTGGAGTGCTGATTTATGATCAGGTTTCCCTTGTCCATGTAATCTTACCCCTATTCATTATGTGTAAAGGCAAAACTGATCCTAGGTCAGAACTCCTGAGACACTTGATACATACGACCCCTGATGAATAATGATTACTATCAGTGCCCTGAAAATATTGATCCCTAGTCAAATGGACCAAGATCCCCTACAGTAGACAACTGTATACCATGGAGTTATTGAACTACCACTCCACTGCTTCTGACTGGGGCAGTTCTCTAAATATTTATTCTACTTTTATAGCGCTATACATTACATAAAGAATTTCAAAGCGCTTTAAAGCAACAACAACAAAAAACTATTTCGAAAAACAACATCATTTATGAGATTTTAGAGGGCCAAGTCATCTTAAATCTACCAATCTATCACGCCCTGACCTTAGAGATCCTTTTTATGTCTTTGTTTGGGTTGGTCAGGGTGTGATTTGGGGTGGGTATTCTATGTTCTTTTGTTCTATTATTTGTATTTCTATGTTTTGGCCGGGTAGGGTTCTCATTCAGGGACAGCTGTCTATCGTTGTCTCTGATTGAGAACCATACTTAGGTAGCCCTTTTTCCCACCTGTCTTTGTGGGAGGTTAACTTTGTTTGTGGCACATAGCCCTTTAGCTTCATGGTTGTTTTGGATTGTTTATTGTTTTTGTCGGCGTCATATAAATAAAGGAATATGTACGCTCGCCACGCTGCGCTTTGGTTTACTTCTGTTGACGGCCGTGACACAATCTTTGTTCCTATAGCTTGACACGAATGCATGAAACTGCTATCATATCCAAATGGCTATGCAGATGCAGTTTACATCTGTCAAAATTATCTCTGCATCCCAAATGGCACCCTATTCCCTATATAGAGCACTACTTTTGACCAAAGCCCAGGGTTCCACTTGGGATGCAGCCTATTCCTTGTGATTTGGATGTTTCTCCACCCTCTCTGTGCTATGCAGCTGGTCCTATGACCACACACACTGGATATCACTTTATCAAAACAGAGAAGACAAGGCAATCATATCTTAATGAGACTCAATTGGGCAGGATGCAACCAAACCTCCCAGCAATAATGCTTCCTGCTACAGGGAAATCATGTGAGTGAGAGAGAATTGAGACTTTGCCAGTTGTGATATACCACAGTGCTAATGCACACGCACACACACACACACGAGCACACGCACATGCACACACACACACACACACATACGCACGCACACACACTCACACACACACACAGGTGCAACACATAGATAGAGGGAGGGAGACAAAAGAGAAGATATAGCAAATCGTAAATACTTCATATTCTTGGAAATTATTGAGTTTCCAATACACAGTGTGATACAATATAATATTGGAGAAAATAAATATTGGAGATGAATCATAAGTATCTCTGTCTCTGGGGGAGACAAGATCTTTTTGGACATAGGAAGTGGAAAAATAAATGTAGCTTCATATTTCTCCCCACTCACCCATCATCTAAGTAAATTATTAACACAATCTAGTCAACCATTGCCATGCTGTGAGCAAAGACATCTCCCTTCTTTTGCGCTACAGACACCGCTGCCAACTCACATCCCAACCTTCAGCCTACTGTTGTTCATGAATTACGCCATTGTAAAGAATTGCGTAAATAGACGGAAAAAGCTTAAACATCAGCAAATACAACAGCGCAATATTATTTTATAGTAGTTCATCAAATCTCCCTGACAACCCAGTAACATGTGCGTGTCTGAAACTGAAACAAGAGAGGAGTGCCATCTTGTGGTGGATTGATCATAACATTCACACACACACACACACACACACACAGACACACACACACACACACAGACACACACGCACAGACACTCACACACACACATACACACACACACGCTCACGCACAGACACTCACACACAGACACACACATACCCACACACACAGACACAGTAATGTGATAGCAAAGAGAATGACCATCTTGAAACAACTTGCATTCATCTATTATACACGTATATATGTTTACAGCTATATAACAGTACTATATAATATACTTACAGTATCAGTCAAAAGTTTAGATGCACCTACTCATTCAACGGTTTTTCTTTATTTTTACTATTTTCTACATTGTAGAATAATAGTGAAGACATCAAAACTATGAAAGAACACATATGGAATCATGTAGAAACCAAAAAAGTGTTAAACAAATCAAAATATATTTTATATTTGAGATTCTTCAAAGTAGCCACCCTTTGCCTTGATGGTAGCTTTGCACACTATTGGGCTACCTAGTGGCGCAGCGGTCTAGCTAGAGGTGTCACTACAGACCCAGGTTCGATCCCAGGCTGTATCACAACCGGCCGTTATCGGGAGTCCCATAGGGCGGCGCACAATTGGCCCAGCGTCGTCCGGGTTGAGGGAGGGTTTGGCATCGGGGGATTTACAAGTAGGGCGTCATTGTAAATAAGCATTTATTCTTAACTGACTTGCCTAGTTAAATAAAGGTTAAAAAATAAAACATTTTAAAACCAGCTCCACCTGGAATGCTTTTCCAACAGTCTTGAAGGAGTTGCCACATACGCTGAGCACTTGTTGGCTGCTTTTCCTTCACTCTGCGGTCCAACTCATCCCAAACTATCTCAGTTGGGTTGAGGTCGGGTGATTGTGGAGGCCAGGTCATCTGAAGCAGCACTTCATCACTCTCCTTCTTGGTCAAATAGCCCATACACAGCCTGGAGGTGTGTTGGGTCATTGTCCTGTTAAAAAACAAATGATAGTCCCACTAAGCCCGAACCAGATGGGATGGCGTATACCACAGTGCAGAATGCTGTGGTAGACATGCTGATTAAGTGTGCCTTGAATCCTAAATCAATCACAGACAGTGTCACCAGCAAAGCACCCCCACACCATAACACCTCCTCCTCCATGCTTAATGATGGGAACCACACCTACTCCGCATCTCACAAAGACACGTGAGTTCAAATCTCAAATTTGAACTCATCATGTCCATTGGTCATGTTTCTTGGCCCAAGCAAGTCTCTTCTTCTTATTGGTGTCCTTTAGTAGTGGTTTCTTTGCAGTAATTCAACCATGAAGGACTGATTCACACAGTCTCCTCTGAACAGTTTATGTTGAGATGTATCTGTTACTTGAACTCTGTGAAGCATTTATTTGGGCTGCAATTTGAGGTGCAGTTAATTCTAATTAACTTATCCTCTGCAGCAGAGGTATCTCTGGGTCTTCCCTTCCTGTGGCGGTCATGAGAGCCAGTTTCATCATATCGCTTGATGGTTTTTGCGACTGCACTTGAAGAAACTTTCAGTTCTTTAAATTTTCCGGATCGACTGACCTTTATGTCTTAAAGTAATGATGTCATTTCTCTTTGCTTATTTGAGCTGATCTTGCCATAATATGGACTTGGTCTTTTACCAAATAAGGCTAACTTCTGTCTATCGCCCCTACCTTGTCACAATACAACTGATTGGCTGAAACGCATTGAGAAGGACAGAAATTCCACAAATTAACTTTTAACAAGGCCCACCTGTTAATTGAAATGCATTCCAGGTGACAACTTCATGGTTGAGAGAATGCCAAGAGTGTGCAAAGCTATCATCAAGGCAAAGGGTGGCTACTTTGAAGAATCTCAAATCTCAAATATATTTTGATATGTTTAATCCTTTTTTGGTTACTACATGATCCCGTATGTGTTATTTCATAGTTTTGATGTCTTCACTATTATTACACAATGTAGAAAAAACCCTTGAATGAGTAGGTGTCTCCAAACTTTTGACTGGTACTGTATATATGTTTACAGCTATATAAGAGTACTATATAATATGTTACTTATATATGTTTACAGCTAACAAAGTACTTTAAATGTAATACTAAAGATACAAAAAGTGTGTATCCTAAAGCATGATAGTTTCAAATCATCCAAATGGACTGGAAGAACGTTAATGCTACTGATTACATACTCTCAAGCTACTTTTACACAGATCAAATCACAATTCTTTTAAAGTGCATTCATACAATGTCTCAACACACTTTACAAATTAAAATAATAAAAACACAAACGACAGAGAAACAAAGCAACAGACTTACAGACACTGACAGAAAAACATGAAGTGAAACAAAAGGACAACAGATAATAAGATGGGTAGGGGGGACAAGACAGTACAGGGGGGGCAAGATAGTAGGGGGGGAAATAAAGTACAAGGGGGGAAAGACGGTACGGGGGGGCAGGACAGTACAGGGAGGGAAAGACAGTACGGGGGGGGCAAGACAGTACAGGGGGAGCAGAGACAGTACAGGGGGGGCAAGACAGTACAGGGGGGGAAAGACAGTACAGGGAGGGAAAGACAGTACGGGGGGGCAAGACAGTACGGGGTGGGAAAGAGAGTACGGGGGGCAAGACAGTACAGGTGGGGGCAAGAGAGTATGGGGGGGCAAGACAGTACAGAGGGGTAAGACAGTACGGGGGGTGCAAGACAGTAGGGGGGGCAAGACAGTACGGGTGCAAGACATTACAGGGGGGGAAAGACAGTACAGGGGGGAACACAGTACAGGGTGGGGGCAAGACGGTACGGGGGGACAAGACAGTACGGGGGGCAAGACAGTACGGGGGCAAGACAATACAGGGGGGAACACAGTACAGGGTGGGGGCATGACAGTATGGGGGGGCAAGACAGTACGGGGGGGCAAGACAGTACGGGGGCAAGACAATACAGGGGGGAACACAGTACAGGGTGGGGGCATGACAGTACGGGGGGGCAAGACAGTACGGGGGCAAGACAATACAGGGGGGAACACAGTACAGGGTGGGGGCATGACAGTACGGGGGGGCAAGACAGTACGGGGGGCAAGACAGTACGGGGGGCAAGACAGTACAGGGGGGAACACAGTACAGGGTGGGGGCATGACAGTACGGGGGGCAAGGCGGTATGGGGGGGCAAGACAATACAGGGGGGAACACAGTACAGGGTGGGGGCATGACAGTACGGGGGGCAAGACAGTACGGGGGGGTAAGACAGTACAGGGCCAATACTAATAAAGCAACTCAGACAAGATTTATGTTCTGCAAGTTGCTTCAAAATGCAGATCCAGGAACAGCTTTACTGTAAGCCAACCATTGTGATGTAAAATGACAACAACTGACCTCAGATCAGTGTTCAGCAGCAGTTCATGGAAGATGGGAAGACATAACAGTAGTCTTACCACCACTGGCTTTGACTGCCCGCACTTCGTGTTGAGGATTGTTTTCATACTTTGCATCCAAAATGGCACGCTATTCCCTATATAGTGCACTACTACGAATAGGGCTCTACTACAAATAGGGCTCAGGCACTATACTTAGTGGAATAGGGTGCCATTTGGGACACACATAATCTCATCTTTTCACCATTTTAGCACTTCCTTCACATTGACATCACATTAGAGAACTTGTGGACAGTTCCAGTTCTGTAAATTCAGTTTGCCAGCAGCAGTGTCAGCTCATTTATTAGCCCAGTAGCCATTCTTAGGATGAAAGTGAAAAAAATGTCTTTCTTTTTTCTTCTTACAATTGAATACAAATTACTTCTGTTTGCCTTTTCATAACTGGGTAATACGAATCCTTTGAAGTTCACATTTTAAAGTAAGGGCCTTTAAGGCCTTGGTTGACGAACTGGAACACTGAATCGAATAGGCTTTAACAAACAAACACTGAATCGAATAGGCTTTAACAAATAAACACTGAATCGAATAGGCTTTAAAAAATAAACACTGAATCGAATAGGCTTTAACAAATAAAATACTCTTTAGAATAGAGTTGAACAAATCTGACAAGTCCAATTTTCAATTGGGATTATGGACTATCTCTGTTTACTATTAAAAGCAAAGGTATCTTATTAAAAAGTTTATACGTTTTTGGGGGTAAATCTCAATCCATCTGCTACATCAAAGCTTTTACTCTCAGAACAGCATCAGGATGAGATTAGCAACCACACCACAGTGCTACGTCTGGGCAGTGTTGCCAATTTAGCAACTTTGTCGCTATATTTAGCGAGTATTCAGACCCCTCTAGCGACAAATCTAGCGATTTGTCTGGTGTTATTGGAGACTTTTGGAGACTCTGACGTGAAAGCACATATCGTTCTTACTCTTCTTAACGAGCAGCGGGTGCTGCCGTGGGCCCCACCCCAGTCCCAAAGCACTCACAGGCAGCACAGTCCTCGCGCAGCAGTCCCTCCCAGCTGCAGTCAGAGCAGGAGATGTTCACCTTCCGCGTCCAGACTGCAAATGAATCGTGCATGCGGGAAGCCGCCGCTGGCTGATCCCGCCCTGGGTAACATTCAGGGCGGGATGTAAATGTAAAATGTTCTTTGTTTAAAATAAATCACTGCACAAAAATAAATCACTACATTTGACTCACACAGACTCAGTCACTTACTCACCTTGTCCACTGTGTGTGTGCCTCTCTGTGACATAAGCTAAACATCTAGCTGGCTAGCTCATCATGTCTCAGTCTAAACTGTACACTCAAAAATACAGAAAGGAGTGGGAATTAAACCCTGAATTCAAAGGCTGGTTGAAGCCGTTTATTGGAAATGATACACGGGCATACTGCCTGTATTGTAAGGCTGATTTCTACACCAAACTACATGACAACTCAAAAACATACTCAAAAGGCAAAGCCTTATAACAGTTCCACCCAAAACAAGCTGCCATTCATGGAACACTGTTCCATGCTGGCATGTGATCACATTGGAGAAGCATGTAGAGCTGTTTTCTCAGACTCCACTGCTGCTACCCACTTCAAAATGCACAGGACAAAGTGCACAGAAATGATTAATGGTGTTCTAGCACCATACTTTCTGAAAAAGTTGGTCGCAGATGTGGGTGACCAGCGTTTCAGCCTCCTCCTCCATGAGTCCACGGATGTAAGTGTTTCTAAGTACCTGGGGGTTGTGATAAGGTACTTTAGTGACACCAAGCAGGCAATTGTATCAACATTTCTGGGGCTTGCTGAGTTGGAGGGAGGAGATGCCAAATCTATAGCCCGTGCTGTTGTGGCTTTCCTCGAGAACTGTTGTCTTAAAAAAGAGAAACTCCTGGGGATAGGGACTGACAATGCCTCTGTTATGACGGGGAATAACAATGGGGTCCATAAAGTTCTGAAGGAGGAGTATGGCCTCAAATACCTGGTTCTTATTCGCTGTGTGAGCCACTCTCTGCAGCTTGCTCATTTGTAGTTCTAAACATATTTAGGGTGTTTTTTACTCACTTTTTGTCTCTCCCACGACGTTATTCCTCTCTCCTACAGCGTCCATCACAATTACATCCACTTGGACAATTATGCAAATTAGGTGATAACGTCATTTAGTGACCTCTAGCGACTTTTTGTACAGCCAATAGCTACTTTCCTTATTGAGAAGTTGGCAACACTGCAGAGAATCTAATAGTGTATGCCTTCCTAGTCCCCATTACCAACCAATGGCACAGCCTGTTCCTGCTGGCTGTCTCGAGCATGGATTATTAGTGTTCAGACTCATCGGTTCGGCCTGGTGAAAAACATCTTTTGTACCCTCGGCTATCAATCAAAATACAATTGACCCAAGCAACACCACTGAATGGTGGAACGTCAGTGGTCAAATAAATGTCAGCACAGTCCAAACTAATAACTATTGAATTGGACCTGTCATGCCAAATCATGTCCCCTGGCCTAAAAGTGTCCTGATCTGCGTCACAATGAGATTCGATAAACCATTAGCGTCTGTTGCTATATCAATGGTGGGATGACCTAATGATTCAAATTTTGGAGATCATTACAGCCTAAATTACGTTATTTTCATCATCGCTATGTAAACGAGGCTGATTTCCACGACAATTTCACTGTTAGGCGCAACAAGTTTTGTGTAGCTAATAAAATGAAACATTACTTCGAACTACAGTACTTTTGGATACCTTGTTAACATTATCCTTGTCTTAAACGATGCTACGTTTCGGGAAATGGCAACAAAAACTACTTGACACATTGAAGTTGCTTACCTTACAGATCCCAAAGTCAGCTAATTTCCACTCCATTCATATCCAAATCCGTTTGATTCATACCCTGGCTTGTCTGGCTGTCATGTTTTTATTTTAACCTGCCCTTATCTACACTGAAATAATAGAATTTCAGTAATCCTCTATTATGATTCATTTTGTTCTATCTCACATAGCTCATTACCCTTATGGTTGAATATATATGTATCTATTGTAGGTCCTAGGATACAACAATGAATAATGTGGAACAAATACATACCACCAAAGGATACGTTACAACTTACAATGAACACCTTGTGAAACAGCTGAGAAAACCAACCTGGCAATATTTAAGATTTTAATACATACATTTTGATCGTTTTTGGTACAGTTGTGTCATTAATTTAATTTCAAAGATTTTTGTTGTATACTCACATGGCAATTGTTGAATACTCACATGGCAATCATAGAGTTCTGGTGTGTGGAATATAGAGGAGGTGGTTGCTGTGTGGGTGGGAGGTTCTGCCTGTCAATTGTTCTCAACAGGAAGCAAGTCTCTGGAAGGGGGACTTGAAGAGCGAGACTGCAAATTCCAGGCACTGCTGCTCTCTTTGCAGTGCTAGTGTTTTTAGTTCATCTGTGTATCTCACGTATTATGTGCCCAGTATGATGGAGCAAGAAAACTTTCTTAGCAGATAATGACAACATGACAATAACAGTAGCTGTAGATGATGTAATGTAAAGTTGGAGGGTAGTTGGAAATGGAGGACATCCGGTGGATCCACGTCTGGGTGTTGGGCAGAACCCCCTAGGTCCTGTAGAACAGGATCAGAGTTAAATGGAATAGGGTAGGAGAAAGAGACGTTACACTTTACTGGGAGAAAATTTGATTGATTAGTGCAGTGTTATAAATGGGAGATATGTACTTTTCAACACTATTGGAAGGTATAGCCTACCTCAAGCTGGTCCCCCTTCGACTCAGAGCACAGAGAATCAGACTGATCCGAACTCACTGGTTCTGGTGGATGGGATACCCCCTGAGGGCCTCGGACAGTCGATGGTCCTAAAGTCAATTGGAGAGGTACATTTTTATAAGCTCAGCATAACTACCATTTCTTGTGTAACAGTATAACTTTAGACCGTCCCCTCGCCCCGACACGGGCGCGAACCAGGGACCCTCTGCACACATCAACAACTGACACCCACGAAGCGTCGTTACCCATCGCTCCACAAAAGCCGCGGCCCTTGCAGAGCAAGGGGCAACACTACTTCTAGGTTTCAGAGCAAGTGACGTAACTGATTGAAACGCTATTAGCGCGTCCCCGCTAACTAGCTAGCCATTTCACATCCGTTACACTTGCTTTCTCAAATGTCAACCAAATGCTTAACATACACTACCGGTCAAATGTTTTAGAACACCTACTCATTCAAGGGTTTTTCTTTATTTTTACTATTTTCTACATTGTAGAATAATAGTGAAGACATCAAAACTATGAAATAACACAATAATGTAGTATCCAAAACAGTGTCAAACAAATCAAAATATATTTTATATTTGAAATTCTTCAAAGTAGCCACCCTTTGCCTTGATGACAGCATTACACACTCTTGGCATTCTCTCAACCAGCTTCACCTGGAATGCTTTTCCAACAGTCTCGAAGGAGTTCCCACATATGCTGAGCACTTATTTGCTGCTTTTCCTTCACTCTGCGGTCCGACTCATCCCATACCATCTCAATTGGGTTGAGGTCAGGTGATTGTATAGGCCAGGTCATCTGATGCAGAACTCCATCACTCTCCTTCTTGGTCAAATAGCCCTTACACAGCCTGGAGGTGTGTTGGGTCATTGTCCTGTTGAAAAAACTGATGAGATGGCGTATCGCTGCAGAATTCTGTGGTAGCCATGCTGGTTAAGTGTGCCTTGAATTCTAAATCACTTACAGACAGTGTCACCAGCAAAGCACCCCCAGACCATAACACCTCATCCTCCATGCTTTACGGTGGGAAATACACATGCAGAGATCATCCGTTCACCCACACTGTGTCTCACAAAGACACAGCGGTTGGAAACAAAAATCTCCAATTTGGACTCCAGACCAAAGGACAGATTTCCACCGGTCTAATGTCCATTGCTCGTGTTTCTTGGCCCAACCAAGTCTATTCTTCTTAGTGGTGTCCTTTAGTAGTGGCTTCTTTGCAGCAATTCAACCATGAAGGCTTGATTCGTGCAGTCTCCTCTGAACAGTTGATGTTGAGATGTGTCTGTTACTTAAACTCCGTTAAGCATTTATTTGTGCTGCAATTTCTGAGGCTGGTAACTCCAATGAACTTATCCTCTGCAGCAGAGGTAACTCAGGGTTTTCCATTTCCGTGACGTTCCTCATGAGAACCAGTTTCATCACAGCGCTTGATGGTTTTTGCGACTGCACTTCAAGAAACTTTCAAAGTTCTTGACATTTTCCGTATGGACTGACCTTCATGTCTTAAAGTAATGATAGACTGTCGTTTCTCTTTGCGTATTTGAGCTGTTCTTGCCATAATATGGACTTGGTCTTTTACCAAATATGGCTATTTTCTGTATACCCCGCTAAATCAAATCAAATAGTACTGGTCACATGGGCCGAATACAACAGGTGTAGACCTTAAAGTGAAATGCTTACTTATGAGCCCCTAACTAACAGTGCAGTTTCAAAAAAATATGGATAAGAATAAGAGATAAAACTAACAAGTAATTAAAGAGCAGCAGTAAAAAATAACAATATATTCATGGGGGTGCCGGTACAGAGTCAATGTGCGGGGGCACCGGTTAGTTGAGGTAGTATGTACATGTAGGTAGAGTTATTAAAGTGACTATGCATAGATGACAACAGAGAGTGGCAGTGGTGTGGAAAGGGGAGGGGGGGGGCAATCTACAGTTGAAGTTGGAAGTTTACATACACCTTAGCCAAATACATTTTAACTCAGTTTTTCACAATTCCTGACATTTAATCCAAGTAAAAAGTCCCTGTCTTAGGTCAGTTAGGATCACCACTTTATTTTAAGAATATGAAATGTCAGAATAATAAATAGTAGAGAGAATGATTTATTTCAGCTTTTATTTCTTTCATCACATTCCCAGTGGGCCAGACATTTACATACTCAATTAGTATTTGGTAGCATTGCTTTTAAATTGTTTAACTTGGGTCAAACGTTTCGGGTAGCCTTCCACAAGCTTCCCACAATAAATTGGGTGAATTTTGGCCCATTCTTCCTGACAGAGCTGGTGTAACTGAATCAGGTTTGTGGGCCTCCTTGCTCGCACACGCTTTTTCAGTTCTGCTCACAAATGTTCTATATGATTGAGGTCAGGGCTTTGTGATGGCCACTCCTATACCTTGACTTTGTTGTCCTTAAGCCATTTTGCCACAACTTTGGAAGTATGCTTGGGGTCATTGTCCATTTGGAAGATCCATTTGCAACCAAGCTTTAACTTCCTGACTGATGTCGTGAGATGTTTCTTAAATATATCCACATCATTTTCCTACCTCATGATGCCATCTATTTTGTGAAGTGCACCAGTCCCTCCTGCAGCAAAGCACCCCCACAACATGATGCTGCCACCCCCGTGCTTCATGGTTGGGATGGTGTTATTCTGCTTGCAAGCCTCCCCCCTTTTCCTCCAAACATAACAATGGTCATTATGGCCAAACAGTTCTATTTTTGTTTCATCAGACCAGAGGACATTTCTCCAAAAAGTACGACCTTTGTCCCCATGTGCAGTTGCAAACCGTAGTCTGGATTTGTTATGTCGATTTTGGAGTAGTGACTTCTTCCTTGCTTGAGTGGGCTTTCAGGTTATGTCGATATAGGACTCATTTTACTGTGGATATAGATAGTTTTGTACCTGTTTCCTCCAGCATCTTCACAAGGTCCTTTGCTGTTGTTCTGGGATTGATTTGCACTTTTCGCACCAAAGTACGTTCATCTCTAGGAGACAGAACGCGTCTCCTTCTGGAGCGGTATGACGGCTGTGTGGTCCCATGGTGTTTATGCTTGCGTTCTATTGGTTGTACAGATGAACATGGTACCTTCAGGCGTTTGGAAATTGCTCCCAAGGATGAACCAGACTTGTGGAGGTCTAGAATTTTTTTCTGAGGTCTTGGCTGATTTCTTTTGATTTTCCCATGATGTCAAGCAAAGAGGCACTGAGTTTGAAGGTAGGCCTTGAAATACATCCACAGGTACACCTCCAATTGACTCAAATGATGTCAATTAGCCTATCAGAAGCTTCTAAAGCCATGAAATCATTTTCTGGAATTTCCCAAGCTGTTTAAAGGCACAGTCAACTTAGTGTATGTAAACTTATGACCCACTGGAATTGTGACACAGTGAATTATAAGTGAAATAATCTGTCCGTAAACAATTGTTGGAAAAATTACTTGTGTCATGCACAAAATAGATGTCCTAACCAACTTGCCAAAACTGTAGTTTGTTAACAAGAAATTTGTGGAGTGGCTCTAAAACGAGTTTTACTGACTCCAACCTAAGTGTATGTAAACTTCAGACTTCAACTGTAAATAGTCTGGGTAGCCATTTGACTAGATGTTCAGGAGTCTTATGGCTTGGGGGTAGAAGCTGTTTAGAAGCCTCTTGGACCTAGACTTGGCGCTCCGGTACCGCTTGCCGTGCGGTAGCAGAGAGAACAGTCTATGACTAGGGTGGCTGGAGTCTTTGACAATTTTTAGGGCCTTCCTCTGACACCGCCTGGTATAGAGGTGCTGGCTGGCAGGAAGCTTAGTTCCAGTGATGTACTGGGCCGTTCGCATTACCCTCTGTAGTGCCTTGCGGTCGGAGGCCGAGCAGTTGCCATACCAGCCAGTGATGCAACCAGTCAGGATGCTCTCGATGGTGCAGCTGTAGAACCTTTTGAGGATCTGAGGACCCATGCCAAATCTTTTCAGTCTCCTGAGGGGAATAGGTTTTGTCATGCCCGCTTCACGACTGTCTTGGTATGCTTAGACCATGTTAGCTTGTTGGTGATGTGGACACCAAGGAACTTGAAGCTCTCAACCTGCTCCACTGCAGCCCCGTTGTTGAGAATGGGGGTGTGCTCGGTCCTCTTTTTCCTGTAGTCCACAATCATCTCCTTTGTTTTAATCACGTTGAGGGAGAAGTTGTTGTCCTGACACCACACGGCCATGTCTCTGACCTTCTCCCTATTGGCTGTCTCGTTATTGTCGGTGATCAGGCCTACCATTGTTGTGTCATCCGCAAATTTAATGATGGTGTTGGAGTCGTGCCTGGCCGTGCAGTCATGAGTTTTTCAGGGAGTACAGGAGGGGGCTGAACACACCCCTGATGGGCCCCTCTGTTGAGGATCAGCGTGGCGAATGTGTTGTTACCTACCCTTACCACCTGGGGGCGGCCTCTCAGGAAGTCCAGGATCCAGTTGCAGAGGGAGGTGTTTAGTCTCAGGGTCCTTAGCTTAGTGATGAGCATTGAGGGCACTATGGTGTTGAATACTGAGCTGTAGTCAATGAATAGCATTGTCACATAGCTGTTCCTTTTGTCCAGGTGGGAAAGGGCAGTGTGGAGGTTGCATCATCTGTGGATCTGTTGGGGCAGTATGCAAATTGGGTGGGTCTAGGGTTTCTGGGATGATGATGTTGATGAGACATGATGAGCCATGACCATTCTTTCAAAGCACTTCATGGCTACAGATGTGAGTGCTACAGGTCGGTAGTCATTTAGGCAGGTTACCTTAGTGTTCTTAGGAACAGGCACTATGGTGGTCTGCTTAAAACATGTTGGTATTACAGACTCAGATAGGGAGAGGTTGAAAATGTCATTGAAGACACTTGCTAGTTGGTCAGCGCATGCTTGCAGTACACGTGCTGGCAATCCGTCTGGGCCTGTGGCCTTGTGAATGTTAACCTTTCAAAAGGTCTTACTCACATCGGCTGCGGACAGCGTGATCACACAGTCTTCCGGTACAGCTGGTGCTCTCATGCATATTTCAGTGTTATTTGCCTCGAAGCGAGCATAGAAGCAGTTTAGCTCATCTGGTAGGCTCGTGTCACTGGGCAGCTCTCGGCTGTGCTTCCCTTTGTAGTCTGTAATGGTTTGCAAGCCCTGCCACATCTGACTAGCATCAGAGCCGGTGTACTATGACTCGTTCTTTGTCCTGTATTGACGCTTTGCCTGTTTGATGGTTCGTCAGAGGGCATAGCGGGATTTCTTTTTAGCTTCTGGGTTAGAGTCCCACTCTTTGAAAGCGGCAGCTCTAGCCTTTAGCTCAGTGCGGATGCTGCCTGTAATCCATGGCTTCTGGTTGGGTATGTACGTACGGTCACTGTGGGGACGACGTCATCGATGCACTTATTGATGAAGCCAATGATAGATGTAGTGTACTCCTCAATGCCATTGGAGGAATCCCGGAACATATTCCAGTCTGTGCTAGCAAAACAGTCCTGTAGCTTAGCATCAGCTTCATCTGACCACTTTTTTATTGATCTAGTCACTGGTGCTTCCTGCTTTATTTTTGCTTGTAAGCAGGAATCAGGAGGATGGAATTATGGTCAGATTTGCGAAATGGAGGGTGAGGGAGAGCTTTGTATGCGTCTGTCTCTGTGTGTGGAGTGTAGGTGGTCCAGAGTTATTTTCCCTCTGGTTGCACATTTAACATGCTGATAGAAATTTGGTAAAATTGATTTAAATTTTCTTGCATTAAAGTCCCCGTCTACTAGGAGCGCCGCCTCTGGGTGAGCGTTTTCTTGTTTGCTTATGGCGGAATACAGCTCATTCAATGCTATCTTAGTGCCAACCTCTGACTGAGGTGATATGTAAAAACAGCTACGAAGAATACAGATGAGAACTCTCTCGGTAGGTAGTGTGGTCTACAGCTTATCATGTTATACTCAACCTCAGGCGAGCAATAGCTCGAGACCTCCTTAGATATCGTGCACCAGCTGTAATTTACAAAAATACATAGTCCGCCGCCCCTTGTCTTACCAAACGCACTGTTCTATCCTGCCGGTACATCATAACCAACCAGCTGTATTGTCACGTCCTGACCTTAGTTCCATTTTTGTGTCTCTATTTTAGTTTGATTAGGGCGTGAGTTAGGGTGGGCAGTCTATGTTCTTTTTTCTAGGTTGTTGTTTTTCTATGTGTTTGGCCTGGTGTGGTTCCCAATCAGAGGCAGCTGTTTATCGTTGTCTCTGATTGGGAGCCATATTTAGGTAGCCTGTTTTCCATTGTGTTGTGGGTAATTGTTTCCTGTGTTAGTGTTTGTTTCACATTTCAGGACTGTTTCGGTTTTCGTTATCATTCACTTTGTTATTTTTGTATTTTGTCGTGTTCAGTTTTATTAAACTATCATGGACACTTACCACGCTGCGTATTGGTCCGATCCTTCATACTCCTCGTCTGAAGAGGAGGAAAATCGTTACATGTATGTTGATATTGTCGTCGTTCAGTCATGACTCCGTGAAGCATAAGATGTTACAGTTTTTAATGTCCTGTTGGTAGTTTAATCTTCCCCGTAAGTTGTCGATTTTATTGTCGAAAGATTGCATGTTTGCTAGCAGAATTGAGGGAAGTGGGCGTTTATTCGATCGCCTCTGAATTCTCAGAAGGCAGCCCACTCTACCGCCTCTCTGTCTCCGCCTCCTCTTCACGCAGATCACGGTACCTTGTCACAACACAACTGATTGGCTCAAACGCATTAAGGAGGAAATAAATTCCACAAATTAACTTTTAAGAAGGCACACCTGGTAATTGAAATGCATTCCAGGTGGCTATCTCATGAAGCTGGTTGAGAGAATGCCAAGAGTGTGGAAAGCTGTCATCAAGGCAAAGGGTGGCTATTTGAAGAATCTCACATATAAAATATATTTTGATTTGTTCAACACTTTTTTGGTTACTACATGATTTCATATGTGTTATTTCATAGTTTTGATGTCTTCACTAATATTATACAATGTAAAAAATAGTAAAACTTTTGACCGGTAGTGTACTTTGTCTATTGGGCTTCGCTGAAGTGTAGGGCATAAGTGCTTTCAGTGGTCGACCATCCAAGAAGAAGAGAGGTGAAAGGAAATTGTTAGTCTCTGGTAAGGCAGGCTGGCTGCGGAACTAGGGAGGAATGAGGAATGTGTCTTAAAGTGAAATCAACAGATGAAGTGAGAAGAAACCTCAAGGCCAGAGGGGCCCACCACAATGTCTGTCCTACTGTAGTACTCTCTCGCACATACAGTGGGGAGAACAAGTATTTGAAACACTGCCGATTTAGCAGGTTTTCCTACTTACAAAGCATGTAGAGGTCTGTAATTTTATCATAGGTACACTTCAACTGTGAGAGACGGAATCAAAAAATCCAGAAAATCACATTGTATGATTTTTAAGTAATTAATTTGCATTTTATTGCATGTCATATGTATTTGATACATCAGAAAAGCAGAACTTAATATTTGGTACAGAAACCTTTGTTTGCAATTACAGAGATCATACGTTTCCTGTAGTTCTTGACCAGGTTTGCACACACTGCAGCAGGGATTTTGGCCCACTCCTCCATACAGACCTTCTCCAGATCCTTCAGGTTTCGGGGCTGTCGCTGGGCAATACGGACTTTCAGCTCAAGTAGGAAAACCTGCAAAAATCGGCAGTGTATCAAATACTTGTTCTCCCCACTGTATGTGCGAGAGAGTACCACAGTAGGACAGACATTGTGGTGGGCCCCTCTGGCCTTGAGGTTTCTTCTCACTTCATCTGTTGATTTCACTTTAAGACACATTCCTCATTCCTCCCTAGTTCCGCAGCCAGCCTGCCTTACCAGAGGCTAACAATATCCTTTCACCTCTCTTCTCAGAAACATGGAACAGAATATGAAGCTTCTACTCTCAGTAACTTTCCATATTCCTAGTTCCCATCTACCCTTCATTGACCCCAACACATACATTCCTTCTACATGTCAAATAATTAATTTGTTCTTGTATGGTAACATGAATCAGTACATTTCAAACTAGAGTCTAACAGTCCCTCCTTTTTGAATAGTACCACCATACTGTTTAACATTATATACATTTTGAAATGACTTTTCAATGAACAGAAATAAAATAAAACATGATTAATATTCTCAATTTATTTGTATGTTTACACCTCAGAGACTTAGGGCCTCTGACTATGTCATCTTCTTCCATGGCTTATGGCCCTGGTCCCATATGTATAATCACACAATACACACTATAATGGCACAAGGCGAGATCCAAATGCAGACACAGGAGGCAGATGGTTGGAGTCTTACAATGTTTTTTTAATCCAAAGGGATAGGCAAAAGAATGGTCGTGGACAGGCAAAAAGGTCAAAACCAGATCGGAGTCCAGGAGGTACAGAGTGACAGACAGGCTCGTGGTCGGGTCAGGCAGGCGGGTACAAAGTCCAGAAACAGGCAAGGGGCAAAACCAGGAGGACAAGAAAAAGGAGAATGCAAAACGCAGGAGAATGGGAAAAACACGCTGGTTGACTTGGAAACACACAAGACGAACTGGCACAGAGAGACAGGAAACACAGGGATAAATACACTGGGGAAAATAAGCGACACCTGAAGGGGGTGGAGACAATCACAAGGACAGGTGAAACAGATCAGGGTGTGACAGTACCCCCCCTAACTGGGCGCATACCTGGCTGACCGGGGTGTCGGCAGTGGAAATCGGCGATGAGAGCCGGGTCCAAGATGTCTTTAGCAGGAACCCAGCACCTCTCCACAGGGCCATAACCCTCCCAGTCAACCAGGTACTGGAACCCCCTGCCCCGTGGTCAAACCTTCAGGAGGCATCTCACTGTATACACCGATAACCCGGGGGGGGGGGGCCTGGAGACAGAAGACAAAGGACAGTGAAACAGGCTTAATCCTAGACACATGGAAGGTAGGGTGAATACGGAGGGTACAGGGTAACACAAGACAGACAGCAGTGGAACTCAGGACTCTGGAGATGGGAAAAGGACCAATGAACCGGGGAGACAGCTTGCGGGACTCTACCCGAAAGGGGCAGATTCCGAGTTGAAAGCCATACCCTCTGCCCAATGCGGTAGCGGGAAGCTGGAGTCTGGCAACAGTTCGCTTGTCGACAATACCTGGAGTTGGTCTTGAGAATAGCCGCCCTGGCTCTTCTCCAGGTACGTCAACAGCAACAGACAAACATTTGGGCCGAGGGTACGCTGACCTCCTGCTCTTGTTCAGGTAAGAGTGGAGGCTGATACCCCGTGGAGCACTCGAAAGGGGAGAGTCCCGTGGAGAACTGGGAAGAGTGTTCCAGGCATACTCCACCCAGACCCGTTGACGGCTCCAGGTAGTGGGGTTAGTTGAGACCAGGCACCTTAAGGTGGTCTCCAGGTCTTGGTTGGCTCGCTCCGACTGACCGTTAGTTTGGGGATGGAATCCAGATGACAGGCTGGCCGACGACCCAATAAGGGTGCAGAATGCCTTCCAGAACTGAGACGAGAACTGAGGACCCCAATCGGAGACCATGTCTACCTGGAGTCCATGGATCCGGGAGACATGCTGCACCATAAGCTGGGCCGTCTCCTTGACAGAAGGTAGTTTGGGGAGAGGGATGAAATGGGCGGCCTTAGAGAACCGGTCGACTACCGTAAGAATGACAGTGTTGCCATCAGACGGCGGGAGCCCAGTGACAAAGTCCAGAGATATGAGACCAGTGACGATGAGGAACCGTTAGTGGCTGCAGGAGGCCAGAAGGAGCTTGCCGTGGAGTCTTGTTTTGAGCACACACAGTGCATGCGGTGACGAAGGCAGAGATGTCAGGGACCATTGTGGGCCACCAGAAACGTTGTCGAAGGAAGGCTAGTGTACGACGTGACCCTGGATGACAGGTCAGCCTGGAGGAATGAGCCCATTCCAGGACCCAGGGCCAGACTGGGTTAGGGACAAACAGCCGGTTAGCCGGGCCCCCTTCAGGTCCAGGTTGGGAGCGTTGCACCTTGTGAACCAGGTTCTCAATACCCCAATCCACAGTGGCAGCAAGGCATGAGGTAGGGAGAATGGTTTCGGAGGTCGAGGGTGTGGCAGAGGAACTGTATAGGCGGGAGAGAGCATCAGGCTTCACATTTTTAGACCCAGGACGGTAGGAAATGGTAAAGTTGAATCTGGTAAACAGGAGGGCCCACCGGGCCTGCCTTGAGTTGAGGCGCTTGACTGAACTGAGATATTCCAAGTTTTTATGGTCGGTCCAGACCAGGAATGGCTGTTCTGCTCCCTCTAGCCAGTGCCTCCACTCCTCCAACGCCATCTTCACCGCCAGGAGTTCTCAGTTGCCAACATCGCAGTTCCTCTCAGCAGGATTGTGACGATGGGACAGGAAGGCACAGGGATAAAGCTTCTGGTCCTGGGCAGATCGCTGGGACAGGATGGCCCCCACTCCAACATCCGAAGCATCCACTTCCACCACAAATTGAGGCGAGGGGTCCGGATGGATGAGGATGGGGGCTGTTGTGAACCGATGCTTCAGGTCCACAAAGGCTTTGTCGACAGCTGGAGACCATTTGAACGGTACCTTGGGGGAGGTGAGTGCAGAGAGGGGGGCCGCCAGGGTGCTGTAATCCCGAATGAAACGACGGTAGAAGTTTGCAAACCCAAGAAACCTTTGCAACTGCAAAGGTTTCAAAGGTTTCTTTTGCAACTGCAAAAGTGAAAGCAGTGGTGGATTGGTTGAGGCCAATCCACCACTGCTTTCACTTTTCCAGGATCCATCTAAATGTTGCCCTCAGCAATGACATATCCCAGAAAGGTGATAGAAGAGCGGTGGAACTCACACTTCACGAACAATTGGTTCTCCAGGAGGCGCTGAAAGACCTGTCTGACATGGAGTACATCTTCTTGGACAGATCGGGGAAAAAACAGGATGTCGTCCAGGTAGACGAACACAAACCGGTTTAGCATGTCCCGAAGCACATCATTTACCAAAGCCTGGAAGACAGTTGGTGAGTCCAAATGGCATGACCTGGTACTCATAATGTCCACTGGCTGTGTTGAAGGCTGTCTTCCACTCATCCCCCTCGAGTATCCGAACCAGGTGGTAGGCATTCCGAAGGTCCAACTTGGAAAACATGGTAGCCCCCTGGAGAGGTTCAAACGCCGAGGAGAGATAGGGATAATGATTTTTGACAGTTATATCGTTAAGTCCCCGATAGTCAATGCACGGGCGCAGAGTCTTGTCCTTCTTCTCTACAAAGAAAAACCCTGCGCCGGCAGGAGATGCAGAAGGACGGACGGCCCCAGTGGTCAGAGACTCCTCTATGTACTCCTCCATAGCTTTGGTCTCTGGTCCGGACAGAGCATACAACCGACCCCGAGGTGGTGTAGTGCCTGGGAGAAGGTCAATGGCACAATCATAAGGACAGTGCGGGGGAAGGGAAGTAGCACGTGCCTTACTGAACACTTCCATGAGGTCATGGTATTCAGTAGGAATAGCAGAGACATCCACAGTCTTGCTAACATCCTGAGGAAGACGACCTGTGGAAGGCTGTGCTGCTTGAAGGCAGTGGGAATGGCAAAAGGACTCCAACCCAGGATGGAGCTTGTGGTCCAGTCAATCACATGACTGTGTTTTTGTAGCCAGGAAAATCCCAACACAACCGGAACGTGGGGAGATCCCCCTCCTGAGTCAAGGTTGTACAATGAATCTCTGTGGCTAGACAGATGGTGTTACCGTCCCAGCCCAAGTTCAGAAGCCTTGTACTCCTCCACACCTCCCTGTCTTCTTATCAGTCAGGAGAAGCCTTGTACTCCTCCACAACTCCCTGTCTTCTTATCAGTCAGGAGAAGCCTTGTACTCCTCCACACCTCCCTGTCTTCTTATCAGTCAGGAGAAGCCTTGTACTCCTCCACAACTCCCTGTCTTCTTATCAGTCAGGAGAAGCCTTGTACTCCTCCACACCTCCCTGTCTTATTATCAGTCAGGAGAAGCCTTGTACTCCTCCACAACTCCCTGTCTTATTATCAGTCAGGAGAAGCCTTGTACTCCTCCACACCTCCCTGTCTTCTTATCAGTCAGGAGAAGCCTTGTACTCCTCCACACCTCCCTGTCTTCTTATCAGTCAGGAGAAGCCTTGTACTCCTCCACAACTCCCTGTCTTATTATCAGTCAGGAGAAGCCTTGTACTCCTCCACAACTCCCTGTCTTCTTATCAGTCAGGAGAAGCCTTGTACTCCTCCACACCTCCCTGTCTTCTTATCAGTCAGGAGAAGCCTTGAGATTAGGAAGTGCATATTCTTGCAGCCTGCTGCAGTCCACTAGATTCAGACAGGCCCCCCTTTGGGCTCCCGAGTGGCGCAGGGGTCTAAGGCACTCCATCTCAGTGTTCCCATCAGACGGCTGGAGCCCAGTGACAAAGTCCAGAGATATGAGACCAGTGACGATGGTCACTCTAAGGCACTCCATCTCAGTGCAAGAGGCGTTACTACAGACCTTGGTTCAATTCCAGACTGTATCACATCCGGCTGTGATTGGGAGTCCCATAAGGCGGCACACAATTGGCCTAGCGTCGTCCGGGTTTGGCCGGGGTAGGCCATCATTGTAAATAAGAATTTGTTCTTAACTGACTTGCCTAGTTAAATAAAGGTTAAATGTAAAACAAAACAAAAAATACATTTGTACTTTGCCACCGGCCACAAATATATTTGTACATACTGTAAATCATTTAATCTAACCCTTAACACATTAACCACATATTGACTTGAGGAAGGAAGAGAGAAAATTTCACACCACCCTTGATGAGAATGAGATTGGGGCAAGGACCACCCAATTATGGTTAGCCCAAGCTACAATCTAGTGGGTTTTCTGATGACCTCCCTCTTGGAAGACACGAAAAGATAAGGTTCCCTGGAAGGAACCCTCCCTGGATTCACTGGATTCTTACAAATATTGAATTAGTTTCAGAAACCACCTGCAGGATGAGCAGTGCACCCTCCCCTCACTTTGTGCTTTCCTCAATGTTTTTGGGGGCAGCTCTGTGTCTCTGCTTCTCGCCTTTCTGAATCATAATTTGAGCTATTACTAAATGATCTAAACAAAATTTAGAATGATAGTCCTTAGTGCTTCACGTTTCACGAGTCTATCACTCGAATTTAAGACCCTCAACTTAGCACACACCGACACTGGCAGAATGTACATTTACAGACAGGGGGAATATATATGGTATGTACTACTAACATTGATATACATTATATTAATATTATTCCCAGCATCGTTGATTCCCATCCTACACTTTTGCGAATGGCATGTTAATGACAGATCGGTATCTCAATGCATTTTAAGTCATTATTACCATAAATCTTTGCAGTTCGCTAAATAAAACTGTCTGGCTAGCAAGCTGGCTAACTAGGCAGGCTGAGGTAAATACATACATTAGTTAGCAACGTCAATCTAAAAACAGCTTAAATTATTTCTTCCTATTTAACAATATTTTGTTATACAAAGACAAATATATGGTAAAGAAAGAGCTCTCTTTCCAGTATTTTTGGTCCTCTGAAGTAGAAGGTAGTCAGCAGGTTGTCACTGTCAAAAACACCGTCTGTCACGTTCGTCATAAAGAGTAGACCAAGATGCAGCGTGGTATGTTTCCATCCTTTATTATGGAATAGAACATTTCAAAGAACAAAAACAACAAAACGAACAAACGAAACGTGACGCTATAATAATGCTCACAGACAACTAAACATAGACAAGATCCCACAAAGCACAATGGGAAAATGGCTACCTAAATATGATCCCCAATCAGAGACAACAATAAACAGCTGCCAGGGCCTCCCGGGTGGCGCAGTGGTCTAGGGCACTGCATCGCAGCGCAGCGCTAGCTGCGCCACCAGAGACTCTGGGTTCGCGCCCAGGATCTGTCGTAGCCGGCCGCGACCGGGAGGTCCGTGGGGCGACGCACAATTGGCCTAGCGTCGTCCGGGTTAGGGAGGGTTTGGCCGGTAGGGATATCCTTGTCTCATCGCGCACCAGCAACTCCTGTGGCGGGCCGGGCGCAGTGCGCGCTAACCAATGGAGCCGGGTGCACGGTGTTTCCTCCGACACATTGGTGCGGCTGGCTTCCGGGTTGGAGGCGCGCTGTGTTAAGAAGCAGTGCGGCTTGGTTGGGTTGTGTTTCGGAGGACGCATGGCTTTCGACCTTTGTCTCTCCCGAGCCCGTACGGTAATTGTAGCGATGAGACAAGATAGTGATTACTAGCAATTGGATACCACGAAAATGGGGAGAAAAGGGGGTAAAATGTATTTTTAAATAAAAAAAATAATAAACAGCTGCCTCTGATTGGGAACCATACTAGGCCAACATAGACATATAATTCACCTAGATAACCCACCCTTAAATCACACCCCGACCTAACCAACCTAGAGAATAAAAGCTCTCTATGGTCAGGGCGTGACACCGTCCTTGGAGAGCAATTCTGAGGTAATAATTTTGCGCTGACTGAGCGAGCGCTTATGAGGTGAACTAGGACTAGAACTGCCCGCGTCCTCCTTCCTTCGCGACCGCTACGAGGTAAAATTGAGCCAAGCAACCAGCATAGCAACGGACGCTTTGGTTCATGACGTAATATGGTCAGATTTCTGCAAGTTCTAGCAACAGCCCTAGCAAGGGGGGGGGGGGACACTTTTCGGCAGGGGGACACTATTTGACATGACAGACCCCCTATGAGTCTTGGTCCAAAGTAGTGCACTATATAGGGAATAGGGTACCATTTGGAATGTAGCTAATGATTTAGTTGATGGATGGTATTCGGGAATGGATCTGAAGGGAATGGATCATTGCTACTTTTTTCTTTTATTCTCCCCTCTGAAAAAAACAGACAATGCAATAACATAAACAACACATAAGTATTAACACACAACTGACTGTGTGTTGTCAGAAAGTAACCATACTTCTCAGCGGTGTGAGAAGGTAAGAGGCGGAATGCCAAGGGTTTTTTTCTTCTGGATTCTTTAGCAAAAACTATAACATTTCAAAGACATTTCTCTCAAATAAAATGTTGGGAACCGTTTTTATAACATATTAATACCCCACTGAACACTCACTTCTGACGTCTGACTTGGGTTGTGTTACTGAGCTGTTGCATCTCATTGCATGTGCTCTTATATCCCCATGACAACCATAGGCCTACTCAAGCCCCTTGATTTGAAAGGAATGTTATTATTCATTTCACCCCATCATTCCCATTCAGAACTGTTCATGTATAATTTATCAAAGAGACTATTAATGTATACAGTTTAATGGTGTGTAGATCAGTATGCAATGGAAAACACTTACTGTGAAGCGTAACTTATTTGAAAATGCATGGAAAATTCTCTTTGATTTAATTAAATAAAGACATCAACATTGAAGTACAAATGTTTTTATATAATAATATTTGTTGGTATTACACTATATGGGTAAGTTACGACTTGATATTCACATCAAACAGTCAGTTGTTCAATATTCTTTGCTTTGGTAATCAAATTATCTATTTTTAATATTCATCCTTTATTTAACTTAAGTCAAATTGAAATGTACATTTCTTTTCATGATGCCTTCTAAGATCTTCACTTCAAAGTACGTTTTCCTGTCTAGGGTTACTGCAGTGTAAAGATTAAACTGTAGTACAATATCTTTCTTGTGCAACAAAACCCATCAGGCCTTGCCACCATAGAAAAGGAATAGCGCAATTCATTTCCCAACAACATCACAGTAAGATATACAAACTGAATAGCGCCATTCATTTCCCCACATCATCACAGTAAGATATACAAACTGAATAGCGCAATTCATTTCCCAACAACATCACAGTAAGATATACAAACTGAATAGCGCCATTCATTTCCCAACAACATCACAGTAAGATATACAAACTGAATAGCGCCATTCATTTCCCAACAACATCACAGTAAGATATACAAACTGAATAGCGCCATTCATTTCCCAACAACATCACAGTAAGATATACAAACTGAATAGCGCCATTCATTTCCCAACAACATCACAGTAAGATATACAAACTGAATAGCGCCATTCATTTCCCAACAACATCACAGTAAGATATACAAACTGAATAGCGCCATTCATTTCCCAACAACATCACAGTAAGATATACAAACTGAATAGCGCCATTCATTTCCCAACAACATCACAGTAAGATATACAAACTGAATAGCGCCATTCATTTCCCAACAACATCACAGTAAGATATACAAACTGAATAGCGCCATTCATTTCCCAACAACATCACAGCAAGATATACAAACTGAATAGCGCCATTCATTTCCCAACAACATCACAGTAAGATATACAAACTGAATAGCGCCATTCATTTCCCAACAACATCACAGCAAGATATACAAACTGAATAGCACCATTCATTTCCCAACAACATCACAGCAAGATATACAAACTGAATAGCGGCATTCATTTCCCAACAACATCACAGTAAGATATACAAACTGAATAGCGCCATTCATTTCCCAACAACATCACAGTAAGATATACAAACTGAATAGCGCCATTCATTTCCCAACAACATCACAGTAAGATATACAAACTGAATAGCGCCATTCATTTCCCAACAACATCACAGTAAGATATACAAACTGAATAGCGCCATTCATTTCCCAACAACATCACAGTAGATATATACATGGAAAGGAATTGACTCTGAAGAAGGAACGACATTTCTCTCTTCCTCATTTCTCCGTCCACCATCCTTTCCCTTGCGCCTTTTCTTCCACAAGGCTGTGTGTTTCTTACCCAACATGCATGTATAGATGGTTCTTTCCCAGGCATAGGGGGCTCTCTGTTTTCATTGCCTTCTGCCAGTCATGTGTTCCTGGGAGAGAGAGGGTCAATTCCTCACAGGCTGCAGTGGTGATCGATTGTGGACCTCCAAGGATTCATTACTGGCTAGCCTACATGTTTGCTCTCTGCTCCCTCTACAAAGCCTTGGTAGAGACAAGCACGCACACACTGTATTGAAACATGGTCCTCATGTAACCGATGTGAAATGGCTAGCTAGTTAGCGGGGTGCGCGCTAATAGCGTTCCAATCGGTGACGTCACTCGCTCTGAGACCTTGAAGTAGTTGTTCCCCTTGCTCTGCAAGGGCCGTGGCTTTTGTGGAACGATGGGTAACGATGCTTCGAGGGTAGCTGTTGTCTATGTGTGCAGAGGGTCCCTGGTTCGGGGCGAGGAGAGGACGGAAGCTATACTGTTACATTGATGCTGTTGACCCGGATCACTGGTTGCTGCGGAAAAGGAGGAGGTCAAAAGGGGGGTGAGTGTAACTGATGTGAAATGGCTAGCTAGTTAGCGGTGTGCGCGCTAATAGTATTTCAATCGGTGACGTCACTCGCTCTGAGACCTTGAAGTAGTTGTTCCCCTTGCTCTGCCGCGGCCGCGGCTTTTGTGGAGCGATGGATAACGATGCTTCGTGGGAGGCAGTTGTTGATGTGTGCAGAGGGTCCCTGGTTTGAGCCCAGGTAGGAGCGAGGAGAGGGACGGGAGCTATACTGTTACACTCAGGTCCTCAAAAGGTTCTACAGCTGCAACATCGATAGCATCCTGATTGAATGCATCACTGCCTGGTATGGCAACTGCTCGTCCTCCGACCGCAAGGCACTACAGAGGGTAGTGAGTACGGCCCAGTGCATCACTGGGGCCAAGCTTCCTGCCATCCAGCACCTCTATACTAGGCGGTGTCAGAAGAAAGCCCTACAAATTGTCAAAGACTCCAGCCACCCTAGTCAAAAACTGTTCTCTCTACTACCGCACGGCAAGCAGTACCGGAGCGCCAAGTCTAGGTCCAAGAGGCTGTTAAACAGCTTCTACCCCCAAGCCATAAGACTCCTGAACATCTAATCAAATGGCTACCCGGACTATTTGCATTTCCCCCCCCCCCCCCACACTCTTATATGCCGCTGCTACTCTTTGTTATTATCCATGCATAATGCATAGTCACTTTAGTAACTCTATTTTACTGCTGTTATTTAATTACTTGTTCCTTTTATTTCTTATTCGTATTTTTTAAACTACATCGTCGCTGGAGGTTCCGGGCCGTAGACCGTCTCAGGAGGTTCCGGGCCGTGGACCGTCTCAGGAGGTTCCGGGGCATGGACCATCGCTGGAGGTTCCGGACCGTGGACCGTCGCTGGAGGTTCCTGGCCGTGGACCGTCTCAGGAGGTTCCGGGCCGTGGAACGTCTCAGGAGGTTCCGGACCGTGGACCGTCATCGGAGGTTCCGGACCGTGGACCGTCATTGGAGGTTCCGGACCGTGGACCGTCATTGGAGGTTCCGGACCGTGGACCGTCGTCGGAAGCTCTGGACTGGGAACTGTTGCCGGAAGCTCTGGACTGGGAACCGTCGCTGGAAGCTCTGGACTAGGAACCGTCGCCGGAAGCTCTGGACTGGGAACTGTCGCCGGAAACTCTGGACTGGGAACTGTTGCCGGAAGCTCTGGATTGGGAACCGTCGCAGGAAGCCTGGTGCGTGGGCCGTAGAAAATAAGGACTCTCTATGGTCAGGAGGTGACAAATATAGCATTTCACTGTAAGGTCTACACCTGTTGTATTCGGTGCATATGATTAATAACATTTTATTTTTATTTGATTTGATAGAAACCCAGAAGCCTACAGTATAGAGTCAGTGTGAAAAGTCAGTAACTTCGCAGCTTATTGTGTGCAACAGGGAGTGGCAATTGAATGCAAGCTTCACAAAAACAAATAAAATTGTTAAAACATTTCTAGCCTATTTACGGGTAACAGGGTTGACGTGTTATGCTCGACCTGCTCAGTTTCATCACTGACAGTGTCACCAGAAAAGCACCCCCACACCATCACACCTCCTCCATGCTTTATGGTGGGAACCACAAATGCGGAGATCATTCGTTCACCTACTCTGTACCTCAGAAAGACACGGCGGTTGGAACCAAAAAATCTCAAATTTGGACTCATCAGACCAAAGGACAGGTTTCCAACAGTCTAATGTCCATTGCTCGTGTTTTTTGGCCCAGGCAAGTCTCTTCTTCTTATTGGTGTAATGCGATCCTACTGGCGGCAGAGAAGTCAGGCGCAGGAGAGCGGAAACTGATTTACAACGGTTGTGATTAATAACCATAAACCACCGTCAACAGAATAATACAATAAATGGGTCAAACAAAACCCGGTAAATACCAGCAAACCGTGCACAAGCACTACAACAACAAGGACATGGGGGGGAACAGAGGGTTAAATACACAACATGTAATTGATGGAATTGGAACCAGGTGTGATGGAAGACAAGACAAAACCAATGGAAAATGAAAAGTGGATCGGCGATGGCTAGAAGGTCGGTGACGTCGACCGCCGAACACCGCCCAAACAAGGAGAGGGACCAACTTCGGCGGAAGTCGTGACAATTGGTGTCCTTTAGTAATGGTTTCTTTGCAGAAATTTGACCATGAAGGCCTGATTCACACAGTCTCCTCTGAACAGTTGTTGAGATGTGTCTGTTACTTGAACTCTATGAGCATTTATTTGGGCTGCAATTTCTAAGATTGGTAACTCAAATGAATGTGTCCTCTGCAGCAGAGGAAACTCTAATAAATATATCCTCTGCAGCAGAGGTAACTCTAATAAATATATCCTCTGCAGCAGAGGTAACTCAAATAAATGTATCCTCTGCAGCAGAGGAAACTCTTTTCGAATTAGCCTTCCCGTTGTGTTAGTGAATTAGCCTTCCCGCTGTGTTAGTGAATTAGCCTTCCCTATGTGTTAGTGAATTAGCCTTCCCGTTGTGTTAGTGAATTAGGCTTCCCGCTGTGTTAGTGAATTAGCCTTCCCGCTGTGTTAGTGAATTAGCCTTCCCTATGTGTTAGTGAATTAGCCTTCCCGTTGTGTTAGTGAATTATCCTTCCCGTTGTGTTAGTGAATTAGCCTTCCCGTTGTGTTAGTGAATTAGCGTTCCCGCTGTGTTAGTGAATTAGCCTTCCCTATGTGTTAGGGAATTAGCCTTCCCGTTGTGTTAGTGAATTAGCCTTCCCGTTGTGTTAGTGAATTAGCCTTCCCGTTGTGTTAGTGAATTAGCCTTCCCGTTGTGGTAATGAATTAGCCTTCCCGTTGTGTTAGTGAAGGATATCTTTGAATAGAATCAGCCTTACCGCCTTACCGGAAAAAGTAGCAGTGGGGTATCAGAAAAACAGTCCTGGTTATGGAGCGATTTCAGCACCAACAGAAACTGTATTTGAATGGAATATTTTAGAATTTGTATTTAGATATTGAATTTGAATGGAATATTTTAGATATTTTAGAATATTTTAGAATTCATCAATTGAACTTGTATTTCATGATTTGAAACTGCATTAAATTAATATTGCATTCAGTTTTTAAATAAAATAAAATTGAATACCAGCGTTCAAATGTAATATTTATATATTCAGTTTCAATATGGTAAATATTGCATTCATTGTCTGTGTATGAAGTTTACAAACTATAATTTCAAGTTCACCACAGTTTCATATATTCAACTTCTCAGATGTTTTCAGATTATTTTCAAATGTAGTTCTCTAAATTCAGATTCAAAACCAGAGACAACATCCTGGTACTTTGTAAGGACGGAATGGTAAAAAAAGAACAAATCGAATCAGATCTTCTTTGTGTTAAACAGGTTTCTGAAGCCGATGTGGCATGTTGAATATATTTTCTTTGTATGAATTTGGCTATAGCATTATAACAGTTTGGGATATAAGCTATTAATACCCCATTCCTGACAGCTTCAGTTCCCCTCTATGGACACATTAGAAGGGAGTGTGACAAAAACAGCGATATGCCCCCAATTGCAATGTAGCCCTGTCATAGCCCTACTAAGGATAGATTTCCCACTCCCTAGTGAATCTTGCTCTTGTGACTGACTTGGTGCGAACCGGGTCTCCTGCATGTCACAAGACTGTATTAGCCCACTTAGCTAAAGCCCATAGGGATGAGTACAGGAAGCTAACGAGCCTCCAGCAAGGTTACTTATCAGAAGAGCGTGGACCTCGGTTACATTTCACCACCTGTTTGACCTCATACTCAGAGATCACTGCACCAATATAGCTGACTGGGTTCAAACTCAGGCCTATTGCACAACAACAACCCTTTCTGTGGCAAACAGAAGCAAAAGGATCTGTGAGGCCCATTTAATGAGAGTGCAATCGCTGGGGTCCCTGGGGCGTGAATGGAGGGTACCTGGGGGGTGAATGGGGGGTCCCTGGGGTGTGAATGGGGGATGAATGGGGGGTGAATGGGGGGTCCCTGGGGTGTGAATGGGGGATGAATGGGGAGTGAATGGGGGATGAATGGGGAGTGAATGGTGGGTGAATGTAGCAGATGGGGTGCTAGTGAAACTCACTCATCAGCCTGAAGTGCCGCCCCTTTTCAGTTGAAGAAGGCCTTTTTCAATAGTGTGGTGGAACACATCAGGAGGGAGGTCACGTGGGTCTGAGAGGCAGAGATCCTGAGTTCGAGCCTCGATATGAGCTGAATCTAAGCAAGTAGCGTGTCGTCCTTTACATTCTAACTTCCTGATCTCATCCCTGTGGGCTTTAGTTAAATGGGCTGACAGTCTTGTGACATACAGGAGACCCGGTTCAAAACCCAGCCACAAGAGTAAGGCTAATGTCACGCCTGCTCCCGCTCCCCCTCCCTGGCACTTGAGGGCGCCAGGCTACCCGTCTTTACACGCACCTGTCACCATCATTACGCGCAGCAGCACTCATTGAACTCACCTGGACTCCTTCACGTGGTTGATCACGCCCCTGTATATCTGTTTGTTTCTCAGTGGTGTTCCCTGTGTCCACATTAATTGTTGTTATGTGTTCCTGTCCAGACGCTGTTCCTGTTCTGTTTCATGTCCGTCAGGTATTAAACCTTCACTCCCCTGTACCTGCTTCTCATCTCCTGCGTCGATCCTTTCAGCTAAACAGGGAGTTGAAAAGCTATTCTTAGATGGGCTATGACAGGGCTATTCTATATATTGTTAAGTGGGCCAAATGACCGTTTTTATCACACTCCCTTCTGCGCTTCCTGTGAGCATCACAGATGGGAACAGAAGTCACGACCATGTTGCAGAGATCCATCACCTTCAGGAATGGTGTCATAATAATAGTAATTATAACAATAATAATAATAATTTGGTGGGTGCTTATGTAATAGCTTATAGCCCAAATGGTTCAAATGCTAGAGAAAAAAAATTCTAGACGCCATTCCAGAAACTTCCAGAAACCTGTTTAACACAGAGTTTGTTCTGTATTCTCCTCTATCATTCATTGCTGGCAAAGTTCCAGGATGTTGTCTCTGATTTTGAATTAGAATTTAGAGAACTGAATTTGAAACTGAATCTGGATACATCTGAGAAGTTGAATATATGAAACTTTGATCAACTTGAAATTATAGTTAAAAAATGATACACAGGGAATAAATGCAATATTTACCATATTGAAACGGAATATATAAATATTGAATTTAAATTAAAAACATTTAACTAAATGCAATATTCGGACCAATTTTAAAACTAAATGCAATATTCATTCAATTAAGTTTCAAATCATGAAATACAAGTTCAATGTAAGGGGTGCATACTGGCGGCAGAGAAGTCAGGCGCAGGAGAGCAAAAACTGTGTTGACAACAGAGCACTTTAATAATAAAAACCACCGGAATCAGAACAAACAATCAAATGTCGCACACATTTACATTTACATTTAAGTCATTTAGCAGACGCTCTTATCCAGAGCGACTTACAAATTGGTGCATTCACCTTATGATATCCAGTGGAACAACCACTTTACAATAGTGCATCTAACTCTTTTAAGGGGGAGGGGGGGGTTAGGAGGATTACTTTATCCTATCCTAGGTATTCCTTAAAGAGGTGGGGTTTCAGGTGTCTCCGGAAGGTGGTGATTGACTCCGCTGACCTGGCGTCGTGAGGGAGTTTGTTCCACCATTGGGGTGCCAGAGCAGCGAACAGTTTTGACTGGGCTGAGCGGGAACTGTACTTCCTCAGAGGTAGGGAGGCGAGCAGGCCAGAGGTGGATGAACGCAGTGCCCTTGTTTGGGTGTAGGGCCTGATCAGAGCCTGAAGGTACGGAGGTGCCGTTCCCCTCACAGCTCCGTAGGCAAGCACCATGGTCTTGTAGCGGATGCGAGCTTCAACTGGAAGCCAGTGGAGAGAGCGGAGGAGCGGGGTGACGTGAGAGAACTTGGGAAGGTTGAACACCAGACGGGCTGCGGCATTCTGGATGAGTTGTAGGGGTTTAATGGCACAGGCAGGGAGCCCAGCCAACAGCGAGTTGCAGTAATCCAGACGGGAGATGACAAGTGCCTGGATTAGGACCTGCGCCGCTTCCTGTGTGAGGCAGGGTCGTACTCTGCGAATGTTGTAGAGCATGAACCTACAGGAACGGGTCACCGCCTTGATGTGAGTTGAGAACGACAGGGTGTTGTCCAGGATCACGCCAAGGTTCTTAGCGCTCTGGGAGGAGGACACAATGGAGTTGTCAACCGTGATGGCGAGATCATGGAACGGGCAGTCCTTCCCCGGGAGGAAGAGCAGCTCCGTCTTGCCGAGGTTCAGCTTGAGGTGGTGATCCGTCATCCACACTGATATGTCTGCCAGACATGCAGGGATGCGATTCGCCACCTGGTTATCAGAGGGGGGAAAGGAGAAGATTAATTGTGTGTCGTCTGCATAGCAATGATAGGAGAGGCCATGTGAGGATATGACAGAGCCAAGTGACTTGGTGTATAGCGAGAATAGGAGAGGGCCTAGAACAGAGCCCTGGGGGACACCAGTGGTGAGAGCACGTGGTGCGGAGACAGATTCTCGCCACGCCACCTGGTAGGAGCGACCTGTCAGGTAGGACGCAATCCAAGCGTGGGCCGCGCCGGAGATGCCCAGCTCGGAGAGGGTGGAGAGGAGGATCTGATGGTTCACAGTATCAAAGGCAGCCGATAGGTCTAGAAGGATGAGAGCAGAGGAGAGAGAGTTAGCTTTAGCAGTGCGGAGCGCCTCCGTGACACAGAGAAGAGCAGTCTCAGTTGAATGACTAGTCTTGAAACCTGACTGATTTGGATCAAGAAGGTCATTCTGAGAGAGATAGCAGGAGAGCTGGCCAAGGACGGCACGTTCAAGAGTTTTGGAGAGAAAAGAAAGAAGGGATACTGGTCTGTAGTTGTTGACATCGGAGGGATCGAGTGTAGGTTTTTTCAGAAGGGGTGCAACTCTCGCTCTCTTGAAGACGGAAGGGACGTAGCCAGCGGTCAAGGATGAGTTGATGAGCGAGGTGAGGTAAGGGAGAAGGTCTCCGGAAATGGTCTGGAGAAGAGAGGAGGGGATAGGGTCAAGCGGGCAGGTTGTTGGGCGGCCGGCCGTCACAAGACGCGAGATTTCATCTGGAGAGAGAGGGGAGAAAGAGGTCAAAGCACAGGGTAGGGCAGTGTGAGCAGAACCAGCGGTGTCGTTTGACTTAGCAAACGAGGATCGGATGTCGTCGACCTTCTTTTCAAAATGGTTGACGAAGTCATCCGCAGAGAGGGAGGAGGGGGGAGGAGGATTCAGGAGGGAGGAGAAGGTGGCAAAGAGCTTCCTAGGGTTAGAGGCAGATGCTTGGAATTTAGAGTGGTAGAAAGTGGCTTTAGCAGCAGAGACAGAAGAGGAGAATGTAGAGAGGAGGGAGTGAAAGGATGCCAGGTCCGCAGGGAGGCGAGTTTTCCTCCATTTCCGCTCGGCTGCCCGGAGCCCTGTACACCAGATAAATGTGCACATGCACTTACAATAAACAATTCCGGACAATGACATGGGGGGAACAGAGGGTTAAATACACAACATGTAATGATGGAATTGAAACCAGGTGTGTGGGAAGACAAGACAAAACAAATGGAAAATGAAAAGTGGATGGATGATTGTCACGCCCTGACCTTAGTTCCTTTTTTATGTCTCTATTTTGGTTTGGTCAGGGCGTGAGTTGGGGTGGGCAGTCTATGTTTTGTATTTCTAGGTGTTTGGCCTGGTGTGGTTCTCAATCAGAGGCAGCTGTCTATCGTTGTCTCTGATTGAGAACCATACTTAGGTAGCCTCATTCCCACCTGTGCTTGGTGGGTAGTTGTTCTCTGTTTTGTGTATTGCACCTTGCAGAACTGTTCGTTTGTCGCTTTGTTGTTTTTGTTCAAGTGTTCGTATTTATTAAAAGTATTATGAATACTTACCACGCTGCACCTTGGTCCTCTTCTCCTTCTTCCGACGACATTCGTTAAATAACTACCCACCACCAAAGGACCAAGCAGCGTGGAAGAATGGACTCCTGGACATGGGAGGAAATCTTGAACGGCAAGGGACCCTGGGCAAAAACGGGGGAGTATCGCCGCCCGAAATCAGAACTGGAGGCGGCGAGAGCTGAGAACCAGCGGTATGAGGGAACACAGCTGGCAAGGAAGCCCGAGAGGCAGCCCCCCCAAAAAATGGGGGGCGGCACACGTGGAGTGTGGCGGAGTCAGGTTGGAGACCTGAGCCCACTCCCCGTGCTTACCGTAGCGAGCATGGGGTTGGTCAGGCCCCGTGCTATGGGGTGATGCGCACTGTGTCTCGGCCGAGCATCCACAGGCCGGTGTGCTCGGTGCCAGCGTCCCGCATTTGCCGGGTGGAAGCTGGCATCCAGCCAGAACGGGTGGGGCCAGATCTGCGCTCGAGACCGCCAGTGCGCCTCCACGGCCCAGTGTATCCGGTGCCTCGGCCAAGGACAAGGCCTCCTGCATGTCTCCCCAGCCTGGTGAGTCCTGTGCCTGCGCCGAGAATTAACCCTCCTATATGTCTCCCCAGCCTGGTAAGTCCTGTGCCTTCTCCCAGAGCCAGGCCTCCTGTGTGTCTCTCCACTCCAGTGATGATCCATGGCACGAAGCCTCCAGTGATGATCCATGGCAAGAAGCCTCCAGTGATGATCCATGGCACAAAGCCTCCAGTGATGATCCATGGCAAGAAGCCTCCAGTGATGATCCATGGCACAAAGCCTCCAGTGATGATCCATGGCACGAAGCCTCCAGTGATGATCCATGGCACGAAGCCTCCAGTGATGATCCATGGCACGAAGCCTCCAGTGGTGATCCATGGCACGAAGCCTCCAGTGGTGAGACATGGCACAAAGCCTCCAGAGACGGCCTCCAGCCCGAAGCCTCCAGAGACGCTCTCCTGCCCGGAGCTGCCGGAGTCTCCCTCCTGTCCGGAGCTGCCGGAGTCTCCCTCCTGTCTGGAGCTGCCGGAGTCTCCCTCCTGTCCGGAGCTGCCGGAGTCTCCCTCCTGTCCGGAGCTGCCGGAGTCTCCCTCCTGTCCGGAGCTGCCGGAGTCTCCCTCCTGTCCGGAGCTGCCGGAGTCGCCCTCCTGTCCGGAGCTGCCGGAGTCGCCATCCTGTCCGGAGCTGCCGGGGTCTCCCTCCTGTCCGGAGCTGCCGGAGTCTCCCTCCTGTCCGGAGCTGCCGGGGTCTCCCTCCTGTCCGGAGCTGCCGGAGTCGCCCTCCTGTCCGGAGCTGCCGGACTCGCCCTCCTGTCCGGAGCTGCCGGAGTCTCCCTCCTGTCCGGAGCTGCCGGAGTCGCCCTCCTGTCCGGAGCTGCCGGAGTCGCCCTCCTGTCTGGGGCCCACTGCTAGGGTCCCCGGTCCGGAGTCGGTGGCGAGGGTCCCCGCTCTAGAGGCGCCACCTAAGTGGGCCAAGCCAGAGGTGGAGCGGGGTCTACGTCCGGCACCAGAGCCGCCACCGCGGTGAAATGCCCACCCAGACCCTCCCCTATAGGTTCAGGTTTTGCGGCCGGAGTTCGCACCTTTGGGGGGGGGGTACTGTCACGCCCTGACCTTAGTTCCTTTTTTATGTCTCTATTTTGGTTTGGTCAGGGCTTGAGTTGGGGTGGGCATTCTATGTTTTGTTCTATGTTTTGTATTTCTAGGTGTTTGGCCTGGTGTGGTTCTCAATCAGAGGCAGCTGTCTATCGTTGTCTCTGATTGAGAACCATACTTAGGTACCCACATTCCCACTTGTGCTTGGTGGGTAGTTGTTTTCTGTTTTGTGTATTGCACCTTGCAGAACTGTTCGTTTGTCGTTTTGTTGTTTTTGTTCAAGTGTTCGTATTTATTAAAAGTATTATGAATACTTACCACGCTGCACCTTGGTCCTCTTCTCCTTCTCCTTCTTCCGACGACATTCATTACAATGATGGCTAGAAGACCGGCGACGCCGACCGCCGCCAGAACATGGAGAGGAACCAACTTCGGCGGAAGTCGTGACATTCGATGTATGAATTTAAATTCAATGTCTACAGTAAATACAAATGCAGTTGATGTTTGCACTGTGTTATAGCCTTTGGTTTTCCATTTATATTTCGAGGTTGGACGTTAGCACGTTAGCATGTGTAACAGTATAACTTTAAACCGTCCCCTCGCCCCGACACGGGCGCGAACCAGGGACCTTCTGCACACATCAACAACGGTCGCCCACGAAGCATCGTTACCCATCGCGCCACAAAGGCCGCGGCCCTTGCCGAGCAAGGGGCAACACTACTTCTAGGTTTCAGAGTAAGTGACGTAACTGATTGAAACGCTAGTAGCGCGTACCCGCTAACTAGCTAGCCATTTCACATCCGTTACACATGTGGGGTGCACCGATTGGTGTCACCTCGTTAGTCAGTATGTATTACACCTGTGCTGGGTGGTTGTCTCGTCAGTGGGAAGGTGTTTCACCTGTGCTGGCCCAGGTGCTATTTAAAAGTGGCTTGCCCAGTGCTCCAGTGGTGTTGAGAGACATGGCGGGTTAACAACTTTAGTTGACTCTCCATATTTGATTTCTAGACAAACATTCCTTTATCTGATCTTCGCTGTTTTCATTTTGCTCTACCATTTTGGTTCGCTTCCTGTCTCTAAGTTTGGTGTTGGTTTTAATTTTGTTTGACTGTTATTGGGCAAATTTAGTGGGTGAAATGGTGTGATTATTTTAGGTCCCAGTTGTTGTTGCTAGTCAACTTTCAGTGGACACCTCCATGAGTGTCTTTCAGAACCTCTCCTAAAACCACACCTGTTCCACTTTGCCTGTTGTCAGTGACTCTTTGTTAGTTCCCCTTTCTGTTTGAGCAAGAATGTTTGGTTTTCTTGCTGGGGAATGCAACAAAATGGGGGCTCATCTGGGATCTTGTTTCCCATGAGTATGGTAGTCACTCTAATCACCTACTCTGAAGCTTTGCTGTGCCCAGATATTTGACTGTTCAAAATACACTTTTGTGGTAGAGTTTCTGTCACTGACAACCACCCTGAGGGGTTATAAGATTGGTGGAATCATTTGGAAAGTTGCATAAACACACAGGCTTATAAAATAAAAAAGTTATGGACTTTAAGTTGGAAGCATTTGTGGAAAAACCTACATGGGAAATCGCTCCACACCTGGTCTTCTAGCAGAGAGACTGAGAAGTTTCAGAGGTGTAAACATTTAGAAGCTTTGGAGCTATCACCCGCTTTTAATTCATCCTCAGAATGGTCTGCGGCACCACAGCAGGGGCAGCAGCCAATCAGATTCCAGAACGGCAAAGGAGCGTGAGAGACATTTGACATGAGTATATCAATCAGATGAAAATATAGGTCCAGCCTGGTCAGCCTAGGGTAACTAGGGAAATAATTGTCAATCTCACCATCGGGGAGGAGGGACACATCAGGGTCTAGATAGGAGACTAGTTTGATTGCAGGCTGGGAGATATCAGGCTGTTGTCATCAATCAATCCAGCGTTATTGAAATGCAGCAGTGGGAAGAGATTCTAGTTTCCATGTTTATTAACAGCTGTCATGGATGGATGGGCCCGATGACAAACAATTGAAAAGTGAAATGAGGCTGAATGAATGTTGAATGTATATGTGCATTGCTTGTTGATCAGAAAGCCAAGCTTTTCTTATCCATGTCTGGGTTTCAGTTATTGACTTTCAGTTATTGATATAAAGGCTTTACGAACGCTTTATGAAAGCTATGTACCACCACTCTAAATTAACGTGTTTTTTCGAAAGGATTTTTAGCAAGACACTTCAGTAATATGTGACCAAAGAAATGAACAAAAACTGATGTACGTGATTGGTGGATGTTTATTCTGCCAAATCATTTTGGCACTTTATCAAAAGTTGAATATTGTACGAACGGAGAAGATTTCAGGTGGATGAAAATAATCTAATAATTTTGCTTTACTTGTACGAATATGATAAGTAGTAATATTTTCTCTGTGTAAAATCAAAACAGAAGTGAAATATGTCATAATGTCACCAATAACCAGCACTGATATGGTACTGTACTGTCCGGTATGTGTATAAGTTAGCATAATTTATCATTGTGATTTTCTTGGATATTTTCTTGGATATTTTCTTGGATAGTTATCTATGTGCCAACCAACCACCTGAATAGAATGATGACACTGACAGTGAGAATTCAGTAGGGAAATCTGTCATGGAGAGATTTACAGAGATTAAAGGCTTTAAATCGAACCCCTCAAGCGTTGTGTTGACTTGACAACAAAGATGATAGCTGTCATCAGTACCAAAAATTGCTTGTTGTTACAGTTTTGTTCTACAAATCAAGCTGTCAGTGACAGAGAGAGAGACACCTCGGAAGAGCTGATCTGCCGCTTTCTGAAAGACACAGAAGCCAGCAGCTGGGGGTTAATATCTTAGATTTCCAAGAACATGGTGCCGTTTTTTTTCTGGAAGTTCACGATTTTTCTTACCGAATGCATCCAGTGTTATGGATGAGGACTAATGAAACATTCAAAGGTGGAAGTCTTGGTCAGAGCTGGCCGAGAATATATTTAAGATGAATGGATCACTGCTTCTCCTCCCCTAGGGAGACAAAGCGTTGCGTTGGTATATTAGTGAACTAGAACCCAGCCCACAGCCAGGTGGTGTATATTAAATCATGGTCTACGTTCCAAACTGCACCATATTACCTATATAGTGCACTACTACTTACAAGGCTTTGGTCAAAAGTAGTGCACTAGGGAATAGGGAACCATTTGAGACATAACCATGCTTTTGTAATAATGAATCGATAAAAACGGGACAGAGAACGGAGAAAATGTAAGTGCCCAAATGACTGTACCTGTTACTTACATGATTGTATGGCTCAGTTGGTAGAGCATGATGTTTGCATGGCCAGGGTTGTGGGTTAGATTCCCGGGGCCACCCATACGTAAAATCTATGCACACACAATTGTAAGTCATATATAATAATATATTATTATATTTTCAAAGCATGGTGAGAATATACTAGACTCTTTGCAGAGCAGGTCAAGAAGGTGTTGTTGATTTTCGTATTTCAAAAGGAGACCACAATTGTGTGTCTTTTCTGATATCAACTAACATACGTTGGGCAGCCTAGTGCAATTGTAACAGAATAAATCTACAACTTTACAATACAGAATCAATACTCTATAACAGTTGACTATTCATATAAAACAGGGAGAGGGATAATGTACTTATGGTAGTTGGACATTTTCTAGAGGGGATTACACAAGTCAAGGACACTGTGCTACTGTCAAGTGAGTTATGGGTAAGAGAAACACTTCTAACAGAGAATGACAGCTCACTTCACTGTCCCCCCCCAAAAAACAAGATGGGAGCCTGAAGAAGAACGGAACAACTTCCCCCTGATGTGCAATGGTGTGATGAGGGCTCCAATCAGGGGGATGAAGCGCTGCCTAACCCATGGGGTTGTAGGGGGTGCTAAGACGGACAGCTGCGTCACAAATGACATCCTATTCCCTACATAGACCACTATTGGTCAAAAGTAGTGCACTATATAGGGAATAGGGTGTCGTTAGGGACTGCTTCACAGTGTTTTGCATCCGATACTGTACTGTGTATGTACAGCTGCTGTTACCATACCAACTGATGTCAACAAACATGACGTGCATAGTGGTGTTGCATCAGCAGAGAAGTGGGAGTCTTCGCCAGACCCTAGAGGTCCAGAGAAACAGAGATGTTGAACTGAGCCTTGTACTCACTGGTAACAGGTGCAAAAACAGTACAGCTGACTTGGTTCTAGTGAGAGACAGCAGGACTCTTCTGGAAGAGGGACACATTTATTTGTGTTTAATTCGGTAACCCCATGATGACATTCAATATTTGTTCTTCACATATTTTCTAGACTAGGGAACAGGTGCATTAGTACAAATTAAATGTAATTTAGCTTAATTTCACCATTTTGAAAATGTTTTTATTTTTTAACATGCGTTTTGCCAACACAGCAGCAATGTTGAACTTCCGGTCTGTTGACTAAGATAAAGCTGGTCTATCCAATCCACCCAAAAATGAAAGTAGAAGCACGACCCAGATGGTGGATGGTGGTTGTAATACCTGTTTACAATCACATTGACCAAGATACCCTCAACTTCTCAATTCTGTCTGGAAAAATACAACTATTCATCTTAGGGAAACATAGACATTACATTTACATGACCATTTTGAAAGAAAATAAACGGGGGAAAAAACTATTTTACATGCAGTCCATGCTGTGTCTCTGAAGCCTCTGAACAAACGTAAAGCACTAGGGAACAAGGTGACATTTTGGACACACAGACTGAAGTTGTCCTCCCCATTCTCCTCTAGTGTTGGCATGTGACGGACAGAGTGTCAGAGGAGTGATGAGTGGGGACTGAGTGCCCGGGAGTGACTCAAACCCTTGATTGATTACAGTCAGAGAGGGCGAATTCTGGACAAAGAGCTAAGAGTGAGGTAGAGGAAAAACCATAAGCTGAACCTTAAGGTTGTCTGTCAGGCATACACACTGTAGTTCTCCAGTTCTGAAATGAAACAGTGTTTGCATGGAACTTTTGTAAATGGATGTTGATTAAACATGCCACGGGATTGAGCGTGCATTACAAATGACACCCTATTCCCTGTATACGGGAACTGTTTTGGATCAGGGCTCATAGAGCCACAAGTAGTGCACTACACAGGGACTAGGGCGATACGTGATACATGACTATAACACTGTAATAACAACATTGTATCGCATGTTGCTCATGTTCATTTAGTAATCGCTTTGTAATACAGTTCGGCGGTTTTACACAAGTGGACGGTGTAACAGTCCTTGCATCATTAGTTCTAACAACCACATCCTCTCGACTCCATAGCAAATACACACCACAACATGGTAATACAATGTTAATAGAGCAAAGTGTACGTAAAAAGGTGTGAGAGCAAATTGTTACAGTAGAGGGGTGTGTACGAGAGTCATCTAAACAACAATAAACGTTTTCCTTTTGTAGCTGCCATTGTGTCATGCCTAAACCTACTGAAAAGGTGATTGCTGTAGGAAAGGAATAATGTTCTCACCTCTTACCTACTATTAATGTAGAGGATAAATATAATACCACAACTTGTCTACTAGTCATCAATCAATCAAATTGATTTATAAACCCCCTTTTTTCTCTCCGTACGTCAGCAGATGTCACAAAGTGCTTGTACAGAAACCCAGCCTAAAACCCCCAACAGTGACATCCCACTGTATGCAACCTGAGATCCACTGTACGTATCCATACTAATACCTCTAGACCTGTCGAGAAAGACATTACCGAATGAAGGCAGAAAAGAAAAGGCTACCCAAATGGAACCAAATGAGGAGAATAAATCACATTAGATAAACAGTGTGTCAGAAAAAACATTGCCTCGAGCAACCCACTGTCAGAGTCCACATAATGAAGCATTTTAGGGTGTGCATTGAAACCGGAGGAGATAAAATGCGCTGCATCGTAATTACTTGTGTTACATAAACTCTGGGGGCGAGATTTGCAAGACAAACAATTGTGCTCAGCTGGTTAAGAATTCAGGAAATGTGTGCCCTTTGACTGCCTTATGTTGTTTTTGTTTATCTATCTAGTCAGGGTAAATATAGTGTGTGGTTGTATATAGTGAATTTAAAACTGTATTAGACTGGATCTTTGAGTGTGTCTCTCTTTGTCCTGACCTGTTCTTCTGTTTCACCCCCTCGTTTGGTCACTTAACTGGAATGGGGTCGATGAGGGCCTAATTAACTATACTGTACGTTTGCATTTGTACAAAGTAAAAGTTTGCACTAGTGATTTTGAGTAAGGAAATCATTATCAGATGTAGTGAAATAAGGTCGAAAAAAAAATCTAAAGAAGAATAAGAACTTTACATTACGGGTTTATAAAGTCATTGATTATAACTTTACATTACGGGTTTATAAAGTCATTGATTATAACTTTACATTACGGGTTTATAAAGCCATTGATTATAACTTTACATCACGGGTTTATAAAGTCATTGATTATAACTGTCACGTTCTGACCTTTATTTCCTTTGTTTTGTCTTTATTTAGTATGGTCAGGGCGTGAGTTGGTGTCGGCAGTCTATGTTTATATTTCTATGTTTTCCTATTTCTGTGTTTGGCCTGATATGGTTCTCAATCAGAGGCAGGTGTTTTGTGTTGTCTCTGATTGGGAACCATATTTAGGTAGCCTGTTTTGTGTTGGGTTTTGTGGGTGGTTGTCTTCAGTCTTCGTGTGTCTGCACCAGACAGAACTGTTTCGGTTTTTCACATTTGTTGTTTTTGTATTTTGAGTGTTCACTTTTATTAAACAAGATGAACAATTACCACGCTGCACATTGGTTCTCCGATCCTTCTAACTTCTCCTCCTCAGACGAGGAGGAAAGCGAAAGCCGTTACAATAACTTTACATTACGGGTTTATAAAGCCATTGATTATAACTTTACATTACGGGTTTATAAAGTCATTGATTATAACTTTACATTACGGGTTTATAAAGTCATTGATTAGAACTTTACATTACGGGTTTATAAAGCCATTGATTATAACTTTACATTACGGGTTTATAAAGCCATTGATTATAACTTTACATTACGGGTTTATAAAGCCATTGATTATAACTTTACATTACGGGTTTATAAAGTCATTGATTATAACTTTACATTACGGGTTTATAAAGCCATTGATTATAACTGTCACGTTCTGATCTTTATTTCCTTTGTTTTGTCTTGTCTTTATTTAGTATGGTCAGGGCGTGAGTTGGTGTCGGCAGTCTATGTTTATATTTCTATGTTTTCCTATTTCTGTGTTTGGCCTGATATGGTTCTCAATCAGAGGCAGGTGTTTTGTGTTGTCTCTGATTGGGAACCATATTTAGGTAGCCTGTTTTGTGTTGGGTTTTGTGGGTGGTTGTCTTCAGTCTTCGTGTGTCTGCACCAGACAGAACTGTTTCGGTTTTTCACATTTGTTGTTTTTGTATTTTGAGTGTTCACTTTTATTAAACAAGATGAACAATTACCACCCTGCACATTGGTTCTCCGATCCTTCTAACTTCTCCTCCTCAGACAAGGAGGAAAGCGAAAGCCGTTACAATAACTTTACATTACGGGTTTATAAAGCCATTGATTATAACTTTACATTACGGGTTTATAAAGTCATTGATTATAACTTTACATTGCGGGTTTATAAAGCCATTGATTATAACTTTACATTACGGGTTTATAAAGCCATTGATTAGAACTTTACATTACGGGTTTATAAAGTCATTGATTATAACTTTACATTACGGGTTTATAAAGCCATTGATTATAACTTTACATTACGGATTTATAAAGCCATTGATTATAACTTTACATTACAGGTTTATAAAGCCATTGATTATAACTTTACATTACGGGTTTATAAAGCCATTGATTATAACTTTACATTACGGGTTTATAAAGCCATTGATTATAACTTTACATTACAGGTTTATAAAGCCATTGATTATAACTTTACATTACGGGTTTATAAAGTCATATATTATAACTTTACATTACGGGTTTATAAAGCCATTGATTATAACTTTACATTACGGGTTTATAAAGTCATTGATTATAACTTTACATTACGGGTTTATAAAGTCATCGATTATAACTTTACATTCCGGGTTTATAAAGCCATTGATTATAACTTTACATTACGGGTTTATAAAGCCATTGATTATAACTTTACATTACGGGTTTATAAAGCCATTGATTATAACTTTACATTCCGGGTTTATAAAGCCATTGATTATAACTTTACATTACGGGTTTATAAAGTCATTGATTAGAACTTTACATTACGGGTTTATAAAGTCATTGATTAGAACTTTACATTACGGGTTTATAAAGCCATTGATTATAACTTTACATTACGGGTTTATAAAGTCATTGATTATAACTTTACATTACGGGTTTATAAAGTCATTGATTATAACTTTACATTCCGGGTTTATAAAGCCATTGATTATAACTTTACATTACGGGTTTATAAAGCCATTGATTATAACTTTACATTACGGGTTTATAAAGCCATTGATTATAACTTTACATTACGGGTTTATAAAGCCATTGATTATAACTTTACATTACGGGTTTATAAAGTCATTGATTAGAACTTTACATTACGGGTTTATAAAGTCATTGATTAGAACTTTACATTACGGGTTTATAAAGCCATTGATTAGAACTTGACATTACAGGTTTATAAAGCCAATTTCTTTTTAGCTTTCATTCCTCCTTGAAAAGAACAGGTGCAGCCTTTAGTAAATGAGGATCAAAGTGTAGTGTGAGTACATCAATAACTAATCAAGATAGGAGCCAGGCTGCTCTTTTTTTAACTTTCTGAACAAAGCCCTCTAGGATGATCATAGTGTAGTTCTGCTCTGGTGAATCACACCTGACCTGCACCTGTATGATAACCACTGGGACAACTCAAGATGCGACAAAGGACAACCCTGTGGCAGAGAGAATGATTTCTTTTACCGTTTCTTTTACAGCACACAAGTGGCAGCAACATGCTAAATTGTGAGAACAATTTACATTGGAATATAAAAATTGGGCAATTCTAACTCAAACACAATAAGAACAGATGAAGCCAAGGAAAGATGAAAATAGAACAATAATATTCAAGATCAACAGCAGGTCAACCATGGCTGGGATGGCACTGCAAAGGAAACATTCAGTTCCAGTCTGGGTATAGTGTAGACCAGGGTTTCCCAAACTCGGTCCTGGTTTGGTTGAGTTTATTGCTGCCAAAGGAGGGTCAACCAGTTATTAAATCCAAGGGTTCACATACTTTTTCGACCCTACACTGTGAACATTTACACGGTGTGTTCAATAAAGACATGAACATGTATAATTGTTTGTGTGTTATTAGTTTGAGCAGACTGTGTTTGTCTATTGATGTTTGTCTAAATTTTATGACCAATTTATGCAGAAATCCAGGTAATTCCAAAGGGTTCACATACTTTTTCTTGCCACTGTATGTCCTACCCCTACACAACCTTTCGACCAGAAACAGGCTCCAAACAGAACAACAGCTCTATCACTGGTGTGCAGAATATAACACCAGTTAAGCTAAGAAGAACCAGTTAGTTTCTGTCAACTCTTGGCTGAGCGCCCAGACATCATGGGGTCATTCTACACACCCAGAACAGTTAGAACAGGCCTTTTATTAATACACACACACTTTTCTATCTTATATGAGTTCGTTTCTTTAACAATCTCAAGCCCAATGCCTAGACTTAAAGAAGGATATTTTAGTACACAAGTGTTAGTAAGGTTTAACAGAAAATGCCCTCACAACATTTTGGTTCCAGATTTAACCCTTTTTGGTTCCAGGTAGAACTCTTTTTCCATGTAGAATTCTCTGTGAAAAGGGTTCTACATGGAACCCAAAAGGGTTCTACCTGGAACCAAAAAAGGGTTCTCCAAAGAGTTATCCTAATGGGGACAGCGAAGAACCATTTTAGTTTTTTTTGTAAGAGTGTACCAGTTGATCATTGAGGAGCAGTCTGGTGTAAACTAACAGACGATCATTGAGGAGTGGGTCTGGTGTAAACTAACAGATGATCGTTGGAGTGGGTCTGGTGTAAACTAACAGATGATCGTTGGAGTGGGTCTGGTGTAAACTAACAGACGATTGTTGGAGTGGGTCTGGTGTAAACTAACAGACGATCGTTGAGGAGTGGGTCTGGTGTAAACTAACAGATGATCGTTGGAGTGGGTCTGGTGTAAACTAACAGACGATTGTTGGAGTGGGTCTGGTGTAAACTAACAGACGATCGTTGAGGAGTGGGTCTGGTGTAAACTAACAGACGATCGTTGAGGAGTGGGTCTGGTGTAAACTAACAGATGATCGTTGGAGTGGGTCTGGTGTAAACTAACAGATGATCGTTGGAGTGGGTCTGGTGTAAACTAACAGATGATCGTTGAGGAGTGGGTCTGGTGTAAACTAACAGATGATCGTTGGAGTGGGTCTGGTGTAAACTAACAGACGATTGTTGGAGTGGGTCTGGTGTAAACTAACAGACGATCGTTGAGGAGTGGGTCTGGTGTAAACTAACAGACGATCGTTGAGGAGTGGGTCTGGTGTAAACTAACAGATGATCGTTGGAGTGGGTCTGGTGTAAACTAACAGATGATCGTTGGAGTGGGTCTGGTGTAAACTAACAGATGATCGTTGGAGTGGGTCTAGTGTAAACTAACAGACGATCGTTGAGGAGTGGGTCTGGTGTAAACTAACAGACGATTGTTGAGGAGTGGGTCTGGTGTAAACTAACAGACGATTGTTGGAGTGGGTCTGGTGTAAACCTAACAGACGATCGTTGAGGAGTGGGTCTAGTGTACACTAACAGATGATCGTTGGAGTGGGTCTGATGTAAACTAACAGACGATCGTTGAGGAGTGGGTCTGGTGTAAACTAACAGATGATTGTTGGAGTGGGTCTGATGTAAACTAACAGACGATCGTTGAGGAGTGGGTCTCGTGTAAACTAACAGATGATCGTTGGAGTGGGTCTAGTGTAAACTAACAGATGATCATTGAGGAGTGGGTCTGGTGTAAACTAACAGATGATCGTTGGAGTGGGTCTGGTGTAAACTAACAGATGATCGTTGAGGAGTGGGTCTGGTGTAAACTAACAGATGATCGTTGAGGAGTGGGTCTGGTGTAAACTAACAGATGATCGTTGGAGTGGGTCTGGTGTACACTAACAGATGATCGTTGGAGTGGGTCTAGTGTAAACTAACAGACGATCGTTGAGGAGTGGGTCTGGTGTAAACTAACAGTGGGAGCATATGGCGGTAGGGATCAGATTCTTTGAGAGACATTACCTGCATGTGTGTAGTGATGGTAGGTCCAGTTTGTTGCATCTGAGTAGGAGGTGTAGTCTGTGCCAATGAGGATACATACCACTCTTCTCTGGACACTCTTGGCTACGCCAGCATATTCCACTGATGGTCGGATGTAGGTGGTGAATACCATTACCAGGTCCTCCTTGGGGATGTGGAAGTGTTTAAGGCATCGCTGGATGAACAGACGTCGGCTGGCCTTTTTACAGATGTGCTCCACCTGTGTTGTCCATCTTAGATTGCCATGGATGAAGATTCCTAGGATCTACCTTCTGGAGTTCTGTGTTGTTAGTTGAAAGGGGTGGTAGTTTGGGTGGTGACTTGATGGAGTGCACATGGAGCACTTTGCACTTCAAAGGGTGCAGAACCATGTGTCTCCCCACTGACCACATCTCCAGGTCAGACAGGTTTTCTTGAATGTTGGAAGGTGATGTTAGTGTTATGGTTTCTAGTAAGGTAATCCACAAACGTCCATTCCTTGACTGCTGTTTGCCTGGCTCGACTGTTGATGTATGCAATAAAGATTAGCGGACCAAGCAGAGTTCCTTGAGGTATGCCACAAGATACAGTATACTGACACTGTCAGACAGCACACCATGATAGATCAGCAGACCAAACAGAGTTCCTTGAGTTAGGCCACAGTGTAAACTGACACAGCATGATTCCTCACCACCTGGGGTCTATTAGAGAGGAAGTTGCCTATCCATCTGGCGAGCGATGGTCAAAGCCCAAGGTCTAACATCCTGATGAGGGCAAGGTTGTGACAGACACAGTCAAAGGCTTTACTCAAGTCAGTGGTCCCCAGGGAGCAGATGGAACCATTCTTATCCCGCGACTTGAAGAGCTCGTTAGTTACCTAGATCTGCCAGACAATGTGTTGTTGATCGGCCTAGTAGACATCCCTACCGTTGGGTGTTAATCTGTGGTAGGATATCAGTCAGAGCCCATCCAGTAATCAAGTTCTAAGCTACTTTGCTCAGTTAGTGAGATAGGCCATATTTCCCCAGCGGGTGGCTTAATTTCTTGTTAAGGGGACCACTATAAGTTATTTTAATTCGTCAGGAACGATGCCCTCTTGTAGAGATAAGTTAAGAATGTAAGTCAGTGGCCTGCTCAGTTCATATGCAAACTCTTTTATTAGTCTGCCTGGGATTTCATCTGGGCCCGCTTCCCTACAGGTTTTCACTAAGAAAGCCCGCTGGACAACAACAAGACCCAACACATTTCTTGCACATTTGTTCTGATGAATGTAGCAACCCAGTAATACAACAGCATGGAAACAAAATTAGGGATCGACCTCAATGCAAATTCTGTTTCCTTTTCCAAATTTCACAACCTATCGCTATTAACAGTTCGGTGGACTCTGAACCCGCAAAACAGATTGATGTGTTTATCACTTGTAGTTGCTTCCCTTACAACAGCACACAGCAACAGCGGCCTCCCTTCCGACAGCACACCAACAACACCTGCTTCCCTTCCGACAGCACACCGCAACAGCTGCTTCCCTTCCGATAGCACACCGCAACAGCGGCTTCCTTTCCGATGGCACACCAACAACAGCGGCTTCCCTTCCGATACCACACCAACAACACCTGCTTCCCTTCCAATAGCACACTGCAACACCTGCTTCCCTTCCGATAGCACACCAACAACACCTGCTTCCCTTCCGATAGCACACTGCAACAGCTGCTTCCCTTCCGATACCACACCAACAACACCTGCTTCCCTTCTGATAGCACACTGCAACAGCTGCTTCCCTTCCGACAGCACACCGCAACAGCGGCTTCCCTTCTGATAGCACACCAACAAAACCTGCTGTCACGCCTGCTCCCGCTCTCCCTCTCCTGCGCTCGAGGGCGCCAGACTGCCTATCATTACGCACACCTATCCCCTTCGTTATGCGCACCTGCACCTCATTAGACCCACCTAAACTCCAGCATTATTTGATTGCCTCCCCTTTATCTGTCTGTTTCCTCTGTTTGTTCCCTGTGTCTGTATTGATGTCGTTACTTTGTCCCCTGTCCAGATGCTGTTCCTGTCCTGTTTCATGTCCGTTATTTATTATATGTTCTCCCTGTACCTGCTTCCATTCCAATAGCACACCACAAAAGCTGCTTCCCTTCCAATAGCACACCACAACAGCTGCTTCCCTTCCAGCTGCTTCCCTTCCCGATAGCACACCACAACAGCTGCTTCCCTTCCAGCTGCTTCCCTTCCCGATAGCACACCACAACAGCTGCTTCCCTTCCAGCTGCTTCCCTTCCCGATAGCACACAACAGCTGCTTCCCTTCCAGCTGCTTCCCTTCCAATAGCACACCACAACAGCTGCTTCCCTTCCAGCTGCTTCCCTTCCAATAGCACACCGCAACAGCTGCTTCCCTTCCAGCTGCTTCCCTTCCAATAGCACACCGCAACAGCTGCTTCCCTTCCAGCTGCTTCCCTTCCAATAGCACACCGCAACAGCTGCGTCCCTTCCAGCTGCTTCCCTTCCCGAAAGCACACCACAACAAATGCTTCCCTTCCGATAGCACAACACCAACAGCTGCTTCCCTTGACCACGTGCTGTGATGCATGATGTTCCAGACAGCCTTATGCAGTCTCAGGTTTCATATTAGGAGGCTTGGGCGAGACGGCGATTCCTTTAAAAGGCTCCCTGAACGGTGCTGGATTTACTGTAATCTGAACACCTTCTCTAAAGTGCTTCCTACATGCACCACACACAGGTCTGCTATTGCTTTTTCTAAAAAGACTACAGTCTGCTCTACATTTGCCTTATGTCTCTCATGACTCAATTTGCTCCTGCTGAAAGCTTGACAAGTGCACTGAAGACCACTCTCCATGTAGGTTGTATTAACCTAGTGTTTCTCAAATCTCTCCTCTAGTATCCCCAGCCAGCTCCAGTTCTACTTACTTGATGTATTCCAATACAAGCATACTTGATTCACTGGTTCACTGATTCACTGATTCAATTGGTCAACTAATCATCAAGTTCTTGATGAGCTGATTCAGGTGTCAGCTCTGAAACACATAAAACATGTGGAACTGGCTGAGGGTAAGAGAAAGAGTTCTCAACGATGACATTCTATTCTAAAAACGTATCTCATGTACTCCTGGGACTGAACAGCCTTTCACCAAGTGTGAATTACTTCGGTGCGTAACGCGCCAGTACTTAATTCTCAACTATCCGTGTTTGTTCAATTACACACCTCTTGCAGTCATCTTCCTGAATGTCAGAGTGGAACCAGTCGACTATTATTAGGTATTTATTTTTCTACCTTTCTCTGTTCTCTCTCTCTCTCGCTTTCTCTGTCTCTCTCTCTCTCTCTCTGCTATCCATCAGTCCCCTCTCCCTAACTTGTTCTGTCCATCATCTCCTTAATTTAATTTAACAGCCCACCCGGGTCTGTAAGCAATTTAATTCTCTCTCTCCTGCTTTAACTCCATCTCCTCTTTCTCTCCATTCATTGTTAAAGCTTTCAAAATCAATCTTCAGGAGCTTTCCTTAACCTCCCGTCCTTAACCTCCCGATGTGTACATCTCTTCTCCCATATTCTGTTTTTCGCCCAGGGCCTAAAAAAGCTGAACATCTTTTTTTGCTGTTGCTTGGAGCTGCATGACATCTACAACCTTATAGCCATTTCCTTTTCTAATCTGATCCCCCTGGCTCTCCTCAATCTCAAATGTTTCCTCTGTCGCCTTCCGCTGCAACCTTTTATCTATGATCTATGTCTTGGATCACATCTGGCTCCTCTGCTCCCTAATATTTCCTGCCTACGCAATTTGGTGATTTGCCTCGCCTACGCCATTTTGGCTCGAGTCCGGCAGTCTTGGTTTCAAAAACGATTTGAAATCTTTAAAATACTTTGAGCGTTTGCTTTAGCATGCCTAGAGTGCTTGGTGGGCGGGATTTGCAGTTTGGGATTTTTCTATTGGTTCCATCGCAACAGGCAGGCTCAATCAAGCTCAGCTAAAGTATTTGAAATGATTTCAAATAGTATTTGAACCCAGGTCTGGAGTCCGGACACTTTTTCTTCTTCACACTTTGTCTACTGTCAGGAAGCAGTGTTGCTCTTTTTTTGTCTATTTTTATTTATTTTTTACAGCTGCTGTGCATACCAAGCAGACACGTTTGGTTTCTCTGTTTGGTTAATATTCACTTGAATCTCATATATTGTCTGAAGTCTTTGAAATAAAAATGTTGTTGGAATGTGAATGCTAATGATATAAATGAGGAACGGTCTTCTCGGCCACATATTTATCATCTGCCACTTTTTTGTGTTGACCTGAAAAATAATTAGTGTGACTAATTTAGATTCATTTAGATTCATTGAAAAGCTGATGTTGCCTAACTCATCATAGAGAGACAATGGACATGTTCTATTTTACCCAATCAATTTTTAATCAGTTTGATGAGAATTTTAATCTGCACCTCTAATTAGTAAAGAGCTCAGTTAGAGGGAAAATCAGCAATCACATTAGGTCCATGGAAACAATTAAAAGACTTAGGGAGCTTCAACTCTTTCTGTCCCTGGTATGAGTAAGGAGTAAACAGTCTCTTGTGAAAAGTGTGACCTTTTCTTCTTTGTTCACGAGAGCATCTTGTGTTTATTTTCTTTCCCGTGGCAATTAATAGTGGGAAAGGATGTGAAATCCCAAAATGAATTAAGTATATATTCTTTCCATTCCATGCCACAAGGCTACACCTGGGCCAGTGTTCATAAAGTGTCTCGAGAAGTATTGATCCAGGATCAGATCTCTGATGTCAAGGTAAAAATCTGTCATTCTGCCCCATAGCAAGGCAGTTAACCCACTGTTCCCAGAGGCGCCGAAGACGTGGATGTTGATTAAGGCAGCACCCTGCACCTCTCTGATTCAGAGGGGTTAAATGGAGGAAGACACATTTCAGTTAAATACATTCAGTAGGACAACTGACTAGCTGTCCACCTTTCCCTTTTCCCATGTAATCTTATTGATCATGATCTAAAGGCAATACTGATCGCAGATCAGCACTGCTACTCCAAGACGCTCTGAGAATAAGGGAGCAGATCGGAGTGGGGTTTTGTATATTATATAGTTTCTATGTTTCACTTTCCAACAAGTATTTTTACCAAAATATTTCAAATAAAGGGAATGTCAGTTCAACTCGCTCTTGGCTCTCTTCAAATTTCATCACATGTCAATCATTAATATATATACTTTTATTTTATTTAACTATCCAAGTCAGTTAAGAACAAATTCTTATTTACAATGACGGCCTAGCCTGGCCAAACCGTAACCCGGACGACGCTGGGCCAATTGTGCACTGCCCTATGGGACTCCCAAGCACGGCCGGTTGTGATGCAGCCTGGAATCGAACCGGGGTCTGTAGTGACACCTCTAGCACTGAGATGCAGTGCCTTAGAGCGCTGTGCCACTCGGGAGCTCAATATAGTTTAACAGGCATAATTTTGAAGGGCTATAGAGCTAACAAAATATTGTATTACAGTAACTATACTACCGGGGTATGATACTGAGAGGGTGATCTCAGCCATATCCCCTATCCATAGATTTCACAGAATATCATTTTGAATGACACTTGAGAGTTTGATCGCGACGATCGCCGACCCAATTATATATAACGAATATTTTATCATGTATTTTCATTCTTCGGAAATGTTGACATTTTTCCTTCAATTATTCTTAGAACTGTTCCAGTTGTATCATGGGCTTTCACCATGAAAGACCTTACACCCCTTTTTGTTTTATTTGATTACTTTTTCAGTTTTTCTTGGCTCAGGGATACCTTCTGGTGTAGTATCGGAACCCCTCAGATTTCAAGCCCATTGTATATCACTCTCTATTTGTTTCTAATGAATAGAATAAGCTTATCACTCTCTATTTGTCTCTAATGAATAGAATAACCTTATCACTCTCTATTTGTCTCTAATGAATAGAATAAGCTTATCACTCTCTATTTGTCAAGAATGAATAGAATAAGCTTATCACTCTCTATTTGTCAAGAATGAATAGAATAAGCTTATCACTCTCTATTTGTCTCTAATGAATAGAATAAGCTTATCACTCTCTATTTGTCAAGAATGAATAGAATAAGCTTATCACTCTCTATTTGTCAAGAATGAATAGAATAAGCTTATCACTCTCTATTTGTCAAGAATGAATAGAATAAGCGTATCACTCTCTATTTGTCTCTAATGAATAGAATAAGCTTATCACTCTCTATTTGTCTCTAATGAATAGCTTATCACTCTCTTGGTTACTCACCCTTATTTTATTCTCATCTTCTCACTTGCATCATTCTTGTCTCACTTCTCATCAGCAGGGTTGTCTTCCATCCAGGCCTTTCTCTGAACCTACTAGTTGATGTTCAGAGTCATTTCTGACTACCTAGTGTGTCCTTCAAGAGATCCAGAGTTATATTCTGACAGTTCAACATCTGATTGGTCGTTCATTTTTCTTAACCCTCCATGTGATCATGATAAGACTTCCTCCCAAGTGGTGTAGCCTACATGTCGGTGGTATTCTGTGCCAGTACTAGGCCATAGGGCCCTCAAACTCAACTCTGAATCTTGAAGCCAGTTCCACTGTGTTTTTTCATTGTTCCCCTCTAATCAGGGACTGTTTTAGACCTGAAAATAAGACATTTTAAGTGGTCATGCATGCTCATGAAGACGGTAGGTAGCTTAGCGGTTAAGAGCATTGGGCCAATAACCGAAAGGTTGCTGGTTTGAATCCCCAAGTCGACTAGGTGAAAAATCTGTCGATGTGCACTTGAGCAAGGCACTTAACCCTCCTGTAAATTGCTCTGGATAAGAACGTCAGCTAAAATGTAAATATAAGGAGTTATAACTGCATCCTAATGTTTCATACCCGCAGGATAAAGGTAAACTGTTACCATGTTTGAACAGAAAATGGGGGCACATGCGCTGCAGACCTGGTCTTTGCGATAGGCAGCAAGGCGGCCAGAGCTCCTCCGCCTACTCAGCGTCTACCGGTCTTTCTATCTGTTAAATGTTACGTCTGGCCAAGCTCACTGTGCTATAGATCTCTAACGTAACTTCAAAGTGAAAGTTCACGCCCTTCCCTATAACCATTGGTTTAGAGAACCACGAATATTTGTATGGGCAAAACGGAGTGAAATGATTGGCTACGTTGCCTTTCCATCACAAAGATGGACTTCATACGATGGATATGGTGTAGTTGCTGTAAGTCATGGTAATGCGCGCAGCAGAAGGAGACAAGCGCTTCGGAAGGGGGACAAATCTAACCAATAAAGGATTTTAAGGGGGAATCTATCGCTAAGGATTCTGTCACTCACTCTGCGAGATGCGTCTCTCACGGAAACGCTGGACTATTTGCACAATAAGCATCCTGGTGATCTTCTACAAGACGAAAGAAATAACTAGAAGTGAAGAACATCAGGAAGCTCAAGTCACTGGGTATGATACGTTCTTTTGCCATCGATATGGCCAATAGAATAGCTGGAACACGCTTGGGAACGCAGGTATTACCATAAGGCGCGCTGCAGAGGTTTTCTACTTTGAGACTTGGTCAATGAATGCATCCTCGTGATACATTTTCGTTTTTAGGACTTTGTTTAGATGTATATTGGTAGATATGTGCCAGTGTCCTGCAATTGGACACCTCTGCCATTGTCCAGCCCATAGCAATTGTATCGGGATGGACGCTTAATTCTCCTTTGTTTGAACTGAACCGGTGAGCACAATGTCAAAACGACACATTAGTGCTGATATTCAGTATTTTGTAGTTATTTAATTGGCTGGTATCATATTCACTGTGGCATGTGAGTGGATTCTTCAGAGATTTTACACATTTCTCTCTGAATGCTACAGAGTCGATGAGGCATGCTGACGGACTGCCTCCTTCAGAGCCTCAGTCACACACATTGGGACAAAATCTCATTATACAGAGAAATATAGTTTTTTAGTTGATAGGATTTCACTTTGTTCAAAATACTGGAATGCAAACAAAATCAATCAAATCTTATGCGTTACAACATTGTGTGTGTGTGTGTGTGAACCCTCAAGACTCAATCACTAGTTTAAGGATACCATATTTGGGAGTCTGAGTACAGGTGAAGGTGGCCATGTACCTCAACTCCTCCACTGAGTTGTGCGCAGACTAGAGTTTATTTATTTTTCAAATGAACCTCTGACTCTTTCCAGTCACTATGCGTTGATACTTCAAAAATATACATTCTTAAACTCTTATTGTGTACCTAGGTTTGTCCTTTGTTGTTGCGTGCCTTTCTTTGTTTGCTGAAATCCATACTTTTTAATAAAACATTCATCAAATACAACCACTGACTGTTTCGTCATTGCTGTTCCTCTAAGAGGGCGACGAGGCGTGAATCCGCATGTCCCCTTTGAATCTCAACAAGGAAACAGTCGGTGGTTGTGCCTGAGATGAGAAGGGTGTAATTGCGGATCGCAATTAGGGGTGTTTTCTGATATACTGTAGGCGTTACTTGATTTCAAGTTACACGCCATTGATGCTTGCCATTGGTCCTTGGCCGTTTCTTTTGCGTCGGGACAAGAGTTCTTGACAACTGTAGCATTGTAGCTAAGCATAACCCTTTTGCTAACCTTAACCTCAGCCTCCTATCCAGCCAAGTTAATCATCCTAACCTGCCACGTTAGTTATCCTAACCTGCTATGTCAACAACTCATCAGTGTTGAGAAACCATCAGTCTCATAACACCAGAACTGACCAATGGCAGGTATCAATGGGCGTTTCCTGATATCAGGGAACACCCACAACAAGAAAAACCGAATTGCGGTCTGTAATTACACCAAATTCCCAGATTTTTCCACCGCCATCAAAACACCAAATGATGGTTGATAGAGTTCCAGACACTTATAGAATCTCTGCCAAGGAGCATTGAAGCTGTTCTGGTGGCCCATGCCCTATTTAGACACTTTAGGTTGATGTTTCCTTTATTTTGTCAGTTACCTGTATCAAATCAAAGTTTATTGGTTGCGTACACAGATTTGCAGATGTTATCGCAAGTGCAGCGAAATTCTTGTGTTTCTAGCTCCAACAGTGCAGTAATAATACCTGGCAATACAAAACAATAGGCCCATATTCCCAAAAAGAAAGATGTCAGAGTCCAGAACATATATAAAGTACAGCATATAATGGTATGTGTGTGTGTATGTACACTACCTTTCAAAAGTTTGGGGTCACTTATAAATGTCTTATTTTTTTAAAGAAAAGCAAAAAAAATGTGTCCATTTAAAATAACATAAAATTGATCAGAAATACAGTGTAGACATTGTTAATGTTGTAAATGACTATTGTAGCTGGAAATGGCAGATTTTGTTTTGAATGGAATATCTACATAGGCGTACAGAGGCCCATTATCAGCAACCATCACTCCTGTGTTCCAATGGCACATTGTGTTAGCTAATCCAAGTTTAGCATTTTAAAAGGCTAATTGATCAAATAGAAAACCCTTTTGCAATTATGTTAGCACAGCTGAAAACTGTTGTCCTGATTAAAGAAGCAATAAAACTGGCCTTCTTTAGACTAGTTGAGTATCTGGAGCATCAGCATTTGTGGGTTTGATTACAGGCTCAAAATGGCCAGAAACAAAGAACTTTCTTCTGGAACTCGTCAGTCTATTCTTGTTCTGAGAAATGCCTAGAAGGCCAGAATCCCGGAGTCGCCTCTTCACTGTTGACGTTGAGACTGGTGTTTTGCGGGTACTATTTAATGAAGCTGCCAGCTGCCAGTTGAGGACTTGTGAGGCGTCTGTTTCTCAAACTAGACACTCTAATGTACTTGTCCACTTGCTCAGTTGTGCACTGGGGCCTCCCACTCCTCTTTCTATTCTGGTTAGAGACAGTTTGTGCTGTTCTGTGAAGGGAGTAACTTGGATTAGCTAACACAACGTGCCATTAGAACACAGGAGTGATGGTTGCTGATAATGGGCCTCTACGGCTATGTAGATATTCCATAAAAAATCTGCTGTTTCCAGCTACAATAGTCATTTACAACATTAACAATGTCTACACTGTATTTCTGATCAATTTGATGTTATTTTAATGGACAAAAAAATTGCTTTTCTTTCAAAAACAAGGACATTTCTAAATGACCCCAAACTTTTGAACGGTGGTATACATACTAACTTTTGAACAGTTGTGTGTGTGTGTATATATGTATGTATGTATGTATGTATGGAGAATATACTGTATATATATGGTGTGTATGGAGAATATATGAATAGAAAATGTGTGTCCAGCAGTAGTTATATAGGATGAACCTTGACTAGAAAACAGTATATACTGTACATATAAAGTGGATAAAACAGTATGTAAACATTATTAAAGTGACCAGTATTCAGTGACTCTATGTACATAGGGCAGCAGTCTCCACTGCAGCCACGTCGATGTGAATGGGGGTGTGCTCTCTCTGCAGTCTCCTGTAGTCCACGATCAGCTCCTTCGTTTTGTTGACGTTGATGGAGAGGTTATTTTCCTGGCACCACTCCGCCAGGGCTTTCACCTCCCTGTAGGCTGTCTTGTTATTGTTAGTAATCAGGCCTACCACTGTTGTGTCTTCAGCAAACTTGATGAATGAGTTGGAGACGTGTTTAGCCACGGGTGAACAGGGAGTACAGGAGGGGGCTAAGCACGCACCTCTGTGATGCCCCCCGTGTTGAGGATCAGCGTGGCAGAGGTGTTGTTGCCTACCTTCACCGCTTGGGGTCGGCCCATCAGGAAGTCCAGGACCCAGTTCCACAGGGCGGGGCTCAGACCCAGGGCCACGAGATTAGTGATGAGCTTTGATGGCACTATGGTGTTGAAGGGTGAGCTATAGTCAATGAACAGCATTATTACATAGGTATTTCTCTTGTCCTTGTGGGATAGGTCAGTGTGCAGTGCAATGGCGATTGCGTCTTCCGTGGATCTGTTGGGGCGATATGTGCATTGTAGTTGGTCTAGGATATCAGGTAAGGTGGAGGTGATATGGTCCTTAACTAGCCTCTCAAAGCACTTCATGATGACAGAAGTGAGTTCTAGTCATTTAGTTCAATTACCTTCGCTTTCTTTGGTACAGGAACAATGGTGGACATCTTGAAGCAAGTGGGGACAGCAAACTGGGATAGGGAGAGATTGAATATGTCCGTAAACACTCTAGCCAGCTGGTCTGCGCTCTGAGGACGCAAAAAAAAGGGTATTTACATCTTTACCGGGAACTGAAAATATGTGATTTCTTGTATGAACAAGCCTCAATTGGAGAGCTTCCCATTTATTCCCACTCAGTTAAAGTTAACGCTAAAGGGTTCATTTAAGCTTTATAAAAAAGAAGTGAGGTTTAAATGATTGTAATAATTAGGTTACAATCACCAGTCAGTAGCTAAGTAAGCCGTCTTGTCCGAGCCAGAACGGCACACAATCACCAGTCAGTAGGATGATACTATCAAAGAAAGGATGTGCTTTGTTTCAGTTTTTATACGACTGGACTGAAGACAGGAAGGTTGTCTCTGTCTCTCGGTGTGTGTGTGTGTGTGTGTGTGTGTCGTCTGTGTGTGTGTTTGTGTGTGTGTGTGTGTGTGTGTGTGTGTGTGTGTGTGTGTGTGTGTGTGTGTGTGTGTGTGTGTGTGTGTGTGTGTGTGTGTGTGTGTGTGTGTGTGTGTGTGTGTGTGTGTGCGCCCGCCACTGAGCAGTAGACTGTGAGCCTACGCAAGAGACCTGCGGTTCCCTTTTTCTCCAATCTAAGCAGGAAGTGTCAGACGAAAACAACAACCCATCTATCAACTGATGTTGTCATATCCGTTCATGAGAGTTAAGACTGTTCAAAATGTAATTAGTATTACAAGGATTTAGAAAAACTATAGATTATTGTCTCTTGAACCACCACTGCAGCTAGCTTGAAAGGTTACACATTTGAATATCCAAGCTGTTTTTGTTTTAAGCCAAACAATTAGTTTAATCGGGTTGCAACAACAAATAGGAAGTAACTTCAGTGGTCGTTATGCGTGTGAACAACTAAGTCCCAACAGTAGGGTATTTTCCATTGTGTCCACTTATATCTGTTGAAGATCATAAGTTCACACACAACCGTGCCTCATTGATCCCAGGCAACCCTGGCAGATGCTGTGAGTCAGATGCTGTGAGTCATATAAAATTTGAGAATGTCTGGGGCTCGAGGCTTTGTTCACTGGGGTAACCATGCATAGACATGTTAGGGTAGGGGAATGGACTGGCAGTAGCTCTTTCAGAAAAGTACAAGTATTCTTGTGAATGGTGCTTCACCCTAATCACACAGACATACGTGTTAAAGATATTAGTACACTTGTTTTTGGAAGACTCTGAGAGCTGTCATGACTTCCTGTGTAGAGCACGTCTCTAAATATAAAGGAAGTTACAAAAATAACCTTCCCAAAATCAACTGTCCTTGCCAAGAGTAGGTGTAGCCCAAGCAAGGACAATAGACCTTTATGAGAGACTGTACAGTGTGATGGATGAAAAACAATGGCAAATTGGCAGTGGGTTCAAGGTGTCTCTCACAGAAAACAAAAGAGCTTTCATATTAAGGACAAAAGACTGGATGCGCATGGAACTCAGGGTGTACTGCTGTACAAATCAAGCCCTCTTTTCTAGTCCACTATCTCTCTAGTACCTTTTTCTGCCATTCATTCCAATGTAATTACCGGTGCAATCACCTCAATGAGAAATCATATCACATTAAAACAAAGAACCTGGACGCGTGTGCGTGTGTGCGTGTGTGTGTGTGTGTGTGTGTGTGTCAAGGATCAAGTACTCGTTCATGTGTGGGGACATTGGACAATAAAGTTGTTTTTTTTCTATAATTTTTTTCATTTCAGCGACAGTGAACTCGGCACTTCAAGACTTATGGTCAATAGTTCGGAGAAAAGCAGCAGGAGTGGTGTGCCTTCCTTTTTCCAGCACTCGGTCGAAGGATGGCGGGTCAATTCGTCACTAGTTCTCATGATAAGGTGAGTCACCACTTGTCCAGTTATTGATATTGGATTAGAAGAGGCTTGAATTGACACAATGGAGGTCTTCTCTACACCACCAGGCCAAAGAGCACACATTGTCTGAGGATTACTAACCTCATCCACCACCATTGTACAACAGCACCCAGCGATATGGGTTGCGTCCAAAATGGCACCCTATTCCCTACATAGTGCACTACTTTTTTTTAACCAGAGCCCTATAAGCCCCTGGTCAAAAGTAGTGCACTGTATAGGGAATAGAGTGCCATTTGGGATGCAAGGATACGGTAGGAAACCACTGGAGACTATGAGGAGGATGAATCATTGTCAGGGTCAACATTAACTCAAGCTCATTGCTTTGGTGACACAGTTCAACCACAGTGTCAACACATTCGTAGATCTAATTTGACTGCATTTAATGGCATAAGAATCTATACCCGAAGGTCGTTCCTTTTCATTACAAACACTCTTGTCAATAAGTCTATATTACTTATGTCCTACTTCTGAACAAGTCTGTGTGCTATTTCTATACATGATATAGTTGTTATACTCTTACAACACTGTTGTATTATACAGTAACTTTGGAGAGTTTGTCATTGCAGAGGTTGTCTTCCTTTTTAGCCACCGACTGGGGTCAGTCGTGTCTGACTAGGCCCACCCAGTGGGGAGCCAAGTCCACACAATCAGATTTGTTTTACTTGTCAGTGTTCCAAACAGGATTTTTTTGTTGTTGTCTTTTTACCTAAACATGCAAACACCGTCAGATAGAATTTATAGCAAACAAGTGCACTGGGTTAGTCAGATTTGATGAAATATAACATAAAAGGTGAACTGGGATGACATTCACTCTCACGGGATGTGTTGACAAAAATAACTAACTGAAAGCCACACCACTAATAAGCTATGAATATGACTGCATTGAGGCATCTGTCACTGTGTTTCTATGGCTATATGCATCATGCTACAGTTTACTTAATTTGTTCATTTAGCAAACAAGACAGCTCATAATCCAGTGCCTTTATCACAGCCAACACACCGTTATTTTAGCTTTAATTTTCTCTCAGCCTCATGGCAAAATGTGTAGAATAGCATGAGATTAGCTATGAAACTGAAACTTTGCCCTATTGCAAAATGTCTATAATTTAAGGAAGTTAGCTACAAGCCCACCCACCAGCTAATTTCAAGCTCCGCCACTGCGTACGCGCTTAATTTGCGGTGAGACAACTTTTCTTTTTATTGGGCAAATGTGCCTTCCATGCCTAAGAATAGCAGCCTGCCCCTCTGTCTCCGTGTCTAGGGAATCGTCGACGTCGGACTGCAATAGAACACAGAGCCCTCTGAGACAGCAAAAAAAGAGACAGAAAACGGCAAAACTCTCATTACTGTATGACATAAGAGGCTTTTTGCCCATTTAGCCGAGCCTTTGTTCTGGGACTTATTTCCGTGCTTCTTTTTTCCCCCCATGCAGCATATTGTAATTACAAAGCCAATCAAGATATTGCTATTTGACTCGCTGTGAAAAATGTAGGCCATTTTTGCTCATTTATCTTCTTGTTTTGTTTTTTTCTGACCCACCTAATGTTTCAAACTTTGCAGCAGGTTGACTGGAACACATTGCACCAGCATTTTAGGGTGTTTGATATACTATGGTTTATTTCTTTCTTCATCATCTTGCTTAGCTTTAGACGTTTTTGAGACACCATACTGTTTGTCGCTGTCATGTCGGAAACATGCTTACATCTGTCACAACAGGAGGCCTGTAATGAATCAAAACAGAGCACCCCCCCCCCACCCCCCCATTAAGATTTCATCATTAACAACCAGAGAACTGTGACATATTTTCATCAAATATAGAACAGAGGTGTGTAGCTGTCATCCCACAACATCAAAAGAACTGAATCAATCACTGTCAACAGACAATGGAACTTTGGAGAGGTTGCAAACACTGTCTAAACCCTTATCAGGTGCTGAAGCCAACTCTTCTATCATTGCCATGTCATGTAGAAGAGCACCACATACAGTAGGCCTTCTTGGACACGTCTACCATACAGTAGGCCTATGGGACAAGTCTGTCATACAGTAGGCCTATGGGACAAGTCTGTCATACAGTAGGCCTATGGGACAAGTCTGTCATACAGTAGGCCTATGGGGCAAGTCTGTCATACAGTAGGCCTATGGGACAAGTCTGTCATACAGTAGGCCTATGGGACAAGTCTATCATACAGTAGGCCTATGGGACAAGTCTATCATACAGTAGGCCTATGGGACAAGTCTGTCATACAGTAGGCCTATGGGACAAGTCTGTCATACAGTAGGCCTATGGGACAAGTCTATCATACAGTAGACCTATGGGACAAGTCTGTCATACAGTAGGCCTTCTTGGACACGTCTATCATACAGTAGGCCTATGGGACAAGTCTGTCATACAGTAGGCCTATGGGACAAGTCTATCATACAGTAGGCCTATGGGACAAGTCTATCATACAGTAGGCCAATGGGACAAGTCTATCATACAGTAGGCCTATGGGACAAGTCTGTCATACAGTAGGCCTATGGGACAAGTCTGTCATACAGTAGGCCTATGGGACAAGTCTGTCATACAGTAGGCCTTCTTGGACACGTCTATCATACAGTAGGCCTATGGGACAAGTCTATCATACAGTAGGCCTATGGGACAAGTCTATCATACAGTAGGCCAATGGGACAAGTCTATCATACAGTAGGCCTATGGGACAAGTCTATCATACAGTAGGCCTATGGGACAAGTCTATCATACAGTAGGCCTATGGGACAAGTCTGTCATACAGTAGGCCTATGGGACAAGTCTGTCATACAGTAGGCCTATGGGACAAGTCTGTCATACAGTAGGCCTATGGGACAAGTCTGTCATACAGTAGGCCTATGGGACAAGTCTGTCATACAGTAGGCCTATGGGACAAGTCTATCATACAGTAGGCCTATGGGACAAGTCTGTCATACAGTAGGCCTATGGGACAAGTCTGTCATACAGTAGGCCTATGGGACAAGTCTATCATACAGTAGGCCTATGGGACAAGTCTATCATACAGTAGGCCTATGGGACAAGTCTGTCATACAGTAGGCCTATGGGACAAGTCTGTCATACAGTAGGCCTATGGGACAAGTCTGTCATACAGTAGGCCTATGGGACAAGTCTGTCATACAGTAGGCCTATGGGACAAGTCTATCATACAGTAGGCCTATGGGACAAGTCTGTCATACAGTAGGCCTTCTTGGACACGTCTATCATACAGTAGGCCTATGGGACAAGTCTGTCATACAGTAGGCCTATGGGACAAGTCTATCATACAGTAGGCCTATGGGACAAGTATATCATACAGTAGGCCAATGGGACAAGTTTATCATACAGTAGGCCTATGGGACAAGTCTGTCATACAGTAGGCCTATGGGACAAGTCTGTCATACAGTAGGCCTATGGGACAAGTCTGTCATACAGTAGGCCTATGGGACAAGTCTGTCATACAGTAGGCCTATGGGACAAGTCTGTCATACAGTAGGCCTATGGGACAAGTCTGTCATACAGTAGGCCTATGGGACAAGTCTATCATACAGTAGGCCTATGGGACAAGTCTATCATACAGTAGGCCTATGGGACAAGTCTGTCATACAGTAGGCCTATGGGACAAGTCTATCATACAGTAGGCCTATGGGACAAGTCTGTCATACAGTAGGCCTATGGGACAAGTCTATCATACAGTATACCTATGGGACAAGTCTATCATACAGTAGGCCTTCTTGGACAAGTCTATCATACAGTAGGAATATTGGACACATCTATCATACAGTAGGCCTATGGGACAAGTCTATCATACAGAGGGGCTATGGGACAAGTCTATCATACAGTGGGGCTATGGGACAAGTCTATCATACAGAGGGGCTATGGGACAAGTCTATTATACAGTGGGCCTATGGGACAAGTCTATTATACAGTGGGCCTATGGGACAAGTCTATCATACAGTGGGCCTATGGGACAAGTCTATTATACAGTGGGCCTATGGGACATGTCTATCATACAGAAGGGCTATGGGACAAGTCTATCATACAGAGGGGCTATGGGACATGTCTATCATACAGTAGGTCTATGGGATAAGGGTATCGTAAGCCCAAACCTCGACCCAAAAGCTCTTTCAATGGAGAAACCCATTAGGCCGGTTTCCGAGACACAGAATAATCCTGGTTCTGGACTAAAAAGCCCTTTTAATGGAGGTTCTCCATTGTGAATGCTTTTCAGTCTGGTACTTCTCTTAATCTGTCTCTGGGAAATCAGGCAGGAATTAAGAGTTGATTTACATCACTACAGTACACTTCTCTTCTGACTAACATACAGGAAGGATGTCCTGCGTTTCCTGGATGCTGAGAGGGACGTTTCGGTTGTGAAGAGCAGTTTCAAACCAGGCGACACTATCCACTACGTCCTCGACAGACGCCGGACGCTCAACGTCTCCCACACGCTTCACAGCCTGCTACCGGACGTCTCTCCACTCAAAAACAAGCGCTTCAGAACGTGCGCGGTGGTGGGCAATTCCGGTGTGCTTCTCAACAGCGGATGTGGCAAGGAAATCGACAGCCATGACTTTGTCATACGGTACTGCTGCTGCCTTTTCTAAAAGGATAGTTCACTCAAACACTTTTTTCTGTTCATATTCTGTATGTCAGCGTTGAAGTTTCAAGCTCCACAAACTGGTGATGCATTTTGAATCATAAGATAGGATCCCTTTAAGGCTACCATGTCTGGTCTAGGACTTCTTAACGCATAGACATTCTCTGACACTCTTATTTTATTTATTTATTTTTATTTTACCTTTATTTAACTAGGCAAGTCAGTTAAGAACAAATTCTTATTTTCAATGACAGCCTAGGAACGAGTGGGTTAACTGCCTCATTCAGGAGCAGAACGACAGATTTGTACCTTGTCAGCTCGGAGATTTGAACTTGCAACCTTTCGGTTACTAGCCCAACGCTCTAAACAATAGGATACCCTGCCGCCTATGAGAGAAGGTTGGATCTTTTTGCCCGGGCAAAAAAGCCATAATACAGTTTCCCTCCGCTGTCATTAGCCTGTGGTTAACACCTCCAGAACGTAGATATGTTCATAGAAAACACTCAAGGTAATGACAATATTAGCTGTCATTATCTGATGGATAGAAGTCACATATTGAATCACTTAAGGAGACTGGCTCTTAGCCAGAAGCTTGGTCAATTTATTCCCCCGTCTGCATTTAATGAGGGGTTCTTGGGTTTATGTGCCCATGTGGGCCACATTAAATTAAATCAGAAAAATAGCATCACTCTTCTCTTGTCTAGTGTTTGGGTTTGCCTCCAGCTTAGTGATACTTACATAAAAAATGACTAGGTGATACGAATTTAAATTACCTGAGTATTTATAACAGTTAGGTTCATATGTCATATTGCGTGACATGACATCGATAAGAAGATTGTTATGATTCATAAATGGCTGTTGTGAATATTAAATAGACAAAGCCAGAAGCACATACTGTTAGTGTGGATCAAAGATGCTACTTCTGAATAGCCTGACTCATGATGCGATACCACAACCTGTTGTGGGAGAAAAGCACAGTAAAGAAGAAGGAAATACCTTCCACCAATATTTCCATTGTGCCATCAGCCCAGTTCAGACATAATGATGTCATCCCAAATGGAGCCCTATCCTTGACAGTGCCCTACCAAGCAAAAAGGCAGAAACTGCTAAAATGAGTTAATGTCATTTTTGCTATATTAAATACATGCTTAATCATGTGGACAAGTATCCTGCCTCTGTTGTGTTTTGGAGAAAATGGGGGTCATGTTAGCAGTAACTGCATACTGTGAATCCAAGGTAAATAAAAGCATTTTTTTCTCAGTTCCACATTCTGAGCAGTTACTGTCTTTTTGCTTGGTAGGGCAGTAATGGTAGTGCACTACTTTTGACCAGGGCCCAAAGCTATTGTCTGCAGAGTAATTGAGTGGTGTTGTATGTACAATCCTAGCCTCTCTAGAACATTGCTCTTCATTCCTGGTCCTGGAAAGCTACAGGGTGTACACAAGGTTTTGTTTCAGCCCAGCACTAACACACCTGATATAACTAATCTAAGGTTAGCGTGTAAGTGCAGGGCTGGGACAAAACCTAGCATTAACACTTAGCTTCTCCAGGACCCAGGAGTGAAGACTCTGAAGTTTGACCGCCCTTACAAAGAAAAACATTTATTCTCCCCCTCTTTAAGATTATTGGTATTGTGAAAGAGCAACGCTGTTCGAGGTTGTACCCTTTCTCAAATGACTCGTTGTTGATTTAGCTGTAACCTGCCGCCGCTGTCCGAGTTCGCCGAGGACGTGGGGCTGCGGTCCGACTTCACCACCATGAACCCCTCTGTCATCCAGAGGGTGTATGGCGGCCTGAAGAACGCCACGGACACGGAGAGGTTCGTCGAGCGCCTGCGGGGGCTCAACGACAGCGTTCTGTGGATCCCGGCCTTCATGGTGAAGGGAGGAGAGAGGCACGTAGAGAGCGTCAACGAGCTAATCGTCAAGAGGAAACTGAGGGTGAGGACGGCCTACCCGTCACTGAGACTCATCCACGTGGTGAGAGGGTGAGTTTAGATTTGCCACACGTGTACTACACTACCGGTCAAAAGTTTTAGAACACCTTCTCATTCCAGGGTTTTTCTTTATTTTTACTATTTTCTACATTGTAGGATAATAGTGAAGACATCAACTATGAAATAACACACATGGAATCATGTCGTAACCCAAAAACTTTTAGGTTTTCTAAAACTTTTGACCGGTAGTGTATATGCATGCACACATTGACACACATTCTCACATACGGTATACATTACAGTATGTTCACACACACACACACACACACACACACACACACACACACACACACACACACACACACACACACACACACACACACACACACACACACACACACACACACACACACAGTCAGGTAGCTGTTTATAAAGAGTTGTGGGCCATTAAATGCTTGCCTATTATACAATTGGTTGCATCTTACAGCTCAGTATAAAGTAAGCCATGCACACCCTATTCCCTGGTCAAAACTAGTGCACTATGTAAGGAATAGGGGACCAGCCCTGGTCTAAAGTAGTGCACTATGTAGGGAATAAGGGACTATATGGGAAGAACCCTAGAGGTCTGAGATCTGAGGTCTGGAGGTCTAATGCGTCATGTGTGTCATTAATTGCAAATTATGTTGGGAGAGAACCATTTTAAATTGTTGCCTGATCCCAGGTCTGTTTGTGCTGTATTACAAAAACACCTATGGTCACTGTCACATGTTGTCGTGACAGTTGGCAAGACGGCACAAACAGATTGTAGACCAGACTAGACTGAAGTACTGCCTCTCTAAACCATTTACATTATTTTTACACCTAGAGATAGACCAGTGATGTCATTCTCTGTTTGTTTTTATCTCATTGGAACCCACATTTTTCCAAAGGGAAATATCAATGAATTTCAATCTGGTGTCCAAACCCCATGAATCTGGTGTCCAAACCCCATGAATCTGGTGTCCAAACCCCATGAATCTGGTGTCCAAATCCCCATGAATCTGGTGTCCAAATCCCCATGACTCTGGTGTCCAAATCCCCATGAATCTGGTGTCCAAATCCCCATGAATCTGGTGTCCAAATCCCCATGAATCTGGTGTCCAAATCCCCATGAATCTGGTGTCCAAATCCCCATGAATCTGGTGTCCAAATCCCCATGAATCTGGTGTCCAAATCCCCATGACTCTGGTGTCCAAATCCCCATGACTCTGGTGTCCAAATCCCCATGAATCTGGTGTCCAAATCCCCATGAATCTGGTGTACAAATCCCCATGAATCTGGTGTCCAAATCCCCATTAATCTGGTGTCCAAATCCCCATGAATCTGGTGTCCAAATCCCCATGAATCTGTTGTCCACATCCCCATTAATCTGAATGTCCAAATCCCCTTGAATCTGAATGTCCAAATCCCCATGAATCTGAATGTCCACATCCCCATGAATCTGGTGTCTAAACCCCATGAATCTGGTGTCTAAACCCCATGAATCTGGTGTCTAAACCCCATGAATCTGGCCGTACTGCCCAGAAAGGGAGGCTACGTCCTAAATGGCACCTTATTCCCTATATAGTGCACTACTTTTGTGACTACATAGCAACTGCCCACAAATGCTGACATCCAGCATCAAAGGGGGTGTAGAGCTAGGAGGAGCTACCTGCGGTGACCTCTAAAGGGGGCATGGAGCTAGCTACCTGCGGTGCGTCGTGTTAGTGTGCGCTACTTCACGCAGCATGGTAAAGTAACCGGACAACCCGCCGATCACATCTCCCCACACCACAATCAGCATGCCATTCCACATGCCTTCTCAGCAGGCTACATTTTCATCTGTGCTCATGTCTTCATACGCAGATAGATTGCTAGGTATAAGACAATGTCAAATATGATTGGCTTCAATTCAATTCCAATTTAGAACTCTGCGAGCCGTGGAGGAAAGGATAGAGGCTGTGAAAGAAGTGATGAGAAAAACGTCTTTGAAAGGAGAAAGTGTGTGAGATCTTATTATGGAAAAACGTCTTAGAAAGGAGAAAGCGTGTGAGACCTTATTATGGAAAAACGTCTTTGAAAGGAGAACGTGTGTGAGACCTTATTTTGAAACGTTGTTATTATCACGAACATACGGTTTATGAGCTCGAGCTTCTCCGTAGGAGTTAAAGAGAGGGTCATTGTGACGGTTGTCATTTCCCCCCCGGGACAAATTCACAGCAATATATTAATTGTCCAATTGACTGGTTGATTAGTTAATTGTTTTGTGGGTTGATCGTTAGCCGTGCAGAGTTCCCCCAGGGGCACGGGTTGTGACTGTCTGATTTTATGGGCACATTCGATGTCCTTGTGAGTTGCCATAGCAGCCAAGCACTGTGTTCTTTCTGTTCTGCCTTTCTGCTGCCCTGCCTCGCTGCTAAATATAGTTTGGTTGAAGGAGGGACATGGCTAACAGGTCCATGGGACAGACCTATCTAAGTAGTCTTCATTTGAAGGCCCAACCTGTGATAGGTACAGCCATTTTTGATTGTTTAAATTAATGATATATATACTATGTGTATATACACTGAGTGATTCAAGAAGAATATTACTTATAGCTTTTTATAGTTCAATTGTGTCTATCATGACACAAAACAATAAGGTAATTTTTCTCAATTGTCTATGTAAACAAATAATGTGTATAGCTTCAAAATGTGGTTTAAACTATCATGTTGACCTCATGGACTGTCAGTCCTTGTATCCATGAAATGGAGAGTGGTTACATTTCTCAAGTCCCATCTCCCGGCTTTATAGCAAAACAAGTCTATAGCAGACAGTCGTTGACTGAAAATAACAGATTGTGGCTTAAAGTAAAACAACTATATACGTTTAGGACGGCACTGGCCTTTATAATTACCATTATCTGTGATAATTTGGGTGGGATCAAGTGTTAGCCACTCAGATAGCACACAAACCTCAACGTAGGTACGACCTGTACAGGATACATCAGGAAAATGTTGTTTTGACATCTTTTAAACATTGGCAAGCGTATTGACGATGTATTTCAAATGTCTACGTTCTAAAATCTATTCTAATATCTCTGGGATGTCTTTCCAATGTGCAAACGCTCTCCACATTACATATGTCAGCTGAGTCAGACGTGTACATGTTTACTGGGCACTGACCCACTGCAAATCCTGTACACTTCAGGCTCAATATTCAGTTAACTGGACAGTGCATTGTGTTATTGTAAAAATATCAAATGCAGAGGCAAATAATAATCTAGGTAAGTCGGTTTATTTGGTCTATAGTAATAAGGACTTGGATTTGTTTCCCCAGCATGAGAACGTGCAATTTTTTTCATCCAATCCAAATTATCATTCTCCTCGACACACACATCTGTCTTGGGAATTGAAAACTGTCGGTTGTTCTTTAATTCATCAGTCGTTGGGAGTCTCTCTCCAAAAATTTCCCTTTTCTGTTTCGTATCCATTGATGTGTTGAAGCCTCCGAGGATGCAGCCCATAAGCCTTCGGCGTGAATATAACTTGAGTACGGAGGAGCTGTCATTCCATTCAATTAGTAGTCTGAGCTGTTATTCTATCACAAAACAACATTGCCGCCAGCATTATTTAGGCTACTACAGAGAATTGGGGCCATTTTGAGTGTTTTGGGGAATACGTACCTGGCACTCTGCTGTTGTATTGTGGATTACTAGAGATAATAGCAGTGACATGTTTGTAGCCATCTGTATCAGTGATGGAATCATGTTTACTGTAAGTCTGAGCGAGGCTTAGTAAAACAATTTGTTCTTGTTTTCCAGGTACTGGCTGACAAACAAGATCAATATCAAACGGCCCAGCACCGGATTGTTGATGTACACTTTGGCCACGCGCTTCTGCGACGAGATTCACTTGTATGGATTCTGGCCCTTTCCGCGGGACGCAAATGGAAAAATTGTGAAGTACCATTACTACGACATGCTCAAGTATCGATACTTCTCCAACGCAGGCCCTCACAGGATGCCACTTGAGTTCAAAACGCTGAAAATGCTGCACAGCAAAGGAGCTCTGAAGTTGACGACTTCGAAGTGTGAATCTTAAAGTGCTCTTTGTTTGCGTTGCTAGAAAGCACACAAGGCTGTAAGACTGCTGAGTTGATTATGAATAATTGCAAAAGTAGTAAGTAAAAGTGAGCGTGCCTTTTTTTAAACTAACAATGTAAAGGTACAAAACAAAGAATGTAATTGAAAAATGATTAGTCTATCTAAATGTCAGGTTTGGCATTGTAAGCATCATGGCTGAGAAATCAGGAAATCAATCCTTTGGATGGAGCATCAGAGACGACCAGATTGATTACAATACCATGGATTTCTACATTGGTCATTACAGTAGTTGTCTAGTAGACAAAGCACAAAGACCATCTGCTAAAAGCAGTGGTGGATGCGGTGTATTAGAGATTACCTACTGGGTGTCGACCAATGGTGGCGATTCAACATGCGGAATCGTCAGGAAATGAACAGAAAATGACAGTCCAAGGGGATATTCTGGTCAGAGGCAATAGGACGGCCCCCAGCAAACATTAACCCCATTGGCCCCATGTGGGTATTCGGTGGGCAAGCCCACATCTGCCCGAAATGGGCTAGCCCACAACAAGTCCAACACAGGCTAGTCCACATCAATTCCACATCCGCCCAAAACAAGCTACCTTACACCAGCCCAATACAGGCTACCCCACATCAAGCCCACATCAGCCCATACCAAGCCCACATCAGCCCAACACAGGCCAGCCCAACGCAGGGCTTTCCCACACCAGCCCAACGCAGCCCATACCAGTCCACCTGATCTTGGACACTGCCAATGATGAAGTTTTAAAATAAAAACTTTAATGAGTGTCATGAGAAACTTGTGTTTCTGATGTAATGTAACAAGTTCTCTAAATACCTTTTTAAGGCTTGAAAATGATCAAATGTATGCATTGAGTTGAATTGTAATAAATAAATAATAGATAAATAAATTAACATTTAAATAATAGAATAAACTGATAAATTGGCATAAGACCAATACCATGAGCTCATAATGGGCAGCTGATCCAAAGGGAAGGCTTATTTCAGGCAAAGTGAGGGTTGCCTTCACCAGATATGGGCTGCCCGTACTGGGCCACACTGGGCCAATGCCTTGGGAGCCAGCAAAGGTGTATCGGCCCAATGTGGGCAGCCAACATGGGGCCAATATTTTTGCCCACATCATGCCAATGTGGGCATGTTCGCTGGGCCACCGCTGGTTTCAACCGTTTTCTTCGTTATGGCGTGTTTTGTCAGTAGGAAAAAGCAGAGAATACAGGTTATGCTCAGTAAATTAGATTTTGGGATATTTAAAAAAAAGAATGTGCCCAGAGAAGTTGATTCCAAAGATCCCATGCCAATTTATTTGCCCTCACTACAAAACAAGGTTATGTTCTTCACAGCTGAACTTTCTAGGAATTAGAAGCCTCAGGGCAAAATTATTTTTATATTTGTCTAGATGTCAGATTAATTTATACATTTTAAATATGTATGCTGTTTCTAAGTGATTCATCTCATGTTATCTGAACACACCTTTTGTAAACTTGCATGTTAAAGGGGAATGGAAACGTACCTCAAGTTAGGCCTTTTTAGATAATTGTTATTCATTTGTATGCATTATTGGACTTTATACAACTGGTGGGTCTAATCCTGAATGCTGATTGATTGAAACCGCATTCCAGTTGGTGTATTTTCCACAAATTATCACCGGCTAAATCTATGACGTTAAAATGCCTATTTACTCTGTTCCATCTGACTGCGCAATCCACTGTCTCATCAGCCCAGCCAGGCAATTTATAAACTTGATCTCCACTATAAAAAGCATCTAGACATTGTCTCACATTTCTTTTAGACTAACATTTAGTTTTCAACAAAGGCGATTTGTATAAACCTCGCTGTCTGTCTCTCCGACATTTGCAACATTGTTTCAGTATTCAAATTCGATCTCCAGCTGTCCGAAAGTAATGAACGTGTTGGGAGTCGGTACAAGACAGACAGGCAGCGTTTCTCAGCCAGTCGATATGAATCAGCTGGCATAATTTTCATGGACATATACAAAGAAATGTAAATTGAAAAAAGGTCAAACGAAAGGAAGTGCAGCTAGTTTGCAGTCTTTCCAGCTTCAGTTTGAAGTGACTGTGTTAGCTGTGTTGTTGGCTAGCTCCTCTGAACAACAGTGTCCTGACGAGGGAGCACATTTTCTATGCCAGGTGAAATCACGCCTCATTTGCTCATTGTAATGGATGTATCCAAATAAATGTCACTAGAAAACAGCGTAAACAAATGCAAATGAAGCTACTTTGTTGTTATTCTGGCTGCACCTTTTGACGTGACTGTAAGTTAGCCGTAGTTGGCTAGCTAGCAAGCAAGGGATAAGAACATTACCAGCCAGTATGGCAATGGAGCATTTAGAACGATTGTCCATAGATAGAGAACAAAAAGACTGAACGACTGGGTCGCGTCTCTAGCAACCGATAGAACGAACAACCAGCCGGCTTGGGTAGCAACCCCTAGATTTGTGTCGGGACTATATCTTGTGAAAGGATGAAATAGTATGAATAAATTAATCAAAATAATGTTTTTAATGAAAGTATGTTAAATCATTATTTGAATATGTTGGTAACCCATTGTATAAAAGTGATAATGCCCTCGAAACCTGTGTTTGGAGGATATATTGAAGAAGTCTCGGGCGTAACAGCACCCGTGCCAATATATCCTCCAAACACTGGCTTCTCGGGCATTATCACTTAAGCAAAGTATTGCACCTTGCGGTGTGGTGCGTTGTGAGATTACAAAGCGGTTGCAGAGCCTCTACAAAGGACCCCCGGGGGAGTATAAATACCCACTAACTGATTCATCTGATCCAGTTAATTAAACGTTACCATTCCCCTTTAAACAGAGCTGAATGTAAACACAGCCTAATACCATTGGAATCAATTGGCCTATGTAGCCACTGCAAGTCTTAAAATGTATAAGAAAAAAGCTGACAGGAAAGATGTGGAGGTATGGAATTTTATGTAAGCCTATGAATTATTCATTAGCAATCAGATCTTTCTGTGATTGTTCTTAGTAACAGGATTGTTCTTAGTAACAGGATTCAACATCAGTCTGTTTCACTGGTGAATCTCTTTCATATCTCACACAGAAGTACCTCTTAGATATTTGATATATTTCAACTGCTGCATGCTCATGCTATCCCGTAGTAACTTCAACTTCCTGTATTTACATAATGTCAAGACAACTGTCCTTTCCCAGTTTCTTTAATAGGCTTGAATGTAATGCATTTATCTCACAATATGGATGATGTCATGCAACTGCTAACGAATGTTCAAAAAGATCTGCCTTGAAGAGCCATTGTATGCTCAAGGAATTCTTAATTACATTTTCTTTACATACCAATTTAATTTTTTTTTATTTTAATTTTTTACTCTCAGTATTAAGAAAGTCCAGTTGCTTACAGCTAAAAGATTGTATGTATCTAGGGGCCTATATATGAAAGTCTGGGACCGTTTTCATAAATCTTCCCAGAGAAGTAGTGCTAGTCTGGGACCATGTCCTCTCTGTCCATGTAATGTTATTCTGATCTAAAAGGAAAAACTGATCCTAGATTAGCACTCCTACTCTGAGCTGATTTATGAATACAGGCCCTGGACACCAGTGGAGACTGGAGCCCATCCTCCTAACTTCTCCTTCCACCAGCCTCCACTGTAAGACACCAACTTCTGGTATATAGCATAAATTATGTAAAATGTCCAAAACCTTTGCTTTGTAATGAATAATACTGATGTAATTGGGTATATGGCAGGTCATTTGTAAATGAACCATTGTCAATGACAATGACCTAGATAGAATGTGAAAATGTACATACATGGTAACATTGAATAAGGAAAACAATGAATGTTAATTAATTTATGGTAGGCTAACCATTATAACGAGACATAAGGTTGAATAACTTTCTTCAATACTGCCACAAGCCTTTGAAATGACTGAAATTGTTACGCCTCGTTTGCTTTGTTACACCATGTGTCTGTTTTTGACTGTTCCTAAATCTGTAATTTATACAATTCTTGTTTGATGTTTAATATGTAACACCTGTAGTTTGAGTCAATCCGATCAGGTGCTGAATGTCGTGGTAGATTTTCATCCTTTTTGGTAAAATTTGATACCATTTGTTTTACAGCTTCTTTTTTATGTCAGTTTTCTATGTTTGTGAAAATGCGTTTTAGAAAAGTTAATAAACTTGTAAATTGAAGTAATCATTTGATAGGGTAATTATTCATGGATGTTTAAACATCAATCTAGGGCCCTGTGTTTTGGCTTATCATGTCACATGACCTAGATTTTAAACTTTATTTTAATCCTTTTCAAGAAATTAGAATTACACCAAGAATGAAAGCAATTGACTGAGGATGGTGCTAGACCACCTGACATAAAAAGAAAAGAGGACAGTTTGATGAAAAAGCTTTAAATAAAGGTTAAAATCCAGGTCAAGTGACATGATTGTCCAAATCACAAGGCCATAATAGCAAATGCCTTATACACAAAGATGATAGCCACAGTCTGTAACATTACCAGTGTAACCCAGTGTATGTGGGCGTTGCCCTGCCCTTGCCCCGGTTCGAGTCCCTATTGCAGCTCACTTTCTCCTGCTACACTGATGGCAGTGGTGGGCTCACTCCAGTGGTCTCACGTGGAGTTGGGAAAGCGTGCTCTCTCTCTCTCTCTACGCTTTTGTGGCTTGGTGAGGATTCTGCTTGAGAGAAAGGGAATACTGTAACACTGCATTTGTCAGCGTTGCGCTGTCTGTCCTAAGGCCTGTGCTTTTGTGGCAGTCTGTTTGACGCTCGTCTATGCACGGTAGGAGCCACAGTTTGATCCCCCGTTGCAGCTCTCCCTTTCTCAATTACACCAGTAATTTCCATTAGTCAAAATTACACCCAGATTGTAACTAATTTGTTTTAAGGCAATAGCCTAATAACCTGCAACATATTACCTGATTATAAAATTTAAAAAAAAATGTAGATTCTAATTTATTTTTATTTTTAAAGGCCCTAATGTAATGTTGGTTTTTATGGAATGTAATTCCTAGAGCACTAAGCCTACCATTACAAATCAATGGGATGTAGGCTACACTTCCTTCAATGTTGTTTAGCCTACCCTTGTTGGTGGTCCACTCTTTGATGGTAAGAACATTATACAGTGTATATATAATTAGCTCATTAAGATAAATTTATATTTCACATACTCAGGAGGAAGAAGTAGGTACATGCACAGTGATCAGGTGCGATGTCCTTGCAGGTGCAGACTTAGTGATTTGGAGGCCACAGGCAGAGGCCAGTATTTTTAATGGGTTATATAGTAAAGATGTCATTTAACTTTACAAATGTATTACCTTTTAATGTGCCATGAACACGACCAATCATGATGTTTTTATCTGATTGTCAAACAAATCACTTAAAAAAGTAGGTTACCTTCGCATATTCATCCAAAAATAATTCCAGCATCTGAACAGTGCACTGTGCACTTTCCTTAAATTCATAAGTGGCTGAAACTATCTCACCAGAGAAAGCATCTGAGCGAGCGAAACAGCTCCCCTCTGTCTTACTATATGTAGATAATGTATCTGATGCTGTCTGGCCAAAAAGAGTATGACATGCCATACATGGGCTACACATACATGTCCTCTGTCTCCACGGCGATGGCAGTATTATCAACAGTATTGTATTCCCATAGAGCCTTAGGTTCCGGGGCTGGGTTTCTACTAAGCTAGCCTTGTCGAGAACCAGGCTTCCCTAATACGGTAAGCCTGGGGAAGTTAATGGCAGAAAAATAGCTTGATATCAAATCAAAGTTTATTTGTCACGTGCGATGACTACAACAGGTGTTCACCTTACAGTGAAATGCTTACTTGCAGGCTCTTACAGGCTCTAACCAACAGTGCAATTTCTAAGTTAAAAAAAAGGTATTAGGTGAACAATAGATACGTTTTTTTTTTTTAAGTAAAAAACGACTGACAAATAACATTAGCGAGGTTATATACAGGCACTGGTTAGTCAGGCTGATTGAGAGAGTATGTACATGTAGGTATGGTTAAAGTGACTTTGCATATATGATAAACAGAGAGTAGCAGTAGCGTAAAAGAGGGGTTGGCGGGTGGTGGGTGGCGGGTGGTGGGACACAATGCAAATAGTCCGGGTAGCCAATGTGCGGGGGCACCGGTTGGTAGGGCTAATTGAGGTAGTATGCACATGAATGTATAGTTAAAGTGTTTATGCATATATGATAAACTGAGAGTAGCAGAAGGGTAAAAGAGGGGTGGGGGGAGGCACACAATACAAATAGTCCGGCTAGCCATTTGACTACCTGTTCAGGAGTCTTATGGCTTGGGCGTAAAAATTGTTGAGAAGCCTTTTGGTCCTAGACTTGGCACTCTGGTACCGCATGCCATGCGGTAGTAGAGAGAACAGTCTATGACTAGGGTGGCTGGGGTCTTTGACAATTTTTAGGGCCTTCCTCTGACACCGTGGTGTAGAGGTCCTGGATGGCAGGCAGCTTAGCCCCAGTGATGTACTGGGCCGTACGCACTATCCTCTGTAGTGCCTTGCGGTCGGAGGCCGAGCAGTTGCCGTACCAGGCAGTGATGCAACCAGTCAGGATGCTCTCGATGTTGCAGCTGTATAACCTTTTGAGGATCTGAGGACCAATGCCAAATATTTTTAGTTTCCTGAGGGAAATAGGCTTTGTCGTGCCCTCTTCACGACTGTCTTGGTCTGTTTGGACCATTCTAGTTTGTTGCTGATGTGGACACCAAGGAACTTGAAGCTCTCCATCTGCTCCACTACAGCCCCATCAATGAGAATGGGGGCTTGCTCGGCACTCCTTTTCCTGTAGTCCACAATCATCTCCTTAGTCTTGGTTACGTTGAGGGATAGGTTGTTATTCTGGCACCACTCGGCCAGGTCTCTGACCTCCTCCAACGTCTCATTGTTGTCGGTGATCAGGCCTACCACTGTTGTGTCATCTGCAAACTTAATGATGGTGTTGGAGTCGTGCCTGGCCACGCAGTCGTGGGTGAACGGGGAGTACAGGAGGGGACTGAGCACGCACCCCTGAGGGGCTCCAGTGTTGAGGATCAGCGTGGCAGATGTGTTGCTACCTACCCTCACCACCTGGGGGGCGGCCCGTCAGGAAGTCCAGGATCCAGTTGCAGAGGGAGGTGTTTAGTCCCAGGATGCTTAGCTTAGTGATGAGCTTTGAGGATACTATGGTGTTGAACGCTGAGCTGTAGTCAATGAATGGCATTCTCACATAGGTTTTCCTTTTGTCCAGGTGGGAAAAGGTAGTGTGGAGTGCAATAGAGATTGCATCATCTGTGGATCTGTTTGGGCGGTATGCAAATTGGAGTGGGTCTAGGGTTTCTGGGATAATGGTGTTGATGTGTGCCATTACCAATCTTTCAAAGCACTTCATGGCTACGGACGTGAGTGCTATGGGTCTGTAGTCATGTAGGCTTGACTTGTAAATCACTTGTAAATCAGTCACGACTTGCTACACGTCAAACCAATCAAATGCCTTGCTTGGGCGGAGCTCCAATAGTGCTCACTAGATTAGTGTCGTAGGTGCAACAGTGCCTGACTATTCTTTTTAGATCTGGGTAAGGGTACCAAAACATTTCTGCAGCATCGAAGGTCCCCAAGAACACAGTGGCCTCCATGATTTTTAAATCTAAGAAGTTTGGAACCACCGAGGCTCTTCCTAGAGCTGGCTGCCCGGCCAAACTGAGCAATCGGGGGAGAAGGGCCTTGGTCAGGGAGGTGACCAAGAAACCGATGGTCACTCTGACAGAGCTCTAGAGTTCCTCTGTGGAGATGGGAGAAACTTCCAGAAGGACAACCATCTCTACAGTACTCCACCAATCAGGCCTTTATGGTAGCCTGGCCAGATGGAAGCCACTCCTCAGTAAAAGGCACGTCTGGAGGAAACCTGGCACCATCCTTACGGTGAAGCATGGTGGTGGCATCATCATGCTGTGGGGATGTTTTTCAGCGGCAGGGACTGGGAGACTGGTCAGGATCGAGGCAAAGATGAACGGAGCAAAGTACAGAGAGATCCTTGGTGAAAACCTACTCCAAAGTGCTCAGGACCTCAGACTGGGGGCGAGGTTCACCTTCCAACAGGACAACGACCTAAGGCACACAAGCTTGTAGCGTCGTACCCAAGAAGACTCAATGCTGTAATCGCTGCCAAAGGTGCTTCAACAAAGTACTGAGTAAAGGGTCTGAATAATTACGTAAATGTGATATTTCCATTTTTTTATTGTAATAAATTAGCTACAATTATTTGTCATTATGGGGTATTGTGTGTAGATTGATGAGGAAAAATAACAATTTCATCAATTTATAATAGGGGTCAGAATACTTTCCGAAGGCACTATATACAGTACCAGTCAAAAGTTTGGACACACCTACCCATTCAAGGGTTTTTCATTATTTGTACTATTTTCTACATTGTACAATAATAGTGAAGACATCAAAACTATGAAATAACACATGGAATCATGTAGTAACCAAAAAAGTGTTAAATAACTCAAAATATATTTTATATTTGAGATTCTTCAAAGTAGCCACCCTTTGCCTTGATGACAGCTTTCCACACTCTTGGCATTCTCTCAACCAGCGTCATGAGGTAGTCACCTGGAATGCATTTCAATGAACAATTAATTTGAGCCAATCAGTTGTGTTTTGACAAGGTAGGATTAGTATAGAGAGATAGCCCTTTTTGGTAAAAGACCATGTCCATATTATGGCAAGAACAGCTAAAATAAGTATAGAGAAATGACAGTCCATAATTTCTTTAAGACATGAAGGTCAGTCAATCCGGAAAATTTCAAGAACTTTTAAAGTTTATTCAAGTATAGTCGCAAAAACCATCAAGCGCTATGATAAAACTGGCTCTCATGTGGACCACCACAGGAAAGGATGACCCAGAGTTACCTCTGCTGCAGAGGACAAGTTCATTAGAGTTACCAGCCTCAGAAATTGCAGTCCAAATAAATGCTTCTCAGAGTTCGTGTAACAGACACATCTCAACATCAACTGTTCAGAGGAGATTGTGTGAATCAGACCTTCATTGTCGAATTGCTGCAAAGAACCCACTACTAAAGGACACCAATAAGAAGAAGAGACTTGCTTGGGCCAAGAAACACGAGCAATGGACATTAGACTGTTGGAAATCTGTACTTTGGTCTGATGAGTCCAAATTTTAGATTTTTGCTTCTAACTGCCGTGTCTTTGTGAGATGCAGAGTAGGTGAACGGATGATCTCTGCATGTGTGGTTCCCACCCTGAAGCATGGAGTAGATGTTGTGGGGGGGGCTTTGCTGGTGACCCTGTTAGTGATTTATTTAGAATTCAAGGCACACTTAACCAGCATGGCTACCACAGCATTCTTCAGTGATACGCCATCTGGTTTGCACTTAATGGGACTATCATTTGTTTTTCAACAGGACAATGTCCCAAAACACACCTCGAGGCTGTGTAAGGGCTAATTGACCAAGAAGGAGAGTGATGGAGTGATGCATAAGATGACCTGGCCTCCACAATCAACCGACCTCAACCCAATTGAGATGGTTTAGGATGAGTTGGACCGCAGAGTGAAGGAAAAGCAGCCAAAAAGTGCTCAGCATATGTGGGAACTCCTTCAAGACTGTTGGAAAAGCATTCAAGGTGAAGCTGGTTGAGAGAATCCCAAGAGTGTGCAAAGCTGTCATCAATGCAAAGGGTGGCTACTTTGAAGAATCTAAAATCTAAAATATATTTTGATTTGTTTAACACTTTTTTGGTTACTACATGATTCCATATGTGCTATTTCATAGTTTTGTTTTTACTATTACTACAATGTAGAAAATAGTAAAAATAAAGAACAACCCTTGAATGCTAAGTACCCTAAGTAAAAAATACTTGAAAGTACTACTTGAGTAGTTTTTTGTACTTTACTTTACTATTTCTATTTTTGACAACTTTGATACTTAATTATATTTTAGCAATTACATTTACTTTTGATAATTAAGTATATTTAAAACCAAATACTTTTAGACTTTTACTCAAGTAGGATTTTACTGGGTGACTTTCACTTTTAATTGAGTAATTTTCTATTAAGGTATCTTTACTTTTACTCAAGTAGAACTATTGGGTACTTTTTCCACCACTGTCGGTTTCGTGAGAAACCGATTTTCGAGATGTATCCTAATCCGCCAGTGCGAGGCACGCGTGGCGTCACTAGGGGTTTTCAACGGTTGCTGGCCTCGCTCGTCATCTGGTTAGCAACGCCAACGGAGGAACCTGTTAATTGCTAAACTAGCTAGCAATTTTTTAGTGTGAAAAATAACAAGAAGGTGTGAATACAAAGGGCCCAATTCCAACAAACGTCCCGCCAGCAAGTGAGTCGAGACACACAGCTAATATTTATTGTTGTAAAAAAATATATATATTTTCGCGTCACCTTTGTTTGTAACATTAGCAACTAACTTATTATTAACGTTAAATTAGGCCTGGGCTGTTTGTGATTTTTTAAATTTCTGTTGACGTTGAACACATTCATCACATATTTTCATACAGTTGGATAAAATATTGGTCTCTATGTGTTATCAGATAGCAAGCTAACATTACAGACAGTTTTCAATTTAATAACAGACAGGCCTATTTTACACACAGTCATCCTCATGACAGCTGATTTCTCTCCCAGCAGTTTTCAGTGACAGTTTTATCCTGTAGCTACAGTAGCTACTGTTACCTGTTCTATGTTTGGTGTCAGTTTGAGATCAGTTTTATTGCAATAATAATCTATTATCATGCCCGTCTCCAATATTTTGTTTTCAAACATAATGCAGTCTTCTGATTCCTCCCTTCAGGTGCTGTTGTGGACTTCCCTCTCTTCCAGGAGGGAACAGATTGTTCTGCATAGTCTCAGCCGTCCACTGTGAATATTAAGCGAGAAGAGTTCTGACCTCTTTCAATGAGACATTGTGATGGAATGATAACAAATCTGACTGACTCCTCGCCTCTGTGTTTTTAAATATTTATTTTCCAATTCTGCCTCTCAACCACTAGAACTCCTTTACCCTTTCACCATCTGTCTCCTTGTTTTCATCTATTCTCTCCATCTCACTCTCCTCTGTCCCATTGGACTGTGATTGTCACCATGAAGCTACTTCTGTCTTCAGGCCTGTGTGGCATGACCCCTTACCAGGGCTCCATAGTAGGAGGACTCTATTTTTTGATGGTGGGCATCATGCAAATGGTCTTTGAGTTTGGCCATCTGCGCACAGCCAAGGAGAGCACAAACAACATCACAGGCTCCCAGTTTCTGCCCCAGGTGTGCTTCGGTTACTACTACTCTCTGCTTATCCTGGGTGGCATCACCCTACTGCTGACCCTGTGCATGCTCGGAGCAGTTTGGGCCAACCAGCATGTGGGCATCCTGGGCTTTGCGGTCTGGCTGACGCTGTACGACGTGATGATGTTGGTGGTCACTTGCCTGCTCCAGAGGCAGATGCAGGCACTGGGCTTGGAGCTGAGTGTACTAGAGTGGTACGGTGTGATATGCAGGGTCATGGGAGACCCCTTCTGGCTGGCCCTCGTAATCACACACGGTCTGGAAGTGCAGATTGAGAGGCATCGGCTTGGGACACGACAACGCAAAGGCGGGATTCCAAAGGAGGGGACACAGCTCAAACTGAAATTTAAGGCCTTTGACAGTAGTGTTTGAAATGGAGACCCTAATAGACACCGGTATGTGAACATGACAAACTGACTTCTTACAGTGCTTCCAGATGCTGGTTTATATTTCAGTCTTAACGCAATTTATTATTTTTGTTTCTCACAGGTCTCTTCAGATACGAAAATAAAAACGTTTTGGACTTTTACTTACATGCAGAAAGTATAATATGAGTATTTTTAATGTTGTTTTTTTGTTTTACTTTGATGTTCTCTGTGTTACGTATGTATCCTCCAAATCTAAAATAATACCCTGTTTTTCATTGCAATAATGCATCTGTTCAGTCATTAATGTTTACTGTCTACTTTTTGTTTTGATTACATAATGATTACACAGTAATACGAATTTGTAGCTTCTTCTAGCTTAAAAGAATAATCGAACATATGGCTACCACTGGTCAAGTAAATATATGTTTATGGTATTTGTATCGCCCATATGTGTTAAAGGTACTGTGTTCAGAAACCTAAGCAGACAGTTTTGGAAATTCAACAACATCTCTGCATACTTCCCTTTGAAAAGAGAACTGCTTCATTCATAAAAGCATTAGCTTCATGTTGATGTATTTGCATTACAAAAATGTAGCATTAAAACTCAACTTAATGTCTTGGAGGACATTGTAGCACTGAGCTGCATTGTGTGTGGGGCTTAACTCCCTGGTTCAATCAACCTACGTCTGTGTACACTTCAAATATGGAAACTAGTCAATGCCAAAGTTCAGTGAATGTATTACCAATTCCCCCAAAAGTACCAGACCTACCTGTTACTCCATATTGATGACTAGAACATGAAAGTAATTCAAAACTAAATGGACTTTCTAAAGATTCCCCCAGAGGGCAATACACAAAAGCCGCTACAGACATCCAACTAAAGGGGAGCTGAGGGAGCACTAAGAAATCTAGGTCATGTCACGTGACCTGTTGTCTGAATAACAATAGTGGATGGAGGCCCCAAAATAATATGCCCCACAGATCATCTTTGTTCGTTCATTTTCCTCTATCGTTTTAGTTACCGCCAGACCTAAATTAGGTTTGACAGCCATTGGGCCGAGCCTTTTGGTCCTTTAGGTCCGTATAAAAGCACACCAGTTGTATTACCACTAGTGATGGGAGCAGGGGGGGTTTCAATACAGTTACATATCGTGATATTATTTTTGACGATATATCGTATCGCTTTGACAATATCCCAAGACTAATTTTGCACTAGTTGGTACCTAAGACCAAAACTCCAGTATTTTTCCTTCATAGCTTGTTCTCCATCTTCTTTTTAAATAAGGAGTCAATTTGTTTTCAGCACTTTTATTTCCATGGCTGATCAAAACTTGTTTTATCATGGCACTCTCTTGTCCCTCTGCAGCAGACATGGTGAGCAATATGTTTGGACCATAGAATCACCGTATTGAATCGCAATACATATAGAATCGTGAGAATCACAAAACATATCGTATCTGCAACGAAGTATCGTGATAATATAGTAACGTGAGGTCCCTGGCAACCCCCCCCCCCCCCCCCCTAATAACCACCACAGTTGAATTTTGACCACCGATCTCATGTTATTCTGCTAGATATCCCTGACCATAACCTGTTGAAATCTGCACTCATTTCAATTCCATAACCATTCAATATGTTGAAAATTTTACTTTATACTGTTAAATTGTTAGTTTGCATTTGTCCTTTATATTGAGATTCAGGAGGCTTGATTTACCCAAGAATATATTTCTCCTCTGGCAGAGGGAGTTCTAGAAACAGTTTCATCATCTACATAAGAATGTGGTGATGAGGACCATTATAAGAGATGTAGAGGGTAATTTTAAGTATTTGTCCAAATAGATAAATTGTGATTAAATTATTTGAAGCAGGTTAATGCTTGGTTGAAGCAAGCATTGCAGTGAAGGGTGTCAATCTAACCAGCACTCAACCCAATGCTATTTAATTCTCATGTGGACTACTACCTACCTCTGTTTTATAATTACAACTATATTTCACATAATAGGCCGACTACTGTCACCTTTCGTTTGTTGTAGTTTGCAGTTGTAGGAGACTGCAAAACATCGTCGTTACGTCACTACCCGGGGTTTCCACACTCAACATCGCTAATGTTACAGAGTGAACTCGACGGCGTCATGGCGGAGACCGGCTGTAGTAGGACCCGCAGCTGAAATGTTATCTACAATCGCTGTAAATTAATCATATATTGTTTCGAATTCAAAACGGAAAATTAAAAGTGAAACATATTTTACACTTCTGGAGGAAGAAATCAAGAAACTTGGCTCGAATTCTAGTAAGATCAGTTGGGGCTGCTCTCCCCGGCCCGGGAGCTAGCTAGCAAGCTATCTTTAGCTGCTAGTTCGCTAGCCAAAGAAAATAAGAAAAAAGGACCACTGAAGTCGGACGGCAGAATCAGACTGGCAGTTCGCCGTAGCTTCAAGGTAGCCTAAATTACTAAACAAACCCCGATTTAGTACATTTTTTAGGGATTTATATGGGTATTATTGCTTAGTTTAGTTAAATACCTCCATAGAAAGCAAGGAGCCTGTCACCTAGCTAGATTTTGGGAAGTAAGCGACTGATAAACACTCTTGTTAGCTATTAGCAACGAGGGAGCTAGCTTGGGAGTGCGGGAAAAGGGTGATTATAAAACGTGATGAGTATGTGAATGTGTTTGAGGTCATGGGAATTTGCATATATTGATTAGAGCACTGTTAGAAACAATGGTACAATCACAATTGGCTACAAGTTTTATGTAAAAACCTACCTAACACTTTCCCCATGACCTGGTTTGTTAGATTAGCTAGCTTGTCAGCTAAGCTACAGTACCTAGCTAGTTTGTTTGCTAAAATGTGACTGTTAAGCTAGCTAGTAAGCTAACTAGGTCATTCAGTTGTCCACATATGAAAAAATAAAGGATAACTGGGTAAATATTTGCCACAAGTGGAAAATATTTTGTTAAACGTCCATAACTTGCTATTGTTAGCGAAATATTGTTTCACGTGGCTTAAGGTTAGTTGCTTTTTCCTCTTTCAAGGCCAGTGTGCTAGCTAGTTAGTGGTCTTGAGTTCAGTTTACTGTTTAGCTAGAACATCAGCTAGCAACTAGCTAGGTTAGCAAACAACTTTTCATGGCTAGAGAGGAAAAATATGGATTTAAATGTTGTACGCTCATAGACGGATTGCTATATATTAGTTTATAGCTGGGCAGTTAGCATCAGTATGATTCCGCCAAAAGCTAGCAGCTGAAATGATGCGCTTAATGCTAAACATCTCAGAAATAAATCTGTCTTCTGCACACAGCCAGAGCTTGGTTTGCCATTGCTAGTTTACTGGCTTGCTGCGCAACTCTGTTTGTCGATGTATGCGAGAGAAGAATACTGTAGGCGTGGTACTATCTTGCTTCGGGCCTCCTGCGAAAGAGATCTGGAGTGCGGCGCATTGTCCAGGACAGTGCGCGAAACTCACATGCTGTGCAGGCCTCACAACAGGCCTGTGCGGTCGGAAAAGCGCTGGCTTGGTAACTTACCGCTACCGTTTGCATTCAGACGTAGGAAGCTAGCTAATATGACAGGGATGAAAACAAACCAGCAGGATTTATGTGTTAGCTAATTTGCTCTATAGTTCAATGTAGCTAGCTACTAACTAGCTAACGTCATATAATGTTAAACAAGTTTAGAATAGCTGGATGGCTATAAACAACACACCGGGTTTATTGAATACTGTTTTTCTTGTAGCTATCTTACATGGGAAGCAGGGCAAACAGTCACTAGGAAGCAGTCAAACCATAATCAGGAAACGTTTATATCAATTTAAGGATAAAACATTGAATGTATTTGTTTAGCAAATTACTTGTTTCTCAGTTTGTACAAGGTTGTGAACCTAAAACACATGCAGCTATTAAAAGTTACGAGGACTATTGACGAAATGCCTATCTCGTTTAAATACACTGAATGTACATACTTCAAAATTGAATTTTATTTTTAATTTTTTGCGGCTTTTGATTTTACAGGTGAACTGCATCCAACACGTAAACCAGGGCAGCTTGGATTATAACATTTTCTCAGAAGCTCATATATCTGGGACTCGTAAGAGATGGCTGGACGAAGTGAAGACGAGGGTGTGAGCAACAGCAGTGGAGAGTCAAGGTAATGTGTCTCCATCTGTTTGGGGAATATGACAGTGCTGTGACCACCAACTGGTCCAGGGTGTATTCATTAGTGCAAACCATAGCTAAACAATTTGCAATGGAAACACAAGTTTCTTATTGGACACTTTCAGGTAGATCCGATTCCCAGTCCCAGCCCGCTTGCTTCTGTTTGGTTCCCAGAGAATAGAGAACATCCCTTGTTTGATCTTCATTGAGGACAAACTGTTACACTGGAGCTTGCTAACTGATGATTATATGTGTGTGCGCTTTTATTATATATATATATATATTAAATAAAACAACAATTTCAAAGATTTTACTGAGTTACAGTTCATATAAGGAAATCAAGAAATGAGGTTCCATTCTATGGATTTCGCATGACTGGGCACGGGCGCAGCCATGGGTGGGCCTGGGAGGGCATAGGATCTTTTACTTCAGCTCATGAAACATGGGAGCAACACTACATGTTGCGTTTTATATTTTTGTTCTGTATATATACTGGATGCAAAGGTGTGTGTGTGTGTGGACTAGCCGATATGTTGATGACAAGTTAGCGACAAAACAATCACTCTACTGGATGCTCCAAGTGAATAAGCAAGTTGTTTCGCATCCTTGTTGAAATGAACATAAAATGAGACCACTGTGTGCTTATAGATATTACCTGGAAGTTGGCAAACCATAGTTGTGTTATTTGTAATTTTTAATGCTGGCACTATATTACATTTTTTATTTAACCATTGTTTGACCAGGCAAGTCAATTAAGAACTATTTCTTATTTATAATGAGGGCAAATGCCTCCTGTGGGGACGGGGGTTAAAAACAAAGCAAGACAAATCGGATAACACAGACAAGACATTGGCAAAAGCACAAATACAACAGCAAACAGTTTGTGTGTGAGACGTAAAACAACATACTTCCTTACGACATAGCTTTTTGAGTCGTCATGCTTTTCTTGTTTCACATCGTCAGTGTCAATCCATTTGCGACCACTGTCTTCTAATGAATGTTTTTTGTTGTTGTGATATCTCACACCCTGATGTTTGTTGAGTTTTACTGCACAACGCAGTCACTAAAGCCAAAGTAATGAAGACAACAATAGTTTTTGTAGATACAGTATCAGTGTGGCTTGGTACTGTTCTTTATGTTATTTAGTCTTCCCCTTGTCTTGTTGATGCACAGAATCTGGTCAAATTCATACATGTAAAATATAGTGTATTAGATTCAGGCATGTCAAATATAATATTTTATAGGATATATATATATATACATACACTACTGAACAAAAATAAACGCAACATGTAAAGTGTTGGTCCCATTTTTCATGAGCTGAAATAAAAGATCCCAGAAATGTTCCATACGCGCAGAAATATTATTTCTCTAAAATGTTGTGCACAACTGTTTACATCCCTGTTAGTGAGAATTTCTCCTTTGCCAAGATTATCCATCCACCTGACAGGCGTGGCATATCAAGAAGCTGATTAAACAGCTTGATCATTACACAGGTGCACCTTGTGCTGGGGACGAGGCCATTCTAAAATGAGCAGTTGTTCCACAACACAATGCTGCAGATGTCTCAAGTTTTGAAGGAGCATGCAATTGACATGGTGACTGCAGGAATGTCCACCAGAGCTGTTGCCAGATAATTTTTATGTTCATTTCCTTACCATAAGCCGCCTCCAATGTTTTAGAGAATTTGACAGTACGTCCAACTGACCTCACAACCGTACACGCGGTGTCGTATGGGCGAGCGGTTTGCTGATGTCAACGTTGTGAACAGTGCCCTATAATGGGGTTCTGGTATGGCATAAGCTACGAACACAATTGCATTTTGTTGATGTCAATTTGAATGCACCAATATACCGTGACGAGATTCCGAGGCACATTGTCGTGCCATTCATCTGATACAGTTACCTCATGTTTCAGCATGATAATGCACAGCTCAATGTCGCAAGGATCTGTACAGAATTCCTGGAAGCTGAAAATGTCCCAGTTCTCCCATGGCCTTTGTACTCACCAGACATGGGATGCTCTGGATCGACGTGTATGACAGCGTGTTCCAGTTTCCGCCAATATCCACCGCATTTAATCATAGCAAGGCGACTGGGAATATGGCAGAATACAAACAGTGTAGTTATTTCCTCCGCAAGGCAATCAAACAGGCAAAAGTGTAGTCGCAATTCAACGGATCAGACACGAGACGTATGTGGCAGGGTCAACAGATAATCACGGACTACAAAAGGAAAACCAGCCATGTCGCGGACAGTGTCTTGCTTCCGGGCAAGCTAAACACCTTCGCCCGCTTTGAGGATAACACAGTGCCACCGACGCGTCCTGGTATCAAGGACTGTGGGCTCTCCTCCGTGGCCAACGTGAGTAAGACATTTTAAGCGCGTTAACCCTCGCAAGGCTGCCGGCCCAGACGGCATCCCAAGCCGCGTCCTCAGAGCATGCACAGACTAGCTGGCTGGTGTGTTTACGGACATATTCAATCTCTCCCTATCCCAGTCAGCTGTCCCCACATGCTTCAAGATGGCCACCATTGTTCCTTTACCCAAGAAAGGGAACTGAACTAAATGACTATCGCCCTGTAGCACTCACTTCTGTCATCATGAAGTGCTTTGAGAGACTACTCAAGGATCATATATCACCTCTACCTTACTTGTCACCCTAGACCCACTTCAATTTGCTTGCTGCGCCAATAGATCCACGGACGATGCAATCACCATCACACTGCCCTATCCCATCTGGACAAGAGGAATACCTATGTAAGAATGCTGTTCATTGACTATAGCTCAGCATTCAACTCCAAGCTCAACATTAAGCTTGAGGCCCTGGGTCTGAACCCCGCCCTGTGCAACTTGGTCCTGGACTTCCTGACAGCCGCCCCCAGGTGTTGAAGGTAGGAAACAACACCTCCACTTCGCTGATCCTCAACATGTGGGCCCCACAAGGGTGCGTGCTCAGCCCTCTCTACTCCATGTTCACCCATGACTGTGTGACCAAGAACGCCTCCAACTCAATCATCAAGTTTGCAGACGACACAACAGTAGTAGGCTTGATTACCAACAATGACGAGACAGCCATCAGGGAGGAGGTAAGGGCTCTGGGAGTGGTGCCAGGAAAATAACCTCTCACTCAACATCGTCAAAGCAAAGGAGATGATTGTGGACTTCAGGAAACAGCAGAGGGAGCACCCCACTATCCACATCAACGGGACCGCAGTGGAGAAGGTGGAAAGTTTTAAGTTCCTCGGCATACACATCACTGACAAATTGAGATGGTCCACCCACACAGACAGTGTGGTGAAGAAGGCGCAATAGCGCCTGTTCAACCTCAGGAGGCTGAAGAAATTTGTCTTGGCACCTAAAGCCCTCACAAACTTTTACAGGTGCACAATTGAGAGCATCCTGTCGGGCTGTATCGCCGACTGGTACGACAACTGCACCGCCTGCAACCGCACGGCTCTCTAGAGTCTGCCCAACGCATCACCAGGGGCATACTACCTGTCCTCCAGGACACCTACAGGACCCGATGTCAAGGACATCAACCACTTGAGCCACTGCCTGTTCACCCTGCTATCATCCAGAAGGCATGCTCAGTACAGGTGCATCAAAGCTGGGACTGAAAAACATCTATCTCAAGGCCATCAGACTGCTATAGAGGTCGACTGATTTAATTGGAATGGTCGATTTTCAAGTTTTCATAACAATCGGTAATCGACATTTTTGGACGCCGATTACATTGCAATCCACAAGGAGACTGCGTTGGCAGGCTGACCACCTGTTACTCGAGTGCAGCAAGGAGGCACGGTAAGTTGCTAGCTAGCATTAAAGTTATCTCATAAAAAAACAATCTTAACATAATCACTAGTTAACTACACTTGGTTGATATTACTAGGTGAACTAGCTTGTCCTGCGTTGCATATAATCAATGCGGTGCCTGTTAATTTATCATCTAATCACAGCCTACTTCGCCAAACGGGTGATGATTTAACAAAAGCGCATTCGCGAAAAAAGCACAATCGTTGCACCAATGTACCTAACCATGAACATCAATGCCTTTATTAAAATCAATACAGAAGTATATATTTTTTAAACTTGCATATTTAGTTAAAAGAAATGCATGTTAGCAGGCAATATTAACTAGGGAAATTGTGTCACTTCTCTTGCGTTCAGTGCAAGCAGAGTCAGGGTATATGCAGCAGTTTGGGCTGCCTCACACAGTTCGTTGCGAACTGTGTGAAATCAATTTCTTCCTAACAAAGAACGTACTTATTTTGCCATAATTTTACATAATTATGACATAACGTTGAAGGTTGTGCAATGTAACAGCAATATTTAGACTTAGGGTTGCCACATGGGAATATTGAAGACTCGTGTTAAAACGAACCACCAGCTTTTATATGTTCTCATGTTCTGAGCAAGGAACTTAAACGTTAGCTTTTTTTACATGGCACATATTGCACTTTTACTTTCTTCTCCAACAATGTTTGCATTATTTAAACCAAATTGAACATGTTTCATTATTTATTTGAGACTAAATTGATTTTGTCTTTTAAGTTAAGAAAAGTGTTCATTCAGCGTTGTAATTGTCATTATTACAAATGTGTATATATATAAAAATCGGCCAATTTAATCGGTATCATTTTTTGGGTGTCCTCCAATAATCGGTATTGGTGTTGAAAAATCATATTCGGTCGCCCTCTAGACTGTTAATTAGCCATCACTAGCACATTAGAGGATGCTGCCTGTATACATTGTCTTGAAATCACTGGTCACTTTAATAATGGAACACTAGCCACTTTAATAATGTTTACATATCTTGCTTTACTCATCTCATGTATATACTGTTTTCTATACTATTCTCTACTGTATCTTAGTCTGTGCCGCTCTGACATTGCTCATCCATATATTTATATATTATTAATTACATTCCTTTACTTAGATTCGTGTGTATTGGGTATATGTTGTGAAATTGTTCGTCTATTTTTTTTTAATTGAACCTTAAATTAACCAGGCAAGTCAGTTAAGAACAAATTCTTATTTACAATGACGGCCTACCCTGTCCAAACCCGGACAACACTGGGCCAAAAGGTTGGATATTAGTGCACTGTCGGAGTTAGAAACACGCATTTCACTACACCAGCAATAACATCTGCTAAACACGTGTATGTGACCAATAAAATTGGATTTGACTTCACACAGTCATTGAAGAGGAGTGGGGCAACATTCCACAGGTCACAATCAACAGCCTGATCAACTATGCAAAGGAGATGTATCGCGCTGCATGAGGCAAATGGTGGTCATATCAGATACTGCCTGGTTTTCTGATCCACTCCCCTACCTTATTTTATCTTATTATTTTTACGTAATTGTGACCAACAGATGCATATCTGTATTCCCAGTCATGTGAAATCCATAGATTAATGCCGAATTCATTTATTTCAATTGACTGATTTTCTTATTTGAACTGTAACTCAGTAAAATCTTTGAAATTGTTGCATTTATATTTTTGTTCAGCACAGTATTGTTTTTGTTAACCAAAATATGGCATAGTGATTTATTTACATGCTCATGTAGAGAGTACAGATATGTTTTGCATCACCATTAACATGTTATTTAGCTTCTACCTAGTCCTTACCAACGGCCTCCATGAGCACCACATATGCTTTATGTTGTTGTTTTGAGGCAGAGTGAGATATGCACATTCGCACGCAGGAAGGCAGTGTGCTCACAACTGAGTCATCTAAAATGAAAACTCTTTAGACATGGCTCTAGGATTTCCTAAGAGTTCTGTGTGTTTAGTTATCAGTGCTAGACTTGGGCAGGAACACACCTAGAATTGTCTACTGCTTAAGTACGGGCACCTCTTAGAAGGCATACATTTTTATTTAATGAATATTGCAGAGTTCTGGCACCTAAATGTAAATGGTACAGGCACCCAAAATGACTACAGAGTCCAGACACCTATTTCAGTCTACTTCAAGTATAGGTTATCGTGTTGATCTTAGTCTAAGAAATAATTTGTTTGCTTACAGCAACTCGGACGATGAGTCCGGGTCGGGCTCTGGATCAGGCTCCAGCTCCAGTTCCAGCTCCAGTAGCAGCTCAGGAAGCGGCTCAGGAAGCGGCTCAGACTCCGGCAGCCAGTCCGATTCCGACTCTGGGAAATCCAAGGAGAAGAACGAACCAGAAAACAAAGCCAAGATCGACGGAGCTGAGGTAGGAACACCGACATTCAACTAAAACTACGTGAAATGTAATTTTGAAATTAGCACAAACATGATCTTGTCAGGTTGAAGTGAAAGAGTAGAGGTTGGATAGTTCAAACAAGATAAGCGATCTAATCAAAAGATCTGAGTTCTGGGGCTGTATGTGTCAAGCATCTCAGAGTAAAAGAGCTGATTCAGTATCAAGTCTCTCCTTACCATGTCATCTTATTCATTGCAATCTAAAAGGCCAAATTGAACCTAAATCAGACCATTGATACATACGACCCTGGTCAACAGCCCCATTTTGTATTTCTGTTGAACAAGAACTGTCTTGTCCACGGGGGAACTGTCCTTGACTTGTAGCTGACGCTCCTATCTTTATCTCAGTTCTGGAAGTCCAACCCCAGTATCCTAGCAGTTCAAAGGTCAGCTATGCTCAGGAAACAGCAACTCCAGCAGCAACAACAACAACAGAGCTCTTCAAACAGTGGATCGGTGGGTGGCGTTATTAATCATTCTAATTCCATCGTTATTCAAAGTGTGTTCTAAGGCTCAAATTCAGTGAAGATGGGAGATTTTTAATCTTTAAAATTTGAATAACATTTCACTCAGATTTATAGCCTGGTGTTTGGTGGTAGTTAGTTCTGTCATTCATTGATTTGGTAATATATAGGTTATAACGCACAACATTACACCCAGGTAGGCTAGAACATGTTATTTGGGACTTCTTTTCTAATCTGTTTTCCATTTGATGTTTTTTAGGATTCGTCGAGCAGTGAGGATTCAGATGACGATTCGAGTGGAAAGAGAAGAAAGTGAGTTGTACTCCCTGACACCGTTCAGTGGTGATATCAAACACACTGACTGTGGGCTATACTGTGGGTTATACTGTGGGCTATACTGTGGGTTATACTGTGGGCTATAATGTTGGTATAATGCTCCCTCTAGATCGGGTTCTGGATCTTCCTCCGGGTCTGGGTCGGGTTCTGGAAGTGGTTCCGGTTCTGACTCGTCAGCACAGGAACAGGAGCACAGTGAAGAGTCGGATGATTACGAGCCCAGTCATAAAGTCAAAAGCAGGAAGCTTCCAACCAAGTAAGAGTGTTTTTCCCCCTCGAAAGCTGTTGTATGCCAACAGATTACTATTTATCTTATCGAGACACCTAATTTTTGCCCTTTCACTGTGGAAATAGTTCATTTTCAAAGTTTATACCTATTAGGTCCATTGATCCCATAGATCAGTTTGATTTTAGCCCTAGTATCAGCATGGTAACAGTTTCTGGATCCAAACCAATCCTTTTAGAATGGATGCTCAGCCACCACAATTCATCAATTGACGGTCAATGCACTCTGGCTATAAAGATGTGCTATGTTGTTGAGGCAGCTAGCACGTAAGCAGTTCACTGCACCTTTTAGACCTGCTGTAATCTGTGTATGTGACAAATATAATTTGATTTGAAGATCAAATGACCTTTAAGGGTCAAAGAGAGTAAACACCCTTTCAGTCATTGACTAGAACTCTCACAGAACGACATTTCTGCTCATATGTTGGGTCCGTATGTTGCGGCACCACTGTCTGGTACTTCGTAACTCTCCTGTTCTCAAAGCAGTTGTCCAGAACTCACCGTAACGTGTCTGTCTGCTCTCTCTCCCTTCAGGGCCAACGCCAGAAACGGGAAGAAGAGCAATGTGCAGAGGAAAAAGCCCTCTGCGGGCTCATCCTCGGACGACGACTACGACGGCAAGAAGTCGTCGTCGAACCAGGGGCCCAGGCGCCAGGCCACGCAGAACGTCAGCTACAAGGAGGACGAGGAGCAGAAGACTGACTCTGACGACTTGGTGGAGGTGTGCGGGGAGGATGTGCCTCCGCCAGACGAGGATGAGTTTGAGACCCTGGAGCGCGTGATGGAGACGCGGATAGGGAGGAGAGGAGGTAAAGGGGGAAAAACCAGAAGAGTCAATGTACCCACTCAACTAAGTTGATAGTTGCCATGACGCCCTGGTAGCAACTTAGGACAGAGGTCCTGTACATTTTTACATATTTAGTTATTTATTGTGTTCTTTTCATTGTTTTTTAAAATCATTTTCTTATTAAGTTTTTGTTGCATATATCTGGTGTTTTTGAGCCACGGATTTGCAGATTGACTGACCGGTCAACTCTTTGTCTTGGCTGGCTAGGTTGAACATGTTTTGTTTTTAAAAAACGCATCTGGACAGAGTACCAGCTTTTTTTATTTCACCTGGCTGCTTGTAGCGTGAGAGGAACGGGAGAAAGTGGTGAGGCAGAGTGCTCGTAGTGAGGATGACTGGCTACTGCTCTGATCTTTGTGTAGTGAGCTTTCTGGCACTCAGAGCTGCTGAGGCATCCCTTCATCAGAGTGGAAGAGAAGTCCAGTGACTATAAGACTCAGGCTGGTACCCAGACTTGCCCTGTACCAGATCAAAAGAGTAATTTACCATCCTCTGACCTGCTCACTACTCTGACACCATGAACTGACCCTCTCCACCTGCAGAGGAAGCAGCTTTCAAAGACATAGTCTCTTTTAGTTGGCCTGACCTGGCATGATATATTGCGTGCTTGTTTGTTAGTTTTTTGATAAAAAAAATAAAAATAAATATTCCCATACTAAACACTGGTTGTTATTCCCCCCCCCCACAGCGACGGGAGGCACCACCACAGTGTACGCAGTGGAGGCGGACGGAGACCCCAACGCCAACTTCAACACCAACAAGGAGGCGGGTGAGCAGCAGTACCTGTTCAAGTGGAAAGGCTGGTCCCATATCCACAACACCTGGGAGACGGAGGAGACGCTGAAGCTGCAGAACGTTAAGGGCATGAAGAAACTAGACAACTTCAAGAAGAAGGAATCGGACAAGAAGAAATGGTAAGATAATTAACCCGCGAGGGGAAAACAGATGTGTACGTTTCAATTGTAATGTGGCCTTGGCTATTGGTTGAAAGATGTGTTTTTGAGTTCCAGGTTTTTTTACTATAATGTTTTCCTTCTCCAGGATAAAATGTTCTTCACCAGAGGATGTGGAATACTTCAACTGTCAACAGGAACTCATGGACGACTTACACTCACAATATCAGCTGGTGGAGAGGATAATTGGTGAGATGTCCTACTGCCGAGGCATTCCTTCCATTGTTTACGGTTTGGGGCTGGGACATAGGATTCAAATGTATAGAGCAGACTACACTACTTTATGCAGAGTCAGTCTTGTGGTAGTTCTATAAATAACATTCTTAAAGTATTGCCTAAACATTTTGTTTTGTTTGGGAATTGCACCTTTTTAACATGTATTCTGTTTTAATGTCACCCAGGGCATTCAAATCAGAAGTCGGCGGCGGGTTTTCCGGACTACCTGTGCAAGTGGCAGGGCCTGTCGTACTCCGAGTGCAGCTGGGAGGACGGAGCCCTCATCTCCAGAAAGTACCAGAAGAGCATAGATGACTATATGCGCAGAAACCAGTCCAAGACCATTCCCTCCAGAGACTGCAAGGTAAGGAGTAGGGTGATATTGCCCCTAGACCAGGTATAGGCGACTAGATTCAGCCGCGGGCAGATTTGTCGGGGCTGGAACATAACTATAATAATTTCTACACTGCAAATTGACCACAACTAAGCCCCAAAATAAATTGTACTTAGAAAATAACAATTTCATACACATAGACAGGAGACCGGTGTAGGCCGTCATTGTAAATAAGAATTTGTTCTTAACGGACTTGCCTAGGTAAATAAAAGACACAATCTCGTGTGTATATATATATATATTTTGGGCTGTTCTTGAGTACAGATTTCCTTTTAGCCTAATTCCTGGTTATTTTTCTTTTTTCTTTCTTTCTTTAACTATTTAACCAATTTCCTCCACTTATAGCCCCTCGTGGTCTGTCCTTGCGTAGCACATCCGATTGGATTGGAGAGGGGAAGTCAGCAATGTTGTCATTTTTCTGTTACCTATCCATTCCCTTTAAAAGCTGAGGACCTGGCAAGGACCCAGTTGTAGAGACTTGGGATCGTTTTAGGAACCGGGCAGTAGTTTGAGTCGTTGACTTAGAGCGGTCGTCCCATTTTTGGAATGACAGAACTGTCTGACTCGTTGCAATAACTTGTTTTAATTTTTAACTTCAAACTCACTCACGCTTTCTCCTGTCTCCCCGTCAGGTGTTGAAACAGAGGCCGAGGTTTATTCCCATGAAGAAACAGCCGTCCTATATCGGTGGAGAAGGACTGCAGCTCCGAGACTACCAGTTGGACAGCTTGAACTGGATGGCTCACTCATGGTGCAAGTATGTCATAGACTTCTTGAGCTTCCGTTGTTGTTATCACCATGGTTGTTGTATTCCAATTTTTTGCAGAATAATTTTTGTATATATATTTTTTTTTGTTGCTAAACTCAGCGTTTGGGTGTTTCATAATTAATATACTGTTCGAAGCCCAGACATCCTGAATTTTATTTCGATTTCACTTTTCACCATCTGAAACCAGACAATAAAATCACCTAGAATAACTTTACTGAAGATATAAAAAAATATATATATATTTTTTTGAATAAGGAACAACAAATTTTTTGTATAATTATTTTTTAATTAAAAAAAAGAGTTTGCATCATCCCGTCGGTGCCCCTAATACTTTTCTCACCATCCTCTCCTCTTTCCCCAGGGGGAACAGTTGCATCCTGGCAGACGAGATGGGCCTGGGAAAAACCATCCAGACCATCTCCTTCCTCAACTACCAGTTCCATGAACACCAGCTGTATGGACCATTCCTGCTGGTGGTGCCCCTGTCCACACTCGTCTCCTGGCAGAGAGAGATCCAACTGTGGGCCCCCCTCATGAACGTGGTGGTCTACCTGGGTGACATTAGCAGCCGGGGCATGGTAGGCTACAGCCGTAGTGATGGATATGATAGAAGACATGGTAGTTATGGGTATGATGGATGACATGGTAGTTATGGGTATGATGGGTGACATGGTAGTTATGGGTATGATGGGTGACATGGTAGTTATGGGTATGATGGGTGACATGGGAGTTATGGGTATGATGGGTGACATGGGAGTTATGGGTATGATGGATGACATGGGAGTTATGGGTATGATGGATGACATGGGAGTTATGGGTATGATGGATGACATGGTAGTTATGGGTATGATGGGTGACATGGTAGTTATGGGTATGATGGGTGACATGGTAGTTATGGGTATGATGGGTGACATGGGAGTTATGGGTATGATGGGTGACATGGGAGTTATGGGTATGATGGATGACATGGGAGTTATGGGTATGATGGATGACATGGGAGTTATGGGTATGATGGATGACATGGGAGTTATGGGTATGATGGATGACATGGGAGTTATGGGTATGATGGATGACATGGGAGTTATGGGTATGATGGATGACATGGGAGTTATGGGTATGATGGATGACATGGGAGTTATGGGTATGATGGATGACATGGGAGTTATGGGTATGATGGATGACATGGGAGTTTTGGGTATGATGGATGGCATGGGAGTTTTGGGTATAATGGATGGCATGGGAGTTTTGGGTATAATGGATGGCATGGGAGTTTTGGGTATAATGGATGGCATGGGAGTTTTGGGTATAATGGATGGCATGGGAGTTTTGGGTATAATGGATGGCATGGGAGTTTTGGGTATAATGGATGGCATGGGAGTTTTGGGTATAATGGATGGCATGGGAGTTTTGGGTATAATGGATGGCATGGGAGTTTTGGGTATAATGGATGGCATGGGAGTTTTGGGTATAATGGATGGCATGGGAGTTTTGGGTATAATGGATGGCATGGGAGTTTTGGGTATAATGGATGGCATGGGAGTTTTGGGTATAATGGATGGCATGGGAGTTTTGGGTATAATGGATGGCATGGGAGTTTTGGGTATAATGGATGGCATGGGAGTTTTGGGTATAATGGATGGCATGGTAGGCTACAGCAGTAGTGATGGATTTTCTAATAATATTTTGAAGATAAATACACAACGGATAGATTGAGAGGACTAGAGTACTAATGGTCAATAGCGAATTGTAAATAGGAATTGTAAATAGGAGTTGGGTTTCAGTTCAACATCAGAATCGGTGGAATGTCACTGCTGAACTCAGGGCAACGTGCGCCACGTTTTCATTGAGTCGGGGGCAGGATACTTGTTATTTGGCCATTGGCCAAGTTGTACTGCAAACACTTCTGATTGGTCAAACCCAGGCTATGGTGGGGGGGTTATAAATAGCATCCTGTTCCTTTGTTCGGGGGGGGGAGCTGAGGACGGGAGACAGAACATCTACCTCCCAAGCATAACATCTTGATTTGTCCTTCTCAAATAAACCTATTTTTTGCCTCTGATTTGTATTGGAGTTTGTTATTGAGAATAGCATAAATTTCTAACAATATGATAGATGACATGATAGGCTACAGCCTCAGTGATGGATATGATGGGGGTATACATTAATATTCCCCATTAGATTATTTATGATTCAGAACAGATGAGAGGGTTTTTCAAACTGATGATATTGCATAGGGGCTCCCGAGTGGTGCAGCGGTCTAAGACACTTTATTTATTTATTTAACCTTTATTTAACTATCACAACCGGCCGTGATTGGGGGTCCCATAGAGCTGCACACAATTGGCCCAGCATTGTCCGGTTTAGGGTTTGGCCGGGGTAGGCCGTCATTGTAAATAAGAAGTTGTTGTTAACTGACTTGACTAGTAAAATAAAGGTTAAATAATAGGGGTTTTTGGTACTTGATATTTGAGGAGTGTTTTACAATGAAGTTACTATTTATAGATTGAGACACCTTTTCTATGAGTTGACGCTGCATTTAATTATGAATTCCTCCTTTGTTACTTTTTAGATCAGAACACATGAATGGATGCACGTTCAGAACAAGAGACTCAAGTTTAACATCCTGCTAACAACATATGAAATTCTCCTAAAAGATAAGGTAAGATCACATTACTTAGATCTTTGTGAGTTTAAAGATTTTCCTCTCGAAGAGCAATAAACGTCATTAATCAATTAATGATTTACACAATAATACCTGAGCTAAACTGCACACACAGAGGACAAAAAATGCTATCCGCGAGTTCATCTGATTCTGGGGAAGTAGATCAAGTGCTTCTTTGCCAAAATCATGAAGTATCCCTTTTAATATAGTCATTTAGCTTTTGCCCAAGAGATTTACGTGTCAACATTAACATGGAAGACCCAACCCTGGTGTGGCCATCGCCATGTGCTAACCCAGTGAGCCATTGGCACCACATTGTGTAACTACCACTTTGTGTCCACTATGCAGGGATTCCTGGGGAACGTGCCATGGGCCTTCATCGGCGTGGATGAGGCCCACCGGCTGAAGAACGACGACTCGCTCCTTTATAAGACCATGATGGACTTCAAGTCCAACCACCGGCTGCTCATCACCGGCACGCCGCTGCAGAACTCACTCAAAGAGCTCTGGTCACTGCTGCACTTCATCATGCCCGAAAAGTAGGTCACCTAGCCGGTGTGTATGTGGTGGGGAAAGGGGGGGGGGTGTTGACTGTCCTATTTTGATTTAATTGTGTGTGTGTGAAGACTAGCTGTCCTATATGAGTTAACGGAGTGGCTGCGTATCCGATGGTGCTCGTTTAGTAAAGTTAGATCAAAGCTGAATCAATGTCTGAAAATATCACAATGATCACAGTATTCTACATAACAGAACCGTGTATATAATAGCATAGTATAACGCTACTGTAAGACGACAACACAGCATTTTTCTTTCATGTGGCCAAAACTCAACTGCGAACTGCACTAAGCAAAATACACTGGTATGCTATGCTACAGTTTTAACACCATCTGCTCTAAAATTAGTTCACTTGGAATCATTCCAAGCAAAACTGTAGGCTCCTCCCATGCAACACTGTAGGCTCCTCCCATGCAACACTGTAGGCTCCTCCCATGCAACACTGTAGGCTCCTCCCACGCAACACTGTAGGCTCCTCCCACGCAACACTGTAGGCTCCTCCCACGCAACACTGTAGGCTCCTCCCAAGCAACACTGTAGGCTCCTCCCACGCAACACTGTAGGCTCCTCCCACGCAACACTGTAGGCTCCTCCCACGCAACACTGTAGGCTCCTCCCACGCAACACTGTAGGCTCCTCCCACGCAACACTGTAGGCTCCTCCCACGCAACACTGTGGGCTCCTCCCACGCAACACTGTGGGCTCCTCCCACGCAACACTGTGGGCTCCTCCCACGCAACACTGTGGGCTCCTCCCACGCAACACTGTGGGCTCCTCCCAAGCAACACTGTGGGCTCCTGCCAAGCAACACTGTGGGCTCCTGCCAAGCAACACTGTGGGCTCCTGCCAAGCAACACTGTGGGCTCCTGCCAAGCAACACTGTGGGCTCCCTCCAAGCAACACTGTGGGCTCCTTCCAAACAACACTGTAGGCTCCTTCCAAACATTGTCCAGCGCCCCTGGAGCAATTGGGTTTAAGTGCCTTGCACTTACGGTCACATCGACAGATTTGGCACCTTTTCGGCTCTGTGATTCGAACCAGTGACTTTTCGGTTAGTGGCCCAACGCTCTGTGTGAAGACTAACTGTCCTATATGAGTTAATTGTGTGTGTATCAGAGAACTGTCCTCTGTAATATCATGGGGTGACTGGGAATTAAGGTACCAAGCTGGTTAAAATATGTTTTGTTCTGTTTCATTGTCCTTGTTCTGGAGCTTTTGGTCCTCAGAGCATTGCTGATGTCTGGCCTTCTGCCCGTGTTTGTGTTTTCAGGTTCCACTCGTGGGAGATATTTGAGGAGGAACATGGGAAGGGTAGGGACTCTGGCTACACCAGTCTACACAAGGAGCTGGAGCCCTTCCTGCTGCGTAGAGTCAAGAAGGATGTGGAGAAGTCTCTTCCTGCTAAAGTGGAGCAGATCCTCAGAGTGGAGATGAGCGCCATTCAGAAGCAGTACTACAAGTAAGACAGATGAATACTACTCATTCAGAAACGGTACTACTGGTAAGAAAAGATATGCATTCTTTTCAGAAACAGTACTATGAGCAAGAACAGAGAATTAGTACTCATTCAGAAACCGTACTATAAGTCAGAACAGATAGATACTACTAGGGTTGGGTACGGTTAAGCAAATATCCGGATATCCGAACGGATGTTAGTATTCGTTAACTTGAGTGGGTAACATTTTGAGAACCAAAATGTAGGCCTATTTTAACAAAAAAGCTGTCTAAATTAAATTACTATTTATTCAGAAACAGTACTACAAGTAAGAACAGATGGATATTAGAGTTGGTGATTTGAACAAAAATCCAAATTGGGCAAATATATATTTTTTGCGATTACGATAAATAATTTTTGGGAGAGATGCTAGAGCTGGGCGATGTGGACCAAAAGACATATTGTGGAACTATTTTGTTCGATAACAACATACATTTTACTTTACACTAGACCATATTTTTTCTTCTGTGTAAAATAACATAATTTAGATGGTAGACTGATTTATTTTATTTTTTTACTACTTCATACTTTATCCAGGAAGCATGATTGATATTTTTTAAGTGCAACTTGTCAAAATGGGATCCAGAATGATCAGATTTATTTGTCTCTTCAGAGAATTTCCACACATCTTTGTGCACATTGTCCTACAGGCTATATTATTCACCACATGAGGAAGTGGGAACTCAAAACACTTAGCTAGATTGCTATCTCTAAATATGATATTGTTGCTAGATAGTCATGTAGGCTAATTGATTAATCTATTAGTAAATGTAGGCTAATGTCCTACAATAGCTTTCCAACACTAGGACTAGGTTACTTGATGTAGGCCTGTTCACTGCAAATGGAGCCCTGCGCTCCCTGGGCACACCTACTCCGGTTGTAAAATTGTGTCATGAACTCAATATTTAAAGGTGAGAAACAAGCTGTGACTCTCCCCTCTGTAACTACAACCGTAGTGTCTTTGAAAACTGTATTTTTCCTGCAATTCTTGGGAATGGACATATGCTTGTGCTTCTGATTTATTTGCTTCTCTCCCTCCGTGCGCACGGTGGAAGTCAGCAGCCAATAGCGAAACGGGGGGACAGGCATACACTTTCATAGCAGGAATCAACATGATGATATTACTGTTGACCAAATAATGGTTCTAGAACAATCTACAGAAATGTTGTGTAGAAAAAAACCACAGAAAGTTGTTGACGTAAGCAAAATGTCGACGAATGTTGACGTAAGCAAAATGCTTGTGTAAGAGGAAGGCAACGTTGCTGTCTGTAATTTTTGGTTTATCGTTCAACTAGATACTACTCATTCTGAACAGAACTACAAGTAACATAACTCAACTCTCTGCATCATTGCCCTCTGCCATATCCTGCAATGCAAATGACCAGAAGCATGAAACCAATAGAAACTAACATGGGAGCAGAATAGATCAATGTTTATGCACATCAAGGACATCTCCAGATATTCAGTTCCACAGCTTAGACCCAGTTGGCCTCATTTAACACAATATATTGATCAATTACATCAAAGGAATCTCTCTGGTATAACATTTTAGGAAGATTTGAACACTTCTTAGATCCACCTCTGGAGGGTGCGCCTGTGCTGGTGCTTCAGCATCTTTCTGGCTCTACAGTCGGAGGTGTTTTAGTCATTGGCGTTGTAGAGCAGTCTACCTGCCTCCCCAGCCCTCCTCCTGCACTGGCAACTCTCAGTTATACTGTTGGGAATCAACCAGTGCAGCTTGGCTGGGGGGGTGGACAACACACCCCTTTTTTAGTTCCACTGGGACTTTGGGGGCTTCATCAGGAGTGTGCAATGTTCCAAAAGATATCAATGATGTACTTCACCTTTTATATAAATAAACCAGTCAGCCACCTCGCCTCAATATACTTGTAAACTGGCATATAAAATCAAATCAAATCAAATTTATTAGTCACATACACATGGTTAGCAGATGTTAATGCGAGTGTAGCGAAATGCTTGTGCTTCTAGTTCCGACAATGCAGTAATAACCAACAAGTAATCTAACCTAACAATTCCACAACTACTACCTTATACACACACAAGTGTAAAGGGATAAAGAATATGTACATAAAGATATATGAATGAGTGGTGGTACAGAACGGCATAGGCAAGATGCAGTAGATGGTATAGAGTACGGTATATACATATGAGATGAGTACTGTAGGGTATGTAAACATAAAGTGGCATAGTTTAAAGTGGCTAGTGGTATTCATACATATGGCTCCATAACACAGAGGGGCTATTTCCCAGACAGAAATGAGGCCTAATCTTGGACTAATTTGCACTTTTAAACTGGACTAAGGAAAATTGAACTTCTCAAACATGGTATAAAATAGATCTTAATTAATTTGGATGGAAATTAGGCCAAGTCTAGGTATTTAAGTGCGGGTATAAACTAAACCTAGGATGTAGGTGTAACATTTACATTTAAGTCATTTAGCAGACGCTCTTATCCAGAGCGACTTACAAATTGGAAAGTTCATACATATTCATACATAACTTCCGGTTTCCTGTTTATCCTGACTGAGTTGAAAGTTAATTTGGAGTGCTCCTTTTCCAAATGAGTTAATCCAGAAATGAATACAAATTGTATTAAATACATTGCAAATGGTAGTAATCATGCTGTATTGGGGGTTTTATTTTTATTTTTTAACTACTAAGCGTGTGTGTTGGGTGAAACAGGTGGATCTTGACGAGGAACTACAAGGCCCTGAGTAAAGGTACCAAAGGTAGCACGTCTGGCTTCCTTAACATCATGATGGAGCTGAAGAAGTGCTGCAACCACTGCTATCTCATCAAGCCCCCCGAGGACAGCGAGTTCTACAACAAACAGGAGGCCTTACAGGTGAGTGGGGGGGGGGGGGATAAATGTACATGCAAACTTTAACTTTTCATTTGTGTGACACTCTTTACTCACTCAATTGTCAAACCTTGGCATTAAGGCATTCTGGAGGGGCGAGAGCACATCCACTGACTTGAAGCCTAAATTGAGTTTTAAATGTGGGAAAGTAGCTGCATCTCACAGTCTTGGGTTTTGAAAAATTATATTATGCTAGCAGATTCATTACTTACCAACAACTGCTGGACATTCCAATAACACTACATCACGTTTTCCTAACAACACTAGCCACGCAGGGAGCAGGCCTGCCCCGCAAGTGCAAGGGGGGGTTGCCTAGCAACACGTGCCTCTGAGGGAGTTGACAACGTGATTATTATTTTTTTTATCTGTTCAGGCCGAACAGCTAGCACGACAGCTAAAATGCCCTTGAAAAAATATGATTTCAGCTAATAGGAACAACAATCTAATAAAATATCTACATTCACTAATCATAAACTATTTTCATATAATAAAAATGTTGGCACATTTGTGGGCAATATTTTTTACATTGCCTTAAAGAGTGAGAGCTGTGTAAACCTCAACTCAAAAAAAAAAAATGCTGAATGTGTGTGTTTCAGCCACAAGCCACTCATCAGTGTTAGTTGACATGTTTTGGCTGTTACATTGGTGCTACTCTTGTGTTACACAACTCTTTTATAAGTTTGCTCATGGACTGTGGTGAGAGGCCTATGTTTAGTTACCGTTGGCCTCTTTAATAAGAAGGTGATGCTGAGTTTTGTTCAATATCCATATTTCAGGATATTTATTATTTATATTGAATTCTTTCCAGAGTTCGCATGGATGCACACTAATCTCTCCCCCTGCCCCTCGCCCTCTCCCCCTGCAGCACCTAATCCGGAGCAGCGGGAAGCTGGTGCTGCTGGACAAGCTGCTGCTGCGTCTGCGGGAGCGTGGCCACCGTGTGCTCATCTTCTCTCAGATGGTCCGGATGCTGGACATCCTGGCCGAGTACCTGAAGAGCCGCCAGTTCCTCTTCCAGGTCAGCAGCTCACTGGCTCCTTATGTACAGATCTAGGATCAGCTTCTACTCTCCTAATCCTAAACTTAACTCATTAGTGAGAGAAATTGTAAACTGACCCAAGATCAGTGTTTAAGGGCGACTTCCCACATTCCTCTTCCTATCCCCTTCCCATATACTGGTGTATCGTAGATCTCCAGGAAGAAGTTTGGGCAGCCCTGCTTTAAGTAATGTGTGGGTTGAATCCTCCCTAAAGAAATCTGTTCACAACATTTTTTTGCAAATCTTGTATTTGCTTAAGGCACGATGGCTTACTAAAAATGGTAAATAAGGTGCTTTCCTAGTCAGGATTCAGCTCAGTGGTCATCTAAGCAAAGTACCTAGAAGGTCCTAAAGTTACCATACTTAAACCCCTAAAGATAAGCAAAATACAAAAACATTTAAACGTTGAAGAACATTGAGAGTTTGCTGGGACGAGGACTAAAATGTGTCTCGTCTTTGTAGAGATTGGACGGCTCCATCAAGGGAGAGATGAGGAAACAGGCGCTGGACCATTTCAACGCTGAGGGCTCTGAGGTAAGTGTGGAATGAATGCACCATAATATCTACTACTGCGCTAACAGCCAGGGTTGGGGACAAATCAGATTACTTCCTGAATCGACTGAGTTGAAAACCTTAACCCTGCTAATTTTACTCAATAGTTTTACTCAATAATTCACTGATGGAGTGAATATATAATTGGAAATCTACTGTAATAAACCATCTTACACCCCACGTTATTACATCTCACTTCCTACCGTCCAGGATTTCTGCTTCTTGTTGTCAACACGGGCGGGCGGTCTGGGCATCAACCTGGCGTCGGCTGACACGGTGGTCATATTTGACTCGGACTGGAACCCACAGAATGACCTGCAGGCCCAGGCCAGAGCCCACAGGATTGGCCAGAAGAGACAGGTATGCAACCAATTACTTTGTGAAGTTGACTTGCGGTCAAGTTCAACGTCAAGTTTTGTTACCAAATGACAAAGCAGCTAAGAAACCAAAATGGCGTTGATTAATACAGGTTTTAGAGCCTTGTGCTATTGGTCATTGGTCTGTCTTACCATCTATGTGTAGTGTAGAGGTCAACCGATTATGATTTTATTGGAGGACCAAAAAAAAGCTGATACCGATTAAATTGGCCGATTTTTATTTTATTATATATATATATTTTAATATATATATTTGTAATAATGACAATTACAACAATACTGAATGAACACTTATTTTAACTTAATATAATATGTAAATAAAATCAATTTAGTTTAAGTTCCTTGCTCAGAACATGAGAACATATGAAAGCTGATGGTTCAATATTCCCAGTTCTTCAATATTCCCACTTAAGAAGTTTTAGGTTGTAGTTATAGGAATTATAGGACTATTTCTCTCTATACCGTTTGTATTTCATATACCTTTGACTATTGGATGTTCTGAAAGGCATTATAGTATTGCCAGCCTAATCTCAGGAGTTGATAGGCTTGAAGTCCTAAACAGCACTGTGCTTCAAGCATTGCGAAGAGCTGCTAGCAAACGCAGGAAAGTGCTGTTTGAATTAATGCTTACGAGCCTGCTGCTGTCTACCACGGCTCAGTCAAACTGCTCTATCAAATCATAGACTTAATTATAATATAATAAACACACAGAAATACGAGCCGTGTCATTAATATGGTCAAATCCAGAAACGATCGTTTCGAAAACAAAACGTTTATTCTTTCAGTGATATACGGAACCGTTCCGTATTTTATGCAACAAGCCAGGCAGCCCAAACTGCTGCATATACCCTGACACTGCTTGCACTGAACGCAAGAGAAGTGACACAATTTCCCTAGTTAATATTGCCTGCTAACAGGCAAATCTTAACTAAATATAAATATGCAGGTTTAAAAAAATATATACTTGTGTATTGATTTTAAGAAAAGCATTGATGTTTATGGTTAGGTACATTGGTGCAACGATTGTGCTTTTTTCGCGAATGCGCCTTTAAGTCATCACCCGTTTGGCGAAGTAAGCTGTGATTCGATGATAAATTAACAGGCACCGCATTGATTATTTTCAACGCAGGACAAGCTAGTTAAACTAGTAATATCATCAATCATGTGTAGTTTGATGTTTTTTTATAAGATAAGTTTAATGCTAGCTAGCAACTTACAGTGGCTCCTTACTGCACTTGCGTAACAGGTGGTCTGCCTGCCGCGCAGTTTCCTCATGGATTGCAATGTAATCGGCCATAATCGGCGTCCAAAAATGCTGATTACCGATTGTGAAAACTTGAAATCGGCCCTGCCGATTAATCGGTCGACGTGTAGCGTATATCGATGTATACAGGGCTCATCTGTAAAATAGATCTTGGTCTCAGCATGACTCACTGTCAAAATAAAATAATTATATTAGAAAACAGGCTGTTTGCACAACACGCGTTGTCAAGTTCTATTGATACCCAATGACCGCAGGCACGAGACCAAGATACATGGTCATATGAGTCCAGTACATGTTGTATTGAATAGTTCTGTAAAGGTGTTAATCTCCTCTGATTTTGTAACTCACCCTATATCCTAAACAAACATGCTTTCCCAGTGGGAACAGAAAGTCTAAAATAAAGCATTACGTAGTTGTGGACATCCAACATGAAACCTGTATGTCTCCCAGGTGAACATCTACCGCCTGGTGACTAAGAGCTCGGTGGAGGAGGAGATCATTGAGCGGGCCAAGAAGAAGATGGTGCTGGACCATCTAGTCATCCAGAGGATGGACACCACGGGCAAGACGGTTCTCCACACCGGCACCGCCCCGTCCAGGTACACAAGTACACACTGAAAACACACTCGCGTCTCTAGGTACTTACATACAGACAAACTCACGCGAGAACACATGCAAGAGTCCACAAACTCTTCGCGAGAACACATGCAAGAGTCCACAAACTCACGCGAGAACACATGCAAGAGTCCACAAACTCACGCGAGAACACATGCAAGAGTCCACAAACTCACGCGAGAACACATGCAAGAGTCCACAAACTCACGCGAGAACACATGCAAGAGTCCACAAACTCACGCGAGAACACATGCAAGAGTCCACAAACTCACGCGAGAACACATGCAAGAGTCCACAAACTCACGCGAGAACACATGCAAGAGTCCACAAACTCACGCGAGAACACATGCAAGAGTCCACAAACTCACGCGAGAACACATGCAAGAGTCCACAAACTCACGCGAGAACACATGCAAGAGTCCACAAACTCACGCGAGAACACATGCAAGAGTCCACAAACTCACGCGAGAACACATGCAAGAGTCCACAAACTCACGCGAGAACACATGCAAGAGTCCACAAACTCTTCGCGAGAACACATGCAAGAGTCCACAAACTCTTCGCGAGAACACATGCAAGCGCACTTACTCTACACATTTATAAATTTTAGTTATTTAGCAGACTCTCTTATCCGGAGCGACTTACAGGAGCAATTGGGCTTAAGTGCCTTGCTCAAGGGAACGTCAACAGAAATTTCACATAGTCGGCTTGCGGATTCAAACCGGCGACCTTTCGGTTACTGGCCCAACACTCTTAACCACTAGGCTACATGCTGCTTTACACGCATACGCACACACACACAGCCAGTTACACCTTACACTCTCAACTACATCAACAAAATGCATTCTTCCTCAGTGTGCTTAGTCTCTTACAAACACACACCCTATAGCTACCCTCTAGATGCTTAGTCTCTTACAAACACGCACCCTATAGCTACCCTCTAGATGCTTAGTCTCTTACAAACACGCACCCTATAGCTACCCTCTAGATGCTTAGTCTCTTACAAACACACACCCTATAGCTACCCTCTAGATGCTTAGTCTCTTACAAACACACACCCTATAGCTACCCTCTAGATGCTTACTCACAAACACACACCCTATAGCTACCCTCCAGATGCTTACTCACAAACACACACCCTATAGCTACCCTCTAGATGCTTAGTCTCTTACAAACACACACCCTATAGCTACCCTCTAGATGCTTACTCACAAACACACACCCTATAGCTACCCTCTAGATGCTTACTCACAAACACACACCCTATAGCTACCCTCCAGATGCTTACTCACAAACACACACCCTATAGCTACCCTCTAGATGCTTACTCACAAACACACACCCTATAGCTACCCTCTAGATGCTTACTCACAAACACACACCCTATAGCTACCCTCTAGATGCGTACTCACAAACACACATCCTATAGCTACCCTTTAGATGCGTACTCACAAACACACACCCTATAGCTACCCTCTAGATGCTTACTCACAAACACACACCCTATAGCTACCCTCTAGATGCTTACTCACAAACACACACCCTATAGCTACCCTCTAGATGCTTACTCACACACACACCCTATAGCTACCCTCTAGATGCTTACTCACAAATACACACCCTATAGCTACCCTCTAGATGCTTACTCACAAACACACACCCTATAGCTACCCTCTAGATGCTTACTCACAAACACACACCCTATAGCTACCCTTTAGATGCTTACTCACAAACACACACCCTATAGCTACCCTCTAGATGCTTACTCACAAACACACACCCTATAGCTACCCTTTAGATGCTTACTCACAAACACACACCCTATAGCTACCCTCTAGATGCTTACTCACACACACACACCCTATAGCTACCCTCTAGATGCTTACTCACAAATACACACCCTATAGCTACCCTCTAGATGCTTACTCACAAACACACACCCTATAGCTACCCTCTAGATGCGTACTCACAAACACACACCCTATAGCTACCCTTTAGATGCGTACTCACAAACACACACCCTATAGCTACCCTCTAGATGCTTACTCACAAACACACACCCTATAGCTACCCTCTAGATGCTTACTCACAAACACACACCCTATAGCTACCCTCTAGATGCTTACTCACAAACACACACCCTATAGCTACCCTCTAGATGCTTACTCACACACACACCCTATAGCTACCCTTTAGATGCTTACTCACAAACACACACCCTATAGCTACCCTCTAGATGCTTACTCACACACACACCCTATAGCTACCCTCTAGATGCTTACTCACACACACACCCTATAGCTACCCTCTAGATGCTTACTCACAAATACACACCCTATAGCTACCCTCTAGATGCTTACTCACAAACACACACCCTATAGCTACCCTCTAGATGCGTACTCACAAACACACACCCTATAGCTACCCTTTAGATGCGTACTCACAAACACACACCCTATAGCTACCCTCTAGATGCTTACTCACAAACACACACCCTATAGCTACCCTCTAGATGCTTACTCACAAACACACACCCTATAGCTACCCTTTAGATGCTTACTCACAAACACACACCCTATAGCTACCCTCTAGATGCTTACTCACAAACACACACCCTATAGCTACCCTTTAGATGCTTACTCACAAACACACACCCTATAGCTACCCTCCAGATGCTTACTCACAAATACACACCCTATAGCTACCCTCTAGATGCTTACTCACAAATACACACCCTATAGCTACCCTTTAGATGCTTACTCACAAACACACACCCTATAGCTACCCTCTAGATGCTTACTCACAAACACACACCCTATAGCTACCCTCTAGATGCTTACTCACAAATACACACACCATCCTTCTGAGGTGTTCACGGTCATGCACACACCCTTGTAAGGTTTTTTGTGTTCTCATTTGGAACTTCCATCACTTGCAGTGCCACTCCGTTCAACAAGGAGGAGCTGTCGGCCATTTTGAAGTTTGGTGCCGAGGAGCTGTTCAAGGAGCAGGAGGGGGAGGAGCAGGAGCCTCAGGTTTGTCACTCACCTCATCACTATCACGATACTATGTTACACTTTTTTTTGTGACAAAAAAGGACACAAAGCAGACTAAACTTTAAAAACCTGCTTAATTTAAGAGTTATATATTGGGGGAGGGGGAAACAAATGTGACTGGATGGAAAAATAAGGCTGTTTTGTTTTCAACAAGATATGAATTATGCTTCATGTTTTGTTTACTTGCCATGATACTAATGAGTATCGCGATACTGATATCCTGACAACCCTAATCCTTATCATTGTAGGTCCAAACTGGGGTACTTTGCAGTTCCTATTAATCTCTCGTGTTGCATTTATTCTGGTGTCGACCTATATTGTCCCTGTGTGTCTGATGTTGGTTGACAAATTCAGGTTCCCCGCTGTGGATCGATAAAGTTAATATGTTTTTCATAAACTGACTGTTTTCGGTTTCCCTCTGGCAGGATATGGACATCGACGATATCCTGAAGAGAGCCGAGACCAGAGACAATGATCCCGGCCCCTCCACTGTTGGAGAGGAGCTACTCTCACAGTTCAAGGTATATATCACGTTCATCGCAAGTAAAGGCTTTTTAAAAATAACCACTAATGGAAAGAACGGCACTAGTAAGAATGAAAAGAAGTACAATAGTGTTGTTTTTTTAAACAAATTTTATGTAAACGTAAAGGGCAAAATTTCTGGACACCGATTAAGTTTAGTCCTGGACAAAACATTTTTTTATATGGATATTCTCCATTTACCATGCTATTTCTAGTCCAGGACTAGGCTAAATCGGTGTCCGGGAAACAGGCCCTAATAAGAGTAAAACAAATAAAATGATAAGTCAATCCGCTGAGCCTCTATGACCTCTCGACCTAACTCTGACCCCTCCCTGCCAGGTGGCCAACTTCTCCATGATGGAGGAGGAGGAGATCGTCATGGATTCTGAGCGCCACCATCGGGGCTGGGACGACATCATCCCCGAGGAGCAGCGGCGGCGGATGGAGGAGGAGGAGAGGCAGAAAGAGCTGGAGGAGATCTACCTGCTGCCCCGCATGAGGAACTGTGCCAAACAGGTTAGCTAGAGGGGCACTCCCTCCTCTCTCTCACACACACACAGCAGTACTCTCCAATGGAGAGATTTGGTTTGTCAATTAATCAAAACAGGAATGCCAGATTTGTCTAAATGTTTCTGTCTTAGCATTGTAATAGACCGGTATCTTTTTTTGTCTTCTAAATTAATATGTTGTGCCGAACAGTCCCGTCCCTGTCAGTGGATGATGTGCTGCGGGTTCCATTGAAACCCTCAGAGAACATGGTTCTTATTATAATAATACATTGTTGTTTGATATATGGTTCCAGGTCAACTTTAACGGCAGTGAGAGCCGGCGTAGTAGAAACAGACGGTATTCCGGCTCCGACAGCGACTCCGTCTCGGATCGCAAGAGGCCCAAGAAACGAGGACGGCCTCGGACCATTCCACGAGAGAACATCAAGGGCTTCAGCGATGCTGAGATACGAAGGTAATCACTACACATGAGATGCATCCCAAATGGCATCCGATTCCCTTTACTATGGGGATTTGGGGAACATTTTGGGATACGTGATGTCTTCTATCCTGTGGGAATAAGTCCCTGAAAAGTCCCCCCTCCCAATACCTTTTGGGGATTTAGCAAATACACTCACTTCCATTACCTCGACTGCGCCTCACAACTTTGTATTTTTCTACATAGATTTATCAAGAGCTACAAAAAGTTTGGTGGACCACTTGAAAGGTAAGGCAAAAACCTCAATGTTTCAATTATTTGACAACTTTTGTCAACATGCTATTTGACCAACCAAAAATCAACCTCTCTCAGACTGGATGCTATTGCCCGTGATGCCGAACTAGTGGACAAGTCTGAACATGACCTGAAGCGTCTGGCGGAGACGGTTCACAACGGCTGTCTGAAGACTCTCCGGGAGAACCCCTGTGGACCAGAGAAGACGTCAGGTACTTTCAGTGTTTGACTTGTACTGAAATAGGTGCCGATACTAATTTTGGGTGCCATTACTGTTTTATATTTAGGTGCAGGAGCTCCACAATACATTTGAGCTAATATTCTATAAAAGGAACAGGACCTCAAACAGTTTAGAATTTGAGGTGCTGGTACTCACCTCCGGTTAGCACCTGCCCAAGTCGAACACGGGGTACTTTACATTGTCTGTCTTTTGTGTCTGTCTCTATCCATCCTTCCATCCCAATATATTCATCTCTCTCTCTCTAGTCCATCTCTATCCATCCATCTCTATCCATCCATCTCTGTCCTGCTAATTCAAGTCAAAATCCACTGTTAAGTTGCTCAATAAGTGGTTGTGTTGTTATGCCCCTGGTTACTGGTTTTAAACCTCTCTCTGCCTCACCACCAGGAGGCAGAAGAGGGAAAGTGAAAGGCCCTACGTTCAGGATCTCGGGTGTCCAGGTGAACGCCAAGCTGGTGATCTCCCACGAGGAGGAGCTGGCGCCGCTCCACAAAGCCATTCCTGCTGACCCTGATGAGAGGAAGAGGTCTGTCTACATTCGGTCTCATACCTCAAACTTGGGTCCCAAATGGCTCCCTTATTCCCTATTTAGTGCACTTTTGACCAGGGTCCATTTGGAACAAAACCATGCTGCTTTTACTCAACTCCTCCATCACACAACAGTTAATTGTTTCAATTTTTACACTCGCATAGCAGCCAATACAAGCGGAAATCCCTTGGCATAACAAATAGCATAGGCCCATCTAAATCCACACCATGTATTAAATAACATAGGCCCATCTAAATCCACACCATGTATTAAATAGCATAGGCCCATCTAAATCCACACCATGTATTAAATAGCATAGGCCCATCTAAATCCACACCATGTATTAAATAGCATAGGCCAGGGGTCTTCAACATTTTCTTGCCCAGTGACCCACTTCCTGGCAAACTGGTGAACCAGGAACCCTCACCATACATTAGCAAAAACAAATGCCTATTGACTGGGTCGCCTATTGACTGTTTTTTTCAAAGCCTACTATATTTTAGATTCTCCAGTGAGTCTAATCAGCTTCGATTAGTATAATTTGCTCGATATTAGGAGTTGTCATTAGAAATAACATTATTTTCTAATGTAGGTATGTGATTTTTTTTTTAAGTGGTTTATTCTGTTGCTAACTATAATCATGAACATTTCAATACAAATAGATTAAAAAAAATCGTATTTAATATTTTTGCGGACCCCCTGCACTACCTATGTCTCTGCGAATCCCTGGTTGAAAACCCCTGGCATAGGCCTATCTAAATCCACAACATTTATTTATTCATTAAAGGACAGACATGACTTTCACAATGTTGTAAGAACTATGAAACCAATCTGTACTTACAATGTAAATATATGATTGTTACATACCTAGTTTTAGGACCAATTAATTTGAAATTAGACTTTCTACTCTTACTGAATCCAAACCCTTCTCTTTTCTTAGGTACACAATTCCATGCCACTCCAAGGCAGCACATTTTGACATTGATTGGGGCAAGGAGGACGACTCTAGCCTGCTCATAGGAATCTACGAGTATGGTTACGGCAGCTGGGAAATGATTAAAATGGACCCTGACCTCAACCTGACACACAAGGTGAGTCTGAAGAAATTACATTTGTGCACCACAGTTTATATAATACTCTAAAAACTACTACTACTATTTTGAACGTTGCCTCTATCAATGTCCGGTTTACAATCGCCTATATCAGCAGACGTCACATTTCTCTAGGCTATTATCGTAATTAACAATAACAGTTACATGTCATCGATAAGCGGTCTGTAATTTTTGGGTTCATTGTCCGGTCTCACTTTAGAACGGGGAACTGTCGTAACCAAGGTTACGGTAAGAGCTTTTGTGTTATAGTTGTATTCATTTACGCATCTGTTCCTTTGTGTGAACCAGCTCCTACCAGACGACCCTGACAAGAAGCCACAGGCCAAGCAACTGCAGACGAGAGCAGACTATCTTATCAAATTACTGAGCAAGGACCTGGCCAAAAAGGAAGCACAGAGGCAAGCAGGGACGGTATGTGTCCATGACTGGCTAGATCACACACTTATGGTGCCACGCCCACTTGACCCAGTTCCTGATCGAACTTAATTGTTTTCCTCCTTCCAGCCCATTCACAAACAAGAAAATATGAATTACTTTTGTCAAAACTATTTAAATGTGCCAAAAAAAATTAAAGATGTGTTAGTTACTTTGTAGAGAAAAATATATTTTTTAAATGTATGCTTGTTTTTACTTAGTATAAGCACTCGGAAGCCCACGTTTGTTAGCATTCTCATAGCTTTTGACTGGCGTCATTAGCATATTAGACTGTATCAAATGGTCGTAATCCATACAGTCTGTATCCCTTTTTTAAAATCAAAGTTCAATGCTTAAAATGGTAAATTTTAGACACAACATCAATGACCGAAACATTTTATGTAGATAACATTAGGATAATTGCTAGCTGTTGTGCCACAAAGCTAACGATGCCAGTCAAAGCCTAAGAGAATGCTAACTAATGTGGGCTTCCGGAGTGCCTCAACATCGAACAAACATACCTTTCAAGTTATGTGCACGTTATTTAAGTTTTGACAAATTAAATTCCTTTTTAACAATATTTTTGCTTGTTTGTGAATGGACCGGAAAGGAGGAAACAATTTGTTGCAATTGTTATGTGCCCTTGTTGCCAGGCTTCATAAGGTGAATACATAGTCTGTGTGCTTTACTGCATCTCCTTTTCCATTGGCAGTTCCTCTGTAATAAGATGATGAATTCCTCTGTCTGCATTCCTAGCTATATGCAGGGGTGAGGAGTTGTGGCGTGTTTAATTTAATCTCAAATTTACACCTTAAAGAAGTCTACAATTAAAGTTAGTCTGCGATTCTAAAAACAAAGCGGCCGCCTTGCCACTTGTTTTGGTAAGCAGATGAGAGATGAAAGCGAGGGAATTGAAGCTTTTTAAATTCATAGACTATGCTCAAGATACAATAACTGACGGTCCAGTCCAACGAGCTGCACGGTACAAGACGATGCTCTCCAACGGAGTTACCTGCGCTTCTGCACTGGTGCGCTTCACTCTGCGGCAATGTGATAGCTGCAAGACAAACAGTGGAGAAGTGTAGCCTTGTGCTTCACGTTCTTAGTTGTAGCGAAAGTCGGCCAATATTCTGTTTGACTTTGTGCATCGCTGACTATCAAGTCCAAAAATGTATGTACTAATCCCAGACTAGCTTTAGGGAATGTTGTTGATCTTGTGGATGCTGCCGTTTGATCAGAGCAGAGACCTCTTTTGGTCTCTTTGTCATGTCTGGTCTGTATGACAGAATGTCAGTTCCTCCTAATAATGTGATGAGTTGAGCGGTTTTAGTTGGTGTCAAACAAGAAGTTAGTCATGAAAAACTGGCTGCAGTTTTATCGTCTCGTACTGGCATCCTGCAACGTCAACAACGTGTCAAGTGTCTCTGAAAAGGCTACGGTGGGAAAAAAGAAAATAAATATATAAATAGAATTACATATTTTATATATGTATGGACCAATGATTGAGCTGGCTTTGGCCATTAGAGAATCCAAATCCAAGTGTGGCAAATATAATCACCAGGAGGATGATTAATCACTCACTTTAAACATCCAATTGTGACATTGAAAGTCCAAAACCCAGCACACATTCTATTTCAAGGGCCCATGTGTTTTTTCAATTAGTTGTAAAGAATTATTAAGTCCCTTTTTGTTGTTGTTGTAGGCCAATTGGCGGAAGAGGAAACCGAGGAGTAAGAAGACCAAAGCTGTGAAGCCAGCCAAGGTGGACGAAGTGGCGAAGAGTCCGTCCTCTACGCCCCACTCAGACAAGTCCTCAGAGGACGAGATTGAGGAGGAAAAGGTATGTGGAACGATCAGCTTCCTCTTCCCACCCAATCCTAAACCTTAACCATTAGTGGCGAGAACGCCAAACTGAACAGAGATCAGCATCTATGGGGAAACTTTACCCTATTCCAACTATGATCGGAGACTCCTTATGGCTGTGGATAGTAGGCAAGGGATCCCTTAATGAAATAACAATGAGTAACAGATCAAATTAACCCCAGTAATCAGTCAGCCGACCTCAATGAATGGGCCCAGTCTGAAAATAACCTTGGATACATCAGTTGTCAAGGGAGAGAGAACTGGGCCTACAGTACTGTGGTACGTTAAGCTTATTGCCTGCTCTGTATAGCAGTGTGATTAAACCCATGTGCCCACAAGCATACTTACAGAATTCAGTTAAGGTAATCTTGCATCGAGGCTGTCAAGCTATTCTAACCATCTCTCCACCTTCCAGGAGGTGGTCCCGGTAAAGCTGCCACCTAGAAGGGGCCGAGCGGAACGCGTGGTGGTGAAGGAGGAGCCTGAGCCAGAGGAGGAGCCTGAGCCGCCTGAGGAGAAGGAGCCCAAAGAAAGGGAGATGAAGAAAGAGGTTAAAAAGGAGAAGAAAGAAGAGAGCCGCGAGGTGAAAGAGAAGGACCTGAAAGAGAAGAAAGAAACCAAGCCCGTGGATCCAGTACATGAACAGGAAGAGGTCACAGGGGAGAAGGTAAGATGGTTTTGACTAGATGGGATACAGCTTTTGTAAGATTAGATTGTTTGTAGCAGGTTAGGAAAATTAATGTAGCAGGTTAGGAAAATTAATGTAGCAGGTTCGGAAAATTGGTTTAATGTTTGGAAAGGGTTTAGGCTTAACTAAAATGCATTTGACGTTAATTTGACAGTGTTTCCCCTTGGGGTTTTTTCAGTAGCGGTGGCTAGGGGGGGTAGTGGGCGTTACCAATTACAAAAATGTTGAAGTCCTACTCTTTTTTTTTTTTTTTTTTTTTTTTATAAATTTTATCCCCTTTTCTCCCCAATTTTTCGTGGTATCCAATCGCTAGTAATTACTATCTTGTCTCATCGCTACAACTCCCGTACGGGCTCGGGAGAGACGAAGGTCGAAAGTCATGCGTCCTCCGAAGCACAACCCAACCAGCCGCACTGCTTCTTAACACAGCGCGCCTCCAACCCGGAAGCCAGCCGCACCAATGTGTCGGAGGAAACACCGTGCACCCGCCCCCCTCAGTTAGCGCGCACTGCGCCCGGCCCGCCACAGGAGTCGCTGGAGCGCGATGAGACAAGGATATCCCTACCGGCCAAACCCTCCCTAACCCGGACGACGCTAAGCCAATTGTGCGTCGCCCCACGGACCTCCCGGTCGCGGCCGGCTGCGACAGAGCCTGGGCGCGAACCCAGACTCTGGTGGCGCAGCATAGCACTGCGATGCAGTGCCCTAGACCACTGCGCCACCCGGGAGGCCGAAGTCCTACTCTTGACTGCATAGACAATGTTGCTGTTTTAAAGCAAATGTCCTGCAATTCTACACATTTTGTCATGGACTTTGACATGTTTGCTATCTGAGTGACTCAAACATATTATAATAAAAATCAATGGGGGGGGGGGGGGGCCGTCACTTTTATTTACATTTTTGATTCTCCCTGACTGTCTAGTTTTTATTTTGGTGATTGTTAATTCTCAAAGATGATCTTATTTAAAAATATATAACTCCATTATCTTTTCTACTTACTTTATCTGGTTTTGGTCATTTTAAGTTAAAAAAATGATATATATTGGAGTGGCGGCAACAATTTTAACAGTCCGCTGCTGCTAAATGAATATAGAGGAAACACTGTGACAAAAGCTGTATCCCTTCTAGACATGACCAGGTAAGACTTCACCACATTGTGAATAGTTGGAAGGAACTGAAAAACTTGAAGTGCAGTTCGTTGCACTGCAAATATGAATAATGTATTAGCACTTAAGTCAAGGTTGGTCACTTGTCTTTTTCCGTGTGTGGTTTTAACACATTTTTGTGCACTATTAGTCATTTATTGTGTTAAGCATGTAGGATCTTTGGTGTCTTATTTACAAGGTTTATAATGTCTCCGCGTAGCATCTTAACAATTGTCACTTATTAATTGTGACTGTTTTTTTCCTGCAGCCGAGCGAGGTGAAGACTGAGGTACGGGAGAAGGTGAAGAAAACTTCAGACACTCCGGTCCACATCACAGCAGGGGGAGAGAACATCTCGGAGGAGTCGGAGGAACTGGACCAGAAGACCTTCAGTGTGGTAAGTCACACTGAGTTGGACAAAGTCTCAGTGATGCAAATAAGTCAGCTCAGTGAGTCGGGACGTCTAGCAAAATACTGTCTTACCAATTATGGCCCTCCGTTAACTGTCTATGTCCTGTCTGTGTCCCTCAGTGTAAGGAGAGGATGCGACCGGTCAAGGCGGCCCTGAAGCAGCTGGACCGTCCGGAGAAGGGCCTGTCGGAACGCGAGCAGCTGGAGCACACGCGCCAGTGCCTCATCAAGATCGGAGACCACATCACAGAGTGTCTGAAGGAGTACTCCAACCCCGAGCAGATCAAACAGTGGAGAAAGTAATGCGCCCAATATATTTTTCACATTCAGCATTTTGTTACAATCAATTTGCTGATTTTAAGATCAAGCTCACTGAAATACTCTACATGGTACTGTTATTTAGCCGTGGTATATAAGCAATAAGGCATGAGGCGGTGTGGTATATGGCTGTTCCTGGATACAGGCCTTAGCCGTGGTATATTGGCCATATACCCACAAACACCAAAGGTGCTTTATTGCTATTATCAACTGGTTACCAATGTAATTAGAGCAGTAAAAATACATGCTTTGTCATACCTGCAGTATACAGTCTGATATACCATGTCTGTCAGCCAATCAGCATTCAGGGCATGAACCACCCAGTTTATCATGTCTGATATACCATGATTGTTGAATACTCGTTCTGATTGGCTTGAAGGGCATTCTAGAGGGTGCATTATTTCCCTATGACACACAGCATATTTGCACGGTACAATTCAATAGCTGTAGTTCATTCTTACATGTTTGAGCTGCTTTTGAACGTAAAAGTCGAATTGAAAACATTATTGGCATTGTTGAATTCGATTTCCATAATGGCAAACTAGGACTGATTTGGTCTGTTTGGTTACCAAGGCAACTCCTGTAGCTGTCTAGTGAACTTGCTAGCTACTTCAGTGGATGTTGAACACATTTCAGCGGTAATTGTGTTAAATTATGGCCAAAGAGGGATCATAAACTTGGGGCACTATGCGTTCTAGCGTGTTGTGGAGCACACCTTCCACGTCGTGCATTATTTTCCAGAAAACGCATAGCCCCTCGTTGATTATCCCTTACAGATTCACACAGGCTGGAATGCTGTTTATAAATACAAAAAACATTAAAGATCATCCCATAGGATGATAGGACAGGCATGGCCCTGGCAAACTGACGGAATGTTAATTTCCTGATTTTAGAAGTTTTGTAACGTTTCATAACACTGGGGTTATGAAACGGAGCTCAGGGCATGTCGTTTTATGTCCTTTAGCAATCGAACTGAGCTGGTTATGTACCTTTACCATTGACTGCATTCATACCATTACTTTGTTATGGGGCTCGTTGTATCAATGACCAGTGTTGACTTAAATCACTTTTTTCCCCTTGTCTCCAGAAACCTGTGGATATTTGTTTCAAAATTTACAGAATTTGATGCAAGAAAATTGCATAAACTGTATAAGCACGCAATCAAGAAAAGACAAGAGAATGCTCAGGTATGTATAAGCCCTGATGAAAGAGTTGCTGTTCCAGCGTGTCGGAGATATGAAAATACAATTGACTCACTTCATAAAGGTTTAACTGGGTAATAAAGTGATAAAAATATAGATTGCATTATCTTTCAAATAGAATTTTAATGGCATCGTGTTATGATGATCTGTTTTACAGGCAGCAGATGGGATCACTAGCACTGTAAATACCCATGGCTTTAAACATGCAGGTATGAACTTAAACCTTCTTTTTTTTTAAAGTCTTTCTTCATTTTGTTTGTTCACCATCTTGGACTAGTTTCTTTTTTGGGGGGGGGGGTTGTCTTAATGACCACGTTAAATGAAGAATACATAAAACAAATATTAATGAACAATGAGAAAAGCAAGTGTGTGTGGCCTTATTAATCCCGGTTCTTCTTCCTCTCCTCTTGGCCCAGACATCGAGAGGCTAAAAGACAACTCTCACCACGACGACAGCAGCAGGGACAGCTACAGCTCTGAAAGGCACCACTCGTCGTCGCGCTACCACGAGGACCGTGACAGCCGGGACAGGCACACCTCCGACCCCTACAGCAGGATGTCGGGGAGCGGGGGGGACTCCAGGAAGAGACCCTACTCGTCCTTCAGCAATGGCAAAGACCACAGAGACCACTACAGGTCAGACCGGCAGGACAGCAGGTAAGACCAACTATATACTCTTTTAAAGGCTTCCCCCTTTTTGTTGTAGATGGTTCATTTCAAGTTGGTGCCAATTCAGAGCATTTTCATTATTGTTCTACTGATTAGGTTTTGGGGCGTTAGTTCTAGAATCTAGTGCAACTCGATGCTTAATAAATTGGTCCCATTGTGGATCAAACAATTCTGTAACTAATCATTTCTGTATATTGGTTTTCTGTGCTGGTCAGTCTTGCTCACAGTGTCCTCTTCATCAGATACTACAGCGACAGTAAGCACAGGAAGGTGGACGAGCACCGGTCAGGCCGAGACGGACGGATGGACAGCAAGGAGCGCTCCCACTCTGACCACCGCTCCCATTCCGAACACCACTCGGGCTCCGACTACTCATCGGGCCACCACAAGTCGTCATCGCGAGGTGACTCTTACCGCTACCATGCAGACTGGCAGATGGACCAACGGGCATCGGCCAGCGGTCCCCGTTCGCCGCGTGACCAACGCTCGCCACGCGACCAACGATCGCCCTATGACGGACGCTCGCCGTTAGGCCACCGGTCGCCCTTCGAGTACTCGTCAGACCACAAGAGCACGCCAGAGCAGATCTGGAGCAGCCGCAAGACATAACCGCCAGCGTCGGCCTGGGCTGGAGGAGCTAGCCTAGCGGGGAGAGTATCAGCCATAGACACGCGTTGAACACAGGAAATGCCTTATGGGGACTGTGGAAGAAAACAAAGCTGTACTACGCACTGTATCTGTGGTGTCCTATCTCCAACGGTGGACCACGTCCCAGGAACGATGGCGGTGGGAGCGGGTTGGCAGACAAATTGCATATTTTTGTATTTAAGAGTTAAAAGCTGTGCCATCAGTGTCGCAGCATAGTTTCTTTTATTATTTTTATAAAATGGACGCCTTTTTTTACTCCAACGGACACAAATACCCTCGAGTGCTGTCTCACCAACCCACGACACTGGATCCTGCTATTGACTGTTTGTCTCTCTCACGTTTTAATGTGGTTTTCACGTTTATTTAAAGAAGTGTTTAAATCAAGAAGAAAAGTAACGTTTATGTATTTCTCTCATAATCATGCTAAGAGTGGATGTAAGGGTTTCGTCAAAAAGCAGTCTGAATGACTTGGGCTCACCTTCCAAAGTACCTCGTTTACAGTGTTTCTAGTGACCACCTTGACGATCTGTTTTTCTTTTTTGCATCATGCTTTAATTATTTAATTTCTGTCTCCGCTGTAAAATAACCAGGATTTTTTTTGTGAGCAATTTAAAATGTCCCTTTTCACGAATTATACTACTGTAAATTATTGTAAAATAGTAAATCAATGGGCTTTTTTCTTCTCAGGCTCTTTTTGGGTTTGTTATTACAACTCTTACCTTTCCCCATCAACTCAGGCTTTTTTGTCCGTTTTAAATGTCAGTTTCGTACAACACTTAACTTTAATGATAAATGCTATTCAGAATAACTTGGTAAACGGGGAAATATTCTATTAGTTAATTATTCCCCTAGAGCAGGGGTACTCAACTCTTACCCTACTAGGTCCAGAGCCTGCTGGCTTTCTGTTCTACCTGATAATTAATTGCACCCACCTGGTGTCCCAGGTCTAAATCAGTCCCTGATTAGAGGAGAAGAATGAAAAAAAGCAGTGAGCTAGCTTGGAGGTCCAGAGTTGAGTTTGAGGGCTCTAGAGCGACTTCTTCGTTTATTTGTTTCTTTTGTGAATTCTGTTGTGAATACATGTCGGAATAGACGAGTTGAAAGCTCAAGTTTTACTACAACATGTCGTGGAAAACCAGGAGGGGTCTATCAAATACAAGCGCCTGTAAGATCTCAAATAAACTAGTCTTTTTACAGAAATCATTTTTTCTTTTTTTTAACATAGGCAATAATGTCAAATCTTCTATGCAGCCAAGTGTATTTCTGGTGAACAGCCTAACTGAGTGAAGCTGCTGTTACAGTTCAGTTGTACATAGATTTTTTCTCTATATTTCAAAATGAATTTACACTGAAAATGCATGGATTTTTAAGATCATTGTTTTATATAGTTTATAAAGTCATTAAACTCAATCACTGTACTCACTTGTAATCTGGAATGGTCTTCGTGTTGGTGCAGATGTCGGAATTCTGGATTATCTCCGGTAACAGTGGTCCCCAGTTTTTACTATGACCCAGAATCCATCTTTCCCTCAACCGATTTAAGAGACAATGGACCAGGACAGCATAAAAGCTGTGGTTATGCTATCACTAGCTACAGGAGGCATGCCTGTAAGTTTTAAATAGATCATTCACCCAAATAAGAAATTACTTTTTTGTTAACTTACTATGAGAAAATACAATTCACAAGTTGGGGTTGTTTACCTAGCTACTGTCATCAACAGTTAACTTTTAGCATTTTCTAACTGATAAACAATAGAGGTCAGAGTACCTGATATTAGCATGTTTCAATTTCATGCACAGGAGGTTGGTGGCACCTTTTAATTGGCGAGAACGGCATGGTTTCCAGATGTTTGATGCCATTCCATTTGCTCCGTTCCGGCCATTGAGCCGTTCTCCTCTGCCGCCTCCACTGTGTTATCCTCCCAAAGTGTTAAATGGATTACAGTGCGTTCGGAAAGTATTCAAACCTCTTCACTTCCACATTATGTTACGGCCTTAATCTAAAATGGATTACATTTTTTCCCCTCATCACACACAATACCCATTTAACATAACATAACATTTTTCCCTAACGACAAAGCAAAAACAGGTTTTTAGAATGTTGCATATGTATTAAAAATAAAAAACATACCTTATTAGTATTCAGACCCTTTGGAGTTAACCTGTGGTGAATTCAATTGATTGGACATGATTTGGAAAGGCACACACCTGTCTATATAAGGTCCCACAATTGACGGTGCATGTCAGAGCAAAAACCAAGGCATTAGGATGAAGGAATTGTCCGTAGAGCTCCGAGACAGGATTGTGTCGAGGCATAGATCTGGGGAAGGGTACAAACATTTCTGCAACATTGAAGGTCCCCAAGAACACAGTGGCCTCCATCATTCTTAAATGGAAGAATTTTGGAACCACCAAGACTCTTCCTAGAGCTGGCTGCCCAGTCAAACCGAGCAATCGGAGGAGAAGGGCCTTGTTCAAGTAGGTTACCAAGAACCCGATGGTCACTTACAGAGCTCCAGAATTCCTTTGTGGAGATGGGAGAAACTTCCAGAAAGACCAACATTTCTGCAGCCCTCCACCAATCAGGCATTTATTGTAGAGTGGCCAGACGGAAGCCACTCCTTAATAAAAGGCACATGACAGCCCACAGAGTTTTCCAAAAGGCACCTAAAAGACTTTGACCATGAGAAACAAGATTCTCTGGTCTGATGAAACCAAGATTGAACTCTTTGGCCTGAATGTCAAGCATCACGGTCTACGGTGAAGCATGGTGGTGGCAGCATCATGCTGTGAGGGTGTTTTTCAGAGGCAGGGACTGGGAGACTTCTCAGGATTTAGGGAAAGACGAACGGCGCAAAGTATAGAGATCCTTGATGAAAACCTGCTCAGGGCCTCAGACTGGGGCGAAGGTTGACCTTCCAACAGGACAACGACCCTAAATACACAGCCAAGACAACGCAGGAGCGGCTTCGGGACAAGTCTCTTAATGTCCTTCAGTGGCCCAGCCAGAGCCCAAACTGCTTTAACGAAACAGTGACTCACTCAATACGGAAGTGGTCAGATGACGCAGATTCTAAACTACAGGACTGTTTAGCTAGCATAGACTGGAATATGTTCTGGGATTTGTCCGATGGCATTGAGGAGTTTACCACAGCTGTCACCGGCTTCATTAATAAGTGCATCAACGACGTTCTCCCCACAGTGACTACGCACATATCCCATCCAGAATCCATGGATTACAGGCAGCATCCGCACAGAGCAAAAGGCTAGAGCTGCCTCTTTCAAGGAGCGAGACACTAATCCGGACGCTTAAGAAATCCTGCTTCGACCTCTGATGAGCCATCAAATAGGCAAAGCTTCAACACAGGACTAAGATCGAATCCTAGAAATGATAGCTTTGATGCTCTTCGGTGTGGAAGTGCTTCAAACTATCACTGATTACAAAGGGAAACCCAGCTGCGAGCTTACCAGACTAGCTAAATGCCTTCTATGCCTGCTTTGAGGCAAGCAACACTGAACCATGCATGAGTGCACTAGCTGTTCCGGACTGTGATCACGCTCACCATAGCCAATGTAAGACCTTTTAAACAGGTTAACATTCACAAGGCACCAAGGCCAACCAGATTACCAGGAAGCGTACTCCGAGCATGCGCTGACCAGCTGGCAAGTGTCTTCACTGACATTTGAAACCTCTCCCTGACCCAGTCTGTAATACCAACATGTTTCAAGCAGACCACCATAGTCCCTGTGCCCAAGAACGCCTAGGTAATCCGTGTCAACTGAACAAAAATATAAATACAACATGTAAAATGTTGGTCCCATGTTTCATGAGCTGAAAACAAAGATCCCAGAAATGTTTCATACGCACAAAAAAGTTTATTTCTCTAAAATGTTGTGCACAACTGTTTATATCCCTGTTAGTGAGCATTTCTCCTTTGCCAATATAATCCATCCACCTGGCAGGTGTAGAATATCAAGAAGTTGATTACACAGGTGCACCTTGTGCTGGGGACAATAAAAGGCCACTCTAAAATGTGCAGTTTTGTCACACAACACAATGCCACAGATGTTAAGTTTTTAGGGAGTGCAATTTTCATGCTGGCTGCAGGAATGTCCACCAGAGCTTTTGGCAGAGAATTGAATGTTAATTTCTCTACCATAAGCCTGGATCCTGGACTTTCTGACAGGCTTCCCCCAGGTGGTGATGGTAGGCAACAACACATCCACCATGCTGAGCCTCAACACGGGGGCCCCTGAGGCGTGTGTGCTTACTCCCCTCCTGTACTCCCTGTTCACGCACAATTCCAACACCATGAAGTAGCTGACAACACGACGGTGGTAGGCCTGATCCGATGAGACAGCCTGTAGGGAGGTCAGTGACCTGGCAATGTGGTGCCAGGACAACAACCTCAACCTCAACATCAGCAAGACAAAGGAGCTGATCGTGGACTACAGGAAACGGAGTGCCGAACATGCCCCCATTCACAGCGAAGGGGCTGTAGTGGAGCGAGAGTTCCTGTCCACATCACTAAGGATCGATCATGGTCCACATGTAACAGTATAACTTTAAACCGTCCCCTCGCCCCGACACGGGCGCGAACCAGGGACCCTCTGCACACATCAACAACTGACACCCACGAAGCGTCGTTACCCATCGCTCCACAAAAGCCGCGGCCCTTGCAGAGCAAGGAGCAACACTACTTCTAGGTTTCAGAGCAAGTGACGTAACTGATTGAAACGCTACTAGCGCGTACCTGCTAACTAGCTAGCCATTTCACATCCGTTACACTCACCCCCCTTTCAACCTCCTCCTTTTCCGCAGCAACCAGTGATCCGGGTCAACAGCATCAATGTAACAGTATAACTTTAAACCGTCCCCTCGCCCCGACACGGGCGCGAACCAGGGACCCTCTGCACACAACAACAGTCACCCACGAAGCGTCGTTACCCATCGCTCCACAAAAGCCGCGGCCCTTGCAGATCAAGGAGCAACACTACTTCTAGGTTTCAGAGCAAGTGACGTAAGTGATTGAAACGCTACTAGCGCGTACCCGCTAACTAGCTAGCCATTTCACATCCGTTACACACACACACCAACAGTCTTGATGACAACGCCTCTTACCCCGCTGAAACGATCATGGGCCCTCAGATCCTCAAAAAGTTCTAAAGCTGCACCACAGAGCATCTTGACTGGCTGCATCACCGCTTGGTATGGCAATTGCTTGGCATCTGACCGCAAGGCACTACAGAGGGTAGTGCGTACCAGTGGAGGCTGCTGAAGGGAGGACGGCTCACAATAATGGCTGGAATGGCATCGAAACCATGTGTTGAACGAATTTGATACCATTCCACTGATTCCACTCCAGCCATTACCATGAGCCCATCCTCCCCAATTAAGGTGCCAACGACCTCCTGTGGTGCGTACGGCCCATTACATAACTGGGGCAGAACTCCCTGCCATCCAGGACTTCTATATCAGGCGGTGTCAGAGGAAGGCCCTAAAAATTGTCAGACTCCAAGTCATAGACTGTATTCTCTGCTACCACACATCAAGTGGTACTGATGCATCAAGTCTGGAAACAGGATCCTGAACAGCTTCTACCCTCAAGCCATAAGACTGCTAAATAGTTAACCCGGACTATCAAGTCAAATCAAGCTTTATTTATACAGCACATTTCAGACATGGAATGCAATGTAATGTGCTTCACAGGAAACAAAAAAATAAAAACAATGAAAATAAAAACATTTACTACACAACAACCATAAGAGGATAAACTTAAGAACAACAAAAACTGAACGACTAAAAGGAAAAGCAAAGCTAAGGTGTGTTTTAAGATCTCTTTTAAATATGTCCACAGTTTCAGCCCCCCTCAGGTTCTCTGGCAGGCTATTCCAGATGCTGGAGGCATAGTAACTAAAGGCTGCCTCTCCATGCCTCTTGGTCCTAGGCTTTTGGATAGTTAAAAGGCCAGTGCCAGAGGACCTGAGGGTACATAACTTAAAAGAATGTCTGACATATATTGGGGTGCACAATCGTGGATTGATTTAAAAACCAATAGAAGAATCTTAAAATGAATTCTAAAACTCCAGACAGCCAGTGCAGATCTTAAAACCAGAGTAATGTGTTCTCTCTGCCTGGTCTTGGTCAGTACCCATGCTGCAGCATTCTGCTTTGCACTTGACTAATGGCTTTCTTGGATAGACCAGATGGGAGAGCATTAAAGTAGTCAAGCCTGCTTGTAATAAAAGCATGGATGAGTCTCTCTGTATCAGCCTGAGAGAGAAACGGCTGCACCTTGGCAATGTTCCTCAGGTGGTAAGAAGCTATATTGGTCACATTCCTAATGTGTGATTCAAAATTGAGGTCAGATTCTAAAATAATACCTCGGTTTTTTACCTGGTGTTTTATCTTTATTGCCCATGAATTCATATGTGCCGTCAGATTTCTTCTGTGCTTTGGCTCCAACAATAAGTCCCTCTGCATTAACCCTTTTAGCACCATTTTCTTTTTGACTCATCATATACTGTTTATCTCTCCTGTTGCCTAGTCACTTTACCCCTAGTTATATGCATTCAGAAAGTACTCAGACCCCTTGACTTTTTCCACATTTTGTTATGTTACAGCTTTATTCTAAAATGTATTAAATTCCTCATCAATCTACACACAATACCCCATAATGACAAAGCAAAAACAGGTTATTTGTTTTTGCAAATGTATATTTTTATTTTATTTACATAGAGTACCAGTCAACAGTTTGGAAACACCTACTCATTCAAGGGTTTTTCTTAATTTTTTACTATTTTCTACATTCTAAAATAATAGTGAAGACATCAAAACTATGAAATAACACATATGGAATCATGTAGTAACCAAAAAAGTGTATATTTTGTATTTTAAATTCTTCAAAGTAGCCCCCCTTTGCCTTGATGACAGCTTTGCACACTCTTGGCATTCTCTCAGCCAGCTTCACCGGGAATGTTTTCCAACAGTCTTGAAGGAGTTCCCACATATGCTGAGCACTTGGCTGCTTTTCCTTCACTCTGCGGTCCAACTCATCCCAAACCATATCAATTGGGTTGAGGTCGGGTGATTGTGCAGGCCAGGTCATCTGATGTAGCACTCCATCACTCTCCTTCTTGGTCAAATAGCCCTTGCCCTGCCTGGAGGTGTGTTGGTTCACTGTCCTGTTGAAAAACAAATGATAGTCCCACTAAGCTCAAAACAGATGGGATGACGTATCGCTGCAGAATGATGTGGTAGCCATGCTGGTTAAGTGTGCCTTGAATTCTAAATAAATCACAGACAGTGTCACCAGCAAAGCACCCCCAAACTATCACACCTCATCCTCCATGCTTCACGGTGGGAACCACACATGCAGAGATCATCCGTTCACCAGCTCTGTGTATCACTTAGACTCAGCGGTTGGAACCAAAGGACAGATTTCCACCGTTCTAATGTCCATTGCTCGTGTTTCTTGGCCCAAGCAAATATCTTCTTCTTATTGGTGTCATTTAGTAGTGGTTTCTTGGCAGCAATTCTACACTGAAGGCCTGATTCACACAGTCTCCTCTGAACAGTTGATGTTGAGATGTGTCTGTTACTTAAACTCTGTGAAGCATTTATTTGGGCTGCAATTTCTGAGGCTGGTAACTCTAATGAACTTATCCTCTGCAGCAGAGGTAACTCTGGGTCTTCCTTTCCTGTGGGTGTCCTCATCATCATAGCGCTTTATGGTTTTTGCGACTGCACTTGAAGAAACTTTCAGTTCTTTAAATTTTCCAGATTGACTGACCTTCATGTCTTAAAGTCATGATGGACTGTCGTTTCTCTTTGCTTATTTGAGCTGTTCTTGCCATAATATGGACTTGGTCATTTAGCAAATAGCGATATCTTCTGTATACCACCCCTAACTTGTCACAGCACAACTGATTGGCTCAAACGCATTAAGAAGGAAATAAATTGCAGAGTGTGCAAAGCTGTCAAGGCAAAATGTGGCTACTTTGAAGAATCTCAAGTATAAAATATATTTTGATTTAACACTTTTTTTGGTTACTATTATTCTACAATGTAGAAAATAGTAAAAATTAAGAAAAATCCTGGAATGAGAAGGTGTGTCCAAACTTTTGACTGGAACTGTATGTAAATGTAATATATTTCAGCTTTTTATTTTTTATACATTTGCTCCAGAAAACGTTTTGTTTTGTCATTATGGGATACTGTGTGTAGGTTGATGGGGGAGATGAATCCATTTTAGAATAATGCTGTAATGTGAAAAAGTCAAGGGGTCAGAATACTTTCCAAATGCACTGTAGATTACAGATGGATTCAATTGTCATTTTTTGGCTAACGATCTAAACAAAATACTGTGTCAGTGTCAGAAAAATTATATTTGTAAAACAATTAAGAAAAATAAAACACTAATATCTAATTTACATAAGCATTCACCCCTGAGTCAATAGATGTTAGAATCACCTTTGGCAACGATTACAGCTGTGAGTCTTTCTGGGAAAGTGTCTTTGAGCTTTCCACACCTAGATTGTCCAACATATGCCCATTATTGTTTTTAAAATTATTCAAGCTCTGTCAAGTTGGTTTTTGATCATTGCTAGACAAACATTTTCAGGTCTTGCCATAGATTTTCAAGCAGATTTCAGTCAAAACTGTAACTCGGTCACTCAGGAACATTCACTGTCTTCTTGGTAATCAACTCCAGTGTAGATTTGGCCTTGTTTTAGGTTATTGTCCTGCTGAAAGGTGAATTCAACTCCCAGTGTCTGGTGGAAAGCAGACTGAACCAGGTTTTCCACTAGGATTTTGCCTGTGCTTAGCTCCATTCTGTTTCCTTCTTATCCTGAAAAATGCCCGTCATTAACGATTACAAACATACCCATAACATGATGCAACTACCACTATGCTTGAAAATTTGCAGTATTACTTTTATCTTGCTGCACACATGATGCATATTTTGGAATATGTTTTATTCTGTACAGGCTTCTTTCTTTTCACTGTGTCAATTAGGTTAGTATTGTGGAGTAACAACAATGCTGTTGATCCATCCTCAGTTTTCTATCACAGCTATTAATCTCTAACAGTTTTAAAGTCACCATTGTCCTCATGGTGAAATCCCTGAGCGGTTTCCTTCCTCTCCGGCAACTGAATTAGGAAGGACGCCTGTATCTTTGTAGTGACGGTGTATTGATACACCATCCAAAGTGTAATTAATAACTTCACCATGCTGAAAGGGATATTCAATGTCTGCAACTTATTATATGACTTGTTAAGCAAATCTTTACTCCAGAACTTATTTAGGCTTTCCAGAACATTGGGGTTGAATACTTATTGACTCAAGACATTTCAGCTTTTAATTTTAAATTAATTTGTAAAAATTCCACTTTGACATTGGGGTATTGTGTGAAGGCCAGTGCCAGAAAATGTACATTTAATCCATTAAAAAAATGCAGGCTGTACCACAATAAGAGATGGAAAAAGTCAAGGGGTGTGATACAGTGGCTTCAGAAAGTATCTACCTCAATTACCTCGTACCCCTGCACATGGGCTCGGTACTGGTGCCTGTGTATTTATCGTTACTCATTGTGTATTTATTTTTACGTGTTATAACTTTTCTATTTTCTTTCTCTCTACATTGTTGGGAAGGGCCTGCAAGGAAGCATTTCACTGTTAGTCTACACCTGTTCATTACGAAGCATGTGACGAATAACATTTTGATAGAATTGTAAAGGTCATTTCCGATTGAGCCGACATATGCAGCGTTTACCGTGAATGCAGCCTCCACTAAAGCGGGAACACTTCCTTAAAATGTAGATCACGCTGTAAAGATCCATTTCTGCGACGCCGATTGAATAGAGCCCTTTTAATCTGTGGTCCGGGAAGCGGCTCATCAATGTGTGAACTGTTTTTTGGAACGAGGGACGACGTGCTAGGATGGAGCTGCTATTCAATGGAAACGTGACACACCCAGGATGTTTTGACACAGGTGGAGTAGCTCAGATCAAATGTAATATAACTTTACACTATTGAACATTGCCCTCACACTGTTAATGTATTTTTTGTTTATGTAGAATAGGTTGCCTGCCACCACTTAGCATTGATCTCTTGTCCACAGATATGCCATTCAACAGACTAGACCTGGCTATATGGTCATTTTCATACAGTACATTCTATGTGGACAAGAATGACGCAACTTTTATTCAAGCATCTCTCCATCACAGCTCATACCAATAAAAAACACAAGTGTGCGGACAGAAATTCCAGCGACATTGAACATCTATAGAAATGACTGATGCATAAATCTGTATGTGTATGTATAAAATACTGACATGAAAATGTAAATAAAGGCTTGTAAATATATACTTACCATCTACATATGTATTTTATACAGAGATTAAAACATATATAATGCCATTAAATAGCAAAGTCCTGAAGCTTGCTGTTTGCAGCCAGTGCACCTGCGTAGCAACCCTGTCCTGATCTCTAGGCTCCTGGTCCATTTACATGTTGTAGTCATTGTTGGATTACTTTACACACCAATCTATGGTCAGGATGTCTCCTCTTGCAGGTATTCCACCAGGTAAGGGTCCTCTTTTTTTAGGGCCCGGTAGAGCTGTTCCTGGGCACGAGGTCCCTTCCTCATAATCATGTCCAGAAGGGCCTTGTTCCTCTTGATCCGTGAACTTATGTTGTCAATCTTCTCTCGCTCCACATCGTTCAGTACTTTACAGTCCTGAAGCTTGAGGAGTATGGGCTGCAATTCACCCATGCGTTCCTCCAGTTTCACTCTGTGTTTTATTATGAAGTCCTCTCCTGAGAGAGTAGGAGGATTGGCAGGAGGGGCTACAGGGAGAGGGCCGGACGCTTAGAGGGAGAAAATACTATCTTTAAAATACAGTTTAGGATGATAAAATCAAGATGTATGCTAAACATCGAAGATAAATTATGACCTCAATTCAATATTATTTTTACTACACAGGAGCACTACGAATCAGATTTCTTTACTTCCATAATGTCTTTGTTTATCATTGCGATATCATTAAATTGTGATGTTTATAATGGTAAATCTCAGTGGAATATCAAGTTACCTGTAGAGATGATTTCTGTTGGTGAAACTGCAAATGAGAAAAGAAGACCGTCTGATTAACGGTGATATAAGACTGCGTCCATTATAACCTAAACTTATGATATAAAGATGTACTAATTCAATAACAACAACTGCAATACTAGTACAGCAACTTTGTGTTACCTGGAAGCCAGACAAGTCTATCCCACACAGACTCTACACCATTATTTTCTTTCAGGAGAAGATCAACTTGTTCAACAACAGTTTGTAAGAACAACTGAAATGTTGGGATGTAGTTTTCGTAGTTTTCGTAGTTTTCAAATGCTGCATCCTGGTGTAAAATACAGTTCGTCAGTTATATCATTTTAATGTGCAAATACATTTTCATTCTCATATCAGATATCACCTTTGGTCTTATTTGATGTTCATCTGTAAGATCAGTGGAGAGGGTGTATTCTTGCTTTGGGATTAGTTGGCAGTGAGCGTTAGTTTCAATGTAGATTTCTTGGTCTCCATTTCTTCTCTTCCATTCCTCCTGTACCTTTGAATGTTTTCAGAAAAGCCCATTTTGTTATCCAATGTTTAAACTATAACACATTATCCAAGTATTAATGTTACCAAAACATGCAAATTCCAGCCAAAGTATTGTTTGACATCTCTGATCTATTCACCTACCTCCCTGATCATAACATTTCTGGGAAGCAACAACACATTAAGGATGGACCTCTTCTTAGGGACAACTGGGAGTTTGTAGAATAACAAGACAAGTGCACGTATAGGGACAGTGGGTGAGTCATCTTCCCTGACGATGCCATAAGCAGAGAATCCATTGATGTTTAATATGACATGTGTGTCGGTTATCTGAACGTCACTGATAAACTCCAAACTGTCATCCATCACATGGGCTACAGACAGGAAGTCACATCCACCCGCTGGGAAAGAAAAAGAACATGTGGAGCTTATTTCTCTGACTTGATTATCAATGATGAGTAATGATAACAGCTAAATGATGAGATATCAAAAAATTATTACAATAGGCTCATTCGGAATGACAGTTGTCTTGAAGCACTATGTCTTTCATGAAATCGTCACTCACTAGAATGAAGCTCACAGTGAGGGAGTTGTAGTTGACAGATAGACCCTTTAAGGCATGTGAATTTGAACAGGGGTCCCGCAGGCCTCTTGCCTCTCTGTGCTAGAAGCCTCCTGTCCCAGGGGACTGTCCAATAGAGCACCTCCCCCTCCCCCTCCATCCCAAACCCAAGGCCGGTTACACCACTTGGGAACAGACCTGCACTGGGGCACTTGAACCTGTTTAGAGCATATGACAATGACGTGGCATCATGATATGTTCATTTTACATTCTTTAAAAAAGTATCAATTTCAACATGTTATCCTCTCGAATGAATGGAAAAGAAGAACAAGTTACCGGTATGCTCCCCTGCTCTCCTCATATGTCTCTGTTACCAAGTTATCAGGAGACGTCTAAAATTTAAAAAACAATACCAGTAGATATTGAACCCATAGACAAAATATATGTTTTATAACTTCTCTCTTTCTTTCTTGTCAGTGAGAATCTTGTATTACCTGCAGAAGGTCAGTCAGACGCATGACTTGGTCGACCTTTCCTAATACATTCCTTAATAATTGCTCCTTGGTATCAGTTAAGCTTTGAGACAGATCCTCGATCTCCTCTTCCTTTGATCGTTCGCTAAATAAAGGACGACTGGGAAGGCATGACAGGGCATGGTCTACAGAGGGAGATTTTGGGTTACAGGAAGAGAGGAGAATCTACAAACAGATAGCAAAGAGTGCAAATTGTATTTAGTTAGTTATTAGTCTACAACTGAGGTAGCAGGACGATGACATGAGTAACATTGCATTTCCTCTAAATCTATGACTGAGGAGGGGAGGGGTGGGAGAAATAACAAACACTGTAGTTACCCTCTATAGAAGTGTTACCTGTGCTTCTGATATACATCATCAAGGAGGAACTTGGAGCACAAACATTATATATTCATTAACATTCTATAATGAGACAAGTCAAGAAGCTCAGGCACTCTTTGTTTGAACACACTGACTAAGAACCTGCACTTACCTCTGCTGTGTTCTCTCTTTAATTCATCGGCAATATTATGCAGATTCATCTCCCTCAGGATCTTCAGTGTGATCTTCACAGCTCCCTCAGGGCCGAAGATCTGCACCATCTTATCAACTTTGACCCCTATGTTGGCGTACCTTAGCTGGCTATCTGGGATTGGAGGAAAGCCGGGCAGCAGGCTGCCATTTAGGAAAAACGTAAATCTCCTTTTTTTGCTCAGCTTCATCAGAGTGACCTGCAGCAGATCTGTAACAGTCAGCGTTGTGGGTCCCTTTATAAAAAAAAGAAAACAGAACAATTTAAAACTCTTTCTCGCGTGGAGAGCACCCCAAAGAGCAAAGCCTAAATGCCAAGACCAAATGTATTATCATTCATATTTTATACACAATAACAAGTTAACTGCACACATGAGTTCCAATGACAGGACTAGGTATGTTTGTGTCTGTGAACCCAAACATCCCCTTTCCTCCTCACCATGACCAGGGCATCTTTGTTGCTTTGAATTGAAATAGGTTTTTTGTTCTTTCTTTTTTTTTTTTCTTCTTCTCTTTTTACCCTTGGACAAAGATGATGTGTGACTGCTCGGTGACACATTCCATGCTGTTTTACTCCCTGTAGTATCACAAGAGAGACAGAGAAAAGAAGTATCAATAATAACAACAATTTAATAACAGGTAGATGGGAGTGGGAAAGGCAACATTTGGTAGTCAACCACACACAAAAGCAGCACCATTTTAAAATGTCATACACACCTAGCGACTTCATGTTTTCATATAATTTTACCTTGAACATAAAACATAAATCCAGTGATGTAACATGAGCAGTGCTATAGTAGCCTAGCGGTTGGAGCGTTGAGCCAGCAACCGTAAGGTCGCCGCTCTGCCCTTGAGCAAGATAGTTAAAAAACTTCTTCGGGATCGGTGTCCCTTCCACGGGACGGTTGAGCTAATGTAGGCTAATGCGATTAGCATGAAGTTGTAAGTAACAGGAAAATGTCCCAGGACATAGACATATCTGATATTGGGAGAAAGCTTAAATTCTTGTTAATCTAACTGCACTGTCCAATTTACAGTGGCTATTACAGTGAAAAAATACCATGCTATTGTTTGAGGAGAGTGCACAATTTTGAACATGATAAGTTAGGCACATTTGGGCAGTCTTGATACATTTAACAGAAATGCAATTGTTCATTGGATCAGTCTAAAACTTTGCCCATACACTGATGCCATCTAGTGGCCAAAATCTAAATTGCACCTGGGCTGGAATAATACATTATGGCCTTTCTCTTGCATTTCAAAGATGGTACAAAAAAAATACAATTGAACGGTTGTTTTTTTCTTTGTATTATCTTTTACCAGATCTATTGTGTTATATTCCACTACATTCCTTTCACATTTCCATAAACTTCAAAGTGTTTCCTTTCAAATGGTACCAAGCATATGCATATCCTTGCTTCAGGGCCTGAGCTACAGGTAGGTAGATTTGGGTATGTCATTTTAGGCAAAATTGGAAAAAAACGGTCTAATTAGTAAAACACAAGTCTCAACGTCAACAGTGAAGAGGCGACTCTGGGATGCAGGCCTTCTAGGCAGAGTTCCTCTGTCCAGTGTCTGTGTTCTTTTGCCCATCTTAATCTTTTATTTTTATTGGCCAGTCTGAGATATGGCTTTTTCTTTGCAACTCTGCCAAGAAGGTCAGCATCTCAGAGTCGCCTCTTCACTGTTGACGTTGAGACTGGTGTTTTGCAGGTACTATTTAATGAAGCTGCCAGATGAGGATTTGTGTGGCGTCTGCTTCTCAAACTAGACACTCTAATGTACTTGTCCTCTTGCTCAGCTGTGCACCGGGGCCTCCCACTCTTTCTATTCTGGTTAGAGACAGTTTGTGCTGTTCTGCGAAGGGAGTTGTACACAGCGTTGTACGAGATCTTCAGTTTCTTGGCAATTTCTCACATGGAATAGCCTTCATTTCTCAGAACAAGAATAGACTGACGAGTTTCAGAAGAAAGGTCTTTGTTTCTGGTCATTTTGAGCCTGTAATCGAACCCACAAATGCTGATGCTCCAGATACTCAACTAGTCTAAAGAAGGCCAGTTTTATTGCTTCGTTAATTCAAAACAACAGTTTTCAGCTGTGCTAACATAATTGCAAAAGGGTTTTCTAATGATCAATTACCCTTTTAACATGATAAACTTGGATTAGCTAACACAATGTGCCATTGGAACACAGGAGTGATGGTTACTGATAATGGGCCTCTGTAACAGTATAACTTTAAACCGTTCCCTCGCCCCGACACGGGCGCGAACCAGGGACCTTCTGCACACATCAACAACGGTCGCTATGTAGATATTCCATTAAAAAAATTAACAATCAGCCGTTTCCAGCTACAATAGTCATTTACAACATTAACAATGTCTGCATTGTATTTCTCATCAATATCATGTTATTTTAAATGGACAAAAAAAATTGCTTTTCTTTCAAAAACAAGGACATTTCTAAGTGACCCCAAACTTTTGAACGGTAGTGTATGTACGATAAGTCCACTCTCTTTGTCTCTCCCGCTCTTTATCTTTCCCCATCCTCTTTCCATTGTGTAACAAGCCATGAAATCGGGTTAGTCCGCAAGGGACTTTTCATTGCATTATGTTAGAAATCAATAACCTATACCATGTGTGTGTGTTTATGTATTTCTTTGTGATTATTTAGTTAATAATTTTTTTACTAAGACAGTTTGTGTATCGCTGATTCATCACTTAGGTTAGGGTTCGTGCAGATTTACGAAGTCAATGACGTTTAGAATGAGACTGATATAAGGAAATTATTGATTGATGACTGTTATGATATCAATATATTTTTGAGTTAATTCGGGAAATGGTAACTCATTAAATAAACTTTCCCGTGGTGCCCCAAATTCCTAGTGAGTTAATTGTTACATGATTCATTTAATTGAGTAATAATTAAACGTAGTAGGTAATTATTCGATGAATAGCAGTCATCACATTAATATAGTCACATCACGACACCCCTAACAACAACTACTCCCTGGGCGCTGTGGATGTCGATTAAGGCAGCCCCTCGCACCGCTCTGATTCAGAGGGGTTCGGTTAAATGCAGAAGACACATTCAGGTTGTGCAACTGACTAGGTGTTTTGATGTTTTATGTTTCTCGCTCCTGCTTATGAGGAAAGGAGTGATTCTTTTTTAAATTAAATCGACCACAATTGCAAACTTCCATATTTTTCGATTGTTCCCTCCTTACTGTTTGTAATCTTTCATGACACCCTATGCCAAATGTTGCTTGCTGGTAACAATGTCCTCATAATGCACAGATTGTTTTGTCTTGCTGTATTACCTAGTCTGTAATTATTCCTTAATTTCTCAGCGAGATCAAACCACTTCATCATCTTCAGGATCACCACTGTGATCTTCACAGCATATTCGGGGCTGTAGCTCTGCACCATCTTATCCACTGTGACCTTTGTGTCAGCGTTCTCCAGTTGGTTCCATGGGATGGGGGGAAATATGGACAGCAGGCAGTGAGCCAGGTGACTCAAAAATCTCTTAAACTCTTCTGCATTTAGCATCTCTAGAGTAGCAAGGAGCAGATCTGGAACAGATGGCATTGTGGGGCACATTTCAGTGGCTTTGCTGCTCAACTGCTTTTTGTCCAAGGCACTCAAAGAACTGCTAATCAAGCTGATGTATTCTCCTTTGTCACCGGAAACTCTGCGAGACGAGGATGGTGTTCTGACTTGAAGATCGTTTAATGAGAGACTGCGTTTCAGCATCCCTTTTAGTTGAGGTTTGATATTGGGGTAAGGGCCTTCTGTGAGCAAGAAAGAGAGTGAAAACAGGTTATCGTTTTGCAGTAGATGTCTTCTTACTGAATAATAAGTGTTGAACTATTGAAGAGTTTAATTCCAAAACGCTAGATATCCATTTTCAGAAATGTTGTTAAATTAGCTTTTATCGTTAAAATAAATTCTGAAAGAAATTGGTGTGTTTTTTTCACTATGTAATCATTGCATGGGGTTGTTCAATGACAGATTAAACAAATAGATGTCTATCACGTGATGGTTTCATTTCAGATAGACAAATAATCATGTTATTTTGCAAATTGCTACATATCTGCCTCACTCAGAGAAATAAGTAGTTCTGCTAGGTTTTACACATTCAAATGCAACAAATAACTAAACATTTTATAAAGAAATGTACAAATGATACATTGTAACACACAAATAATAATTAAATAATTCAAAACATTTACATTTTAGTCACTTAGCAGATGCTCTTATCCAGAGCGAATTACAGTAAGTGCATTTATCTCAAGATAGCTAGGTGAGACAACCACATCACTGTCAAATATACAGGATACAAACATTCCACAATGGATATATAGTGTTTTGCAAAAACACATCTAAAATCTCAAATAAAAATCTGAGAACAGTAATATTTTACACACACATGAAGATACCCATATGCAATCATTTCTGATTACTTTTTAAAATTTTAATTGTGGATATAGCGTTTTGGAAAAAAATACATACTTTTTCAGCAGTTGAAAATAAAACTGAATGACAGACATAATTGTATGTTAGCATAGATCTCATGCACTTCACCTGCTCCTCTCTCAGGAATGCTTATGTGCGGTGGAGCTGAAATGGCGGTAATGTCTATGACATCACAGGTCTCATATATATCTTCTCCTTCAGGAATGATGTGAGGTTGTGGTGACCCCACATCGCACATGGAGACATATTCTTCACCTGCACCTTCAATGTCATCATAGGTCTCCTGGTCTTCACTTGCTCCAGGGGTAGTCAGTAAGCCTTTAGAGCATGGAATAACTTGTCTGTAGTTTATCTCTAACTTTTTTGCAAGATCAAACTGTTTTAAATTCCTCAGGATCCTCAGTGTGACCTTCACAGCGTCCTCAGGGCCGAAGCTCTGCACCATCTCATCCACTGTGTCCTGCCTGTCAGGGTCATCCAGCTGGCTCTCTGGAATGGGGGGAAATATGGGCAGCAGGCTAGTCAAGAACCACTGAAATTGCTCCAGGTTTCCTCCTCCCTCAGTCAACTCCTCCAGAGTGGCCAGCAGCAGTAGCTCCTTAGCAGGCAGCATTATGGTTCCCTAAAACAACCAAACAGGTGAGTTGTCTATGACATGTAAACTAGAAACGGATATAATTTGAGCAAAGAACATGAACACATCTGTATCGTTAGTAGAATATACTAGAATCTTTCAACTGGTCTCAATATCAAATTTCATCATTAGACAGATTAATTTGGGAACTGCCAACACACACACACACTCACATTTTGCATACAGTCTCTTACGTTTTAGATTTTAGTCATAGCAGACGCTCTTATCCAGAGCGACTTATTAAGATAGCTACAGATGTAGGATCTTCATTTGACCAGTTTCTCACTGCAGGAAAATAATCCTGCAGCAACATGAAATGTGAATGATTGTGTGGAGTGTAATTAATTTACATTTGTGTAGGGGTTGATAAATTTGTTATTAGGGCAAATCAAGTGGAACGTGTAAAGTGAAAATTACAAACAGAAGCTTAAACCTTGAATCCACTAAGTTTGCATTTTCTGCTGTGCAGGAAATTTCCTGCAACAATAGGGTAATGCAATTAAGATCCTACATCTGTAGGTGAGACATCACAGTCCTAGTAAGTAAAATGTTCCTCAATAAAGAAGTTATCAGCAAAGTCAGCTCTAGTAGGAAAAGACAAGTGCAGGTTTTTGCTCTGCACTTTTAAAAGGTCCAGTATGTAGCTTTGAGGGCGACCGGCCAAATGTTATAGATCTATCATTCTCATATGCAGTAGATTCATTATATGTGCAAAATTTCTATGCATCCCATCCTTAAAGGCCCACCTCAGAGGAAGTTGCCGCACCTATTTCAGAGAAGGGGCTAGCTGCATCCCAATATGGCGACCTGAGTATGGGCGAGTGGGTGTGTCAAAAGTGGGCGTGTGGAAAAGAGTGGGTGTGTCAATGGGAAAGCAGTGGGCAAGTGGAAAAGAGTGGGTGTGTCAATGGGAAAGCAGTGGGCGTGTCAATGGGAAAGCAGTGGGCGTGTCAATGGGAAAGCAGTGGGCGTGTCAATGGGAAAGCAGTGGGCGTGTCAATGGGAAAGCAGTGGGCGTGTCAATGGGAAAGCAGTGGGTGTGTCAATGGGAAAGCAGTGGGCGTGTCAATGGGAAAGCAGTGGGTGTGTCAATGGGAAAGCAGTGGGTGTGTCAAAAGCATTCTGCTTTTACGGTTTTGATTGAGCAGTTTTTCCTCTTCCATTTCTTACCATGCAATACATTGAGCTACCATGCTGATGTTTTTAAACCAGAGGATGAGTCTGAGTCGTATTTCACTGTTAGTTTTACACAAATAATTGTACATTTTAAGTTATAAAACTGACGATTGTTTATCTGTGACTTGAGTATTGATGAGGGCTGTACTGTTGCTTCATGCGTTGTATGCGTGTGATCAAGTATGACTTTCACCCTGATATTGGCTACTAGATAGCTACTTCCCATGCAGTTGCCGGACAGTAGCACTTGTCAAGCGGGAGCAGAGGGCACTGTGATCCGGTGTTGTTGCCGTTCAGCCCTTCCCATTGAATAGTAGACTGTACAGTGCATTCGGAAAGTATTCAGACCCCTTGACTTTTTCCACATTTTGTTACGTTACTGACTTATTCAAAAATGGATTCAATTTTTTTTCCCCCTCATCAATCTACACACAATACCCCATAATGACAAAGCTAAAACAGATTTTTTTTCTAATTTATTACAAATAAAAAAAAACATACAATATTTACATAAATATTCAAACTCTTTGCTATGATACTCGAAATTGAGCTCAGGTGCATCCTGTTTCCATTGATCATCCTTGCGATGTTTCTACAACTTCATTGGAGTCCACCTGTGGTAAATTCAATTGATTGGACATGATTTAGAAAAGGGACACACCTGTCTATATAAGGTCCCACAGTTGACAGTGTATGTCTGAGCAAAAACCAAGCCATGAGGTCGAAGGAATTGTCCGTAGAGCTCAGAGACAGGATTGTGTGAAGGCACAGATCTGGGGAAGGGTACCAAAAAATGTCTGCATCATTGAAGGTCCCCTAGAATACAGTGGCCTCCTTCAGTCTTAAATGTAAGACGTTTGGAACCACCAAGACTCTTCCTAGAACTAGACAAGTATTCAGACCATTTAGTCGGTACTCAATTAAATTTAGCACAGGTAGGCTCCAATCAAGTTGTAGAAACATCAAGGATGATCAATGGAAACAGGATACACCTGAGCTCAATTTTGAGTCTGATAGCAAAGGGTCTGAATACTTATGTAAATAAGCTATTTCTGTTTTTTTATAAATGTGCAAACATTTCTAAAAACCCTGTTTTTGCTTTGTCATTATGGGTTATTGTATGTAGATTGATGAGGGGGGGGAAAGTAATTTAATACATTTTAGAATAAGTCTAACGTAACAAAATGTGGAAAAAGTCGAGGGGTCTGAATATTTTCCGAATGCACTGTATGTATCAAGGTGACATCTAGATGGTTATCAATATTAGTTATTTATTGTGTAAGCTGCTGTAAATTGCTACATTAGCTACCGATGGCGACACGACCTTGATACCCAGTAGGACGCACTTCAAGTAGGAACCACTTCAAGTCGGCAGGCACAACACCGGAGCACTGGTCGCCAGCTTACTATCGACTCGTGGTGCAGCCCAATCAGCCACGCAAAACGCTTGAGTGGCAACAAATCTGCCCATTTTGCTGATAAGCTTTCCATACACTCACTCGCCTATACTCCGGGCTGCAGCTACCCATACCTGCTACCCTATATATACAAAAGTATGTGGACATCCCTTCAAATTAGTGGATTCAGCAATTTGGCCACATCCGTTTTTGACAGGTGTATAAACTCGAGCACACAGCCATGCAATCTCCATAGATTGGCCTTACTGAAGAGCTCAGTGACTTTCAACGTGGCGCCGTCATAGGATGCTTTCCTTTCCAACAAGTCAGTTCATAAAATGTCTGCCCTGCTAGAGCTGCCCCGGTCAACTGTAAGTGCTGTTATTGTGTGGTGGAAATGTCTAGGAGCAACTATGACTCAGCAGCGAAGTGGTAAGCCACACAAGCTCACATAACAGGACTGCCAAGTGCTGAAGCGCGTAAAAATCCTACAACACTCACTACCAAGTTCCAAACTGCCTCGGGGAGCAAAGTCAGCACAAAAATTATTAGTCGGGAGCTTCATGAAATAGGTTTCCATGGCTGAGCAGCCGGACAGAAGCCTAAGATCACCATGCAAAATTCCAAGCGTTGAGTAGCACTTGTAGCCATTGGACTCTGGAACAGTGGAAACACATTCTCTGGAGTGAAGAATCACGCTTCACCATCTGGCAGTCCGACGGACTAATCTGGGTTTGGCGGATGCCAGGAAAACGCTACCTGCCCCAATGCATAGTGCCAACTGTAAAGTTTGGTGGAGGAGGAAAAATGGTCTGGGGCTGTTTTTCATGGTTTGGGCTAGGCCCCATAGTTCCAGTGAAGGGAAATCATAACGCTTCCGCATACAATGACTATAGCTCCCTTCAGTGACCACGAGCACAACCGTTCCTTGATTTTAACTGGCGGCTTTATTCTGTAGATTTAGTCAGAATTATCACCTTCCGTGAGAACTATAAAGTAAATGAAAAATACAGTTAAGCACACTCTTACAACCTTATCTTACGAGTGACTTATTAGCTTGGTACAACTCTGAAGTGCTTACATACAAAAACAGTTTAGCTGGCGCTATAACAGTATTAGATTAAACACATGAAAAAAGGAAAAATACCTCATTGGCTGCTTATTACAGAAGGGAGGAAATCAAGCTTCACACTTATTATTCCTGACATGAATTCACGCTTCATCCTTAATTATTATAACGTTACCATCCTAACATATACGCTTCAAACTTTATGAACTACACCCGATGACATGAAAACTTAGCTAACACAGCGCGGGATTGCCTTCCCTCCAAAAGTGTGTTGCTACAATAAGGATCCCCGTTACAACAGTTATTAGCTACGTAGTTCCGCTTCTCTTATCATTTCCCCGCACAGCGGACACGTAAACAATTCAAACACAAAACAACGACATAACCTGTAAATCTAACTGGCAGTTACATACAGTTAAGCACACTCTTACAACCTTATCTTACGAGTGACTTATTAGCTTGGTACAACTCTGAAGTGCTTACATACAAAAACAGTTTAGCTGGCGCTATAACAGTATTAGATTAAACACATGAATAAAGGAAAAATACCTCATTGGCTGCTTATTACAGAAGGGAGGAAATCAAGCTTCACACTTATTATTCCTGACATGAATTCACGCTTCATCCTTAATTTATAATAACGTTACCATCCTAACATATACGCTTCAAACTTTATGAACTACACCCGATGACATGAAAACTTAGCTAACACAGCGCGGGATTGCCTTCCCTCCAAAAGTGTGTTGCTACAATAAGGATCCCCGTTACAACAGTTATTAGCTACGTAGTTCCGCTTCTCTTATCATTTCCCCGCACAGCGGACACGTAAACAATTCAAACACAAAACAACGACATAACCTGTAAGTCTAACTGGCAGTTACAATGACATTCTAGACGATTCTGTGCTTCCAATGTTGTGGCAACAGTTTGAGGATGGCCCTTTCCTGTTTCAGCATGACAATGCCCCCGTGCACAAAGCGAGGTCCATACAAAAATGGTTTGTCGAGATCGGTGTGGAAGAACTTGACTGGCCTGCACAAACCCCTGACCTCAACCCCATCGAACACTTTTGGGATAAATTGGAACGCCGACTGCGAGCCACAATGCTTGTACGGCTCCGGTTAACTTGAATAAAGAGGAACTTAAGTTTTAAAGAACAGTTGTTTTCTTTACTATTTTTTAGACAAGAAGATACAACATGGTACCAAGAGTGACACTACTCGCCTTTGACTCACCCATCGAGTTTTGGTCGAAAATGCTGAACTGCGCCAAGAGGCTTCACGTCAACTAGCTAACTAGCCACTGGGCTAATGAGACTGGGGTAAAGATAACCACTCCGGAGCATGCAGTGCATGTAGCTAGTCATTTTAAGCTAGCCACAATAAGGATTAGACACAATAGTGGAATTTTTAGTTTGCCTTCAAAATAAAAGTATGTAATTGACAGTGATACAAATGAATACAAATAGTAGAATTATGAGTCGGATAAATGCCATAAATACAGGTCAAATTAGACCAAAGAGCCAATATGGGTTGAGGAAAAAGAGGTATTGAAACAATGGGGCAAAGTAGGAATAGATCTCTGTTCTCTTGAGGGCAAGAACTATGTTCTACTGATGGACTATTGCTCTCATTGCCCAGAGAGCTTTGCTGAAGGACACTACTGCTAGTCAGGTGATAACTCACATTAAGTCATTCTTTGCTCGTCATGGGGTCGCAGAGGTAGTCCGTACGGACAACGCCTCACAGTTGAGCTTTCAGGGATTTTACTAAACTGTACGGGTTCAAGCGCGTCACATCCAGCCCACTGTGCCAACAGTCTAATCATGGGTTAGTCAAGAACAGTGAACCTACTGCTTCAGAAAGCTCTCAACTCAAGACAGATCAATATCTAGCTTTGTTAAACTACAGGGCTACGCCACTAAAACATGGTATGTCTCCTGCAGAGCTGTTGTTCAACAGGTAACTTAACACTAGGTTGCCAGTACTCCTAGAAACAGAGAAGGATGACAAGGTCTTTCTTAACAAACGGAGAGAAAAGAGTGAACGGATAAGGTACTATGACAAAGGGTCCAAAGTGCACTCAGTCCAAATGATAGGGTGAAAATGCATGATGGTAAAACAGAGCGTTGAGGCCTGTGTGGTGAAAACAGTGGCAACCAGGTCATGATGTAATGACACCTGAGGGAGTTACACACAGGAGAAACGGGAGACAATTGAGAGTACAGGTCAGACAACTTCAAGCCCAGACACTCCTGTGTCAAATCCACCAGGGCAGCCTGTTGAAATGAGACTGTCAGGTAGAGAATTAAAAGCACCTCAGAGGCTGATTGAGGAAGTATACATGTGTTATTGAAATGCAGTATTCACTATGCAAAGAAGTGTAGCCAGGATTTATAAAGAATTGTTATTGTTTTATCTTAAGGGAAACGGGATATCTTGATAAGACGGAAGTGGCACATTGTATCTCAGGCCACTTGACCACTTTGGGGACGCACCGCCCGAGTGGAAGAGCGGGACATCCCAGCTCAAAGCACGAGCCTTGTACGGCTCCGGTTTACTTGAATAAAGATTTTATGTTTTAAAGAGCAGTTGTGTGAAGGATGGTTTTGTTCTCTTTTTAACAAAAATATATGCCTTATAGAAATAGGACATGTTAATCACAAAACATAGAGTGACTGCAGAAAAGCTGTTGTTAATCTAGGGTGTCAACTGTGCAAACCACAAGGTTGAGGAATGTGTAGGAAAAATGCTCTGCTTTACCCTGCGTGATGATACAGTGAACCCGTATATACGAAAATTGCATTTACCACCTGTGTTAAATAAAAATACTTAAAGTATATTCAGTGACTCTGAATCACATTTTATCCTGATACCAGATTTGATTGACGCAACCTTTTACAGTTGTTTTCTTTACTATTTCATAGACCAGAATGAACTAGTTTTAGACAATCAGCATTCAGGGCTCAAAACAACCAGTTTATAACAAATAAGGCACTGATTGACAGCTGTCAATGTAACTAGATAGCATACTAACCTTACATAGCTAATGAAAGATATATGAGCACCATTTCAGTTAAGACAGGCATACTGTAAATCAGGTGAAAATAATTATTTCAGAAAAAGACTACCTCTCATGAGACTAGTCCGTCCCAGCTTACACCGTGCCTATACGATGAGTTGAGTATTGAGGTTTGTCTGACTCTCCTTGCCTTTTGATAATTCCAGTGAAACTGTCGGATTCCAGACGTCATTAATATTTGGACATGCATACGAACAATATGAAATAGCTATATTCTTTGTTATCTCTTATCATTTCAGCCAGCTAGATATCAATGTATTATCTAAATTGCGGCCGCGAATCTGCCATAGAAATATAAACAATATAAACTCCGGTTATATGGTTAGCCTAACTATTGAAGCAATGGGCGAGTTCGATTTGCATGGCCCGGTGCCCCTGTTGTGTAAAGCCATATTTTTTTTATCAATGAAATGGTCAAAAATGAGCAATCCCTGCACCGAGTCATGCAAAAAAAACATATTTTAATTTGCTCCATGGCTCAAGCAGCCAGAGACGGAAGAGGAAGCACCATTCGCTGTTTTTTGTCAATGTGAGACACAAATGTAGACCGGAACCATTTCTTTCTCTATGATAAAACGTCTGAGTGAACTATCGTCATTTATCGACCATCTTTGCTGTGGCCAAAATTATATATTATATTGCCCAGTCCAGGCGCGATTCGCAGGTGTATTTGATTAATAAACAATGCCATGCTGGTGTGTGGTACCATTCAAATAAAACCCAGCCCTGAAACGTAGGCCAAAAATAATTTACATGTCATTGGTACGAATTCGCAGTCCTAAATATGATCATACTTTGACTTACATCGTTTAACTAGACAAGCCAGTTAAGAACAAATTCTTATTTACAATGACGACCTACCGGGGAACAGTGGGTTAACTGCCTTGTTCAGGAGCAGAACTATAGATTTTACCTTGTCAGCTCGAGGATTCGATCCAGAAACCTTTCGGTTGAACATCATGGGTTAGCTCTGGCCATCGTCTTTCATCTCGGAAAAAGTGGATTTCTACTGGTGTGGGTGTTTAAGACTTGTTTTTGCGTCTTTTTACTTTTGGTTTTGTACACCAACAACCTCTTAAGGATCCGCCCCTTTTTTTCAATTTCCACCTAAAATGACATACCCAAATCTAACTGCCTGTATCTCAGGCCCTGAAGCAAGGATATGCATATTCTTGGTACCATTTACATTGACATTTACATTTAAGTCATTTGAAAGGAAACACTTTGAAGTTTGTGGAAATGTTAAAGGAATGCAGGAGAATATAACACAATAGATCTGGTAGAAGATAATACAAAGAAAAAAACAACCGTTATTTTGTATTTTTTGTACCATCATCTTTGAAATGCAAGAGAAAAGCCATAATGTGTTATTCCAGCCCAGGTGCAATTTAGAGTTTGGCCACTAGATGGCAGCAGCGTATGTGCAACGTTTTAGACTGATCCAATGAACCATTGCATTTATGTTCAAAATGTTGTATCGAGACTGCCCAAATGTGCCTAATTTGTTTATTAATAACTTTTCATGTTCAACATTGTGCACTCTCCTCAAACAATACAATTTTATTATTTCACTGTAATAGCTACTGTAAATTGGACAGTGCAGTTAGATTAACAAGAATTTAAGCTTTCTACCTATATCAGATATGTCTATGTCCTGGGAAATGTTCTTGTTACTTACAACCTCATGCTAATCGCATTACCCTACATTAGCTCAACCGTTCCATGGACGTGACACTGATCCCGAATAAGTTTTTTTATACAGCTGAACACACGCAATTTGGTTATTTTAAAGCTATTTCACAGATGTTTAGATTGTATCTTACAATGATTCTCTATTATGTATGTAAGTCATTGTTCTCCACACTAGGGAAATGTAACTCCTCTTAAATTCAAAGACAGTGCTCTAGATGTAAGGACTGACAATCTTTGATATTGAATAAATAGTTATAACCATATTTTGAAGGTATCGAGGGGTTGGTTGTTAAGCAACAAAACTGACACCTGCAACTATGGGACAAAATAGATGGGATTGGCTTAGGTTGTTGACAAATATAAACTATATCGTCTCCAAATGTTTATTGAAATCATACATTTGCACAAATACACCGTTGCAGCTGTTGGTTAGCTAGCTAGCTAATTTTAGCCATATAAGCATTTCACATGAAATCAGTCAAAACACATCAAAACAAAACATGGGTATCAATAACAAGATACAACGAGCTGAAATGAGCCACCTACGATTCCCCACATGGCAGCTTCTTGTCATTATTGCTAGCTGTCTGACTGTTCAGAATCATAACAAAGCAAGGCTTCTGGCCTCATTGATGCATCACACATTTTTTTTCTTCACATTTATTTAACCAGGTAGGCCAGTTGAGAACAAGTTCTCATTTACAACTGCGACCTGGCCAAGATAAAGCAAAGCAGTGCGTCAAAAACAACACAGAGTTACACATAGGATAAACAAACGTACAGTCAAATACACAATAGAAAAATCTGTATACAGTGTGTGCAAATGAAGTAAGGAGGTAAGGCAATAAATAGGCCAATAGTGGCGAAGTAATTACAATTTAGGAATTTACACTGGAGTGATATATGTGCAGATGCGGGTGTGCAAGTAGAAATACTGGTGTGCAGAAAAGCAAAAACAAATATGGGGATGAGGTAGGTAGTTGGTTAGATAGGCTGTTTACAGATGGGCTGTGTACAGCTGCAGCGATCGGTAAGCTGCTCTGACAGCTGATGCTTAAAGTTAGTGATGGAGATTATAAGTCTCCAACTTCAGTGATTTTTGCAATTCGTTCCAGTTATAGGCAGCAGAGAACTGGAAGGAAAGGCAGTCAAAGAAGGTGTTGGCTTTGGGGATGACCAGTGAAATATACCTGCTGGAGTGCGTGATATGGGTGGGTGCTGCTATGGTGACCAGTGAGCTGAGATAAGGCGGAGCTTTACCTAGCAAAGACTTATAAGATGACCTGGAGCCAGTGGGTTTGGCGACGAATATGTAGCGAGGACCAGCCAACGAGAGCATACAGGTCGCAGTGGTGGGTAGTATATGGGGCTTTGGTGACAAAACGGATGGCACTGTGATAGACTGCATCCAATCATTTTTGTGATGTTTGCAATCTTGTTATTTGTAAACAACAGGATATTAAAAACGTATATTTCGGGTTATGATGAAGATGGACAACTGAGTGCATGAGGCAGGAACTGAAATAACATGCACCATCTAACTGCTTCACATGTAACAGCTTCCCAAATCAGACTAGCTTTAAAATAAAATGTAGTGCCTTGGCATTTGACTACTAATGAAATAAACTGATACATTTTATACTTGTGAAGGTTATTGTAAAACATTGAAATCAAAAATATTTTTTTCATCATTGTTGGCTGACTTTGACTGTATTTGTATTTATTATGGATCCCCATTGGCTGCTGCCTTAGCAGCAGATACTCTTCTTGGGGTCCAGCAAAATTAAGGCAGTTTATACAATTTTACAAAATATACAATACATTCACAGATTTCACAACACACTGTGTGCCCTCAGTCTCCTGCTCCACCACTACCACGTATCTACAGTACTAAATCCACGTGTATGTATAGTGCGTATGTTTTTGTGTGTGTGTGTGTGTGTATGCATGTGTCTGTGCCTATGTTTGTGTTGCTTCACAGTCCCCGCTGTTACATCAGGTGTATACGGTCAAGCTGCTCAATAGGATTGAGATCCGGTGACTGTGCTGGCCCCATTATTGACAATACCAGCTGACTGCTTCTTCCCTAAATAGTTCTTGCATAGTTTGGAGCTGTGCTTTGGGTCATTGTCCTGTTGTAGGAGGAAATTGGCTCCAATTAAGCACCATCCACAGGGTATGGCATGCCGTTGCAAAATGGAAGGATGGCCTTCCTTCTTCAAGATCCCTTTTACCCTGTACAAATCTCCCACTTTATCACCACCAAAGCACCCCCAGACCATCACATTGCCTCCACCATGCTTGACAGATGGCGTCAAGAACTCCTCCAGCATATTTAATTTTTTTCTGAGTCTCACGAATGTTCTTCTTTGTGATCTGAACACCTCAAACTTAGATTCGTCTATCCATAACACTTTTTTCCCCCAATCTTCCTCTGTCCAGTGTCTGTGTTCTTTTGCCCATCTTAATCTTTTCTTTTTGTTGGCCAGTCTGAGATATGGCTTTTTCTTTGCAACTCTGCCTAGAAGGCCGGCATCCCGGAGTCGCCTCTTCACTATTGACACTGAGACTGGTGTTTTGCAGGTACTATTTAATGAAGCTGCCAGTTGAGGACTTGTGAGGTGTCTTTTTCTCAAACTAGACACTCTAATGTACTTGTCCTCTTGCTCAGTTGTGCACCGGGGCCTGCCACTCTTTCTATTCTGGTTAGAGCCAGTTTGCGCTGTTCTGTGAAGGGAGTAGCACACAGCGTTGTACGAGATCTTCAGTTTCTTGCCCATTTCTCACATCGAATAGCTTTCATTTCTCAAAACAAGAATAGACTGACGAGTTTCAGAAGAAAGCCTTTGTTTCTGGCCATTTTGAGCCTGTAATCGAACCCACAAATGCTGATGCTCCAGATACTCAACTAGTCTAAAGAAGGCCAGTTTTATTGCTTCTTTAATCAGAACAACAGTTTTCAGCTGTGCTAACATAATTGCAAAAGGGCTTTCTAATGATCAATTAGCCTTTTTAAAATGATAAACTTGGATTAGCTAACACAACGTGCCATTGGAACACAGGAGTGATGGTTACTGATAATGGGCCTCTGTACGCCTATGTCGATATTCCATAAAAAATCTGCCATTTCCAGCTACAATAGTCATTTACAACATTAACAATATCTACACTGTATTTCTGATCAATTTGATGTTATTTTAAAGCAATGTTTTGTCCATGTCTTTCAAAAACAAGGATATTTCTAAGTGACCCATAAGTTTTGAACGGTAGTGTACATCAAATGATGTACATCAAATGATATTCGTATCTGTGGATTAACTTATTTCTACCCGTGCCTTTTTTAAGGTTTTCAAATTGCCTTGATGTGAAAATGTATCACAAGACTACAGACAAAACCAACATTATTAAGGGGAACTGCACCCCTGATTTGGCCTTGTTTTTTTTGTCTTGCTCCTCAAGAAATGCTGGCGGCCATGACAGAAGCCAAATGTGAGTTGGCATGGGGGTGTGGTTTCCCCCAGCTCAATCACAACAAACAAGCAAGGTTGCATTCAATAACTACAGGCACATGTATGGTGAGATGCTGAAGGAAGCTTTGAAGAGGTAAGTAGCCTACAGAGTAATATGAGAAGAATGCAATTGATGAATTAATGTAGATCAAATAAAATAAAAACATTATTTGTCACATGCTTTGTAAACAACAGGTGTAGACTAACAGTGAAATTCTTGCTTATGGGACATTCCTAAAAATGCAAAGAAAAATAACACAAGGAATAAATACACATTGAGTAATATTTAACAAGATATTCTAAACTGTGTTTTTATAACTTTTAAATGTAGTATCAGGTATAATAAACATCCCTTTACATGATACTGTAGAAACAGTGTTCTGCTAATAGAATGTCCCATATACAACAGGAGTTCCCTGATCCTGGTGCAGAATACAAAGGACCTGTGTTCTAATACTCACACTGTATACTACATATTAATGAGCATATACTACATACTATTAGTTCATTTTAGTATACGAACAGTATGCTTTCAGTTGAGCGTACTATCGCTTCGTATGTCTACCGGAAGTTGATGCTGTTGCTCTGCCACCTCTTGCTTGCTAGTTGACATAACACATTTACTAGTTAGACATGTTACGACTTCGGGTGTGTTCTCAAACTCAATATGGAGTGCGCTCGTAAATTCAGAGTGTTGTCAGATTGTCCGTTTGTAAATTCAGAGCGTTTCACGCTCGGACCGAAGAGTAATTTACGGTTGATTTGAGCGTTCTGACCTTACAACTGCAGTCAAGCACCCAAGCTAACGTTGGCTAGCTACTTCCAGACACAAATTAGACCACTCTGACTATTTTACTCGCCCTAGCCGTTTAATTACGTTTTTTTTTTTGCGACGTTTACTGACACGGCCATATTCAACGGTGTTGAGCACTGTAAATTCATTATTCTGCGCTCTGAAATCGGAGTAGATAGCCAGAGCAAATTTACGAAAGCACCCGAATGTCCATTGAGAACGCACGACTAAGTTATACCATTTAGCTAAGAATGACGGGAATAATCAAGTCAATAAACGTTGGGTAGTTAGACAGCCTATAGTTAATATACTGGCAAGTTTGATGTATAAGTAGCCAACTAACATACCGGTAAAACTGCTGTAATGATACTCTGTGGTTCTTAAGGACAGCGTAGCTGACAAATTGTCACCAACATAACGTGTAAGGTAACTTATTTGAAAAGTAATTACTTTATTACATTGCAAAACATTTTCTTAACATTTGCTATAATTGGTTAAAGCAATGAATTTGTATCCGTTCTCGTTGTACTTCGACTACATATTTTCTGCCAATTTCTTCAAATCTGGAAACGATGTGAAGTCAAGCCAATTTTCTGAAGATTTGCATTATGGGCCGTAAAGTACGGAAATAGTGTCCACTGCGTGTATACTTAATATTTTGTCGATTTAGTACGACATCCGGGAACTTTTGGCATACTAACTATATATCCATACTATGACCAATACGCATACTATTTACTCAATTCACGTCACAAATAGCGCGGTTAGTATGAGTATTCGAACACAGCTAGGGTTTCTCCCTCCCCATGTTGACTAATACTGTACTATTCAATTCAATAAAAATAAAAGACAATACAAGTAAAAGTTGTGTCTAGTCAAATGTTTATGCTGAGTGCCAGGTCTCTCTCCATTCAGACCTCAATATCAAGCCCGTCTGTCAGTCTGGACTTAATCACATCTTTCAAGTCTCCATGTGCTGGCTCCATGTTCTGTTACCGAAAGGCAGTTAGTACCTGTTTTGTGTCAGATATTACCTATCCTATGTTTAAGTTTGAACAGGTCAGATAAACCCTACCCAATTATGGTATCCCCATCAAATGACTGAGGCTGCCGTCTGAAACACACACACACACACACACACACACACACACACACACACACACACACACACACACACACACACACACACACACACACACACACACACACACACACACACACACACACACACACACACACAGAGAGAGTCAATGTTCTATTACCAATGGAAATTAGGGATAGGTGATGTCTCTCACACAAACATATACTATGTTGAAGTTTTAACAAGTTAGGCTACCAGACTAAATACTGTTCTCCCCATCAATGACTGTTGGTGAACAGGCAAGAGGTGAGGCTGGAGGTGAGGTCTTTGCCAGAGCCCCATTGATGGGCATGGCAACGTAGATCACCTCTGGCCCCTCAACAAAGATACTTGTTGGTCACACAGAGAGAGAGCATTGACTACATTATCAATGTATCAATATCATGATTAGCTTGGTGGAACCAACCTGATTTGCTACATTCATTTTCTATCTCACTTCAGATATCATCAAATGTGAAGTGAAATAGAATGGTGAACACAGCGATCAGGGTGGGTTATGCCCTGGACATTATATGCACCTAAGAAGTAGACAATGAACAACAAATAATGTATTACACATGACCAAAAGAATGTGGACATTCCAAAATCATAGGCATCAATATGGAGTTGGTCCCCCCCTTTGCTGCTATAACAGCCTCCACTCTTATGGGAAGGCTTTCCATTAGATGTTGGAACATTGCTGTGGAGACTTGCTTCCATTCAGCCACAAGAGCATTGGTGAGGTTGGGCACTGATGTTGGGTGATTAGGCCTGGCTCGCCGTTGGCGTTCCAATTTATCCAAAAGGTGTTTGATGGCGTTGAGATCAGGGCACGGTGCAGACCAGTCATGTTCTTCCACACCGATCTCAACAAACCATTTCTGTATGGACCTCGCTTTGTCATGCTGAAACAGGAAAGGGCCTTCCCCAAACTGTTGCCACAAAGTTGGAAGCACAGAATCGTCTAGAATGTGATTGTATGCTGTAGTGTTAAGATTTCCCTTTACCGGAACTAAGGGACCTAACCCGAACCATAAAAACAGCCACAGCCAATGTTTGACTATGGAGATTGCATGGCTGTGTGCTCGATTGTATACACCTGTCAGCAACGGGTGTGGCTGAAATAGACAAATCCACTAATTTGAAGGAGTGTACACATACTTTTGTGTATATATATATATATATATATATATATATATATATATATATATATAGTGTACATGTGTCACGACATTGATTATAGCTCAGTTCATTCTCTCAGCAATGAGTGGTACATGGGTAAAGGAAATTGTGGTTTTGACTTGCAAATCTCTCTTCCCCCACCATCAACACCAACATCTCTGTGTAACCGCTCTCATATGGCTCATCGACAAAGGACACGGTGCTGTTCTCGTTCACGGTTTATTCTGCAAATACATACACAACACTGTAAACTGCAAACTCACCACACAATCTCCATCAAGGTTTAACAAACCTTTTGACCGGATGCTGCGTGATCATGCTTACATATACAGTGGCAATAAAAAGTATGTGAACAATTTGGAATTACCTGGATTTCTGCATAAATTAGTTATCAAATTTGATCTGATTTTAGTCACAGCAATAGACAAACACAGTGTGCTTAAACTAATAACACACCAATTGTTGTATTTTTCTTGTCTATATTGAATACATCATTTAAACATTCACAGTGTAGGTTGGAAAAAGTATGTGAACCCCTAGGCTAATGACTTTTCCAAAAGCTAATTGGAGTCAGGAGTCAGCTAACCTGGAGTCCAATCAATGAGACGAGATTGGAGATGTTGGTTAGAGCTGCCCTGCCCTATAAAACACACTCTCAAAATTTGAGTTTGTTATTCACAAGAAGCATTGCCTGATGTGAACCATGCCTCGAACAAAAGAGATCTCAGAAGACCTAAGAATTGTTAACTTATATAAAGCTGGAAGGGGTTACAAAAGTATCTCTAAAAGGCTTGATGTTCGTCAGTCTGCGGTAAGACAAATTGTCTATAAATGGAGAAAGTTCAGCACTGTTGCTACTCTCCCAAGGAGTGGCCGTTCGGCAAAGATGACTGCAAGAGCACAGCGCAGAATGCTCAATGAGGTTAAGAAGAATCCTAGTGTCAGCTAAAGACTTACAGAAATCTCTGGAACATGCTAACATCTCTGTTGACGAGTCTACGATACGTAAAACACTAAACAAGAATGGTGTTCATGGGAGGACACCCCAGAAGAAGCCACTGCTGCCCCCCAAAAAACAGTGCTAGACATCTGAAGTTCGCAAAAGAGCACCTGGATATTCCACAGCGCTTCTGGCAAAATATTCTGAGGACAGAAAAACTAAAGTTGAGTTGTTTGGAAGGAACACAAAACACTATGTGTGGTGGGGAAAAAAAGGCACAGCACACCAACATCAAAACCCCATCCCAACTATAAAGTATGGTGGAGGGAGCATTTTGGTTTGGGGCTGCTTTTCAGCCTCAGGGCCTGGACAGCTTGCTATCATGGACGGAAAATGAATTCCCAAGTTTATCAAGACATTTTGCAGGAGAATGTAAGGCTATCTGTCCACCGATTGAAGCTCAACTGAAGTTGGGTGATGCAACAGGACCACGACCCAAAACACAGAAGTAAATCAACAACAGAATGGCTTCAACAGAAGAAAATACGCCTTCTGGAGAGGCCCAGTCAGAGTCCTGACCTCAACCCGATTTAAAATGCTGTGGTATGACCTCGAGCGGTTCACACCAGACATCCTAAGAATATTGCTGAACTGAAACAGTTCTGTAAAGATGAATGGCCTAAAATTCCTCCTGACCGTTGAGCAGGTCTGATCCGCAACTACAGAAAACATTTGGTTGAGTTATTGCTGCCAAAGGAGGGTCAACCAGTTATTAAATCCAAGGGTTCACATACTTTTCCCACCCTACACTGTGAATGTTCACACGGTGTGTTCAATAAAGACACGAAAACACATTGTGTGTTATTAGTTTAAGCAGACTGTTTGTCTATTGTTGTGACTTAGATCAAATTAAGATCAAATTTTATGACCAATTTATGCAGAAATCCAGGTAATGACCAAAGGGTTCACATACTTTTTCTTGCCACTGTGTGTGTGTGTATGTGTGTGTGTATATATATACACAGTACCAGTCAAGAGTTTGGACACACATACTCATTCAAGTTTTTTTCCTTTATTTTTACTGTTTTCTACATTGTAGAATAATAGTGAAGACATCAAAACTATGAAATAACACGTATGGAATCATGTAGTAACCAAAGAGTGTTAAACAAAACAAAATATACTTGAGATACTTCAAAGTAGCCACCCTTTGCCTTGATGACAGCTTTGCACACGCTTGGCATTCTCTCAACCAGCTTCACCTGGAATGCTTTTCCAACAGTCTTGAAGGAGTTCCCACATATGCTGAGCACTTGTTGGCTGCTTTTCCTTCACTCTGCGGTCCAACTCATCCCAAACCATCTCAATTGGGTTGAGGTCGGGTGATTGTGGAGGCCAGGTAATCTGTTGCAGCACTCCATCACTCTCCTTCTTGGTCAAATAGCCCTTACACAGCCTGGAGGTGTGTTGAGTCATTGTCCTGTTGGAAAATAAATGATAGTCCCTCTAAGCGCAAATCAGAATGCTGTGGTAGCCATTCTGGTTAAGTGTGCCTTGAATTCTAAATAAATCACTGATACTGTCACAAGCATAGCACCCCCACACCACCTCCTCCATGCTTCACGGTGGGAACCACACATGCAGAGATCAGCCGTTCACCTACTCTATGTCTCACAAAGACAGCGGTTGAAACCAAAAATATTAAATTTGGACACATCAGACCAAAGGACAGATTTCCACCGGTCTAATGTCCATCGCTCGTGTTTCTTGGCCTAAGCAAGTCTCTTCTTATTATTGGTGTCCTTTTTAGTAGTGGTTTCTTTGCAGCAGTTTGACCATGAAGGCCTGATTCACGCAGTCTCCTCTGAACAGTTGATGTTGAAATGTGTCTATTACTTGAACTCTGTGAAGCATTTATTTATATATTTGGTCTTCAATCTAATGAACGTATCCTCTGCAGCAGAGGTAACTCTGGGTCTTCCTTTCCTGTGGAGGTCCTCATGAGAGCCATTTTCATCATAGTGCTTTATGGTTTTTGCGACTGCACTTGAATAAACTTTAAAAGTTCTTTACATTTTCTGGATTGACTGACTTAGTAAAAATGTAATGATGGACTGTCATTTCTCTTTGCTTATTTGAGCTGTTCTTGCCATAATATGGACTTGGTCTTTTACCAAATAGGGCTGTCTTCTGTATACCACCCCTACCTTGTCACAACACAAGTTATTGGCTCAAACGCATTAAAAGGAAAGAAATTCCACAAATGTACTTTTAACAAGGCACACCTGTTAATTGAAATGCATTCCAGGTGACTACCTCATAAAGCTGGCTGAGAGAATGCCAAGTGTGCAAAGCTGTCATCAAAGCAAAGGGTGGTTACTTTGAAGAATCTCAAATATTAAATATTTAGATTTGTTTAACACTTCTTTTGTTAGAACATGATGATTCCATCTGTTATTTCATAGTTTTGATGTCTTCACTATTATTACACAATGTAGAAAATAGTAAAAAATAAAGGAAAAACCCTTGAATGAGTAGGTGTGTCCAAACTTTTGACTGGCACTGTATATATACACACACGGGATGCAGTTACTCAAATAACACAGCAAGTGGCTCTACAACTATAAATACATATTCATAACCTGGCTGCTTAATTAAGACAATACTCATACAACTAAGGATGTCTATTTCAACCCTGTTACACCTGCAATCCTCCTCCATGCCATTGACCTTCAGATTGTCTCTATATTCTAAAAGAATTCTCAGCAAAAAAGAGGTAGAATTAACGCTCTGCACACCCCGTTATTTTCCTTCACACCTTTTTATTGTACAACTATGATCTGTGATTAATGAACACTGACACTAGTTCATCTTGAATTATGTTTTTTAAATTAACAATTAAAACAAGTTTAAACATATAATTTCAAAATGTACAAATTAGCTAACTTGTTTGTAAATATTAGACATCTTAGTAAGTAGGCTATTATTACGAAAGCTTAATTTCAGGTGAACAAAAAAAGTCCATACCAGATGTGACTAACCTTGATCCACTCCTTGATTTACTTGGTGAGCATATTTCTATTCCAGCCCACCAATAATACACATTATTATCAACTCATTAGGTTTGATCATTTGAATCAGGTGTGTTAGTGCTGGGCTTGAACAGAAGCCGGCACAACCAGCATACCTCCAGGAGAAGGATTGGCCTGCTACAGTTGTAATAAGTTTGTAGCCTAAATTGTGTATTACTTTTAACTGTATTGTTGTATACAACATGTGCTAACATTTACAACCCATGGTATACAAGGATGTGCCAGCAGGTTCTTGGGACATTCACTGGGACCTCTTCATCTGCAGACAGTGTTTCGCAGCTCTCCATATCTAAGGACAGATAACAACACAAAGGAACAGGCTTCATTATATTGCAATTAGACAGCCCCCTGACTATTATCTCTGTTTGTCTTCATGGTTTTCCTATCAAGGACTAGAACTGTAGAATATTTTAATATACACTATGTCATCCCACAACCTGCCCTATCTAAACCAAGCTTAAAATTATGTTTGAGTGAACCTTAATCCAGAAAAGTTATGGTGAATTCGCTTCCTGGACACGGTCGACTCCTCCTCAACGCTCTACACACTGACTGTATAAAGATGCACTATGCAGAAATCGCTCTGCCATTTCCGGGTTGCTAAAATTCTAATAGTACACCTAGTTTCAGTTTGTGAAAAATACAATCAAGTATAATGTAGAGAATCATTGTACCATCTAAACAGCTGTGAAATATATTTTCCATAACCAAAAATATTGTATTTTCAGCTTGTGTACAAAACCTTAAGTAAAAGACGCAAAAATGAAACTTTAATCACTGAGATTAGATCTGTACTTATCTATTTCATAATGATTATGTTTTTGATCAGATATTATGCATTTTACCAACATTTTCACCAAATTGTCATTACCGTAACAGTTTTCGAAGTCCAAAAAAGTAATAAACAAAATATTTCAAATATTTTTTAACACTGCTCCCCTAATGAAAATGCCGGAGTTAAACAAAAGACTGGAAAATCTGACTTCAGATTTATGGACAAACTACAGCAACATAGTGTTTTATTCAAATAAATTAGGTTTAAAAAAGTTTTTTAAATGGTATAAAATGACCAGAGAATTTAATCCAGAAGGATTTCGGTAATGATAATTTAGGGTGAAATGTACAAAATTAAAGGGAAAATGTATTTAAAATAAGACAAAAGTTTGATAGGCTACTGACCTGAAGGAGAAGACGCATCAATTCAGTCACAACAGATAATAGGTATTTTTGGAGTAAAGCAATAGGAGTAAAAAACATTAGTGAACTGGCAATTCCTAAGGTTTGAGTCGGTTCTCTGACCGATGCATGCTTCATTTAGATTGGTTTGGGCTCCCACAGACAGATGCACTCATATCTTTTAAACATTTGAACCGGGGACCGATGCATATCGGAGAATCGTTACATCCCTACTAGCTAGCCACTTAATATAACTTGTTTTCTCTAAATGTATGTTGGCTAGCTATGTTATGAATACAACTACCATCTGCTGTCTACATCAGGATACGATTCGAGAGCACTAGTTCGCTCCAAAAGTGGTTATAGCTTTGACTGCATGCAGACAGTGAATTCAGAGCCACTATGTGGCTATAGCTACACTGCAAACATATTTTTTACCAGGCTCCCCTGAAGCAATTGTAATGACAGTCCACCACAACATACCCAATAGTATATTGATTAGCAAGGGTTATTCTGTGTTTAATTTCAGCCCCCTCTTGAATTACTCCCTGTTCACCCATGACTGTGTGGCTAAACACATCTCCAACTCAATCATCAAGTTGGCTGATGACACAACAGTGGTAGGCCTGATTACCAACAACAACGAGACAGCCTACTACAGAGCCTGGCGGAGTGGTGCCAGGAAAATAACCTCTCCCACAATGTCAACAAAACAAAAGAGCTGATCTGGGACTACAGGAGACCACAGAGACAACACGCCCCATTCACATCGACGTGGCCCGAGTGGAGGGTAAAAAAGCTTCAAGTTCCTTGGTGTGCACATCACAGAGGACCTGAAATGGTCCCACCACACAACACCGTGGTGAAGGAGGTGCAACATTGCCTCTTCAACCTAAGGAGACAAATTCAGTTTGGCCCCTAACGGTAGGTTTTGACCAGAAGCGGAGCCTCCGCTTGACAACCCTTTGCTCCAAAATAAACCTATTCAAGTAAGTAAGTAAATACATTTGGAATTAAAAAACAACAACAATGTATTGTAACGACCCTGGGTTTATAAGCACGGATATCGACACTGCTGCTCGAGCATGCTTTTGTGGCACAGTCGATAGCCGCTGGACTTTTGGCTAGAAGGTTGAGGATTCAAGACCTGCTCCCTGCCTGTTTCATTACATTGGTGTCAGAAGTGATCGGACCTTGCATCCACGACAGTGCGTGTGCTTGGCCGGTGAGCGCGTTCCTGTAAGACGTAGAGTCGCAAACTAGCGCGGGGACGCGCTCTTTGAAAGGAGGGTCGAGGGTTCGAGACCTGCTCACTGCTGTTTCATTACAGTATTATTAGCTAGCTAGCTACAACAGGCAACTGTGTGTAGGCTAATGAGCTGCTAGCTAGCCAGCTAGACAACTTTACATACTATAGCTAAGTGAAATATAATCAACTAGCTAACTTCATATTTGCTTGTTATCTTGATGTAGGCCTATTTATCGTTGTAAATTAAAAACTTATACTCCAAATTTCAACAGGGTGAAAGGATGTTCTGCTCCAGCTGTCAGAAAAGGGAGTAGGTGTATTAACTAGTTAACTATTGACAATTACAGCTGATTTCGGGATTGTATATCGATTTGCTCTCCTTAAATAAGTAATTTATTAGTTTCAATCTCTAAATTGTTTAATCAAACTTTTCGCCACCAGCTCCTGATATCAGGGCATAAAAACTACAATCTGTCTCCTGAATTAGCCTAGATGGCGCACATGCGCACCAGGCCCAAGCTTGTTTTTCCTAGCTAAACTAGCTGGCTTGCTGAACTATACTAGTTTTCGTCCTAATTGACAAACTTCATTGGTACTCCACCCTCAACTTCAAAACTACTCTACTCTCTATACAATCATGTTGTACATTTTTTTTAATTATGTTTTGTTGAATAGTCATGACTGGTTCGAGATATCTGCCGTAAGATGGCGGTGGCGAAGGATATCATTGCTACTTAATGCGGATCCAAGTTCAGTTTTAAGATCCACCGGCATCATTGACGTAGGGTTAGCTGGACTTTATTAAACTCGACAGATCGCAATGACTACAATGAATGGCTAAATTACTTCTGGACACAAAGGGTCCACTGAGCTTCTCCTCACCACTCTATTTGGTCATGTTTACATGAACATGGTAATTTCATAAAGGACTGCAATAATTTAGCATTCATTGGTCAGAGCGGGAGAAGCTCTCTGTAAAATTCCAAACGTATAAACTATTCGCTTTCGAGAGAAGGGTAAAAATTCAAAGCTGCATTATATTAATTGGCTAAATGCCATGCTAAGTGCGTACGGCCCAGTACATCACTGGGGCCAAGCTTCCTGCAATTCAGGACCTATATAAGGACCTATATAATAGGCGGTGTCAGAGGAAAGCCCATAAAATTGTTAGACTCCAGTCACCCAAGTCATAGACTGTTTTCGCTGCTACTGCACAGCAAGCGGTACCAGAGCACCAAGTCTAGGACCAAAAGGCTCCTTAACAGCTTTTACACCCAAGCCATAAGACTGCTGAACAAATAATCAAATGGCCACTGGACTATTACATTGACCCTCCCCCCATTTGTTTTGTACACTGCTGCTACTTTTATGCATAGTCACTTCACCCCTACCCACATGTACAAATTACCTCTAACCTGTACCCCCCGCACACTGACTCAGTACCGGTACCCCCTGTATATAGCCTTGTTATTGTGTTACTTTTTATTATTTTTTTGTTTATTTCGTAAATATTTTCTTAAGTCTTCCTGAACTGCACTGTTGGTTAAGGGCTTGTAAGTAAGTATTTCACGGTAAGGTCTACACTTGTTGTATTCGGCGCATGTGACAAATAAAGTTTGATTTCTAAATATACAGTGCATTTTTCCCCCCCAAAAAAATCTAACACGTATCAGAGCCCATGCATCTTGATGGGTATCGAATTGTTCATGAAAGGAGAGAAGCACATCCCTAGTAGATAACAGGCGTTAGAAACGTTTGGTGATCAATGAGACAGAGCTAGTTAACCAGCTGAGCTAGCAAACAATGTTACATAAGTAACATTTTGGATTGGAAAAATACTCCCAACAGGCTCTGCAGTTCAGAAATCACAGTAGAAAGTAATCATGATGCACTGTTAAATTATTTATTCATTAAAACATACATTTTTTGAAGAAAACGCAGTTTTTGCCACAGCCTTCAATGGCTCTCATGCGTTTTAAACGTGAGCTTGTCCAAAGTGTCGGACTGGAAGACAGCTGCTATCCATTGGAGCACTGCAATTGGTTTCCCAAAACTCTGGGGCCAGGCTTAGCAAAAGGTCATCGGGTGAAAGTTTGCAGTATTACATTCCTCGAGCGTATCAAAGTTATATGTGTGTTGTGATTCGCGAGCGGGATACATTTATAGCCTGGTAAAAACGTTATAGCCTATTGTGCAATATGTTCCAAAATGCAAATAAAATACACGTATTTTCGGAGATGCAGTTCGTGAACATAGTGTTTCTGTATTTGTCTGGCTACGATGTACATTTCAACACGTCTTTACTCCATGATTGTAACGGTGTAACAAGAACCCAGCATTATTTCCTAAATTAAAAAAATCCATGCGTCATAAATTAGAAAACATCAGAGAGTAGAAGTTACATTTATTAGACCTCGATATTTTCATGTCTCTCTTTCAATGCATTTCTCTTGAAACCAAGCAGAAAATGATGTGCGGTAAGCACAATTATAAGTTACATCAAATAAATGTAATTTGTGATTTCTAATAATTTATGATGCATGCTTTTTTTCTTTTGGAAATAATGCTAGGATCTTGTTACACCGTTACACAGTCATGGAGTAACTTAAAGACGTGTTGAAATGTACCCGAGTCCGGGTTATTCAATTGAGTATAATATCCTAATTTAGCACAAGTTGTAAGGATAGGTCTGAACAATGGCGACGAGGATAACGTTTGAAAAAGTATAGTTAAATCTGAAAAGTGTGTTCGTGACGACAAGATGGAACTAAAGTTTGACTGCTACAGTGAACCTGCTACGCTAGCTCCGCATTTTCCCTGACACTCAAAAGTACTCATTACATGTTGAATGGTTAGCAGGACAGGAACATGATCCAATTCATACACACTGGTTGATTGCGTTAAGAGCAGTTCTCGGGTGGTAAAGGATTAATACTATCTGCATACAATTCCCAACAACGCACAGAAAAATGACAGTCAGGTTGCACCTCAAGCGAGAGGGAAAACCAGACTTCATCACACCTCTATCAGTAACCATGGAGATACGTGCTGCTGCTCACACCAACGCACCACATTACAACGGCCCATCCCACGGTCCCCAACACCGAGTAGGCTTCCTTTCACCCTTCATTTCATGCACAACCAGGACATTGGCAATGTTGCACGGATATCATGCTTGAAAAACATTTCCCAAATATGATACTGGTTACCTGGCAATGGTTTCTTGTTGACAATCCTTGAACACAGCGCCAGGCCTTCAGGTACGTGTGAAATAAAGCGGAGGGAGGGAGAGAACACTCAATATTCTCAGTGGTGTCGTAAAAATACTTAAGTAGTTTTTTATATATCTGTACTTTACTATTTATATTTTAAATAAAACAATCCCTACTGCCTCTGATCTAACAGACTCACTAAACAGAGAACACGTCGTCTGTACTGCCTCTGATCTGGCAGACTCACAACACAAATACATATTTTGTGAGTGTTGTAGTGTGCCCCTGGCTATCCGTACATTTTCAAAACAAAATGGGTCCGTCTGCCATATAAAGAAATTTGAAATGATTTCTACTTTTGATATTTGAGTATATTTTAGCAGTTATATTTACAACCAAATACTTTTACTCAAGTAGTATTTTACTGGGTGACTTTCACTAGAGTATGAAAAATGGGTACTTTTCCCACCACTGAATATTCTGGCATCTCATGCACCGCTGCCAGCATGTGTTCAGCACTCTCATCTACCTTTCACCTCTGCATCTCTACCCAATAAACATACACACAAAAAAAAGTCCATTATTGATCATGGATGTACATCAATTGTTCCTCACTCATATATCAGTCTATCGTGTTACCAAAGGATACATGGGAAGGTTTCTGCTTCAAGCCCAGAGGGATATACGTCAAAACAGGATCAATGAGTTAGCCTGCTAACTTGCCTATTCAGAAAAAGTTTTGTTTAGAAGGATATGTTTGAAATTGGCATCATCTACTTAACAACCAAAAACACATATCTAAGTCTAGCTTTATGAACCAGAAAATAAATGGTTCTTTCTGGTTGTTTGTCAAAGTTAACTTGCTTTGTAGTATACCCCTCTGGACCTGGCTACATAAGCGGGAACTAACCTGGCAACAAGATGGCTGCTGATCTCTGATCCCAGGTACTATTCACTGCCGACGTGTCCGTGAGCAAGTCACTTAACCCCCTACAATTGCCCCAGCGATGCTGATCTGCAGCCGAGTCTTTGCTGCTGCCAGCCTTGTGTGCTGTTTATTAGGTTGGATTTTGTATCAGCAAATCAATCCTTTTCCATTGAAAGTTGAACAGTAAAGTTAATCTTCTATCAGTATCTTTCTTCTATAAGCAGGCCCCAATTTACAGGGGAGGTTCAGGTATGCAAATAAAAATAGTAAATCCAGCCAAAATGTTAGCTATTGGTCTAGTACACGTCACAAACTCTCTGCCAAAAATAACATTGTAAAAAAGACCATAATCCATACATAATGGAGGGAGAGAAACAATGGAGAAATAACAGCAAGTTTCTTTTTATTTTATTTGGGTACTTAAAGCGTAGCAGGAGGGGAAACAACATCACTGGCTCATCACAGCCTAAAGGTACGCAAACAAGTTAAAGGTTTCAAACGGTTTTACATCACTCTTGTGAATATGTGACCATCTATCGCTGTTTTTTTTTTTTTTTTACAGACAAACTGTGCAAGACCAAGATGCTATCCTTCAGATAATTTATAAAATAATAAACAATAAAAAAAATCCAAGGCAACATTTATTGAGCTGTGTAACACAGTCCACTCCAGAGATGACAATGCTGTTGAACTTTGGGGAACTTTGTCCTCGCGGCGCCTTTAGGAGTCCTTCTTCATCCCCTCCTCCCACATCAAGTTCGCCGTCGCTTTCTTCGCTGTGGAACAAAAACATTGTCTGTCTGTCAAGAGGCCTACCTCAACACCGTCTGCCTATCAAGAGGCCTACCTCAACAACACCGTCAGTCTGTCTGTCTGTCTGAGGAGCAGTCACTCAGACAATTTGACAATGAAAATTAATGGTCAAGACCAGAGCATTCCAATTAATGTGATGCTGACCTTTAAAAAAAATTGGACATATCAACAATGGCCATTTAAAATCTGTCAATGTGACAGGTTCACCGTTCCTCAATAATGCAATGAAGAAAACGTGTTACATTTATGAAAACTGTCTGAACCCATTCCTCAAAACCTGTCAGAGCGAAAGGCATCACCGTCAACTACTTTCAAAGAGCAGATACTGCATATTTAATCCTTTTAAAATGATAAAGATAAGATTCAAAAGGGCAAAAGCAGAGACGGTTTTAAAAAGGATTCACCGTACTTCAGAGAGACATTGAAAACAGATGCCCGGTGTGCCTACCTTCATCTTTGAACTTGTCCGCAGCCTCTGACGCCTTGCCCTTGAGGTCCTTGGCTATGTTGTCAATCTTGGTCTCGTGCTTGAGGAAAATGGGACGGATGATCCGCGTGTATATCTGGATGGAACCGTTAGAAGGAGTTGGAGCCATGCACCACACCAAGAAGGCACACTGAGGGGAAACAAACAAAATAACGTTTTCACCCAATGCTTCCAGGAAACGCCGCCAAGAATAAAGTCTGAGTAAGTGCTCTAGCAAATTACACAAGCTGGCAGGCATGAGCTCTGTTGCCATGGAGATTTAGATGGGAAGGAAATAAGGACATCTGCTTCATACCAGCACATGATGGATGTAGATTAAGGAAGGAGATTAAGTTATTGAATCGAGTCAATATAATGTTATGATTTAACATGCTTTTAATACCCTAACGATGAGCTACTGTGCCTTCAGAAAGTATTGCACCCCTGGACTTTTCCTAAATGTTGGTGTGTTACAGCCTGAATTTAAAATGTATTAAATAGATTTTGTCGTCACTGGCCTAAACACAATAGCCCATAACGTCACAGTGGAACTATGTAGAAATGTTTAGCTTTTAATTTGTAATGTCTGGGGGCAATAAGTATTCAACCCCTTTAATATGGAAAGCCTAAATAAAGTTCACGTAAAAATTTGTTTAACAAGTCACATAATAAGTTGCATGAACTCGCTCTGTGTGCAATAAGTGTTTACATTTGTTTTTATGTGTATCAATACAAAGATACAGGCGTCCTTCCTAACTCAGTTGCTGGAGAGGAAGGAAACCGCTCAAGGATTTCACTGTAAAACAATTACAGAGTTTAATGGTTGTAATAGGAGAAAACTGAGGATGGGTCAACAGCATTGTAGTTACTCCACAATACTAACCTAATTGACAGAGTGAAAAGAAAGAAACATGTACAGAATAAAATATTCCAAAATATGCATCCTGTGTGCAACAAAGAAAAGTAATACTGCAATAAATGTGGCAAAGCAATTCACTTTCTGTCCTAAATGCTAACTTATGTTTGGGGAAAATCCAACACAACACATTACGGAGTACCACTCTCCATATTTTCAAGGATAGTGGTAACTGCATCATGTTATGGGTATGCTTGTAATTGTTAAGGACGGGGGGAGTTTTTTTAAATAAAAAAAGAAACGGAATGGAGCTAAGCACAGGCAAAATCCCAGAGGAAAACCTACTTCAGTCTGCTTTCCACCAGACACTGGGAGATGAATAAAAATTTCAGCCGGACAAACCTAAAATACAAGGCCAAATCTAACCTGGAGTTGCTTACCAAGAAGACAGTGAATGTTCCTGAGTGGCCAAGTTACATGTGGCAAGACCTGCAAAAGGTTATCTAGCAATGATCAACAACCAATTTGACAGAGCTTGAATTATTTTTTAAAGAATAACGGGCAATTGTTGCACAATCCAGGTGGGGAACGCTCTTAAGAGACTTCCCCAGAAAGACTCAAAGCTGTAATTTCTGCCAAAGGTGATTATAACATATTGACTCTGGGTTGAATACTTATCTAATCAAGATATTAGTGCTGAGAGATTAGTCCTTTTTTAGGTTGGTTCAGATTAGTTCGATTATTTAAAAAAATAACAGATTTAGATTATTTAGGTTGAATGCTGTAACACAGAATAAAGTAATTAATAAAAGTTCCATGACGGTAGTGACAGCCCATTACTGCTAATCACTTATTAACCATCATGTATTACTTTAAAATATTTCAGTTGTTGTGTATTACATTTGTTTTATTTGATTACTTTAATATTTCATTCCAAGTCATCTCATCTCTATAGATCTGCTGTCTGACAAAAATCACTTTTCTAGTTCTTCAAACTAAATAAGGCATACATTCATTACTGCTGAATACCAACTATCACTTAGATCATGTATTTTCAGGTAGAGATGCCCGATACCCCTCACAATAACGCATTCTGTCTCTTCCGTAGCAGGCATAAAAGAAACACAGACCGGACAAGTAGATAAGAAATGGATTATGGTCATTATAGTTAATTACCACGTTTTATGAGCCAAACTATGTCGAATATTGGCCTGTTGATCTGATAAACACGACCAGTCAAAAGTTTTAGAACACCTACTCATTCAAGGGTTTTTATTTATTTGTACTATTTTCTACATTGTAGAATAATATTGAAGACATAAAAACTATGAAATAACACATATGGAATCATGTAGTAACCAAAAAAAATGTGTTTTTTAAAAAATCGATATATTTTGAGATTCTTCAAATAGCCACCCTTTGCCTTGATGACAGCTTTGCACAATCTTGGCATTCTCTGAACCAGCTTAACCTGGAATGCTTTTCCAAAAGTCTTGAAGGAGTTCCCACATATGCTGAGCACTTGTTGGCTCATCCCAAAATTTGGATGAGGTCGGGGGATTGTGGAGGCCAGGTCATCTGATGCAGCACTCCATCACTCTCCTTCTTGGTAGAATAGCCCTTACACAACCTGGAAGTGTGCTGGGTCATTGTCCTGTTGAAAAACAAATGATAGTCCCACGAAGCCCAAACCAGATGGGATGGCGTATCGCTGCAGAATGCTGTGTTAGCCATGCTGGTTAAGTGTGCCTTGAATTCTAAATACATCACTGACAGTATCACCAGCAAAGCACCATAACACCTCCTCTTCCATGCTTAACGGTGGGAAATACACATGCGGAGATAATCCGTTCACCCACACTGCGTCCCACAAAGACACGGTGGTTGGAACCAAAAACCTCCAATTTGGACTCCAGACAAAATGCATTAAGGAAAGAAATTCCACAAATTAACTTTTAACAAGGCACACCTGTTAACTTGTTATGGATAGGGGGCAGCATTTTCATGTTTGGATGAAAAGCGTGCCCAGAGTAAACTGCCTGCTACTCAGTCACAGTTACTAATATATGCATATTATTAGTATATTTGGATAGAAAACACTCTGAAGTTTCTAAAACTGTTTGAATGATGTCTGTGAGTATAACAGAACTCATATGGCAGGCACCAACCTGAGAAAAAATCCAACCAGGAAGTGGGAAATCTGAGGTTGGTTGTTTTTCAACTCATTCCCTATTGAAGATAGTGGGATATGGGTCAGAACCTAGTTTGATGCTTCTACTGTGAAGTGGAGCCGAATGAGAGGGGAATGAGTCAGAGGTCTACCAGAATGCATTGAGCTCGTGACGCTCGTTCACGTGAGAGCGAGCTCTGTTCCATTGCTTTTCTGAAGACAAAGGAATTCTCCGGTTGGAACATTATTGAAGATTTATGTTAAAAACATCCTAAAGATTGATTCTATACTTCGTTTGACATGTTTCTACGGACTGTAATATGACTTTTCGTCTGAACTTTTGCCTGGACCTGCCCGCGCGTCGTGAGTTTAGATTGTGTACTGAACGTGCGAACAACAAGGAGGAATTTGGACATAAATGGACTTTATGGAACAAATCAAACATTTATTGTGGAACTGGGATTCCTGGGAGTGCATTCTGACGAATATCATCAAAGGTAAGTGAATATTTATTATGCTATTTCTGACTTATGTTGACTCCAACATGGCGGATATCTTCTTGGGTTGTGTTGGTCTCTGAGCGCCGTACTCAGATGATTGCATGGTTTGCTTTTTTCGTAAAGTTTTTTTGAAATCTGACACAGCGGTTTCATTAAGGAGAAGTATATCTTTAAATCTGTGAATAACACTTGTATCTTTTATCAATGTTTATTATGAGTATTTCTGTGATTTGATGTGGCTCTGTGCAAATTCACAGGACGTTTGAGGCAAAGCCAAATGTAAACTGAGGTTTTTGGATATAAATATGAACTTGATCGAACAAAACATACATGTATTGTGTAACATGTTGTCCCAGGAGTGTCATCTGATGAAGAATATCAAAGGTTAGTGATTAATTTTATCAATATTTCTGCTTTTTGTGACTCCTCTCTTTGGTTGGAAAATCGCTGTATGCTTTCTGTGACTAGTTGCTGACCTAATGTTCTGCTTTCGCCGAAAAGCTTTTTTGAAATCAGACACTGTGGTTGGATTTACGAGAATTTTATATTTAAAATGGTGTCTAATACTTGTATGTTTGAGAAAATGTAATTATGAGATTTCTGTTGATTGAATTTGGCGCCCTGCAATTTCATTGGCTGTTGGTGAGGGGTCCCGAGTCCTAGACAGTTTAATTGAAATGTATTCCAGGTGACTACCTCATTAAGCTGGTTAAGAGAATGCCAATAGTGTGCAAAGCTGTCATCAAGGCAAAGGGTGGCTATTTGAAGAATCTCAAATATAAAATATTATGATTTGTTTAGCACTTTTTTGGTTACTACATGATTCCATATGTGTTATTTCAGAGTTTTAGTGTCTTCACTATTATTCTACTATGTATAAATAGTAAAAATAAAGAAAAAGTACGTGTTCTAAAACTTTTGACCGGTAGTGTAGCTCTAGAGAAACTGTGCAATGTGTGCATTGAGCTCGCAGGGGGGTGAAACGAACAAATTGGAATTCAAATTATTGAACAGACATCAGTAATTTAGTCGTTTAAAACAAAAAAAAGAATTGCAATTTTTTGTCTTCATGAATTGTTTTACACATTTTAGCATTGTTCTTCTACTTTGACATTAGTTTTGTGTAGATCGTAGACAAAATTAGAATTAAATCCATTTTAATCCCACTAACAACAAAATGTGGATAAAGTCAAGGGGTGTGAATACTTTCTGAAGGTACTGTAAGTGTGATTTATTTTCAGAATTCACACCTTTTGAAGTTGAAAACATTTCAGCCAATTATTTAACTATGGGGTGTGTTTGGATGTTGGCAACTGTGTGCAGAAGGTTTCACAATAGCAGGACAATTTGACAACTGAGGAAACGGTGTATGTGCACTGCACATCATGCCCTCAATGTTAATCTCATTGAATAGTATCAAAGATTAGGAAACCACTGTACTTCAGGACCTTGAGGTTAAGGACAAACACCAGTATGCATTACCTTTCCCATGTAGTAAAATGGGAACCAGGACAGGAAGATGTCAGCAAAGAACTCTGCCACGCTGAACACTCCATACACCACCCAGTAGGTCAGCCATTTTGTGTCATCATCTTTGGTTACACTCTCAATGGCTTTGATCCTGCAATTAAAGGATAAGTCCATGTTAGCGACAGGATGCCTAAAAGCATAATGGAAAAGTATTATGCAAGATGACGTGAACACACTGAGCAGATTTCATAACAAACACGAATTCGCATTGATTTTATATTTGGGAAAGAATAGCCAGGCTGTCAAGCTACAGGCTAAAGAAAGAACATAATAGATACCATACGGCCTGGCAACTAGGTTTCCATGGTAATATTGTGAGTCTTGTGTCAATGTTTTGCATGCCAAATAAGAGTGAGTGTTCCATTTTATCTTTGAACAGCATTGTTTCACTATGTGCTGACGTTTGTAAACGCATCCATATCTAAACAAGTTATGAATTTAATAATATAACTTGTTGTACAAGGATAACACTATACGTTAGAGTTCAGTTGAACTTTGTCCAGACATGTAGAGTTAATCACAAGGAGCAACTGTGGTTGGGACCAACTGAAATGACTGAGTCACTTGAGTTTTGTTTCTGTGGTTAATCATGCGCATCTGGATTTTCCTCTCTGTGCTTATTGCCCAGTCTCTTGCAACACTCCACAAGAGCAGTGGCCTCAACAATATCATGGCTGCTTTGCCCACATTTGAGCCTACATGTTGAATAACTCAAATATTGTCCTCATTGCAGATCCATAGACTGCTGTACGGTAAGTGTGTCTGGGAGAAAATGTGATCTCCTCACCCCGAGGAGTGATTTGATATCATTCATAGATGAGTTTGATTAGACCATCCACACCAAAAGTGTTAGATTGTGACATTTTAATGTTTCAACGGTTTTTGCACAATAGAGCGGAACCAGAACACAAAGTAGCAAGTTATTCATGTGGCAATACATTTCATAGGATTACGGGCTATAGCATATTGCTGCACTATCAAAGTATTTTACGCAACTTTAGACACAGGAAACCATACATTACTACCTTATGAAAGATGCCATTAACCCAGAACAGTCTAAGCCCCTGGGATACAAACGCATTCACTACATGCAACAACAGATAGTAGTTATTCCCCCCCCTCCCTCCCTTTGTTCTTTAGTGTCTGTCCTATAGGCCAAGTCGTTCGGACGCTACAGACGATTTTGAGAGATTTCCGGGACGTCTCATGGTCTGACAAACACCGCTCTAGCTCTGCCACCTTTCACCGCAGACACGGAAGTGTAACGTTGGCGGATGCGGTGGATTGAGCCGCCACCAATGCAACAAAAAGAAACATCTCTCTAGTTTAAATTGACAGATTCTTATGGGGATTTTTTGTATTGTGCTAATTTGATTTCCGCGGAGGCGCGAACATCGACTCTAGGTTTTTTAAAGGTGATATCAAACACACACCCGACCTGCAGACAAAATTGTCTACAATTGGACCTTAGTTATTATATAACAACTTGTAGTAAGATGCTGCTGGCATATTGCCGAGTACTTTACCAGTGCCATTAAAATAATCCTGACTCTCAAGCTAATAGTAAGGTAAACATGCACTTTGGACCCAGACCTTCTTCAACATGGGCTACTGTAGGACTGACTACATGGTTAACACCCATCAAGCAAAATGTGTTTAAAATTATTCACAAGATCAAATAGGTGTAACCGATGTGAAATGGCTAACTAGTTAGCGGTGGTGCGCGCTAGCAGCCTTTCAGTCGGTTACGTCACTTGCTCTGAAACACACCGCTAACTAGCTAGCCATTTCACATCCGTTACATAGGCTCTCTCCGTGCAACGTGGGTGATTGATTCCCCGTTGGGCCTTGTTTTCTGTGGGCAATGTTGAAATAGCATAGTGATGTTGTGTTTATGCTATTGGGCGTGCGTGTGAAGAACAGGGTAGGGTGTGTCAAATATGACGCAATTCATTAATTGTTTTTGCTGAGAACAGGGCAGCAACAATTTAATATTTGGACTGCTATCCTAAATGACCAATTCACGAGAAGAAGAACAAAAACTTACGATATGTAGGCTGGATAAGCAAATCCGATGAGGTTGCACAGTAGGGAGGCTCCATACCCAATAACCAGGTAAATTGCGAGAATGACGACGACAGCTGCAAGATAATAACATCTGTTTATTAGCCTATAGGCTACAAATATGTAATCGATTAATATAAGTGATTGTGTAAATATCATCTAGTAAAATAAAAATGGTGTACAGTATGCTCATGTGGAAACGTATTGTATTATGACAAAGCCCATCAAAACGTACAACCATTTATTTGATCAGAATATTGACTTGACGTTATTTGTCAAGAGAACAAACTGCCACGACCGATGCAGGCTGTGTTACCAGAACTCTTACAGCATACCCTCATTTTCTTTTCAATAAATAGATCCCTTGTGCTCCCCCCCCCATCTCATAACAGCAAAATACTTACCGATTGCGATATAGGCCCTGTTTACTCCAGTTTTAGCTTCGATCTTTGCCAATGCATCGGTCATGAAATTCTTTTCATGAAGAAACTTGTCGAATCTTTCTTTTATGTCCTGTACCATTGCTGCCATGATTTTCGTGTTGTATGGTGCTGGTTGGCTATTGAACTGCGACACCCATGCAACTCTATCCCGCTTCTTCTCGCTGTTCAGAGTAAATGAATGGAAGCACGGCCAGAATCACACTGAACGAAACGTCACTGCAATATGTCTACAGCCACACCCAATACTTTGATGACATTGCTAAATTGTATCAAATCAAATTTTATTTGTCACATGCTTCGTAAACAACAGGTGTAGACTAAACGTGACATGCTTACTTATGGGGCCTTTCCAACAATGCAGAGAGAGATAAAAAAAATAAAAAAAATAATAATAGAAAAATAATAACACAATGACAAACGATAACTTTGCTATATACACGCAGCTACTCTTCCTGGGGTCCAGCAAAATTAAGGCAGTTTATACAATTTTTAAAATATACAATACATTCACTGATTTCACAAAACACTGTGTGCCCTCAGTCCCCTGCTCCACCACTACCACATATCTACAGTACTAAATCCATGTGTATGTATAGTGTGTATGTATGCATGTGTCTGTGCCAACGTTTGTGTTGCTTCACAGTCCCCGCTGTTCCATAAGGTGTTTTTTTCATCTGTTTTTTTAAATCTTATTTTACTGCTTGTGTCAGTTACTTGATGTGGAATAGAGTTCCATGTAGTCATGGCTCTATGTAGTACTGTGTGCCTCCCATAGTCTGTTCTGGACTTGGGGACTGTGAAGAGACCTCTTGTGGCATATCTTATGGGGTGGGTGTCCGAGCTGTGTGCCAGTGTAACAGTATAACTTTAGACCGTCCTCTCGCCCCGACCCGGGCGCGAACCAGGGACCCTCTGCACACATCAACAACTGACACCCACGAAGCGTCGTTACCCATCGCTCCACAAAAGACGCGGCCCTTGCAGAGCAAGGGGAACCACTACTTCTATGTTTCAGAGCAAGTGACGTAACTGATTGAAACGCTATTAGCGCGTACCCGCTAACTAGCTAGCCATTTCACATCCGTTACACCAGTAGTTTAGACAGACAGCTCGGTGCATTCAACATGTCAATACCTCTCATAAATATAAGTAGTGATGAAGTCAATCTCTCCTCCACTTTCAGCCAGGAGAGACTGACATGCATATTATTAACATTAGCTCTCTGTGTACATTCAAGGGCCAGCCGTGCTGCCCTATTCTGAGCCAATTGCAATTTTCCTAAGTCCTTTTTTTGTGGCATCTGACCACACGACTGAACAGTAGTCAAGGTGCGACAAAACTAGGGCCTGTAGGACCGGCCTTGTTGATAGTGTTGTTAAGAAGGCAGAGCATCGCTTTATTATAGACAGACTTCTCCCCATCTTAGCTACTACTGCATCGATATGTTTTAACCATGACAGTTTACAATCTAGGGTTACTCCAAGCAGTTTAGTCATCTCAACTTGCTCAATATCCACATTATTTATTACAAGATTTAGTTGAGGTTTAGGGTTTGAGTGTTTTGTTCCGAATTCAATGCTTTTAATTTTAGAAATATTTAGGGCTAACTTATTCCTTGCCACCCACTCTGAAACTAACTACAGTTCTTTGTTGAGTGTTGCAGTCATTTCATTCGCTGTAGTAGCTGACGTGTATAGTGTTGAGTCATCCGCATACATAGACACTCTGGCTTTACTCAAAGTCAGTGGCATGTCGTTAGTAAAAATTGAAAAAAGCAAGGGGCCTAAACAACTATCCTGGGGAATTCCTGATTCTAACTGGATTATATTTGAGAGACTTCCATTAAAGAACACCCTCTGTGTTCTGTTAGACAAGTAACTCTTTATCCACATTATAGCAGGGGGTGTAAAGCCATAACACATACGTTTTTCCAGCAGCAGACTATGATCGATAATGTCAAAAGCTGCACTGAAGTCAATCAAGACAGCCCCCACAATAATTTTATCATCAATTTCTCTCAGCCAATCATCAGTCATTTGTGTATGTGCTGTGTCAGTATCGAGTCGATGTGCAGGGGTACGTACGACGTAATTGAGGTATATATTGTACCAGTCAAAAGTTTGGACACCTACTCATTCAAGGTTTTTTCTTTATTTTTACTATTTTCTACATTGTAGAATAATAGTGAAGACATCAAAACAATGAAATAACACATATTGGAATCATGCAGTAACCAAAGACATGTTAAACAACTCAAAATATATTTGAGATTCTTCAAAGTAGCCCCCCTTTGCCTTGATGACAGCTTTGCACACTCTTGGCATTCTCTCAACCAGCTTCACCTGGAATACTTTTCCAACAGTCTTGGAGTTCCCACATATGCTGAGCACTTGTTGGCTGCTTTTCCTTCACTTTGCGGTCCAACTCATCCCAAACCATCTCAATTGGGTTGAGGTTGGGTGATCAAGGCAAAGGGTGGCTATTTGAAGAATCTGACATTTAAAATGTATTTTGATTTGTTTAACACTTTTTTTTGGTTACTACATGATTCCATATGTATTATTTCATAGTTTTGATGTCTTCACTATTATTCCAAGATGTAGAAAATAGTACAAATAAAAACCCTTGAATGAGTAGGTGTTCTAAAACTTTTGACTGGTAGTGTAGCTCTAGAGGAACTGTTCAATGTGTGCATTGAGTTCGCAGGGGGGGAACAAACAAATTGGAATTCAAATTATTGAACAGACATGAGTAAATTAGTTGTTTAAAAAATGAAAAAATAACCCCAATTATAATAAAGAAAAACCCTTGAATTAGTAGGTGTGTCCAAACATTTGACTGGTACTATATGTACATATACAGTAGGTAGGGATGAAGTTACTAGGCAACAATAGATAGTGCACTGTAACAGCAGTTTATGTGATGAGTCAAAAGAGTTAGTGCAAAAAGAGTCAATGACGATAGTCCGGGTAGTTATTGGGTAGTTATTCGTTAACTATTTTTAACTAACTATTTAGTAGTCTTATGGCTTGGGGGTAGAAGCTGTTCAGGGTCCTGTTTTTTCCAGACTTGGTGCATCGGTATCGCTTGCCGTGCGGTAGCAGAGGGACCATTTTTTATATGATATATTTTGCTGCTACAGCCCAGTCACACACATCTCCTTTATGAAACATTTAATATGCCTACACATTAATATGTCAGCCTATGAAAACACAAAATATTTATAATGTCTATAATGTCATATATAATGTCACGTAACCTAATATTTGTTTTATTTTATTCATATGCATGTTCATTCAAAAAGGTCAATCCTAGGGTTCACTGACATTCTGCCATTCATATCCTAAAAGAGCATCCAACTTTCAAATTACTGTCACAAATGAGAGGTTAATTTTGTCTATTTTATTGAATTAAACAACTATTAATATCCACACGTGTAGACGAGGGCAGTAGACTGAATGAATGGTTGTAGCTGTATAATGGTTTAGTGCTTTCACAGGTCGCTCACAATAGAAGATATAGAATATAATAACTTATAAGGGCACGTATAACAATATTCTATATATTTTATTACTATAACAAGTTTATCTTATTTCTATAATAATGTAATTGTGGCCAAGGATATCGCATGTTATTCATTGTGATTACTGCTCATGAAAAAGTGTTCTAATGCCACAGGATGTCCGCGTATAAAATGTAATTTACATAGCTACACAGGCCTCGCCTCTTCCTCAATAATGTCTAGTTGTCTACTTTATAATCTTGCTCGAATATCTTTGCTTACCGTTTCCTTGTTTTGTCAACCAAACTTAATAAATTGGGCTCGAGTTATTGTGCGTCTTGATTGGTTAGAATATTTTGACAGGCCATCATTTAGCCTAATAAGGTACCACCTACTCAACGTGGCCAGCCTCCCCTGATATACGATTGGATAATAACGTCCCTCACGTCATCAACAGTGTGGGGTTTCTACCTTTCTTTTTCGATTGCGCGGTGTTGGAGTTTGTTTTTAGCGAGCTAACGTAGCTTACATGTATTTATTTGTGTAAGTTTAGGGACATTTGAAGAACCTGGCATACATAGTTCGCCTTGATTGATCAATAGAATGCATTGATTCGAGATTTAAGAAAATAGTAGCTTTGCGCTGTTTATTTTTCGCCTCATTGTTTCGCGAGTTCGGGATGTTTTTATCCTCAACATGGAGACAAAAAGAGGGGAGATTCCCAACGGTGTATTGGACGACCTCTGCAGGTAAATACCGCGTCAAAAGTGACTAACTTGTTATCAAATATCATGTTTTGTTTTCTTACTAACACTACCCGGAGGAGTGTCTTTGTTGTGCTTGTGGCTTGTCATAACCTGGTTGTGGATAGCTAACTAGATACCGAGGTAGTTAGTCTGTCTCAAGTGACAATGGGGTTGACTTAACGAAAGTGCGTTGCATCAGTGTTCTCAGGATTGTATTAATTATGTTACAAAACGTTTCTCAAACGGAACGAAACGGGGAGGGACCTATCTGAATTTGATAATCAGATTGTATTGGTCACATACACGTGTTTAGCAGATGTTATTGCGGGTGTAGCGAAATGCAAGTGTTTCTAGCTACGACAGTGCAATAATATCAAGTAATATCCAACAATTTCACAGCATATACACACAAATCTAAGTAAAGGAATGGATTAAAGAATATATAAATATATTGACGAGCAATGTCAGAGCGGCATAGACTAATACACGAAAATAGTATATACATATGAGATGAGTAATGCAAAATATGTAAACATTATTAAAGTGACTAGTGTACCATTTATTAAAGTGTCCAGTGATTTCAAGTCTATGTATATAGGCAGCAACCTCTGTGCTAGTGATGGCTAATAGTCAAATATTAACTCGTGATTTTCTCAGTTTGGTTCTTAAACGGTTTTGGTAATGAATGCGCCCATGGCTGCGTACACGGAACCTCAAGCTTCGCTACAGTCATGATGGTACATCATTGTTTGGCTACCGTCATGGTACTCAAACTGTATTGTGACATGGACCACAGTATGTTGTCTAATTAACTATGTCCATGTAGTTCTGCTACTGTACTGATTTGACTCTCCTCTCTTCCAGTCGATTCATCCTCCACATCCCTAGTGAAGAGAGAGACAATGCTATCCGCGTGTGCTTCCAGATCGAGCTTGCCCATTGGTTCTACCTGGACTTCTGCATGCAGAATGCACCAGGATTACCTCAGTGCGGGATAAGGGACTTTGCCAAGGCTGATATCCTTACATGAGAATAATGATGTGAGAGGGGGCTGGGGGGGGTTGTTATCATGTTCTTTTTGTCTTTGCTTAGTTAATTCCTGATTTTTTTTTTTTTTTTTTTTTTAATGACCGTAGGCCCACTGTGTGAAAGGTTATGTACATGTCATCACCTAACAGTTCCTTGTTGAACTTCCAAAGACCCCACCACCTTCAATTCAAATAATGTCTTGTGAGGAGCGGTACATACAACTAAACTCAATCTTTTTTTGTTGCAAATGTTCCTTATATTCTCCTTGACAACATGCTACTTTTTAATCATTGTCCATTCCTGCTGCCCAATGGGGAGGATGTACAGAAGGTTCTAGAACAGTGGAAGGAATATAAGATGGGTGTTCCAACCTATGGTGCCATTATTCTAGATGAGTCGCTTGACAATGTGCGTATAGTACATACATAATAACACTGGCTGTGTATGGTGATACTTTCCGATAAACATTTCATATCTCTTAAGTTGTCTCATGTGTGTTGTATGTCCTTTTATAAAATGTAATATTTCTTCTCTTTAGGCATTGCTGGTTCAGGGCTATTTGGCCAAGTCAGGGTGGGGCTTTCCAAAGGGAAAAGTCAATGAAGATGAGGCCCCCCATGTTTGTGCTGTACGAGAGGTAATTGCCTCTTATTAAATTATCTCGTCTTTATAATTCTGATTTGGCAAGTAAATATTTGCTCAATACAGAATGGCTAGATACTATATATGACATTTCATTCAATATTGTTTTCTCATACCCATGTCTGTATTCTCTTAGGTTATGGAGGAGACGGGTTTCGATATCAAAGATCGCATCTGCAAAGACACGTACATCGAGCAGAAAATCACTGATCAGTTGGCCCGATTGTACATAATACCTGGGGTACCCAAGGAGACGAAGTTCAACCCCAAAACAAGGAAGGAGATAAGGGTACGGTTACCCCTTAACTTTCTCATATTTTGTTCCTATTTACAGTTTGTATTTACAACGCAGATGAAGAGAACAACTAGAACTAGCTATTGTGCTGTGTTTTTCCTAGAACATCGAGTGGTTCCCGATTGAGAAACTACCATGTCACAGGAACGACATGACTCCCAAGTCTAAACTTGGACTCGCCCCCAACAAGTTTTTCATGGCCATTCCTTTTGTCAGGTAAGTGTCTTATTGCGCTTCACACATTCAGAAGAACAGGCACTTAATGAACTAATGAAAGATTCATCTTTGGTCATCAAACCTGTAGACAAGGGGAGTGAGTCGTTTTAGACTATGACAAATACAAAGAAGAGATTCAGAGACAATTCAATAATGAACGTTTCCATAGAAACCTGAGTGTTGATCCCCCACACAGGTGTTCCAAAGGGATATATGCTCTAATCTGGAGCAAGCCCTATTAAATAACCCTATCTCAAAACCTGAATATGAATACCGTTGCTGCAAATGTGTCATACATCCATGCCTGTACATTTTGCTGAAATTAAACAAACCTAAAACACAAGGCAATTATCCAGGCAGACCAGTGGTTGCGGGAATAGGTTCAACGCTAGAGCCATTGTCGAACTTCGTAGACTCTTTTATTAAATCACATGTGCAAGTATTGCCATCATATGTGAAAGACTATAGACTTCTTAAACAAGATCTCGCCAATAAAGGTTTAACAGAAGACTGTTGGTCACATTTAAACATTAAGAGTCTATGTAACAGCATTCCCCATTCGGGGTAGCTCACTATTTGAGAGACCGAGATATTAACGAATACCCACCAACAAACTTTATTCTTGAGCTGGCTGTGGATGTTTTTAATTTTATATAAAAAAAATTAAAAAATACCCCCTTTTTCGTGGTATCCAATTGTTAGTAGTTACTTTCTTGTCTCATGGCTACAACTCCCGTACGGGCTCGGGAGAGACGAAGGTCGAGAGCCATGAGTCCTCCGAAACACAACACAACCAAGCCGCACTGCTTCTTAACACAGCGTGCATCCAACCCGGAAGCCAGCCGCACCAATGTGTCGGAGGAAACACCGTACACCTAGCGACCTGGTCAGCGTGCACTGCGCCCGGCCCGCCACAGGAGTCGCTAGTGCGCGATGAGACAAGGATATCCCTACCGGCCAGACCCTCCCTAACCCGGACGATGCTAGGCCAATTATGCGTTGCCCCATGGACCTCCCGGTCGCGGCCGGCTGCGACAGAGCCTGGGCTCGAACCCAGAGTCTCTGGTGGCACACTGCGCCACCCGGGAGGCCCTGGCTATATATGTTTTGACGTACAAACTATTTCAGGTTTGATGATGAATACTACCTCCAAACGAATGGAACATCGATGGGCTTCACATTCGCTCTGAGCTATGCTAACCTTTATGTGGGTCATTTTGAAGAACTTTTTGTTAACAATGAAAACGAAAATCAATTTTTGAAAAAAGTCCTGAAGTGGTATTGATATATTGACAATCTTTTGCATATGGGGAGGAACGGGGAAAAGAGCTGTCAGACTTCATGGCATTACTCAATGACATTGACCCCCCCAATCTCAAATTCACTATTGAATGTGACACTTAACGTGTTCATTACCTCCTATGTGGATTGAGAAATGAAATGGAACCCAGTTTTACAACTCTCTGTAGAAAAGAACTGGACAGAAACACACTTTTACAAGGGGACAGGTTCCACCCTGAGCCAGTTTTTTACACTGTGCTGAATATGCCACCCCACAGAGGACTATAGAAAAAGTAGCGGAGAAGAACAATAGGTTTCTAAGAAGTGTATTCTCCACAATGTGTGGATGAAGCTCTTAATTAGATGAACTGCTCAAAACAATACCCACTAGATCTAAAGAACACTCTGTAATGTTCACATCTACAATATACTTTGAACTCGCGAAAAGTGTGGCGATGCTGTCAAGAAACACTGACATGTTTTATCATCGGACCCAGCTTTGCCTGCTGAATTTAAGAATCCACCACTTATTGTGTATATAGGAGAGGTCGCAATTTACGTGATAAATTGGTCAACGGCCAGCCACAAAAGGAAATCAGCCGTGTTCTTTTACGCACTTTTCTGACTGGTAGCTAAAAATGCAGAGGTTGCTCACAGTGCAACGATATGATGAAGTGTGAATATTTCTGCCACCCACATACAGGAAAACAGTTCCAAATAAATGGTATTATTACGTGCTCTACCACTGACATTATCTTCATGATTAAATGTCCTTGTGGGCTTTGTTATGTAGGTAAAACCTCTTGTTCGCTCAAAGAATTAGTGAACATAAAAGATCAATCAGGAGAAACGACAGGGATTATCCAGTCGCAGTACATTTTAATCACCTGAAACATGACATTTAAATGTAAAAAAAAAAAAATTGAGAGTGGCATTGAGAATGTTAAGATATCAGACAGGGGAGGTGCTATAAATAATACTCTGAGCAAAAGAGAATGTTTTGGGATTTTCACCGTCCAGACTTTATTTCCTAAAGGTCTTGATGAAATGCATATGTATGTTATGTTGTGAATATGAATTATGCCCCCATTTCAGATTACGCGAATGTTTTTCTTGCGCTGTACCCAATGATTTATGAAAACTTGCTTGGTAGGTAGATGTCCTCATTGTGGTTTTACAGACGCGTTTAATACGTTTTTATGTACACACTTTATTTGAATATATTTTTTAAATGCACATTGTTGTATTTGTTAGCACTTATTAGTTTTCCCTCGACTCCAACCCCATTGATGCGTGGAACGGTTGTGGGTGGGGCTAGGTCTACATAAGGGTGCTAATTAAAAAAAAAAACTCACATAAGCTTTGACGAAGGCCGTGAGGCCGATACGTAAAGCTTATTAAAGAGCAGTGTGCAGGTTTCTTATTTTTTTTCCCCGCTTCACACTGATAAAGATGCCCATTTCTGAAATATTATTTGTCTTATTTTTTGGGGGTGGGTGGTTCAGCTGTAATATTGTAGCTTCCATCAATGTAATCAATCCCCACATATGTTATATATATATATATATATATGGATCACTGGTTGCTGTGGAAAAGGAGGAGGTTGAAAGGGGGGTGAGTGTAACGGATGTGAAATGGCTAGCTAGTTAGCGGGTACGCGCTAATAGCGTTTCAATCAGTTACGTCACTTGCTCTGAAACCTAGAAGTAGTGTTGCCCCTTGCTCTGCAAGGGCCGTGGCTTTTGTGGAGCGATGGGTAACGACGCTTCGTGGGTGACTGTTGTTGATGTGTGCAGAGGGTCACTGGTTCGCGCCCGGGTCGGGGCGAGGGGACGGTCTAAAGTTATACTGTTACATATATACAGTACCAGTCAAAAGTTTGGACACCTACTCAAGGATTTTTCTTGATTTTTACTATTTTCTACATTGTAGAATAATAGTGAAGATATCAAAACTATGGAATCATATAGTAACCCAAAGTGGTGATTCTTCAAAGTAGCTACCTGTTGCCTTGATGACAGCTTTGCACACTCTTGGCATTCTCTCAACCAGCTTCACCTGGAATGCTTTTCCATCAGTCTTGAAGGAGTTCCCACATGCTGAGCACTTGTTGACTGCTTTTCCTCCACTCTGTGGCCCAACTCATCCCAAACCATCTCAATTGAGTTGAGGTCGGGTGATTGTGGAGGCCAGGTCATCTGATGCAGCACTCCATCACTCTCCTTCTTGGTCAAATAGTCCTTACACAGCCTGGAGGTGTGTTGGGTCATTGTCCTGTTGAAAAACACATGATTGTCCCACTAAGTGCAAACCAGATGGGATGGCATATCGCTGCAGAATGTTGTGGTAGTCATGCTGGTTAAGTGAGCCTTGAATTCTAAATAAATCACAGACCGTGTCACCAGAAAAGCACCATCACACCACCACCTCCATGCTTCACAGTGGGAACCACACATGCAGAGATCATCCGTTCACCATCTCTGCATCTCACAAGGACATGGTGGTTGGAACCAAAAATCTAAAATTTGGACTCATCCGACCAAATGACAGATTTCCACCGGTCTAATGTCCATTGCTTGTGTTTCTTGGTCCAAGCAAGTCTCTTCTTATTGGTGTCCTTTTAGTGGTGGTTTCTTTGCAGCAATTCGACAATGAAGGTCTGATTCACGCAGTCTCCTCTGAACAGTTGATGTTGAGATGTGTCTGTTACTTGAACTCTGTGAAACATTTATTTGGGCTGCAATCTGAGGTGCAGTTAAATCTAATGAACTTATCCTCTGCAGCAGCGGTAACTCTGGGTCTTCCTTTCCTGTGGCGGTCCTCATGAGAACCAGTTTCATCATAGCGCTTGATGGTTTCTGCGACCGCACTTGAAGAAACTTTCAAAGTTCTTGAAATGTTCTGCTTGGACAGACCTTCGTGTCTTTAAAGTAATGATGGACTGTCATTTCTCTTTGCTTATTTAAGCTGTTCTTGCCATAATATGGACTTGGTCTTTTACCAAATAGGGCCATCTTCATACCCACCCCTACCATGTCACAACACAACTGATTGTCTCAAACGCATTAAGAAGGAAATAAATTCCACAAATGTACTATTAACAAGGCACAGTTGTTAATTGTTAAGGCAAAGGGTGGCTACTTTGAAGAATGTAAAATATATTTTCATTTGTTTAGCACTTTGTTTTTGGTTACTACATTCCATGTGTTATTTCATAGTTTTGATGTCTTTGATGTCTTCACCCTGGAATGAGTAGCTGTCAACTTTTGACTGGTACTAGTATGTGTATATACACACATACAAACACCATTTAAAAAAATATATATATATTTTCTGCATTTCTGAAAGACTTGTTTGACAGCCAACTGCATGTGATAAGAGTATCTAGCAAACAGTGGAATACTCTAGTGTTGCTTTTTCAGTTTGTCAAATATAACCTGTCATTTCAGTGCAGCATGAATAACAAAATGGTAAAACTATTGTACGTTTAGGGTGTAGCCATAGGCGACGCCTGAGTATCTAGTTTGGGGAAGCAAATTTTCACCATTTTAAAAATGCACCTTCATAAAGCATTCCGTGCATCACCGGCATTTGCAGACTAATGTAAGAGAGCCTACAATTCATAATGTGATGATTTGGATAAATTATTAGCATGTAATGACTAACTTGATTACTGTTGGCAAAATATAGAGTTCAATGCATAGCTGAGTGTGTAGTTGTGTAGAGTAAGCCTAGGCTGTATCCAGATATGTTTCTTCTCCTTTTGCACAGGGAAATGTGGCCTTTTTTTATTAACGTATTTCATTCCTACTACACTTTTGAATAGCCTACGACAAAAATTACAGGGTAGCCTATGACGACAACTACTCTGCTGATACTGACAAACAGATTTATAAAAATGACGCTCTCTGATCCATATAAATAGGCTTACGGGTAGGGGAGACACAAATACAATATGAAGTCCATCTAACCTGGAGGACAATATTATTGTCCAAAAACTAATTTTTAGGTGGCACTGACCCAACCATGATAAAGCGTGAATATGCACACTCACCGGGGACATGGACAATGCTCTTCGCTGGTGTCAATAAGATGGGCTATACTGTTCGCTCAATTAAGTTGAGAATTTTGATAACTAAAAGACGGTTTAGTCTCTTCATTATCTTGTCTTTCCAGACTATTTTTTTCCAGAGATTGTATTTTGAAATATTGCGATATGCCTGGCTGGACCTCCTCTACATTTCACTGTCTGTTGCTACTCGACAATCATCTATTTGGTATTTGCTGTGTGCGCTGACAAAGTTGCAGGCCCTTCCGACTGCAGGCAATGCGATTTTGAAAACGATCTACAGCTTATTTTTTGGGTAAAGAAGCTAATGATCCTCTGGCCAAATCATGCTTTCTGGTGTAGTAGCCTATTATTTGAATGGTTGTATTTATTTCTGTAAAGACTGGAGTAGGCGTTTTGAATGAATATACTTTAGGGTAAGCTTTTTTTATTTAACTAGGAAAGTCCGTTAAGAACAAATTCTTATTTACAATGACAGCCAAACCCGGACAACGCTGGGCCAATTGTGTGCCTCCCTATGGGTCTCCCAATCACAGCCAGATGTGATGCAGCCTGGATTCGAACCAGGTACTGCAGTGACGCCTCTTGCACTGAAATGCAGTGTCTTAGAGCACTGCGCCACTCGGGAGCCCCTTAGCATCCCCTAGCCTTATGGAGGCGTCACCTATAGTTGTAGCCAACTTGTACAGTATTTTATTGTGTAATCTTCTATCCTATGTGTATAAAGCTAATGTCTGTTTTTAATACCATTTTAATAATTCAGTCATTGATTCTAGCAGCTCTACTTTGCCCTCCACAGACCACTCCGAGAATGGATTGCCAAGCGTAAAGGAGAGTCTACAGACAGTGATGAGGATTTTGCATCCAACGGCAGCACTCCATGCAAACCTCTGGACAAAGCACGGTAAGACACTTATGCCCATGCTAAAGACAATTTTTATATACATTTGGTGGACAAAGCTTTTTTGAATATGAATTGAATAATTTCTTCTTCTATAGCTCCAAGCATCGACGGGCCCAGATGTTGCCTGAGGCGTCTCCAGGAGAGGGGTGGGGGAAGCAGAAGCAACCTAAGCCTCTGGGACAGCTGAGCCAATACGAGGTCTCTGAACTCTTGAAAGCCAAGGTTGGTTGGTCTCTGCTGTTTGAAGGGTCATCTATGGTCGGGAATGTCTGTTGGGGTAGTGCTGAGCGAGTTTTAGTGCTTTTTGAGGTTGTTTTGGTTAGATTATTAAGAAATAGTCACGGTTTTCGATTTCTGTTTCGATAATTTAAAAAATTAAGAAAAACATTAAACGCATTATGAAATAATGACATTTTTTAAATGATTTTAGAGCTTTCTAATGGAAATTCCTAAGCAGCAAAAAAAGGTGAACATTCAATTGCCAAAACATAGAAAAGATGTTGTCTCTGTCAGGTCCACATTGGGTAGACATCAATAGAAAATGACTAAGACGTAAAATATTTCAGTTGGTTACATTATTTAGTTTTTATTTGACTAGTTTTCATTCCTTAGTTATCTCTGCTCAGGAAGTAGCAGCCACCCAGACCACATCATCTCTGTGCTTCCTGTACTGTCTTTAGTCATCCTTTTTATTTAGCCTGCCTAAGTATGCTGCAGAGCTGTCTGACAATAATTTTACTACTTCTTCAAAGTAGATAAGGCACACTGTCCCTCTTGTCATTGTGTTGTGCACATTCCTCTCTCATGCGCTCTGTGTGTAACTAACCTAATGTAGCGGGCATGAAAGTGTATCCATCCAGAGATCTGTATATATTGAAATGCTCACGTGTGCTTAACTCGAGTCTCCCATTGACATGAATAAATGACTTATGGGAAAGTCATTATCGTGCTCTAATCTCTAACGCTGAATCGGGCAGTATCAGAAAAAGTTACGGCTCAGGTACCCCACACTTGCTCCAGCAGACTCTATAAATTGGATGCTTTGGGCAGTTATCCACAGATTTAACTTCAGAGTGCTGAGGCCTGCTGCTGCTGACACGTTTAGTTTAGACCAAATGCAAGATGGGGGGGAATAGATGTATGAAATGTCTATGGTACATCTTCAAAAATACTACAACGGATCAACTAACAAAAGCATGACAAACACTCAGGTTGAAACACATTGCATGCTCACTGTCAGTCTTCCTCAGGCAAAGCCAGATTGTTTAATTAATGGGCGAGGCAACACTGAGTGCGTGTTTACTCTGCACTAGGATACTGTAGCACACATCTCTTAGTGTGATCAAAACAATGCAGCAATTGTAATCCAGCATCAATTCACTCAAGGGCAAAAGGTCTGTTTTGGGTTGTTTTTCTGTTACCAGCAGAGGGTGATGTCGCCTTAGTCTTCCCAGTTTGGCCTTGTTCAGAATCAGGCCTTGTAGAATGCAAAACTATTTCTGTGTCTAGCCTGAAATTATAATTTTTTTAAATCAAGAATTCCTGCTTTTCTGACAGTACGCATTAATCAAAACACCTAAACCAAAATCACTTTTTTTCTCCCAATTGTCTATGTTGTTCAGAGGACACTATAGTAGTAGAGGTGCATCAGTGGCTACTCAATATATGTTTTGTTGTTGTTGAATGTCCCAAGTATGAGTCCTGGTTCTATGGTACTTGCTCCTGTCTGCAGAACCTCAATGTGAAAGGCAATGGGAAGAAGCACCAGGATTCTCCCAACCTGAAGAAAAGGGCCAATGGAGTCGGCAACCAGCAGGTGAAACTTAGCTTGGCTGAAGCTGTGTGTAACGCCTCACCATAGTTTGTTAGGTGTGCTCGCTGAAAGTGAAAACCACTACTAAAATCTGGCTTACTTTTTCTCGTTATTGGCTTTTCTCCGCCACCTGTAGCCCCAAAACCGTAATGGCTACCAACATCAAAACTACTTTAAAACATCCAGGCTAGCACTAGTCTTTATTTTGTAGATTTTTTTTGTATGCTACTTTCTCACTGACTCTGCTTGTATTGGTTGCCGAAAAACTTCTGGATTTTGTGTATTCTATTACCATTTTTTTTATTTTATTACCGAAGCCCCATAGGCCATCCATTTTAGATTCGATACTGGTCTTCAACCGTTTGCTCTACAAACATCAAACTGATGTTGACAAGTGCGAGCCGTCTCAACTTAGATTTTTACATTGTCGACTCGGGGATTCGATCTTGCAACCTTTCGGTTACTAGTCCAACGCTCTAACCACTAGGCCATTGATTGCGTCAATACAGCTTTTTATAGCTACCTTTTAAGATGATTGCTCTAACTGTAGTAACTGGAACTTGCTCTGGGTGAGACTGTAGATGTAAAACCTTACAGCTTCCTGTCCCCCCCATGTCAATAGTGGACTACAGACTTCCACATTCTAAATCGCTGGTGCAGAACTATCAGAATGTTAAAACTAAAGCATTTTCAGAGCTTAAAACACATTTATATTGGTTATGATGCTATAGTACTCACACTACCCTACTGTCTTAACCCACTATAATAACGCCATACCTACAAGCCACCCCTAAAATGGCTCACCATAACTACTACCATCACTACTTCCTTTGTTGTGTCAAACTTGCAAAATGAAAAACCTTCTGCACACCCTATAGGAGAAGTGTAGGAAATCGGAACACAGCTTCGGTCGCTGTCTCCCTTTCGTCTTGTTTTTTTTAGACCAGTGTTTCCCAAACCTGTACTCCTAGCCAGTCCACTTATCGACGTATTCCCAAACTAGCACAGCTGATTCTAAATGGTCCCATTATAATCAAGACCCTCGCTAGTTAAATCAGTGGACTGGTTTGGTTGTACTCCAGGAGATGTTTATCTATCCTTATGAGGTATCAAACTTCACTATACATCTAGATCAACTAGACAGGTATCTATAACTGACCTAGACCCTCTACACGTCTAACTATAACTGACCTAGACCCTCTACACGTCTAACTATAACTGACCTAGACCCTCTACACGTCTACAGTTGAAGTCAGAAGTTTACATACTAATTGTGTATTTGGTAGCATTGCCTTTTAAATTGTTAAACTTGGGTCAAACGTTTTGGGTAGCCTTCCACAAGCTTCACACAATAAGTTGGGTGAATTTTGGCCCATTCCTCCTGACAGAGCTGGTGTAACTGAGTCAGGTTTGTAGACCTACTTGCTCGCACTCGCTTTTTCAGTTCTGCCCACAAATGTTCTATAGGATTGAGGGCAGGTCTTTGTGATGGCCACTCCAATACCTTGACTTTGTTGTCCTTAAGCCATTTTGCCACAACTTTGGAAGTATGCTTGGGGTCATTGTCCATTTGGAAGACCCATTTGCGACCAAGCTTTAACTTCCTGACTGATGTCTTGATATGTTGCTTCAATATATCCACATCATTTTCCTGCCTCATGAAGCACCCCCACAACATGATGCTACCACCCCCGTGCTTCCCAGTTGGGATGGTGTTCTTCGGCTTGCAAGCATCCCCCTTTTTCCTCCAAACATAACGATGGTCATTATGGCCAAACGGTTCTATTTTTGTTTCATCAGACCAAAGGACATTTCTCCAAAAAGTACGATCTTTGTCCCCATGTGCATTTGCAAACTGTAGTCTTGCTTTTTTATGGTGGTTTTGGAGCAGTGGCTTCTTCCTTGCTGAGTGGCCTTTCAGGTTATGTCATTATAGGACTCATTTTACTGTGTATATTGATACTTTTGTACCTGTTTCCACCAGCATCTTCACAAGGTCCTTTGCTGCTGTTCTGGGATTGATTTGCACTTTTCTCACCAAAGTACGTTCATTTCTAGGAGACAGAACGCGTCTCCTTCCTGAGCGGTATGATGGCTTCTTGGTCCCATGGTGTTTATACTTGCGTACTATTGTTTGTACAGATGAAAGTGGTAACTTCAGGCGTTTGGAAATTGCTCCCAAGGATGAACCAGACTTGTGGAGGTCTACAATTTCTTTTTCACTGGTCTTTGCTGATTTCTTTTAATTTTCTCATGATGTCAAGCAAAGAGGCACTGAGTTTGAAGGTAGGCCTTGAAATGCATCCACAGGTACACCTCCAATTGACTCAAATGATGTCAATTAGCCTATCAGAAGCTTCTAAAGCCATGACATAATTTTCTGGAATTTTCCAGGCTGTTTAAAGGCACAGTAAACTTAGTGTATGTAAACTTCTGACCCACTGGAATTGTGATACAGTGAAATAATCTGTCTGTAAACAATTGTTGGAATAACTACTTGTGTCATGCACAAAGTAGATGTCCTAACCGACTTCCCAAAACTATAGTTTGTTAACAAGACATTTGTAGAGTGTTTGAAAAACAAGTTTTAATGACTCCATCCTAAGTGTATGTAAACGTCTGACTTCAGCTGTAACTATAACTGACCTAGACCCTCTACACATCGAACTATAACTGACCTACACCCATCGAACTATAACTGACCTACACCCTCTACACATCATCATAGATGTAGGTCCATACCAACTAAACCGCTCCCTAAATAAAACCAATTATACAAACTAGACCTCTAACTAGTCTAAACTATAGACCAGGATCTAGACCAACTTACTTGACCTCTACCGAGACTATAAGAACGTGGATTAAGTCTGAGTGCCAGTCTTTTCATGGCAACTCTTTGTCAAGCCAAGCATCTATAGCTTGACAATCACAGCAATGGAGTTGGCAAGAGCACTAACCGATCTGGGACCAGGCTAGAGAAGGAGACAACAGATCTGGGACCAGGCTAGAGAAGGAGACAACAGATCTGGGACCAGGCTAGAAGTAATCTAGACCAATACTAACAACACATCTAGCTAGATCTAATTTCTTGTGGACAGATGCAGGTAACATAAATGGTAGTAGCATCTGTCGACAGACTGGTATGCGACAACTAACGAGGAACTTTGTTCCGCTAGGCTGATTTTTCCGTCGCTGATCATTTGGACAAATCACGATTTCACAGGTGCTCGCATCTTTCCAATTTCAGAACGGACTTGTCCGAAACTGGCCGACAGTTTCCGTTGAGAGGGGTGGAGACTTCGCTAGTCTCGTTAGCAGCGAAGTAGTGAACCTGTTAGTAGCGAACCTGTCCCCCCCCCAGAACTCTATCGAGCATCTGACACAATTACGGAAGATTTTAGTTCTGGGTGTCCAAGATTAAACTAGATCTAAAACAAGTGAATGGCTGAAGCAACTACACACATTTTCTAAAAGCTTTCTAGTTATTATCTACTAATTTAATGCAAATCGGTCTCGCATTTTAAATTGCAATTATATTCATGTGTTCAATGGTGATTGTGCGTATTGTTGTTTTTGGCTTGATGTTTAATCATAGTCTGATTTATCATGGGCATATTTTTTTGCATTTAAAATGTTAAAACTGTTCTTCCAGAAAGAGGAGAAGAGACTTCAGCCCAGGAGACTGCAGGACAACTTCGACACAGGTATTGCACAAAGTGAAGATTAGGAATGAGACAAGTTTTCAGTAGATATGTAACAGCTTTTATGTGCTGTTTGAAGCAACTATATGTAAAAGAAAATTCAGACACACATTGTTTTGGGTCCCTCTTTTTTTTCACTATAGAGACTTCTAACTAGCTCGGGGGTGGCCGTGACTCCTGGAGGTCTTCTAACTAGCTCGGGGGTGGCCGTGACTCCTGGAGGTCTTCTAACTAGCTCGGGGGTGGCCGTGACTCCTGGAGGTCTTCTAACTAGCTCGGGGGTGGCCGTGACTCCTGGAGGTCTTCTAACTAGCTCGGGGGTGGCCGTGACTCCTGGAGGTCTTCTAACTAGCTCGGGGGTGGCCGTGACTCCTGGAGGTCTTCTAACTAGCTCGGGGGTGGCCGTGACTCCTGGAGGTCTTCTAACTAGCTCGGGGGTGGCCGTGACTCCTGGAGGTCTTCTAACTAGCTCGGGGGTGGCCGTGACTCCTGGAGGTCTTCTAACTAGCTCGGGGGTGGCCGTGACTCCTGGAGGTCTTCTAACTAGCTCGGGGGTGGCCGTGACTCCTGGAGGTCTTCTAACTAGCTCGGGGGTGGCCGTGACTCCTGGAGGTCTTCTAACTAGCTCGGGGGTGGCCGTGACTCCTGGAGGTCTTCTAACTAGCTCGGGGGTGGCCGTGACTCCTGGAGGTCTTCTAACTAGCTCGGGTACAGTTAACACACCTGATTCAGCTAATCAAGATCCTGAGGAGCACATGACTAGAATAATGTAACAAAATGATGTTGTGAGGGTAGCGCTCCAAGAGGTTTGGCCACCTTTTATTAGTTCAGAGTGAGAATTTAAAGGTATTGTTCATTTCAACATCAGTCAGACATTTTCAGAGAGCCAACGTTTTCAAAATGTCTGGGGGGGGGGGACTGTTGAGGTGAACTCTCCCTCTGTGTCCACTGGCCTTGAGTGAAACTGCTCCCTTTCTCTTCCCAGATGCAGCACTGCCATCTGACACGTGCAGCTCCACCAATGGGCAGCAGGTGGTCTGCAACGGCAACTGTGAACACCTCTCCTCCAGGTCCTTCCTCAACTTTAAGTTCGACAGGGAAGCCATCATGAAATGCTTTGACTCCTGAAATAGCCAACCAACGGACACCTTGGTCGTGTTCAGTAGGGACCAAAAGGAAGTAAATGCATTTTTTTTTGCTTTTCGTTGTATGCCCTAATGAACACGACCCTGGAATGGCAGACTAGCAGATACTTCAGTTCAATGGAACGGCAGCCCCTCCAACCTTAGGGTTGAGATGAAGAGTACTGACCACATATATATAAAAGCCTTCTGTCGTAGGTTACATTTTTTGTCAAGCACAGAAAGGTGAACTAGGTGTCGCTGTTTGTTCATTCAAGCCGAATCCTTACTTTGGGATTCTTAGTAACTTAGTTTCGCTTCCAGGAAATCATGCAGTGATGTCAATGGCAAAAAAATAGGGATGAACAGTTTGTACTCTTCTGCACAGATCTCTAGTTAGGATTCAGCCCATATGATCCAGATTTACTAAGCATTTGCATCAGGTGCAAATGTTGTACCTGTATTTTTATAGAGGGAATTAATCACAGAAAGTAGAGTTGGGGGGGGGTTGAAAATACAGGTTCTGAGAAGAAAGACGGTAAAGGTAGATTTAAAGGTTAAATAAAAAATAAAGGTAGATGAAGATAGAGTTTTAACTTTGGGGTTTCATCCCCTGTTGACACGAACAAAGCATATGTTTAGTAAATCTGGCCAGTGAGTGAAGTCGGCGCCATAACTTGCCCAGTTCAGTGTTTTGTTTTTTTTTGTCTAATTTTAATGGATGACATAGTCCAACTTTGGTCAGTTTCACCGCCTTACCAACTGAGCTCCCGATTTATGTTTTATGGCAGTGGTTCCCAACCAGGGGTCCTAGGACCACTTGGTGTACGTGGTCTATCCACAGGGGGTACTTAAGAAGACTCATGAGACCATGGGACTGCTGGTAAAATGCACATGAGGGGGTACTGCAGGGGTACTCCGGGTAGAGCAAAATTCAGTTGCAGTGGTACAGTAACCGAAAAAGGTTGGGAACCACTTTTTCTTGTGTATAGCTGGTGTGAACTGATCTGAGGCTAAGCACAGAGTACTGTACATTGTGCTTCTACGCTTTATCCCCAAAGTCATAGGGCTGGTGTAGATTGTCTTGTACAGGCAGTCATGTTGAATGGCTCAAGCAGTGTCCGCTCTAAGTAGCCTCGTCCTACCAACTGTGATGCCAATGGCCGCGTTCCAGGTCAAGCTTTTTTTGCAGTCGTGCATCTCAGAAGTTTGCTATATGATACGAATGTGGTTTCCACAATGTTAAATGTGATTTTGCGCAGCACGACTGCAATAAAGACAACCTGGTACGTGTCCTATGTCTGTCTTGTCTGGGGTCTGTAGCAGGGCTTGGTGCAGCTGGCCTGACTTCAGAGGCTGATGGCAGAGATGTAAGACTAAAACAGCTTGTGTTAAGATTCCTCTGTGCAAAACACATCACTCTCACAATGCGCCTGGTTAACAAAGTAGCTTTACCTATTCTACACCTGGAACAAGACAAATCACATTTTACACTAGGGAACAGTAACAGGGGGATGTAATCCCAAAACAGAAATAAAAATGTCCTGTTTTCTAGCTTATCTTTGTTCTCCCTTCTAAAAATTGATTCAGAACTGAAAGCACAGGTGCAAAAGGCTTAGTAAATTTAGCCCAATATGTGTGGTACAAAGCATACTGCTAACTGCCATACGACTATGAATGAAATCAATTTACCCTTGCATCATCAGTATGCTTGTTGGAAGTATTTCAGACCTCTGAATCATAATACCGTGCCTGCTAGGCTACTATACGTTATGTGTTTCATGGCAACAAGTCATAGAACCTCAAATGTGACTGGAATGGAATGTATGATTGAACAATAAATTGACATTTACATTTAAGTCATTTAGCAGACGCTCTTATCCAGAGCGACTTACTTTACAATAGTGCATCTAACTCTTTTAAGGGGGGTTAGAAGGAAATTGACCCTACATGTAGTCAAAGGTAGGTTTTTAGAGAACTTAATGGTAATATTTTAATTCATGCTAAGTAATGCATTGTGGTTATAATGCATGTAATACTTGTCATAAGCATATATGAACCCCACTGTTTTAGTAAGTGTCATCTCTTCATGATCCTTTTAATAGGACTTCTATTTTCAGTCTGAAGCATTGTAAGGGCTCATACCTGCTTATAACTGGTAATGAAGCATCATACCTGCTTATAACCGGTAATGAAGCCTGCTTATAACAGGTAATGAAGCGTCATACCTGCTTATAACAGGTAATGAAGCGTCATACCTGCTTATAACAGGTAATGAGGCGTCATACCTGCTTGCATTAAGTGTGTAGAGCATTACAAACTTCATGTTCAGAGGTGGTTATTCAACAATACATGAACATAGGCTTCTCATTCAGGAGGGCGCAACGTTACAGAATGTTTACATAGAAATAGATTGTGTAGAAGATAAACGCATCATGTAGAATCGAGACTCTTCATCATTACATGTCTACGTTGCACCTCACGGAATCAGTCCCATGATTCAATCTGAGTAAGAGACAGTCTCAACAGGAACCTGTTAGAGATGTTAAAAGACATACGTCCCCTCTTGGGAGAAACACTCTTTGATCTTGTTCTGATGACACTTCCTAACGGCAGTCATTTCCCCGTCTGTGGTCGGCACTCTGCGCTAAGACAGGGTAATGATCCCATGTTTGTTGGTGTGTATTTCTGGAGTGGAGGTATTTCGGTGTTTCCAGCAGCAAACTCTGATAATAAAGAATTAAAATACTGGTCAGAAGTGTCCTGTAACCTCTTCACATTGCTTCATCACTCTCCCTTATTGGAATAACTGCTTTTAAAGTCATTCGAGTCTCACTGCTCTCTTACAAGTAGCTCAAATAGTAGGCTACTTTTTTAGTCCTAGAATTAGCCACTGTGAGTCCATAACCTCCTGCTCTCGCCTGTCTGCTGGAGGCATCTTTTGTCTTGCAGTAAGTCAAGATATTTTGTGGCCCTTAGCGTTTGAACAATAGTTAACCCAGGTGCCTGCTGAGAAGAACTGCTGAGAAAAAATATGAGTTTTGATATTAGGTACGGTATGCTGATGAACCCGCGGGACTATGACGAAGCAGGACTTTCCTTTTAACAGTGTTGTATTCACCGCGTATGGTTCATTCTCATGTGTCTGTAAAAAATACCTGTTCATAAGGGTACAACATTGAAATGTATTGTGTATATATGATGGTCTGTCATATAGAATAAGGAACCATGTCAGCTCTATTCGTTACATTTCTATCTGCAACGTTCTGAACTTCCTCTGTTGATTTGGAGAATTGCATTAGTGGTGTGGTTACATCTGAACGCCGTTGAACTGAGGTTGGTAGATATAAGCAGGACTTCCTCCTCTTATCTTCATGTGTAACTCGTTTTCAATGCCTATCATTATTCTTTTGAGATCGTAAGCTTTCATTTTAAATACTGTACTGTCGGGGGGGGGGTTCCCCCGTTTTTCTTTTTTTTAAGAAAGTTGAATTATTTGTAACATGGTCAGTTGCAGCTCAAGTTGCTTCTGTTATTTCATTTAGGAAATTTTGAAAATAATTTATCTCAACCATTTGCTATACTTTATGGGTAACACTTAATTTGAAAGGGTACTTAGCAAGGACTTCCTGACACATTCATTCCATCAATGGCAATGTCAACATCCACAATGTTATCTATTCATTATTTCACAGTAATGTCCTTTACTTGTGATTGTTGACATAAGCATGTACTGCTTATGATTGTTTTATGCGTGGCTTATTAAGTATTTAGGTAGGTAACCTTCAAACACTGTTAAGACTGTTTTTGTATAAAGTAGACCTGCCATTAGTTTTTACTGAAATTGTGAAGTAAATGCAGTACGATAGATAAGAAAAGCAGTCCATCATGCTTTTGGTGGGTAAAAAAAAAAGTTCATTTAATTTACAAGTTGCTTGTCTCATCTGTTGTCTCCAGGAAGTAATCCCCTCCGACTGTTTATTGTTATGTTTCTGTAAAGACACTGTTCTCTTCAGTCAGAATGGCCTCGTTCCCCCCCTTATTAGCAACATCTGATTTATCTGTCAATGGAGCGAAACGACATCAGGCTTTCATAGAGTCTGCCTGATCTGATGGGAATCACGTCTTATGTGAAACTGGATAGCCTCCTATGTCTGTTAGTTTAGAGGATTCAAAGGTTGACAGTACCGATGGTAGTGACAAAAACATAAATTGTCACTATCTTTTTATTTGTTTGTGAACATAGTTTTACTGTATATGTGTAACCGATGTGAAATGGCTAGCTAGGTAGCGGTGGTGCTTGCTCTGAAACCTTGAAGTAGTGGTTCCCCTTGCTCTGCAAGGGCCGCGGCTTTTGTGGAGCGATGGGTAATGACGCTTCGTGGGTGACTGTTGTTGATGTGTGCAGAAGGTCCCTGGTTCGCGCCCGGGTCGGGGCGAGGGGGCGGTCTAAAGTCATTGATGCTGTTGACCCGGATCACTGTTTGCTGCGGAAAAGGAGGAGGTCGAAAGGGGGGTGTCGCTACACTGTCTCAGGAGTTGCTTCAGAATCTCTCATAAGTGGGTTGAAATGTGGTGACTGAGACACACACACACCCTTTAAACCCCTATGGCCCTGTGAGACCCCTCTTTCAAAGCCTCTGAGATCTCTTCTAGCCATGGTAGCCAAAATAATTGGAAACTGGGAGTTTTTATACATGACCCTAAGTGTGATGGGATGTTAATTGCTTAATTAACTAAGGAACAACACCTGTGTGGAAGCACCTGCTTTCAATATACTTTATATCCATTATTTACTCAAGTGTTTCCTTTATTTTGGAAGTTACCTGTACGCATGAGGTAGCTTACACACGTTAATGATAGAATAACAGGAAACTGCAAAACCCAAGCCAGACCCCACTACCACAAAAAGCTTATTTCTCTCAAATTTTGAGCACAAATTTGTTTACATCCCTGTTAGTGAGCATTTCTCCTTTGCCAAGATAATCCATCCACCTGACAGGTGTGGCATATCAAGAAGTTGATTGAACAGCATGATCATTACACAGGTGCACCTTGTGTTGGGGTCTGCATTTTTGTCACACAATGCCACAGATGTCTCAAAATTGGAGTGAGCATGTAATTGGCATGCTGATTTGCAGAAATGTTCACTAGAGAATTGAATGTTAATTTCTCTGCCATAAGCTGCCTCCAACGTTGTTTTAGAGAATTTGGCAGTATGGTCCAACCGGCCTCACAACCGCAGACCACGTGTATGGCGTTGTGTGGCCGAGCGGTCTGCTGAATTCAATGTTGTGAACAGAGTGCCCCATGGTTGCGGTGGTGTTATGATATGGGCAGACATACAGTGCATTTGGAAAGTATTTAGACCCCTTCACTTTTTCCACATTTTGTTACGTTACAGCCTTATTCTAAAAAAAAAAATATTTTTTTAAATTCCTCATCAATCTACACACTACCCCATAATGACAAAGCAAAAACAGGTTTTTAGACATTTTTGCGACAGTATATATATATTTTTTAAATATCACATTTACATAAGTATTCAGAACCTTTACTCAGTACTTTGTTGAAGCACCTTTGGCAGCGATTACAGCCTTGAGTCTTCTTGGGTATGATACTATAAAATTGGCACACATGTATTTGGGGAGTTTCTCCCATTCTTCTCTGCAGATCCTCTCAAGCTCTGTCAGGTTGGATGGGGAGTGTTGCTGCACAGCTATTTTCAGGTCTCTCCAGAGATGTTCGATCGGGTTCAAGTCTGGGCTCTGGCTCAATCCTGACTAGTCTCCTGGTCCCTGCCACTGAAAAACATCCCCACAGCATGATGCTGCCACCACCATGCTTAACCTTAGGGATGGTGCCAGGTTTCCTCCAGACGTGACGCTTGGCAGTCAGGCCAAAGAGTTCAATCTTGTTTTCATCAGATAAGAGAACCTTGTTTCTCAGGGTCTGAGCGTCCTTTAGGTGCCTTTTGGCAAACTCCAAGTGGGCTGTCGTGTGCCTTTTACTCAGGAGTGGTTTCCATCTGGCCACTCTACCGTAAAGGCCTGATTGGTGGAGGGCTGCACAGATGGTTGTCCTTCTGGAAGGTTCTCCCATCTCCACAGAGGAACTCTGGAGCTCTGTCAGAGTGTACATCGGGTTCTTGGTCACCTCCCGACCAAGGCCTTTCTCCCCCGATTACTCAGTTTTGCTGGACAGCCAGCTCTAGGAAGAGTCTTGGTGGTTCCAAACTTCTTCCATTTAAGAATGATGGAGGCCACTATGTTCTTCGGGACCTTCAATGATGCACACATTTTTTGGTACCCTTCCCCAGATCTGTGCCTCGACACAATCTTGTCTCTGAGCTCTAGGGACAATTTCTTTGACCTCATGGCTTGGTTTTTGCTCTGACATGCACTATCAACTGTGGGACCTTATATAGACAGGTGTGTGCCTATTCAAATTATGTCCAATCAATTGAATTTACTGCAGGTGTATTCCAATCAAGTTGTAGAAACATCTCAAGGATGATCAATGGAAACAGGATGCACCTGAGCTCAATTTCAGGTCTCATAGCAAAGGGTCTGAATACTTATGTAATTAAGGTATTTCTGTTTTTTATTTGTAATAAATTAGCAACATGTTCATAACTGTTTTTTCTTTGTCATTATGCGGTATTGTGTGTAGATTGATTATATATTTTTATTATTTAACATTTTTATTTAACTAGGCAAGTCAGACAAGAACAATTATAGATTGATGAGGCCATTTTTTTTAAATGTAATCCATTTTAGAATAAGGCTGTAACGTAACAAAATGTGGAAAAGGTCACGTGGTCTGAATACTTTCTGAATGCACTGTATTTTACGGACAACAAACACAATTGCATTTAATCGATGACAATTTGAATGCACAGAAATACCGTGACGAGATCCTGAGGCCCATTTTTTTAAAGGTATCTGTAACCAACAGATGCATATCTGTATTCCCAGTCATGTGAAATCCACAGATTAGGGCCTAATGAATTTATTTAAATTGACTGTAACTTAGTAAAATTTTGAAATTATTGCATGTTGTGTTTTTATATTTTTGTTCAGTATAATAGTAGTATTATACTGCCTAAGATCACCATGCACAATGCCAAGCGTTGGCTGGAGTGGTGTAAAGCTCAACGCCATTGAACTCTGGAGCAGTGGAAACACGTTCTCTGGAGTGATGAATCACACTTCACCATCTGGCAGTCCAACGGACAAATCTGGGTTTGGCGGATGCCAGGAGAACGCTACCTGCCCCAATGCATAGTGCCAACTGGAAAGATTTTATGGAGGAGGAATAATTGTCTGGGGCTGTTTTTCATGGTTCGGGCAACAGTTTAGGGAAGGCCCTTTCCTGTTTCAGCATGACAATGCCCCCTTGCACAATGCGAGGTCCATAAAGAAATTATTTGTCAAGATTAGTTTGGAAGAACTTGACTGGCATGCACAGAGTCCTGACCTCAACCCCATCGAACACCTTTGGGATGAATTGGAACGCCGACTGCGAGCCAGGCCTAATCGCCCAACATCAGTGCTCGACCTCACTAATGCTCTTGTGGCTGAATACTGTAGGGACTTGCTTCCAATGTTCCAACATCTAGTGGAAAGCCTTCCCAAACGAGTGGAGGCTGTTATAGCAGAAAAGGGGGGACCAACTCCATATTAATGCCCATGATTTTGGAATGAGATGTTCGACGAGCAGGTGTCCACACACTTTTGTAGTGTATCTTGCTCGTAGAAATGGAGGAGGCACGTGCATTTTGGGATAGAATATGTTCTGCAATTATCCACTATTGATCTTAAAGAATAAAGAGTGCCTTCCACTGGCCAACCAACATCCCTCCTATAACAGAAGGTTATGCTAAAGCTGGGCTTATCCAACCACCACTGGCCAACATCTAGGCTACCTGCTTTAGTCTCAACCATATACCAATTTGAGAACAATTAATGAATGTACTTCCACTCACTGTGATCATCCAAAAACCTGTATTATATTAACCTGTATATTATTATATTAACCTGTATATTATATTATTCCCCAGGGGGAAAATTGTTTCAGTTGAGCTGTTTAGTACATAAATGGCTCTTTTTTGGTTGCTTTATTTGGAAAATGTGCGAGGAACATTGAAACTGAATGCATTTGAATTAAGTCACAAATGTCTTTGTCACTACTTACAAAGGGAGGCCACCTTGAGAAGTATGATACTTGTATAAGACATTTATGTCATTAACCAACTGCGTTGTTGCTCCTGTAAAAGCATTGGGTCGGCTAAGTCAAGCGGAAGCTTTGCACAGTCCACGGGGAATTGGAAAGACAGGAGTTATTCATTAAAACTTCCTTCAGGAAAGCGTGAAATTAATGAGGGATTACAACGGCAAACGTAGCTTTTAATCCTATTTATATCAGTGTAAGGCAGTGTCAAGTTACTACTACAAGTTATGAAATCAGGGCACCAGTCCGTTATTGGACAAAATGGGTCTTAAAAAGACCTGACTTATGAGTTATTTTAACAATAACTACAAAAGATAAAACTAGAACATTAGCTTAACTTGGTCTATCTGAAGGTATAGTGAAATCTATAGAGCTGTTAGAACGGTGTGGTACCAGAAACAACACACTTGTAAAAACAACATTTATTAAACAATAAAACAAACCAACAATACACAAGATAAATTGGTACAGAATAAAGGAAAAGTGTTTTGGGATAATGATTTTCGACAAAGCATTCAGGCAGTGCTTCTGGGGACACGGACAGTTTCTGAGCATTGAATAGGTAGGTAGGACTGGAGCCTGATTGGATAGTGCAGAGCTTCTGCTCATTGAGATGCAGTGCCTTAGACCGCTGCGCCAGTCGGGAGCAGTATCAAATATCAAAACGCAATTAGCTTATTTCATAACCTGATTTTAATTCAAACCAACTTTAATGAGATAAAAGATAAGAAGTCAGGTCTCTAAAACATTCACAGTAGTTATAGTTCTCCAGGGACTGGCTCCCGAGTGGTGCAGCGGTCTAAGGCACTGCATCTCAGTGCTAGAGGCATCACTACAGACACCCTGGTTTGAATCCAGGCTGTATCACAACCGGCCGTGATTGGGGGTCCCATAGGGCGGCGCACAATTGGCCCAGTGTCGTTATGGTTTGGCCGGGGTAGGCCGTCATTGTAAAATAAGAATTTGTTCTGAACTGACTTGCCTAGTTTAATAAAGGTTAAGTAAAGGAAGAAGTGAATGGAAGTTTCAGGGACTTTTTACTGTAGCTGTCTGGTTCCTGGGTGTCATCCAGGACATACACTCTGCATATCTCCTTTGTTATGCAAACGTAGAATAGTCTTCCATTGATAACAGACCATTAGGCTACTTCCTTTGTTATCCAACCACAGCCATTTGGCAGCATTCTAATCTCAGTCTAATCTCCATTTGAATGAGGGGGAGAAGGATTCTCAGCTGGGTGCCTTCCTGGTTAAGGTGAAGCCATTGAAGTAGAATGGGGGGCCTACTTCCTGGTGGAAAGGTGTCGCCTTCTGTGATTTTTTGGAGATTGGGCAGCCTTCTCCATTTTAGTGTTAATTTGTAGATTGAGAAATGCAGATTGAGAGAAGGTGTCCTTCCTGGCCAGACGGCATGGACGAGAGGGGTGGTGGGGGACGACTCCGTATTTGAGATCTAGTGTTGCAGCGTGACGTCGCTACATCAGTCAAAAGCATGTTTTCTCCAAATACCGCTCCAGCACAGTGTGAAGAGAGGTAATTTAGCTGCTTGTAGTGACAGAGAGTAAACCACTGGGCACAGACCTCAATTCAACGTCTATTCCACATTGGTGGCAACAATGTTGATTCAACCAGTGTGTGCCCAGTGCGAAACTATTGTGTGATAAAGAAACAAGTATATTGTAAACTGTAAATAACTTTTTCCCCCTCACAAGCAGAACCTGAGAAAGCGACCTAGCTGCACCTGCCTGTCGAGCCACTAGGGGGGGGGCTGATCCCCATTGTGATTCAGGAGGATTAACGGCATTTGTCCAACTCTGTAGCCTCGTGCTTAGTGTCCACCCTGAGATTGGAAGGTTGTGAGTTTGATCCTTGGCTGAGCTCCCTGCCATCCAGGACCTCTATATCAGGTGGTGTGAAAAGAAGACCTGTAAAATCGTCAAAGATCCCAAGCCATAGACTATTTTCTCTGCTGCCGCACTGCAAGAGGTACCGGTGCATCAAGTCTGACACCAACAGGCTCTTGAACAGCTTCTTTCTCCAAGCAATAAAACGGAATAATAGCTACACGGACGGACCGAGTTTACCTTGTATCTTTATTGACCTTTTATTTCAGTATTTACACTGTCTCTATGCACACTCACAGGACCCTACACACTCACACACACTGTCACTCCAACATACACACTCACAGGACCCTACACACTCACACACACTGTCACTCCAACACACACACTCACAGGACCCTACACACTCACACACACTGTCACTCCAACACACACACTCACAGGGCCCTACACACTCACACACACTGTCACTCCAACACACACACTCACAGGGCCCTACACACTCACACACACTGTCACTCCAACACACACACTCACAGGGCCCTACACACTCACACACACTGTCACTCCAACACACACACTAACAGGGCCCTACACACTCACACACACTGTCACTCCAACACACACACTCACAGGGCCCTACACACTCACACACACTGTCACTCCAACACACACACTCACACACACTGTCACTCACCCCATCATCTGCTCACTCACACATTATATGCACATACATGTAGACTGACACACCCACTCACATACAATCCGCTGCTACTCTGTTTATCTTATATCCTGTTGCCTAGTCCCCTTACCCCTATAAATATCTACCTCCATCACCCCAGTATCCCTGTCACCTTACCCCTATACATATCTACCTCCATCACCCCAGTATCCCTGTCACCTTACCCCTATACATATCTACCTCCATCACCCCAGTATCCCTGTCCCCTTACCCCTATACATATCTACCTCCATCACCCCAGTATCCCTGTGACCTTACCCCTATACATATCTACCTCCATCACCCCAGTATCCCTGTCCCCTTACCCCTATACATATCTACCTCCATCACCCCAGTATCCCTGTCCCCTTACCCCTATACATATCTACCTCCATCACCCCAGTATCCCTGTCACCTTACCCCTATACATATCTACCTCCATCACCCCAGTATCCCTGTCACCTTACCCCTATACATATCTACCTCCATCACCCCAGTATCCCTGTCCCCTTACCCCTATACATATCTACCTCCATCACCCCAGTATCCCTGTGACCTTACCCCTATACATATCTACCTCCATCACCCCAGTATCCCTGTCACCTTACCCCTATACATATCTACCTTCATCACTCCAGTTTCCCTGCACATGTAAATATGGTATTGGAACTGACTTTTTAAATATTGCCTGTATATAGTATACTTACTTACTTTATAGTGTATTTCTTATTCTTATTTCTTGTGTTTTTTTTGTTTTTTTTCTAGTAATACATTGTTATTGATTGTTGCATTGTTGGGTTTTGAGTTTGCAATAAAGGCATTTCACTGTACTTGTGCCCTGCGATAGACTAGCGTCCTGTTGAGGGGGTGTAGTTGTACATCAAGCTCCCTCATGCTACAGAAACCGGAGATAGGTTCCTGCTACTATGAGGCAAGGCTACTTACTGCTATTTGTCTTCTCTACCTGATTCATTATCTTTCATCATCCAGGGCTGACCTCATGTTGATCTCCCAAATGCCCGCACACCCAATGACTCTGAAAATACCAAGAATTAGGGAAGAAGAAGGAGGATATGGGTATTATAGATGCCTATCTGCACAGAGAAAAACGGATCCCCCTCCCCCCTCCAATGACTTGTCGGTCCATACTTTTGAAAACCAGTTTAGATATGAATGAATTTGATTGATGAATGCAGCAAGCTACCTCTATACAGTGGGGAGAACAAGTATTTGATACACTGCCGATTTTGCAGGTTTTCCTACTTACAAAGCATGTAGAGGTCTGTAATTTTTATCATAGGTACACTTCAACTATGAGAGACGGAATCTAAAACAAAAATCCAGAAAATCACATTGTATGATTTTTAAGTAATTAATTTGCATTTTATTGCATGACATAAGTATTTGATACATCAGAAAAGCAGAAGTTAATATTTGGTACAGAAACCTTTGTTTGCAATTACAGAGATCATACGTTTCCTGTAGTTCTTGACTAGGTTTGCACACACTGCAGCAGGGATTTTGGCCCACTCCTCCCTACAGATCTTCTCCAGATCCTTCAGGTTTCGGGGCTGTCGCTGGGCAATACGGACTTTCAGCTCCCTCCAAAGATTTTCTATTGGGTTCAGGTCTGGAGACTGGCTAGGCCACTCCAGGACCTTGAGATGCTTCTTACGGAGCCACTCCTTAGTTGCCATGGCTGTGTGCTTCGTGTCGTTGTCATGCTGGAAGACCCAGCCACGACCCATCTTCAATGCTCTTACTGAGGGAAGGAGGTTGTTGGCCAAGATCTCGCGATACATGGCCCCATCCATCCTCCCCTCAATACGGTGCAGTCGTCCTGTCCCCTTTGCAGAAAAGCATCCCCAAAGAATGATGTTTCCACCTCCATGCTTCACGGTTGGGATGGTGTTCTTGGGGTTGTACTCATACTTCTTCTTCCTCCAAACACGGCGAGTGGAGTTAGACCAAAAAGCTCTATTTTTGTCTCATCAGACCACATGACCTTCTCCCATTCCTCCTCTGGATCATCCAGATGGTCATTGGCAAACTTCAGACAGGCCTGGACATGCACTGGCTTAAGTAGGGGGACCTTGCGTGCGCTGCAGGATTTTAATCCATGACGGCGTAGTGTGTTACTAATGGTTTTCTTTGAGACTGTGGTCCCAGCTCTCTTCAGGTCATTGACCAGGTCCTGCCGTGTAGTTCTGGGCTGATCCCTCACCTTCCTCATGATCATTGATGCCCCACGAGGTGAAATCTTGCATGGAGCCCCAGACCGAGGGTGATTGACCGTCATCTTGAACTTCTTCCATTTTCTAATAATTGCGCCAACAGTTGTTTCCTTCTCACCAAGCTGCTTGCCTATTGTCCTGTAGCCCATCCCAGCCTTGTGCAGGTCTACAATTTTATCCCTGATGTCCTTACACAGCTCTCTGGTCTTGGCCATTGTGGAGAGGTTGGAATCTGTTTGATTGTGTGTGGACAGGTGTCTTTTATACAGGTAACGAGTTCAAACAGGTGCAGTTAATACAGGTAATGAGTGGAGAACAGGAGGGCTTCTTAAAGAAAAACTAACAGGTCTGTGAGAGCCGGAATTCTTACTGGTTGGTAGGTGATCAAATACTTATGTCATGCAATAAAATGCAAATTAATTATTTAAAAATCATACAATGTGATTTTCTGGATTTTTGTTTTAGATTCCGTCTCTCACAGTTGAAGTGTACCTATGATAAAAATTACAGACCTCTACATGCTTTGTAAGTAGGAAAACCTGCAAAATCGGCAGTGTATCAAATACTTGTTCTCCCCACTGTATATATATAACGTGCCTAAACAGGAGATATGAATAGCCTCATGTACTGTAATCTTAGAGTAGGATCAGTTATCTATGGAATGAATCTGTATGCGTGATTTATTTATTTTATTTTATTTCTCCATTATTTTACCAGGTAAGTTGACTGAGAACACGTTTTCATTTACAGCAACGACCTGGGGAATAGTTACAGGGGAGAGGAGGGGGATGAATGAGCCAATTGTAAACTGGGGATTATTAGGTGACCATGATGGTTATTGAGAGATGGGATCATACCGATCCCTGATGACATCCAGCTTGAGATAGACTCTGCTCAAGCCCTCGAGGGCCAAAGTGTGTGTGTGTTGCAGTGGGAAGGCATGAATTCCACAAAATGGAGGGTGAATGTGGCTTCCACAGAATAGGGAGTAAGAATGACACATTTTCTCCTGTTGCAAAATGCAAATTTTCCCAGAAATTATTTGAGAAAAAAAAATAATGTTTCAATATTGCAGCTAAATATTGTTGGGGTTGTTGTTTTAAATTATTTTTTATTATTAGGGTTGTTATTTGGGTTGTTATTGGAGTTGTTATTGGAGTTGTTGTTATTGGGGTTGTTGTTGGGGTTGTTATTGGAGTTATTGTTATTGGGGTTGTTGTTAGGGTTGTTGTTAGTGTTGTTATTGGAGTTGTTGTTATTGGAGTTGTTGTTATTGGAGTTGTTGTTATTGGAGTTGTTGTTAGGGTTGTTGTTAGTGTTGTTATTGGAGTTGTTGTTATTGGAGTTGTTGTTATTGGAGTTGTTGTTAGGGTTGTTGTTAGTGTTGTTATTGGAGTTGTTGTTATTGGGGTTGTTATTGGAGTTGTTGTTATTGGGGTTGTTATTGGGGTTGTTATTGGAGTTGTTGTTATTGGGGTTGTTAGTGTTGTTATTGGAGTTGTTGTTATTGGAGTTGTTGTTATTGGGGTTGTTATTGGAGTTGTTGTTATTGGGGTTGTTGTTATTGGGGTTGTTGTTGTTAGTGTTGTTATTGGAGTTGTTGTTATTGGGGTTGTTATTGTTTAGCAAATTAACACACATAGATGTGCAGATGATGATGTGCAAGTAGATATACTGGTGTGCAAAAGAGCAAAATCAGAGCATCGGATCAGTAAGCTGCTCAGGTAGCTGATGCTTAAAGTTAGTGAGGGAGATATGAGTCTCCAACTTCAGCGATTTCTTTGCAATTCGTTCCAGTCATTGGTAGCAGAGAACTGGAAGGAAAGGCGGCCAAAGTAGGTGTTGACTTTGGGGATTACCAGTGAGATATATCTGCTGGACCCCGTGCTACGAGTGGGTGCTGCTATGGTGACCAGTGAGCTGAGATACGGCAGAGCTTTACCTAGCAAAGACTAGACGACCTAGAGCCAGTGGTTCTGGCGACGAATATGTAGCGAGGATCCAGCCGACGAGAGAATACAGGTTGCAGTGGTGGGTGGTATATGGGGCTTTGGTGACAAAACGGTTGGCACTGTGATAGACTGCATCCAGTTCGCTGAGTAGAGTGTTGGAGGCAATTTTGTAAATGACATCGCTGAAGTCGAGGATCGGTAGGATAGTCAGTTTTACGAGGGCATGTTTGGCAGCATGAGTGAAGGAGGCTTTGTTGTGAAATAGGAAGCCAATTCTAGATTTAATTTTGGATTGGAGATGCTTAATATGAGTCTGGAAGGAGAGTTTACAATCAGACACCTAGGTATTTGTAGTTGTCCACAAGTCAGAACTGTCCAGAGTAGTGATGCTAGTCGGGCAGGCGGGTGCGGGCAGCGATTGGTTGAAGAGCATGCATTTAGTTTTACTAGCGTTTAAGAGCAGCTGGAGGCCATGGAAGGAGTGTTGTATGGCATTGAAGCTTGTTTGGAGGTTTATTAACACAGTGTCAAAAGAAGGGCCAGAAGTATACAGAATGGTGTCGTCTGCGTAGAGGTGGATCAAGGAATCACCCGCAGCAAGAGCGACATCGTTGCTTTATACAGAGAAAAGAGTCGGCCCAAGAATTGAACCCTGTGGTACCCCCATAGAGATTGCCAGAGGTCCGGACAACAGGCCCTCTGATTTTTGACACATGGAACTCTATCTGTGAAGTAGTTGGTGAACCAGGCGAGGCAGTCATTTGAGAAGCGGTGATTGACAGAGCCGAAAGCTTTGGCTAGGTCGATGAAGACGGCTGCACAGTACTGTCTTTTATCGATGGCTGTTATGATATCGTTTAGTACCTTGAGCACGGCTGAGGTGCACCCGTGACCAGCTTGGAAATCAGATTGCACAGCGAAGAAGGTACGGTGGATTGTTGTTAGAATTGTTATTGTGGTTGTTATTGGTGTTGTTGTTAGGGTTGTTGTTGGGGTTGTTATTGGTGTTGTTGTTAGGGTTGCTGTTGGGGTTGTTATTGGTGTTGTTGTTAGGGTTGTTGTTGGGGTTGTTATTGGTGTTGTTGTTGGGGTTGTTATTGGTGTTGCTGTTGGGGTTGTTATTGGGGTTGTTGTTAGGGTTGTTATTGGTTGTTGTTGGCATTGTTGTTGTTGGGGTTGTTGTTGTTGGGGTTGTTAGGTTTGTTATTGGGGTTGTTATTGGGGTTGTTGTTAGGGTTGTTGTTGGGGTTGTTATTGGTGTTGTTGTTAGGGTTGCTGTTGGGGTTGTTATTGGGGTTGTTGTTAGGGTTGTTATTGGTTGTTGTTGGCATTGTTGTTGTTGGGGTTGTTGTTGTTGGGGTTGTTAGGTTTGTTATTGGGGTTGTTATTGGGGTTGTTGTTAGGGTTGTTATTGGTTGTTGTTGGCATTGTTGGGGTTGTTAGGTTTGTTGTTAGGGTTGTTATTGGGCTTGTTGTTAGGGTTGTTATTGGGGTTGTTGTTATTGGGTTTGTTGTTGGTGTGGTTGTTGTTAGGGTTGTTGTTAATGGGTTTGTTATTGGAGTTGGTGTTGGGGTTGTTGTTGGGTTTGTTGTTGGGGTGGTTGTTGTTAGGGTTGTTGTTGGGGTTGTTATTGGGGTTGTTGTTATTGGGTTTGTTGTTGTTGTTGTTAGGGTTGTTGTTGGGGTTGTTATTGGGGTTGTTGTTATTGGGTTTTTTGTTGGGGTGGTTGTTGTTAGGGTTGTTGTTGGGGTTGTTATTGGGGTTGTTGTTATTGGGTTTGTTGTTGTTGTTAGGGTTGTTGTTGTTGTTAGGGTTGTTGTTGTTGGGGTTGTTGTTAGGGTTGTTGTTGGGGTTGTTATTGGGGTTGTTGTTATTGGGTTTGTTGTTGTTGTTGTTAGGGTTGTTGTTGTTGTTAGGGTTGTTGTTGTTGGGGTTGTTGTTAGGGTTGCCAGTGAACAACATGTGTAAGTAATAGTAAAAATCCCTGGCTGTAGTAAATGTGTTTATCTTTCAAAGTGTAGTTACACCCCCTTGTCAGACAGAACAAAGAAGGTGACAAACATGTTTATATGTCCTTGAGTAAGGCACTTAACCTTAATTTGCTCCAGGGGCGCAGTTCTACTCTGACTGACCCTATAAAACAACACATTTCACCACACCTATCCGGTGTATGTGACAATACATCTTTATTTATTTATTTTTCACTTTGAAATTTCATTCATTCCTGGCTGCCCTTATCATTACCTGCATTTCTCCTCACTCCATCAAATTCCCCCTCTCACACCTCTTCTTGGCAGTCCTCTGGACTTTGCTCTGTGCAGCTATAAGGACTGAGAGATAGAGAAAGAGAGAGTCTGACAAGGCAGGAGATTAGATAGGGTGTGTGTGTGTGTGTGTGTGTGTGTGTGTGTGTGTGTGTGTGTGTGTGTGTGTGTGTGTGTGTGTGTGTGTGTGTGTGTGTGTGTGTGTGTGTGTGTGTGTGTGTGTGTGTGTGTGTGTGTGTGTGTGTGTGTGTGTGAGAAATTGTGCACAAGTGTGTGTGTCTGACCGACTGTGTGTGGGTCTAGTCCAGCAGAAAGAGAGGGAGGTGGGGGTGAACAGGGGATGTACCAGGCACCTTGAGCAGCTCCTAGGCTCCTGATTGGTGCCTAGGCTGTCCTCCGAGTTGCCTTTAAAAAGCCCAGCCCAGATGACCTGGCCCTGGATCCAGTAACGGTGAAGGAGAGGAGACACCGGTCAATGAGTGAAGAGAGAGTATGAAGACTGAAGCTTGGCATATTGAATACAACTTTACTCCTCTTACCTTCTTGCTTTGTGTGCTTTGTTGAAACGTGCTCTGTTGCCTAGCTGAACATTTCTCTTCTCAGGACAAAATGACTACTGAGTGTCCGGTTGATAACTAGCTGGGTGCTGTCTCACTAAAGACAGTTTGACTGAACACAGACGGACAGTAGACTTCCTTACATAGTCTAACTGTAGACTACCTGAGAGACAGACAGTAGACATCATTACATAGTCTAACTGTAGACTACCTAACAGACAGACAGTAAACTTCATGACATAGTTTAACTGTCGACTGAATACTTGACAGACCATTTTCAGAGAACTACCACAGTGCTTGTTTGACACAGGAGATCCTAACAATACCTTGACCAGATGATTCTCAAGATCTTCCTCACCCTCCTCTTCCTCCATGGTCTGGTGCTAAATGCATCCTCCTCTTCCTCATCCTCCGAAGAGGAGGATGGCGGGAGCAGTGAGAAGGACAGCGGGGAGCATCATCCTAAAGGTGAGTGTTGTGGCTGCTACTGACCCAGCAAGGTGGTGTTATTTCAACTGGTCAGGTGGGATGTTTTATGTTGTTTAGTGGTGGTGTTATTTCAACTGGTCAGGTGGGATGTTTTATGTTGTTTAGTGGTGGTGTTATTTCAACTGGTCAGGTGGGATGTTTTATGTTGTTTAGTGGTGGTGTTATTTCAACTGGTCAGGTGGGATGTTTTATGTTGTTTAGTGGTGGTGTTATTTCAACTGGTCAGGTGGGATGTTTTATGTTGTTTAGTGGTGGTGTTATTTCAACTGGTCAGGTGGGATGTTTTATGTTGTTTAGTGGTGGTGTTATTTCAACTGGTCAGGTGGGATGTTTTATGTTGTTTAGTGGTGGTGTTATTTCAACTGGTCAGGTGGGATGTTTTATGTTGTTTAGTGGTGGTGTTATTTCAACTGGTCAGGTGGGATGTTTTATGTTGTTTAGTGGTGGTGTTATTTCAACTGGTCAGGTGGGATGTTTTATGTTGTTTAGTGGTGGTGTTATTTCAACTGGTCAGGTGGGATGTTTTATGTTGTTTAGTGGTGGTGTTATTTCAACTGGTCAGGTGGGATGTTTTATGTTGTTTAGTGGTGGTGTTATTTCAACTGGTCAGGTGGGATGTTTTATGTTGTTTAGTGGTGGTGTTATTTCAACTGGTCAGGTGGGATGTTTTATGTTGTTTAGTGGTGGTGTTATTTCAACTGGTCAGGTGGGATGTTTTATGTTGTTTAGTGGTGGTGTTATTTCAACTGGTCAGGTGGGATGTTTTATGTTGTTTAGTGGTGGTGTTATTTCAACTGGTCAGGTGGGATGTTTTATGTTGTTTAGTGGTGGTGTTATTTCAACTGGTCAGGTGGGATGTTTTATGTTGTTTAGTGGTGGTGTTATTTCAACTGGTCAGGTGGGATGTTTTATGTTGTTTAGTGGTGGTGTTATTTCAACTGGTCAGGTGGGATGTTTTATGTTGTTTAGTGGTGGTGTTATTTCAACTGGTCAGGTGGGATGTTTTATGTTGTTTAGTGGTGGTGTTATTTCAACTGGTCAGGTGGGATGTTTTATGTTGTTTAGTGGTGGTGTTATTTCAACTGGTCAGGTGGGATGTTTTATGTTGTTTAGTGGTGGTGTTATTTCAACTGGTCAGGTGGGATGTTTTATGTTGTTTAGTGGTGGTGTTATTTCAACTGGTCAGGTGGGATGTTTTATGTTGTTTAGTGGTGGTGTTATTTCAACTGGTCAGGTGGGATGTTTTATGTTGTTTAGTGGTGGTGTTATTTCAACTGGTCAGGTGGGATGTTTTATGTTGTTTAGTGGTGGTGTTATTTCAACTGGTCAGGTGGGATGTTTTATGTTGTTTAGTGGTGGTGTTATTTCAACTGGTCAGGTGGGATGTTTTATGTTGTTTAGTGGTGGTGTTATTTCAACTGGTCAGGTGGGATGTTTTATGTTGTTTAGTGGTGGTGTTATTTCAACTGGTCAGGTGGGATGTTTTATGTTGTTTAGTGGTGGTGTTATTTCAACTGGTCAGGTGGGATGTTTTATGTTGTTTAGTGGTGGTGTTATTTCAACTGGTCAGGTGGGATGTTTTATGTTGTTTAGTGGTGGTGTTATTTCAACTGGTCAGGTGGGATGTTTTATGTTGTTTAGTGGTGGTGTTATTTCAACTGGTCAGGTGGGATGTTTTATGTTGTTTAGTGGTGGTGTTATTTCAACTGGTCAGGTGGGATGTTTTATGTTGTTTAGTGGTGGTGTTATTTCAACTGGTCAGGTGGGATGTTTTATGTTGTTTAGTGGTGGTGTTATTTCAACTGGTCAGGTGGGATGTTTTATGTTGTTTAGTGGTGGTGTTATTTCAACTGGTCAGGTGGGATGTTTTATGTTGTTTAGTGGTGGTGTTATTTCAACTGGTCAGGTGGGATGTTTTATGTTGTTTAGTGGTGGTGTTATTTCAACTGGTCAGGTGGGATGTTTTATGTTGTTTAGTGGTGGTGTTATTTCAACTGGTCAGGTGGGATGTTTTATGTTGTTTAGTGGTGGTGTTATTTCAACTGGTCAGGTGGGATGTTTTATGTTGTTTAGTGGTGGTGTTATTTCAACTGGTCAGGTGGGATGTTTTATGTTGTTTAGTGGTGGTGTTATTTCAACTGGTCAGGTGGGATGTTTTATGTTGTTTAGTGGTGGTGTTATTTCAACTGGTCAGGTGGGATGTTTTATGTTGTTTAGTGGTGGTGTTATTTCAACTGGTCAGGTGGGATGTTTTATGTTGTTTAGTGGTGGTGTTATTTCAACTGGTCAGGTGGGATGTTTTATGTTGTTTAGTGGTGGTGTTATTTCAACTGGTCAGGTGGGATGTTTTATGTTGTTTAGTGGTGGTGTTATTTCAACTGGTCAGGTGGGATGTTTTATGTTGTTTAGTGGTGGTGTTATTTCAACTGGTCAGGTGGGATGTTTTATGTTGTTTAGTGGTGGTGTTATTTCAACTGGTCAGGTGGGATGTTTTATGTTGTTTAGTGGTGGTGTTATTTCAACTGGTCAGGTGGGATGTTTTATGTTGTTTAGTGGTGGTGTTATTTCAACTGGTCAGGTGGGATGTTTTATGTTGTTTAGTGGTGGTGTTATTTCAACTGGTCAGGTGGGATGTTTTATGTTGTTTAGTGGTGGTGTTATTTCAACTGGTCGGGTGGGATGTTTTATGTTGTTTAGTGGTGGTGTTATTTCAACTGGTCAGGTGGGATGTTTTATGTTGTTTAGTGGTGGTGTTATTTCAACTGGTCAGGTGGGAAGTTTTATGTTGTTTAGTGGTGGTGTTATTTCAACTGGTCAGGTGGGATGTTTTATGTTTAGTGGTGGTGTTATTTCAACTGGTCAGGTGGGATGTTTTATGTTGTTAAGTGGTGGTGTTATTTCAACTGGTCAGGTGGGATGTTTTATGTTGTTTAGTGGTGGTGTTATTTCAACTGGTCAGGTGGGATGTTTTATGTTGTTTAGTGGTGGTGTTATTTCAACTGGTCAGGTGGGATGTTTTATGTTGTTTAGTGGTGGTGTTATTTCAACTGGTCAGGTTGGATGTTTTATGTTGTTTAGTGGTGGTGTTATTTCAACTGGTCAGGTGGGATGTTTTATGTTGTTTAGTGGTGGTGTTATTTCAACTGGTCAGGTGGGATGTTTTATGTTGTTTAGTGGTGGTGTTATTTCAACTGGTCAGGTGGGATGTTTTATGTTGTTTAGTGGTGGTGTTATTTCAACTGGTCAGGTGGGATGTTTTATGTTTAGTGGTGGTGTTATTTCAACTGGTCAGGTGGGATGTTTTATGTTGTTTAGTGGTGGTGTTATTTCAACTGGTCAGATGGGATGTTTTATGTTGTTTAGTGTGATTTGTGTAGTAGTGTGATTTGTGATGTGTGTAGTAGTGTGATGTGTGTAGCAGTGTGATGTGTGTAATCAAATCAAATCAAATGTATTTATATAGCCCTTCTTACATCAGCTGATATCTCAAAGTGCTGTACAGAAACCCAGCCTAAAACCCCAAACAGCAAGCAATGCAGGTGTAGAAGCACGGTGGCTAGGAAAAACTCCCTAGAAAGGCCAAAACCTAGGAAGAAACCTAGAGAGGAACCAGGCTATGAGGGGTGGCCAGTCCTCTTCTTGCTGTGCCGGGTGGAGATTATAACAGAACATGGCCAAGATGTTCAAATGTTCATAAATGACCAGCATGGTCAAATAATAATAATCACAGTAGTTGTCGAGGGTGCAGCAAGTCAGCACCTCAGGAGTAAATGTCAGTTGGCTTTTCATAGCCGATCATTAAGAGTATATCTACCGCTCCTGCGGTCTCTAGAGAGTTGAAAACAGCAGGTCTGGGACAGGTAGCATGTCCGGTGAACAGATCAGGGTTCCATAGCCGCAGGCAGAACAGTTGAAACTGGAGCAGCAGCACGGCCAGGTGGACTGGGGACTGCAAGGAGTCATCATGCCAGGTAGTCCTGAGGCATGAATGAAGTAGTGTAGTGGTGTGATGTGTGTAGCAGTATGATGTGTGATGTGTGTAGTAGTGTGATGTGTATGGTGCTTCAGAAGAAGTTGGCTAAACGTTGAATGGACAGTGGACCTGGTTTCAGTTCAGAAGACAAGGTCTTTGGTATTGCATCATTGCTTCATTTCGAGATTCATTCATGATTCACTTTTTTATTTGAATACTTGGTTAGATATAAAAATGTTTTTTACAATAATGCTTTTTTTATTGTAACATCTCAATAAAGACTGTTACTCAAGTTTGTATTCAAAAGCTAGTCTTTCCAGCAATAGTTTTCACCTTTTTATGCAAGTCTTATCAAAATGGTTTTGATTAAAGTTCATTAAAACATATTTAAACCCAAAACATGTGTTTTAAAGCCTGTAAGAGTGATTAGCCAAAGCTGCGGATGTGTGTGTGTAAGCGTTCTAACACGAGGAAAATAGAGCCAGTGTTTTTCACCACTCGTCCAGATCACCTCAGGCTTATTTACCAGTGCAGATACGTCACCTAATTGTGTCAGACGCAATTACCACCTAGATAAACGAGTCCTTCCTTTAGACTTTGGACAATGGACGAGACATACAGGGGCAAGGTTAGGAGTATTGATTCTGTTATAACCTATAGTATTATCTCAAATTTCAACAAATAGTTTGAGGATATTGTTTATGCAGAGTATTATATTCCACCAAGTGATGACTTAGTGCTTCCTAGTTCAATGTCTTTGATTTCAACAGGAGGAGGCCTACACCTGAGATTAGAACATTAGGCAATATACAGTAACCATTCTATTGTACCATTCTATTGTACCATTGTATTGTTTTAAGCTGGTTTGAGATGTTCCTTCATTAAAAGGCATACCTGATTAATCAAAGGAAGGATTTCAAGATTCAAAATCATATTTTACATACATTTCTTTTCATGACATGTAAACGTTCAATTGTTGCTCTTTATGAATATGCCAATGGCAGCCTAATTTCTTAATTTAAATTATTTAATATTGGCACTGTAAAACCAATTTCCGTCAGGTTGGACTCTACTGAGAGCTTACAATTAAGTGCTCCGTCCCAAAGAAAATACCTCAGATCTGAACACGAGCCTCACAGGAATTCATTCAAAAAAGAAAAAAGTTTGTCATTTCCTCAGCCAACAGTGTTGGCGTCTGTGGTATTTCGGGGGGGATACAGGCACAGTCACTGGGATACGTGCTGTATTGGGAGTACTGACAACTAAACTAACGATATGTTTCATCGTGGCTGTCTCAGTCTGTCTTTGACAGGAAGTTACAAAGTGGAGACAGCAAGACAAGTCCTGTAAACCATGTCTCCACTCATAAGACTAGTGTTGACACTGTAGACTACACACTTGCCTTGGCAGCATCTGATCCCAAACATTGGGTCTAGCCAATATTATACACATGATTTTACACATAAGGTTTTTGATATGACTGAGACAGGTTTTCATGAAGAACAAGACTAAACTAAAAACTTTTCTAGCTTCTGGATGAACGTTCTGTAACATTGGATTTATGAAGCAAAATGGGGATGTCTTGAAGATCGCTGTTAAAATAGACAGCCAATATGGATAGAACATCCCATTATAAAAAAAATCAACAGTTCAATTATTTGGTCCAAATAATCAGACCTTTGAAAATACTTGAAGATTTTCATTTAGTTCCAAAAACAAGGAATCCTTTAGCTCTTTTAAAACAAGATTTTTGGCATCGATGGAAGTTGCCCAACAAACTCATTAGGGTTTCAGTGTTTACAAATACCAAAACAGTGAGTTTACGAATCCATATTAAGCACTTGTGAGAACAAACACATTTTCTGTTTATTTTCACACAGAGACATGCTTCCATGATGGTTGTTTGAAACTAAATTTGGCCTCACCGGTATTTTGAACTGTCTAAAGAAAAGTTCAACATTTACTTTAACACATCCTTGTGAGGAATAGGAAGGGCTTTCATTTCTAACTCTATCTTTCTTTTGATACAATAATCGGATGCAGTGGGATTTGGTAAAGTAGTTTATAGAAAAGGATTTACACCCAATTAAATTGTAACCATTGTAACCTAACTGTAATTATTTCCATAATTACCTTTGTTCATCCACCTTATGGGCAAAATAAAAGTCAAATTACAACTAACCAAAAATAAAAGCAAATTTGTGCTTCTTTAGCATCTTTTGGCGTAATAATGCAATTATTTCGAATGAGGTGGACTAATATGGTAACATTTATTTGAAATGACTAAAAAATGCTGACATCATGGTTTCCCTTCTACTGACTCACTGTGGAAGAAGTGACGTACTAAATCCCGGACTGCACAGTCTGAATTACAGCACATTCTGCCTTGAGACTTGACTGTACGTTTTTAAAGGCACGTAGAGTCTGTGTGCCCTGGCAAAAGGTGCAGTGATTCAGAATGTGCAGTCCGGCATTTCATCAGCCAGTCCTTCCACGTGTCAGACTCAATAGCAGTAATACACTACCGTCTTCTGTGTGGCTGCCTACCGCAGAGACACGTCCACAAACCAATAGTATGGTGGCTCTTTTTAAACCGTAGAATAAAAAAAGAGGCATCACCAATGTTGGGGTAAAATATTGAATTTATGATTTACTGACCAACTGTTAAACATGGGGTTCTGCTTGTGGCTTTTCTCAGTGGTACAATAAGTATATCCATACATCAAACAGACAGGTGAATCAACTGAACGTTCCCTCCAAACTTGTTGGCGAGGTTGTTATAGTAAACTTAAACTAGGGGGGAAAATGTGTAAACTGAAATTAAAATAAAAAACTGAAACCTTTTGAGAAAATGAAACCTAACTGAAAGTCAACTCAGTCTGGCTGTGTGCAGTGGGTGACTTCTCACCAGTTTCTAAATTAAGTCTGAACACGTCACATCACAGAACTACCGGTTTCAAAATTAAGGGTCACCTCCCTTCCTAAAGTATGTCTCAGACAGACACAGTGAGGTTTTCACAGTCAAGTCTCACTGCCAGTTGTTCAATGCGTCAAACTTCTCACTAAGATTCCTCAGTCCAGTCCTATGGTCTATTCTTAAAGGGGGATAACCGTATTCCAAATTGGATCACGGTTTTAGTGATGTCAGCATTCTGATGATATCATCATCAGGCATGTCTTTAGGTGATGACATGCTCATAATGGTGAAACTGACGGAGGAGCTATTTACAATGGAGCCCAGTCTGTCTCCCCGGTCTCCCTGGTGGCTCAGGGGCCATGTAACGCAACAATGACCCGGGGTTTTCCAATCAGGCTGTTTGGACCCGTCTGCCCCCTTAGGAACCTAGCTCTCTGTCCCGTCTGATCCCCCTGAGCAAGGTTTAAAGGCGTCCACTCGCTTCTCAGCCAAAACAGTTTGGAAGAGTTCGTGCATATATTATGAAGACACTTTGCAAAGTTTTTGTTCATTTTGGACTTCAGTGGGTTTTTTTACGGCTGTTCGGGCACACAATTTTTTTTCTTGAGGCAAATTGAAGTCGGTAGCCAAAGTCTACACCCCTTCAACTCATTTTCATGCAATGTTTTTCATTGAAAAATACTGCATCAAACATCCTAGTTAGATGTAAAATTGCGTGACTAAGATCTCTGCATAACGTCAAAATTAATGACATATTTTTTTTGTTATCTTAGCTTAAGACCCAAACTGCTACAGACCTATATCTATTCTACCCTGCCTTTCTAAGGTCTTTGAAAGCCAAGTTAACAAAAAGATTACCGACCATTTTGAATCTCACCGTACCTTCTCCGCTATGCAATCTGGTTTCAGAGCTGGTCATGGGTGCACCTCAGCCACGCTCAAGGTCCTAAACGATATCATAACCGCCATCGATAAGAGACATTACTGTGCAGCCGTATTCATCGACCTGGCTAAGGCTTTCGACTCTGTCAATCACAACATTCTTATTGGCAGACTCAACAGCCTTGGTTTCTCAAATGACTGCCTCGCCTGGTTCACCAACTACTTCTCTGATAGAGTTCAGTATGTCAAATCGGAGGGCTTGTTGTCCGGACCTCTGGCAGTCTCTATGGGGGTGCCACATGGTTCAATTCTCGGGCCGACTCTCTTCTCTGTATATATCAATGATGTCGCTCTTGCTGCTGGTGATTGTTTGATCCACCTCTACCCAGACGACACCATTCTGTATACCTCTGGCCCTTCTTTAGACACTGTGTTAACTAACCTCCAGATGAGCTTCAATGCCATACAACTCTCCTTCCGTGGCCTCCAACTGCTCTTAAATACAAGTAAAACTAAATGCATGCTCTTCAACCGATCGCTGCCTGCACCTGCCCGCCCGTCCAGCATCACTACTCTGGACGGTTCTGACTTAGAATATGTGGACAACTACAAATACCTAGGTGTCTGGTTAGACTGTAAACTCTCCTTCCAGACTCACATTAAACATCTCCAATCCAAAATTAAATCTAGAATCGGCTTCCTATTTCGCAACAAAGCATCCTTCACTCATGCTGCCAAACATACCCTAGTAAAACTGACCATCCTACCGATCCTTGACTTCGGCGATGTCATTTACAAAATAACCTCCAACACTCTACTCAACAAATTGGATGCAGTCTATCACAGTGCCATCCGTTTTGTCACCAAAGCCCCATATACTAACCACCACTGCAACCTGTATGCTCTCGTTGGCTGGCCCTCGCTTCATACTCGTCGCCAAACCCACTGGCTCCAGGTCATCTACAAGTCTCTGCTAGGTAAAGCCCCGCCGTATCTTAGCTCACTGGTCACCATAGCAGCATTCACCCGTAGCATGCGCTCCAGCAGATATATCTCACTGGTCACCCCCAAAGCCAATTCTTCCTTTGGCCGCCTCTCCTTCCAGTTCTCTACTGCCAATGACTGGAACGAACTGCAAAAATCTCTGAAGCTGGAGACTCTTACCTCCCTCACTAGTTTTAAGCACCAGCTGTCAGAGCAGCTCACAGATCACTGCACCTGTACATAGCTCATCTGTAAATAGCCCATCCAATCTACCTCATCCCCATACTGTATTTATTTATTTATCTTGCTCCTTTGCACCCCAGTATTTCTACTTGCACATTCATCTTCTGCACATCCTACCATTCCAGTGTTTAATTGCTATATTGTAATTACTTCGCCACCATGGCCTATTTATTGCCTTACCTCTCTTATCCTACCTCATTTGCACATGCTGTATATAGATTTTTCTACTGTATTATCGATTGTATGTTTGTTTATTCCATGTGTAACTCCGTGTTGTTGTATGTGTCGAACTGCTTTGCTTTATCTTGGCCAGGTCGCAGTTGGAAATGAGAACTTGTTCTCAACTAGCCTACCTGGTTAAATAAAGGTGAAATAATTCAAATAAACATTTATTTTGACTATTTTGAGGAAGTGTATACTGGCTACGGTGTCTCAAAATGGACAAATAGTACTATTGCAGCTTTTTTCAAGTTTTTCAAGTGAAAGTCTTTTAAGTGAGTATGTGAGTACACTCGTTCGGTTCTCTACTGTTCGGTTCTCCGCAAGGCGCCAGCCGAACTGAAGCATGCTGACGCCTTTACTGGCAGGGTGGATAATAGACTCATTCACACAAGGGCATACAGTGGGGATTGATAATGGACACGTTCACACAATAGCATACAGTTAGGATTGTGTGTGTGGTTAAAAGAGTAATAGCAAATATCTGCGTCATCCAGAACCAGAGTGCTCAGATACCTGGCTCTTTCAACTTGGCTGCTTCCTTTTAACCATTTAAGGAACCTGCGCTGATTAAATACATCCTGAATGGTTGACCAGAATTGTACAGTTATGCCTAAATGTGTACTTTCGTCGTAAATGGATATGTATTGGGTTAGCCTAACACATAAGAATGGGTTACAGTTGTTCCATGTCCCAGCCTTATAATCCAAGTGATTTTTTGATGAGTGCATTTGGCCAATTTCTGTTTGGTTGCTGCAATAGCCTGATATTGCTTAAGCATAGTTTGCAATTAACTTTAATAGACATAATATTTCAAGATCAGCTATTTGGTCCCACATATCTGATCCCGAGACAACCTGTTAACCTGACGCTTTAGCCACTACCAGACAAAACAGTTTGAATTATTATTCTCTAACAACTTCAACTTTTTAGTAACCAGTAAAATTATAAACTCACAAATGCACATATTCATGCTGCTCATATTGTTTTGCTGCCGTTCACTACAAATCACTGATGAATTAATCCTCTTCCCTCTTTTTCTGCAGGTGTCCCTCACGGTGGACACTGGGGCTACGAAGGTAAATATACACAACCGTTGTTATTACGAGAATACATGCACTCTAACCTTTTCTCTGCACAGGCTAATCTGCCTTATCAGTCTAACTATCAGTTACCAACACAAGTCTCTTTTTCTGTCGCTCAAAGAAAGGCTTATCATGTCTGTAATAAAGAGAGAACCATATTTTGATTTAGTAACGGTGGTAAAATAAGATCATAATGTAAGGCAGAGGTATCAACTCTACCAATACTCAAGACACCTTACTTAGCATCTAGTCTTCATTGATATGAGTGGAACATCCCACTGTTAATGTCCTCCTCCACGATCGATCTTGTACCTGTAGCTTGGTATTACTTAGTGAGAAGAAGCCATAATGTAACTGAATGAGTGAAATTAGCGTGACCTAAGATTATTAAACAGTTCATTGATAATAATAATAATTGTGTTTTCTATTGTTGATCTCTTTATGACTGGTGGTGATCAGGAACTTTAATTTATAGCCTCTTGTTACAGGTGTTAAACTAAACACATTAATACTCCCACATAAATATTGTCGTCCTGGAGTTAAATAAGACGGTATACAGCTTATTCATTACTATTTCCTGGTGGTCATCACTAGGACATCCTAGACGGGAAACTATCATCACTATTTCCTGGTGGTCATCACTATTTTCTGTGGTCATCACTATTTCCCAGTGGTCATCACTATTTCCCAGTGGTCATCACTATTTCCCAGTGGTCATCACTATTTCCTGGTGGTCATCACTATTTAGTATTTCAGGATTCCTTACTAACTTTTTCTTGCTGGTGTTCATAGTTTCATTGACACTTGAAGTGTCATGCATATTGACTTCCTGTGCAAATCTCATGTGCAAAAAAAACTTGTGTTCATAAGAAGAGAGCCGTGTCTTATCATTAACTAAGTCACACTGCCGAAGGGCCATTGTTCTGTTAATAATTTCCCCACATCCTATTGACAGATCAAGCTGCCTGGTCCTCTGAGTTCTCACACTGCAGTGGAAAATCCCAGTCTCCCATTGACATTGATACCAGGAGAGCCCTCTATGACCGCAGCCTGCCACCCATAACACTGGAGGGCTATGATCTGACAGACAGCTCAGCATTGACACTGTTGAACAACGGCCATACCTGTAAGTTCCTGGCCGTCTAATATGCATTATATTGACGCTACAAGCAACATTTATTAGGCAACATTTTTCCTTATTAAGCTGTACCAAAACGTGGATGGCTTTGCAGAGGGTTCTACTCTGTAAAAACGAAATAGAATCAAGTAGTTGTTGTGCCCTGTGTGTGTCTCCAGTGCAGCTTGTCCTGCCCAACACCATGCGCGTCACCAGTGGGTTTGACAACGAGTTTCGGGCCGCCCAACTGCATTTCCACTGGGGGACCAAAGAGGTGCCAGGATCTGAACACACCATAGATAACGTCCATTTCCCTGCAGAGGTGAGGAAGTCAGAAATACTGGGGAAATGAAAAAATGCCCCAGAATTATTGCAGGTTCAATTAGTTTAAACTCAAAATCCTTTTATTGCCCGTCAAATGTATATGTCAAGACGGGAAATTGTCTTTGGCATGTGGCTCATAGTCAACATACTAAAAGCGACAACACTGACAAGACAACACAGCAATTTTAGTATTTTATTAGGGCCCCATTAGCTGTTGCGATAGCATCAAATACTCTTCCTGGGGTCCACACAAAACATGAAACATGACATAATACAGAACATTAATAGACAAGAAGAGCTCAAGGACAGAACTACAGAAATGTAAAACAAGAAAAAGGTTCTGTACTTACTCAGTACAGAGAAAGGAAACCTAATATTCTAGGCTTTTAACATTTACATATTTACACATTCTAGGGCTTTACTATTTACATATTCATATATTCTAGGGCATTACCATTTACATATTCATATATTATATGGCGTTAACATTTACATATTCTAGGGCTTTACCATTTACACATTTACATATTCATATATTCTATGGATTTACCATTTACATATTTACATATTCATACATTGCATTTACATCCAGAAGCAACTGGGGCATCACTTACATTATTCACTACTAACTCTTTCTAGCTGGTGTTCATAGTTTCACTGACACGTGCAGTGTCTGTGCTGACTCAACGCTGAGAATAAAAACCTACGATTCGAGGATTTTAACATTTACATATTCTAGGCCTTTAACATTTACATATTCATATATTACATGTATATTCAGTAGCATCAAGGCCATCACTTACACATAGCCTACATATCAGTACATGCATACAAAATATTCAGGTCAAATAGGGGAGAGGTGTTGCTTTATCTGATTTTTGAAACCAGGTTTGCTGTTCACTTGAGCAGTAGGAGATGGAAGGGTGTTCCGTGCAATCATGGCTCTAAATAATACTGTACCAAACAGTGACGGACATGTTCCCATGCTTCTCTTCCCAGATCCACATAGTTCATTACAACTCTAAATATGCAAATCTGTCCGAGGCAGCCAGCAAATCAGATGGCCTGGCTGTATTAGGGGGCTTCATCGGGGTAAGTCATTCCACACATGTAGAATTATACCAGTACCCTCATAATAACTCATCATTAGTCTGTTTTCATGCACCACTATTGGATAAGATTCTAGGATAAGACATTTGTCTTGGGTTTGACACACTTAAAAACAGACATTAATCAGAAGAATCCTCAAGATTATAATACATATACAAAAGTAATCACTTTAATCACTTCCTGACTCTTTTTGATTTAGATTGGTCTTCATGAGAATGACAACTATGAAAAGATCCTGTCTGCTCTCGCTGATGTCAGCATCGAAGGTAACCCCGTGATACACCTCTAGCCATAGACCTTGTTGTTGTGGCCAAAACATTGTGTACTACAGCATTGGATGTGGTTTACATACTCCTTTCTTGAAATGTCCTTGTGTTGTCTCCAACGGATTGGAGACTGTTTTCTCATTTATGCTTTCTAGGTTCACAAAATTAACATAACAAGATATTTTTTGACAATTGACTGAAAATTAAACAGCACTGTATTACTGAGAATCTAATCTCGGAAACCCAGAACTAAAATCTTGCATAATTGCATCAGATGCTCCGTTAGCTTCTAGAGGAGATATATGAGAAAAGATGCTAACAAGACGAGCACAGTCGTCACCCCCCTAAACAGAAACTCTCAGCAGGGTTGTAGTCAATTCTGCAAATTATATTCTAATTCAATTCCCTCTCCCTGTAAATTCCATTTAATTAAATTAAATTCCAGGTTAGTCTTTGAATTCAGAAATAATTGAATTCCTCTCAATTCAGAAGTTAGGTAAATTCCAAGAATTCAATTCCCACTTTGGTATTATCCCCAACAGTTATATGAATTCCAATTTGAATTCAGTGGCCGTACAACATTTACGAGATTTGACATCTGCAGAAGTAAGAGCATTCATAGTTCTTGTGCTTCGGGGGGGCTGTCATACGCATTCAATACTCTTAGAGATTCAGGGCTAATCTAGCCATCCAGCTAATTACGAGCAACTGGCTAAATGAAAAGACAAGACTTTACCTTTTCTGAGATGTTGGAATCCATTTCCCGGTGCTTGACATAGGAACTCAGCCATTTCCCACCTGCATATCCACTTCAACCATTCATTTAGCTCTATGAGCTTATCCTACAACCGTCTTCACTCTTTGTGGTAAGCTTCCCCTTCCATAGATACGGAAAGAGGTCAATGGAACTCAACCAAAACAATGGGAATGCCATGGAAACGGGTTGGGGAAAGATCCCGAATCTCCTCTTTGCCCCCCAGCAAAATTTGCCTGCATTTAAGCTAATGTTTATATGTATTTCACACTATGTTGAGGTAAAATCAGATTATAATGCTTATATGGATGTTAAACTCAATACATGTTCACGTCATCACCACCAATCAGCTGCATTACAGTTAAAAACAACTTTGACTACCACCACAGATTTCTGTATGCTAGCTATGCTACCAGCTTAAATTATACGAACGGGAGTTAGCATTTATGTGCGTCTGTCCACAAGAGATTACTAAGAACCCCCATGGTGTTTCTCACATTCTTAGTGATTAGATTAGATAGTACTTTAATGTCAGTTTTCACAGAAATGTGTATTCCATACAAAACCTGCAGTGCGTTAAAAGAAATCCACAACGGAAGGAGGGACATAAACATTAAGGAGAAACAAAATGACAGCTTAAGGACCCACATGGTCCACACAATTGATGAACTATTTTACACCTTTCCAGAGTCTAACACTGAGATCCCTGCCTTCAATGTCCGTCATCTTTTGCCAAACAAGCTGGAGCGCTTCTACAGATATAATGGCTCCCTTACCACTCCTCCCTGCTTCCAAACAGTCAACTGGACAATGTTCAATGATACCATCACAGTGTCCAGGAGGCAGGTCAGTAATGATACCATCACAGTGTCCAGGAGGCAGGTCAGTAATGATACTATATTCTTCAGGAGGCAGGTCAGCAATGATACCATCACAGTGTCCAGGAGGCAGGTCAGTAATGATACCATAGTATACAGGAGGCAGGTCAGTAATGATACTATATTCTACAGGAGGCAGGTCAGCAATGATACCATCACAGTGTCCAGGAGGCAGGTCAGTAATGATACCATCACAGTGTCCAGGAGGCAGGTCAGTGATGATACCATCACAGTGTCCAGGAGGCAGGTCAGTAATGATACCATCACAGTGTCCAGGAGGCAGGTCAGTAATGATACCATCACAGTGTACAGGAGGCAGGTCAGTAATGATACCATCACAGTGTCCAGGAGGCAGGTCAGTAATGATACCATTGTGTACAGGAGGCAGGTCAGTAATGATACCAGGGTTTCCAGGAGGCAGGTCAGTAATGATACCAGGGTTTCCAGGAGGCAGGTCAGTAATGATACCATAGTGTACAGGAGGCAGGTCAGTAATGATACCATTGTGTACAGGAGGCAGGTCAGTAATGATACCAGGGTTTCCAGGAGGCAGGTCAGTAATGATACCAGGGTTTCCAGGAGGCAGGTCGGTCACCAACCCAGGAGATTGATTTACAGATTGACTTGCATCATGAATACCTCCTTGAGAGTACAAGAGATCCACTACTACTTGTACTGTATGTCTGTATTTTCATGTCTAAAAATAGATCTTCAAACAAGATAAATCTAACCTTTAGACAGAGCACTACTAGATACTGTTTTAATTTGTTCGAGACATTTATTCAATTCAATTATATGGTAATCTGTTTGAAAACTGTGTTGGTCATGTGGGCTGAACATAACAGTAGAATCTATCTTCAATCTACAATATGGTAATGGATCTCCATGTTGATGGTGTCCATGTTGTGTTGTTCTCCAGTTGGCTGCTCTGGAGGACACCCTGAAAGCAGGCCAACACCAGCACCTGACCAAGAACTTCAGAGCACCTCAGCTTCTATATGGGAGACACGTCCTCGCCTCGTTCACAGACACTCCCACCATAGTCGGTTAGTAAAACATCGTCCCCCTATGCACACTTGACGTGTGTTCCACCTTAGGCAACCTCGCTGTCTTGTGAGACATTCACAAACTATAGACCAACGTCATTTGAGAAGCTGAGCCCAGGTCAAGGGTTACGGTCCTGGTTGCACAACTCTTACAAGCCAGAGACTTTTTGTTGAGGTTTTGTATAAATATGATTATTTATTCATATTGTACTTTCTATCTATTCCCGTTAACATTGAGATAAGTCATTGTTTTTGCTTGCAGTCGCAGGACATCCAAGTATCTCTATCAACACCTTGTCGGAGACTGATGCCTCTAACAGTGAAGGGCCATCAACTGGGCCATCCGGTAAGCAAACTATTATAAATCCAAAGACTATTTTTTAGTATGATTAAAGTCAAACTCTGACGAGCCTGGAGTTATAGGATATATAATAGTGGCTTCTCACAGCCGCTGTCACGCGGAGCACCGAGAGAGTCTAGACATGTAAGGACAACCACGTCATTTAAATGGCCGCTAATAATCACTTGTTGACTATGCAGGGCCCAATTGTCATCCATTTAGAAGAAATATGGTAGCCTAGTCCCAGATCAGTTTGTGCTATCATTTTAATATTGTTTGGCATGACAAAGAGTGACAAGGAGTTTACAAGCAGCTGACATGAGCACAAACAGATCTGGGACCAGGTTAAAACACTGGCGAGCACAAGCAGATCTGGGACCAGGTTAAAACGCTGGCGAGCACAAACAGATCTGGGACCAGGTTAAAATGCTGGTGGTGCATAGGACAATTATTCTCTGGACGTACATGGGTTTTATAAGGGCAGGTGGCGCATGGTAGCCATACTCCCCTTATCTTAATGTTTTCTTGAACATGCTCTTAGGCTGTTTGACATACAGTTAACTGGAGTCCTGTGTGTACTGTGCAGTGTGTACACAGCATCTTGACTTTTCATTATTGATGTGATAGATGTCACTGGCTTTGATGCCAGAGCTTTTATTTGTAAAGGTAAACTGTTATTGGAGTAGAGTGAAGTTGCCCCAATACGCTGATCTTGGGTCAGTATTTCATTTCCCCCCGCTAATGGTTAAGGTTAGGATTGGGGAAGGGGAAGCTGATCCTAGATCTGTACCTAGGGGAAACTTCACCCCGGAGCACTATTATCAGTGTCTGACGGGGCGTTTCGATGTAGATTGTACATATCAGAAGTTAAACAAGGCCTTGTGCTCTGAGCTGATGTTATACGTTCACCATGCTGACCTTACCTGTGTGACAAGAACACAGACTGTTTATATGAAGGACTGTTTAACATTTTACATGATGGAGTGTATGTTTAAATGTTTTAATATTCCTCTCTCTTTTTGTCATGTTTCTGTAGAGGTCCTGGCAAGAGGTAAGCTGTGCTCAACTGTAATACAAATCCAACGTGTACAACTTCTAACTAAATATAAGATATACAGTTTAAACGGTTTAAATACTTTCCCATGTATTCACTTCTTAAACAGTATTTAAATGAAGTTAAACACAAAATATGTAATTGATAACTGATGATGTTAAATTTTCAAAATTCAGAATTGGTTTGTAACTGCCCAATTAAGGTAGGTTCATAAAGACATCTAGATGGTAAACATCTCATTTATCTCTTGATTTACAGGAGATATCTTGGCCATAGCCTTTGGAGCTCTCTTTGCCGTCACTTTGCTGCTATTCACGCTCTACGCATACCAACAGCGTAAAAAATACTCGAGGTAGGTAAGACTCCTTGATTTTCTCATTTCTGACAAATGATGAGTTCTGGTGTTGTTCCCGGCATTTCCCAGAATAAAGACAGTCTTTGGCCGGCCCGTCCAATCATAAAACCAAATGTCCATGGAAAGATGCCTCTGTTTTGGTATGCAACAGATGTTCATTGCTGAAGACCAAATGTCCTTCGTCAAAGACCAAAATGTCCTTTGTCAAAGATTGTTTGAATAAGAATAAGTCATTTTGTGACCCTTTGTTCCCTTGATTCCGGGATTCGTCATGTTTTCTAATGATTGGACCCTCTGCACCCAACATACTATACTACATGCATACAGCTATACATACACCTATATAAACTGGTCAATATCGACCATTGTTATGTCATAACATACGGGCTACACGTACACTCCTATGCCAATGAGTTAAGCAGAGGCTGCAGGTACACATTTTGTCTGTGTATTTCCTTTCTCTGCAGTATCAAAAAGGACTCCAGACAGAACGTTATCTACAAACCAGCAACTAAAGAAGAGGCATAGATGTCACTGGAAAGGAGTCCTATTCAGATTCCATATTCAAACTATTTTCAATAAGAATTAAAGAGATTATCCAGTACTTTTGTAGACTTTTTAGCCAGTAGTTCTGAAAGTAGCTCTCTCAAGCCAAAAGTGGTCCCTGAAAATTGCGTACTATATCAGATTATGTGCAGATACTGTATGCGCAGCCCGTCATCGCTCTCTCGCTCGCTCTACTGTGCATGATGTGCCTCTTGCTAGCTGTCACTATTATGATGAGGGGTTGAAGCTCATTAGTTGAAATCAAACTGGAAAATGGAGGGAAAATGGACCAGCACAGCTTCCAGAAAAACAGTCGCTTTCAAGCTAGGGATTTCATGGCTAATTACGGTAAGACAGTCATTCTGATAATAGATTATGCATGTATGAACTACACATTGACACATCCAGCCCAAGGTGGGATGTTTAAAAAAAGACTTAGTCGTTGCCAATGTTCCGGAGCCGGTGTCTTTAAAAGAGTTATGATAGAGAATTCATATTGCTCAAACCAAGTTTGACATTTGCTCAGAATGATTGTCCTTGTCTTTGTTACTAATGCAAAGTGGTTTAAGTATGTAATATGTGTCAGTGGAGGCTGCTGGGTTGGAGGAGGACGGCTCATAATAATACCTGGAACGGAGCAAATGGAATGGCATCAAACACATGGAAACCATGTGTTTGATGTTGTTGATCACTTTCCACCTATTCTGCTCCAGCCTTTACTACGTGCCTGTCCTCCTAAATTAAGGTGCCACCAACCTCCTGTGATGTGTGTATATGGTACGTGTAGAAGAATAGCTGTAGTTACCACCCGAGTAGGAATGTATACAATCTGTTCTATTTAATTGTGATGGAAAAATGATAAGATGTTCATGAATACAATCCACCTGTCGATGTTCTAACTTCAATACAATTGACTTACTGTCGAAGAAAGTCAAATCACTTTTTCCCAGGGTGTTCACTTCGTTACAAGTACTAGAGCTGCAGATGAAAGTGTTATGCTGTATCGTGTGTGTTGGATATCATGCAGGAAGTGTTTTATATGAGTGTTGTATTGTTATTACTGTATATCCTCTAATGTATTCACACTTGTCACTAATACCGTTAAGTTGTTTTGTAGTTTACCTCTCAACTTCTCCACAATGGTGTATACTGATGTGCAATTGGACCTTGAAATGTACAATAAATGTGTTATATTCTTATAAAGTCTGTCTCATATGCCATCTATTAACTATGAGCAATACAAATCTACCAAAATGGGGATTAAATGAAGCCACTGTGTAGTTAGTATGGTCAATCAATCATCAGTAAAATGCTACAGTAAATAGCTATTTTTTTTATATTTATCCTTTATTTAACTAGGCAAGTCAGTTAAGAACAAATTATTATTTACAATGACGGCCTACCCCGGCCAAACCCGGATGACCTGGGCCAATTGTGCGCTGCCTTATGGGACTCCCAATCACAGCCGGATGTGATACAGCCTGGATTCAAACCAGGGACTATAGTGACGCCTCTTGCACTGAGATACAGTGCTTTAGACCGCTGTGCCACTCTGGAGCTATACAGTAATACATTTTATGGGTTCTCATCTATGTATAAAAAAAAGAAGAAAAAAACAATCTACTGTATTCCACATAGCATTTATAGTAATAGACATGGCTTTTTAGACTGGGTTTCTGTACAGCACTTTTGTGACATCAGCTGATGTAAGAATGGTTTTTTCTAAATACATTTGATTGATTTGATTGACATACTCAGTGTGATCAGGGAATCATATAGACAACATACCGTGTGTGTGTGCATGTCTTAGAGGAACAGTTGGGGGGAATGTCAGCTGACCATGAACCCCAGCAGGCCAAGATCATGTCAACCCAGAACATGGTGGTGCCATGTATCAACACTATCTCTAGACTCCCTGGAAGAAGGCCATAACATGCATGTGAATTAAAGAATGCCATATGACATGGCTAAAACGATAAGCAGATGCACACCGGCTTGAATATATAAACTACCAATAAGTTCATTTTCTGAAGAAAATCTGTGTGCTTCTATCAATTGTCTTAGTATTTTTCATAGTAGTGGTGGAAGTTACCATTTTTAGAATATACAAATATAAAGACGATCTACAGAAGAAAGGGAAATCAAACTAAAAGGTGTATTTCAGATTTTTTTTCTTCATTTGTTACACAGTGCAGATAGCCCGGTTAGCCAATGTGCGGGAGCACTGGTTGGTCGGGCCAATTGAGGTAGTATGTACATGAATGTATAGTTAAAGTGTTTATGCATATATGATAAACAGAGAGTAGCAGTAGCGTAAAAGAGGGGTTGGGGGGGTGCACACAATGCAGATAGTCCAGGTAGTTCAGGAGTCTTATGGCTTGGGGGTAAAAACTGTTGAGAAGCCTTTTTGTCCTAGACTTGGCACTCCGGTACCGCTTGCCATGCGGTAGTAGAGAGAACAGTCTATGACTGTGGTGGCAGAGAGGCCAGCCAGCCAGCCAGCCAACCAGGGACAAGAGAGGCCAGCCAACCAACCAGCCAGGGACAAGAGAGGCCAGGCAGCCAACCAGCCAGGGACAAGAGAGGCCAGGCAGCCAACCAGCCAGGGACAAGAGAGGCCAGCCAACCAACCAACCAGGGACAAGAGAGGCCAGCCAGCCAGCCAGCCAACCAGCCAACCAGGGACAATAGAGGCCAGCCAGCCAGCCAGGGACAAGAGAGGCCAGGCAGCCAACCAACCAGGGACAAGAGAGGCCAGCCAACCAACCAACCAGGGACAAGAGAGGCCAGCCAGCCAGCCAGCCAACCAGCCAACCAGGGACAATAGAGGCCAGCCAGCCAGCCAGGGACAAGAGAGGCCAGGCAGCCAACCAGCCAGGGACAATAGAGAATGCCAGTTCACACTGCACTATATATTCGGCGTCTGAGCTGGGATTCAAACAGGCATCCCTCTGGATGCTGGCCCGCCTCTCTAACCTCTAGGCTACCTTATGCAATTAATGTGGTCTGTTCAGTAGCTATAACTCAGCAAAGAACCTCTCTAGCTTCCGTGTGTTTTTTAAAACTCCACCACATTCCATTACTCTGAGGATACAGCCTGACATACAGTGTTGGACGTTCTTCTGTAACTCCCAAGAGAACATGCACAGGACACTCTGTACTGGACAGGCCTATAGGAGCGATGCAGGCAGATTCCAGAGGTGACTGATTCATGTGTCTATAATACTTGAATCTACCATGACAGACTGTCCATGGACATAGCTACGTACAATACCTTCTAGACATGTACTGGTTGCGTGACAAATTGTTAAGGTATTGTATGAACATTCTGGGTGTAATGTGGCAATAGAGCTTATTAATTCCTGAGAAATTGGTTAAGTACCGTTAGCTAGCTTCTCAAATCCACTTCAATGACATCAAGAGCTCTAAATAAAGTGTGAAATTCCTATCTATTTTCTTTGGCTACAGTACATGCTTAACTAAATGACATGGATAGAAAATGAGGCGTTCATGCCAGTTTACATAACTCAAGATCATAAGCAAGTTGTGTCCTGGTCAAGTTCTTTTTTGATAGGTGTCAGTCTAGTTCGTTCTATGTTAATACGTTTCTCACTGCAAAACTTCCACTGGTAGCAGTGGACATGTGATTCAGATATGAGTCAGATGTGAGTCAGATGTGAGGCAGTAGAGCAGAAGTTTAGAGATAGGGCCGGTTTCCTGGACACAAATTCAGAGAATCTCCATTGAAAGTGCTTATTAGTCCGATTCCGATTTAGGAAATGACGCCTTTCTTACCCGCTCCTTTCCTATGCAGTTCTCTTTTATTTTTTATTTTTTTTAAATGGGGGGGGGGGTACTAAACAGTAACATGCAAAACATAAACAAAACAGCCAGAGGGATTCCACAAAGAAATAAGAGAATACATTTTACAATTTAAAAACAATATCCACATTATATCAATTCAAATACAGACTTGTAGCGAATACATTTTTCAGGTATATATTTAGAAATCAAGCTATTACACGGATATAATCTATGGATAATCTCAAAGGAGATCTCCTTTACTTTATTGATCACCATAAATTTGTGTGGAGTGAGCCAAACTCAGCGCCAGTTTACATCAAACGATGAAGCCCAACAAAATATAGCAGTTTGAATAGACTTCCTGTAGAAAATATCCCTTAATAAACGATTGTTGAATTTCTTATCAAGTAGACCTATGCCATTCACCTGGATATCGCTTACAATAGGAGATATTACAAAATATGCATTATTCTGAAGTAAAGTTTTTATCCCACTAGGTATAGCTTTAATAACATTCCTTGCTTGAAACCTCAAAGTTGTATCTTTCCATAGATTCTCACCGTGTAAATAGATTCCCACTAATACTAGCTAATTGGCTGACAAGGACAATGTTTTTCGAGAACCAGTTACGGTAAAATATCATCTTGTTTCTATGAAATATGAAATTTGTTCCACATAAAACATTTATGAGGTGAAAATTTGTATTTAAACAGCAAAGCCCAGCACATTAAAGCCTGCATGTGAAAATCCGCCAATTTCACAGGAAGTTCCTATGCACTTCTCAGTAGTTGGTATTCAGATTTACCGTTACGGACCTTACAGGCATAGTTTCCTTGCCTGCGCTGAATAAATGTAATTCAACCACTGAAAAGCCTCCCACTTGCTGGCCAACAGATTTTCTCAAGGAGTTTTCATTCAATAGGGTTTTCAGTACATTTATCTGAAGCCATCCCTTTAAATATGGTGTACCTTTTAGTTAGTATTTTGTTGACAGACCCAATTTAATATATAGAGAGAACAGGTTGAGAATATTAGGGATCAATGAAAGCAAGCCATCTAAATATATGCATATTACTCTCGGTTTCAGCACCAACTGGTAGATGTAAAAATACTCTGATCTTGTAGATTATTTAGGGTTAGGAAAGTACTTCTGAATCATAAAAAACTGGTTTGGAGAGGGTTTACACACGAAAGAAAACGGTGGTTTGATTCCTTTTGAAAATTGCCACATTCAGTTCTTTAATTCATGGTAATGTTGGAAGATAAGTGTACATATAATTATAGTAGGGAGAATAGTGTACAATAGTAGGTTATACCCTCGTCTATTGCCTACACTAACCATGGAACTGTGTGATGACACAGCCATGTATAGGCTATACCCTCGTCTATTGCCTGCACTAACCATGGAACTGTGTGACGTCACAGCCATGTATAGGCTATACCCTCGTCTATTGCCTGCACTAACCATGGAACTGTGTGACGTCACAGCCAAGTATAGGCTATACTCTCGTCTGATGGTCGATACTGATAGTGGCTAGAATTTAACACGATAGAAACAGGAGACAGAGAAAGTCGGGGTAGCCTATAATTAAGACATTTGACAGTGCCCATCCCTGCAAGTTAAAAGGCCATACAGTTAAAATTCTGCATAATGGCACAGCATTTCATAAACTTTAGCGTGGGAAAGTTGATACAGTTGAAGGCGGAAGTTTACATACACCTCAGCCAAATACATTTAATCTCAGTTTTTCACAATTTCTGACATTTAATCCTAGTAAAAATTCCCTGTCTTAGGTCAGTTAGGATCACCACTTTGTTTTAAGAATGTGAAATGTCAGAATAATAGTAGAGAGAATGATTTATTTCAGCTTCTATTTCTTTCATCACATTCCCAGTGGGCCAGACATTTACATACTCAATTAGTATTTGGTAGCATTGCCTTTAAATTGTTTAACTTGGGTCAAATGTTTCGGGTAGCCTTCCACAAGCTTCCCACAATACGTTGGGTGAATTCTGGCCCATTCCTGACAGAGCTGGTGTAACTGAGTCAGGTTGGTAGACCTGCCTACATACTTGCCTACATGCTTTTTCAGTTCTGCCCACACATTTTCTATAGGATTGAGGTCAGGGCTTTATGTTGGCCTCTCCAATACCTTGACTTTGTTGTCCTTAAGCCATTTTGCCACAACTTTGGAAGTATGCTTGGGGTCATTGTCCATTTGGAAGACCCATTTGCAACCAAGCTTTAACTTCCTGACTGATGTCTTGATGTGTTGCTTCAATATATCCACATCATTTTCCTGCCTCATGATGCCATCTATTTTGTGAAGTGCATCAGTCCCTCCTGCAGGAAAGCACCCCCACAACATGATGCTACCCAAGAAGACTCGAGGCTGTAATCGCTGTCAAAGGTGCTTCAACAAAGTACTGAGTAAATGGTCTGAATACTTATGTAAATGTGATATTTCAAATTAACTAAAATGTATAAAAACCTGTTTTTGCTTTGTCAATATGGGGTATTATTATTAGCACATCTATCACTCCAGTGTTAATCTGCTAAATTGTAATTACTTCGCTACTATGGCCTCTTTATTGCCTTACCTCCTCACGCCATTAGCACACACTGTATATAGACACAGTTTTTCCCCCTATTGTGTTATTTACTGTATGCTTGTTTATTCCATGTGTAACTCTGTGTTGTTGTTTGTGTCGCACTGCTTTGCTTTATCTTGGCCAGGTCGCAGTTGTAAATGAGAACTTGTTCTCAACAAGCCTATCTGGTTTAATAAGGATGAAATAAAATAAAAAATGTTATGTAGTGGTCTTTGCAGCAATTCGACCATGAACGGCTGATTCACACAGTCTCCTCTGAACAGTTGATGTTGAAATGTGTCTGTTACTTGAACTCTAATGAACATGTCCTCTGCACCAGAGGTAACTCTGGGTCTTCCTTTCCTGTGGCGGTCCTTATGAGAGTCAGTTTCATCATAGCGCTTGATGGTTTTTGCGATTGCACTTGAAGAAACTTTCAAAGTTCTTGAAATTTTTGGCATTGACTGAGCTTTTGGTCTTAAAGTATTGATGGACAGTAATTTCTCCTTGCTTATTTGAGCTGTTCTTGCCATAATATGGACTTTTACCAAATAGGGCTGTCTTCTGTATAACAACCCTACCTTGACACAACACAAATGATTGGCTCAAATGCACTAAGGAAAGGAATTCCACAAATGAACTGTTAATTAACAAGGCACACTTTTTAATTGAAATGCATTCCAGGTGACTACCTCATGAAGCTGTCATCAAGGCAAAGGGTGGCTACTTTGAGGAATCTGAAATATATTTGGATTTAACACTTTTTTGGTTACTACATGATTCCATAGGTGTTATTTCATAGTTTTGATGTCTTCACTATTATTCTACAATGTAGAAAATAGTACAAATAAAGAAAAACCCTTGAATGACTAAGTGTGTCCAAACTTTTGACTGGTACTCTATACTTGGATCTATAGTGTCAGTGTTTGTTGCTGGTATGTCATGCCTAAGTTTGCTAGCCAATGAAAGAATCATTAAAGTGGTTGGCAATATCAGTGGGTTTTGGGATGAATGAGCCATCTGATTCAATGAATGATGGAGCTGAGTTTGCCTTTTTCTCCCAAAATTAATTTAAAGTGATCCAAAGCTTTTTACTATCATTCTTTATGTCATTTATCTTTGTTTCATAGTGTAGTTTCTTCTTCTTTTTGTTCCGTTTAGTCACATGATTTCTCAATTTGCAGTACGTTTGCCAAACGGTTGTGCAGACAGATTTATTTGCCATTCCTTTTGCCTCATCCCTCTCAACCATATCATTTTTTAATTCCTCATCAATCCACAGGGATTTAACAGTTTTTACAGTCGTTTTCTTAATGGGTTTGTGCTTATTAGTAACTGGAATAAGCAATTTCATAAATGTGTCAAGTGCAGCGTCTGGTTGCTCCTCATTACACACCACAGACCAGCAAATATTCTTTACATCAACAACATAGGAATCAATACAAAACTTATTGTATGACCTCTTATATACTATATTAGGCCCAGCCTTTGGAACTGTGCTTTTCCTAGATATGGCTATTGTGATCACTTCATCTGATGGATTTGGATACTGCTTTAAAGCAAATTTCTGCAGCATTAGTAAAGATATTAGTCAACCTACCAGGGTAGTTACAAATGGCACAGGAATGAAATCATCAACATGTTTTGATCACAACCTGAACCAGGTTGCAGGAACTAGTTACAGTTTGAAGCTTTCTCTTGAGTGGGCAGCCTGATGAAAGTCAGTCAATATTTAAATCACCCGGAAAATATACCTCTCTGTTGATATCACATACATTATCAAGTATTTCACACATTATCCAGATACTGTTAGCACTTGGTGGTCTATAGCAGCTTCCCACCAGAATGGGCTTTAGGTGAGGCAGATGAACCTGTAGCCATATTACTTCAACAGTTTTAACATGAGATGCTTTACAGGAATGTGGTTCTGAATATAAACAGCAACACCTCCACCTTTGGCATTTCTGTATTTTCGGTAGATGTTATAACCATGTATTGTTTCCACTGTATCATCAAAGGTATTATCTAAGTGAATTTCAGAGATAGTCAGAATATGAATGTAATCTGTAACTAGGAAATTGTTGATTTCATGAACCTTGTTTCTTAAGCTACATATGTTAACATGGGCTATTTTTAGCACTTTTCTGGGATGCTTGATTCTTTTCATTGCTTTACTGGGAAGCTTAGCAGAAGTAGAAATGCTAATGTTATTTCTGTTAGTGCAGGGTGAGCTGCACACAGTGAACTTCCTACTAGGGTATACGGCCTCAGCGCTAATAGTATAACTCTGGTTCATAGGCACATGATTACTGTATACAATAGCTGTGGGATCAGCAGAGGCATTCAGGGCAGTAAGAGGGACATACATTAGGTTACTTACATTGTGTCTTCCAATGCAACTGGGATAATGTACATTTGCTGAAGCTTTATGACAACTCAGTGACACAATGGTAGGGATTAACTGAGCTGGGCTTCGATCATTGATAAGTCATTGTCTCAACGCAGCCTTAGAATGCTGTGAAAGGATCCAGGAGCCCAAATGATTTGGGTGGATCTCATCCTCCTTATAAAACAAGCTTTGTTTCCAGAAGGTATCAGAATTGTCAATAAATGTTACACCCACAGAGCTGCAATAGTCTCCTAGACAGTTATGGAGGGCTAAAAGTCTGCTGAACCATTCAATGCCACAGTTTGTTGGTGTCAAGTAGTGAACCAATTCGTTCTTTAAAATCCATCTTCAACTGTTCTGAGCTGCCCTTGACAATGTCATTGAATCCCACATGAACTATAATAGACTCAACATCCTGATGCTGGTTTAAAATGTTTGGGAGCAGCTTATTGATGTCCTGTACTCGTGCTCCTGGGTAGCACAATGTTTTTGCGCCAGGAACTGAGACATTTCTTACCATTGAACTGCCCAATACAACGGCCGGAGAAGGGAATGGACAAATCCGCCCATTCCTACCCCTCACACAATTCGTTGACCCTTTCACAGGCCCACGAAAAGCAGGATAGCGTACACCCACTGCTCCCGGCGATAGGTCCAGACCTCCCACAACAGGCTGTGCCCTGTCAGAGCCAGAGAGAGGGAAAGGAGGCGAACTCGATGACGAAGCCGCTGCTGGAGTCAGCGTAGTTGGAGACAGCGTAGACAATCCCAGAGATGAAGGCCCAGGTAAATCAGGCACCAGCGCAGCGAAGCTATTCCTTATGTCAATCTCCCAACCTCTCGCAGTCACTTCCATCCGCTTCGCAGCATGCCGCTGCTTTCCATTTCCACAACTTGTGAAATGGGACCAGCGCTGATTGGAAAAGTCTTCTTGCTGTTCTCTGTCTACTCCACTACAAGATGGGAGGAAGAGAAGCAGATGGAGACGACTTCCTTGGCAGACAAGTTCCAGGTAGAACAGGCCATTCCAATAGGGACAGATGACAAGGCAGGGAAACAGCCATCGGAGTTGAGAATGAGAAAGTTCTAATTGTCATTTATATTTACAATTCCCTTATTCAAATGGATGACTCATTTACCTAGCTCTTATCAGTAGCTCTCATCAAGTTGTAAATTACAGTGTATGGATAATAGTGTTATTTCCATGGGAAACAATTAAGTAGATGCTTTTTCCACTTGGAACTGTTAGGTTCGCTAGACCTTATCCATGGTTTCCTCGCGCATAAAGGTGGTGGAATTATGAGGGAATGAAGTCATGGTCAGAATAAGGCATATCTGTAGACACACCTCCACTTTCATTTATTGGACCTCCACTCAAAATGAATAGCGGGTGAATAGCATTCTATTCTCATGTTTAAGTTCAAGGCTGGGGCCTCCGGAGTGGCGCAGTGGTCTAAGGCACTGCATCACAGAGCTACTAGGGAACCTGTGCTACTAGAGAACCTGGTTAGAGTCCAGGCTCTGTCGCAACTGGGAGACCCATGGGGCGATGCTCAATTGGCCCAGCATCGTCCGGGTTAGGTGAGGGCTTGGCCGGCAGGGATGTTCTTGTCCCATCGTGAACTAGTGACTCCTGTGGTGGGCCAGGTGTAATGCATACTGACACGGTCACCAGGTGCACATTGGTGCGGCTGGCTACTGGGTTAACTTCTTATGGCTGCATCCCGCTACCGGGATCGATATGACAACAGTAAGTGCAGGGCGCCAAATTCAAACAACAGAAATCTCATAATTAAAATTCCTTAACATACAGTGGGGCAAAAAAGTATTTAGTCAGCCACCAATTGTGCAAGTTCTCCAACTTAAAAAGATGAGAGAGGCCTGTAATTTTCATCATAGGTACACTTCAACTATGACAGACAAAATGAGGAAAAAAAATCCAGAAAATCACATTGTAGGATTTTTTATGAATTTATTTGCAAATTATGGTGGAAAATAAGTATTTGGTCACCTACAAACAAGCAAGATTTCTGGCTCTCACAGATGTGTAACTTCTTCTTTAAGAGGCTCCTCTGTCCTCCACTCGTTACCTGTATTAATGGCACCTGTTTGAACTTGTTATCAGTATAAAAGACACCTGTCCACAACCTCAAACAGTCACACTCCAAACTCCACTATGGCCAAGACCAAAGAGCTGTCAAAGGACACCAGAAACAATTATGTTCAATTAGCTACTTTGGTTAGCGCTTTTGGTAAACAATTCCAAAGTCACAAAGCGCGTCCACTATAACGTGACGAAATGTCCAAAAGTTCCGTAACGGTCAGTAGAAACATGTCAAACGATGTACTGAATCAATCTTTAGAATGTTGTTAACATACAACTTGAATAACGTTCCAACCAGAGAATTAGATTGACTTCAGAAGAGCGGTGGAACGGAGGTCCTCCTCATGTGAAAGCATGGTCAGCTCGTGGCAGACCTGACTAATTCCTGTCTCCTTCGGGCCCCCTTCACATTAGAGTCATCAGACAAAGTTCTATTGACTGTTGACATCTAGTGGAAGCCGTAGGACGTGAAAACTCATCAACATCTCGCTGTAATTTCAATGAGAGCTTGGTTGAAAATCTGCCACCTCAGAAAGAATTCAAACAGGAAGTGGAACTTCTCAGGTTTTTGCCTGCCATATGAGTTCTGTTATACTCACAGACATAATTCAAACAGTTTTAGAAACTTCAGAGTGTTTTCTATCCAATACGAATAATAATATGCATATATTAGCAGCTGGGACTGAGGAGCAGGCAGTTTACTATGGGCACCTCTGTGCACCTTTCATCCAAGCTACTCAATACTGCCCCTGCAGCCATAAGAAGTTAAGGAAGCAGTGCGGCTTGGCTGGGTTGTTTCAGAGGACGCACAGCTCTCGACCTTCGCCTCTCCCGAGTCCGTACAGGAGTTGCAACGATGGGACAAGACTAACTACCAGGAGTAGGTTGAACCTTGGTCTGCCTGTCCAGGTTAGGGGTAGGCAGTCATTAAGAATTTGTTCTTAACTGACTTGCCTGGGTAAATAAAAATGTAAAAAGTCTGGAAAACCAGCCCATACTTAAGCTACAGTATTAGTTTACTATTATGTGGAATGGAGTCCTGTCAATGATATGCACAACACAAAGCTCAGATAATACATCTTAATTTAAAAAAGAAAAGCATGATCTGTCAGAATTTATTCCCATTTGGCAGATTTATTGATACATTCTTTACACCATTATAGGATCATAATAGTTAATTGATCAAAATCCCTATAAGCATCAATGATGAGAAATTCACATGCAAAGATGGCTAGGTGGCTTAGGTAATCAAATAGGAAGTAGTATAATCAGAGTTAAATACAGATGTTTGGAAATTGAGTCAACTCAGACAATACAATAAGACAAGACATTCTCCCTCATTCTTCGGAGGTAGATTCCCAGTTTTTTTTCTGCCTTACCAACATGTTATCAGCACAAAACAACGACAGCGAATGTGCTGGAATTCCAACAACATGAAATAAGGGACATTCGGTGCAATCCATTTCCTGACAATCCACTTGGTGTGACTTGCCAATTGTTGGGGACCCACTGTCCACTAACACTCCTACACAGAGGTGAGTAGGACCACCACATACAACACAAATAAAACACATTCATTGGAAAGATTGTGGCGGCATATGCCACGTGTCAGGGATTTTAAAAACCATTGTAGATATGCACAATCTTAGGAGTGCTGGATCGCCCTTCACTACCCCAGTAGTGCGTCAGTGGGATTTGTCCACAATGTGAGTGCTGGTGTGTGTGTGTGGTCACTTCAGTGTGACTTCACAACGAGGTAGCGCTGCCATCTCTCAGCGTAGTCAGGAACACGGTTCTTGATTTACACCAGGTCCCAAACGTCACCCTATTCCCTTTATAGTGCACTACTTATGACCAGGGCCCATAAGGATCTAGTCATAAGTAGTGCACTACATAGGAACAGGGTGATGTTTGGGACACACACTGTATTGCAGGCGTGTTTGAGCTGGTGCCTGGCGGTTGGCAATGGTTTCTGGCTGAACAATGGCTCACCAACCAAACTACGCAAGAAAAGAAAAAGACCTTGGCACCTCTCCATTGCTTGACTGATAAACCCTGGAACAGAGCAAGTCTACCAAACCATTAATATTTTGCCCCCCCCCCCCCAGTACTAAGACAGCACCTGCCAATCACACTTACAACACAACATGGGTATGTATGCAGAAAGCAAGCCATCAAAAATAAAAAAATCATAATGAAATCAATGGAGGATCTGCATTGACGTGGCTGTATATGTCAGAAAGCCCTGCCGTCCATCAATAGTTATTGAAATGATATATTAGAAAACCCTGTCAACCATCAACAGTAAATAAACTGCGAAGACTTTTATGTATTGGGGTGAGCTGAGCCCATCTCAACTCTTTCATTAGGAAAGCTGGTGAAATGATGGGTTTAATGGAGTAACTGGCCAATGGGGATCCTAACTAACTCGAGCCATTCAAAATGGGAACATCGAGACTAATTCCCTTTCACACTAAACCGATCATAGTGGCTGGAACCGTGCTTGAAAGGCCAGTCAGTGCGAAAAGAAAATACCAGAGCTGGCCAGCACGATAGAGTGGAAAGGCTATTTTTAAGCAAAAAGGCACGAGGGGGGGGGGTGTGTGTGTGTGGTATATAGCCAATATACCACGGCTAAGGGCTGTTCTTAGGCACGGCGCAAAGCAGAGCCCATGTACCACAAACCCCCGAGGTGCTTTATTGCTATTATAAACTGGTAACCAAAGTAATTAGAGGAGTAAAAATACATGTTTTGTAATACCCGTGGCTGTTAGCCAATCAGCATTCATGCCTCGAACCACCCAGTTTATAAAACACTGTATCCAACAAGCTGGCATCTTAACAGGTATCGTCCAAGACACTTGGCCAAGCAGCTTTTGTGGTGAAATACAAAAAAAGGTCAATTTACAAGGGTCAATCAAATCACAGGTTTTAGACAACGCAGCTTTTAAAAGGCAACGTTCCTGCTGTTCGCCGGAGATCGCATTCACGGTAAACGCTGCATGTCGGCTCAAATGGAAATTGCCTTTAAAAGCCCAAGGGCCTATATGGTGCTGATCTGGGATCAGGTCTTCCCTGTCCATTTAATCCTATTCATTATGATCCAAAAGACAAAACTGATCCTAGATCAGCAGAAGTCCTACTCTGAGACGCTTTGTGAGGACCCAGAGGTTTAAAAAAAAAGATACAAAACTCTATGGTATTGCTGCCGATGGTAGTAATAATAATTTTTACTCTATAATCACTCAGTTATAGAGTAAAAAAAGCCACCGTTTAGTGACTGACCAGTCATAATACTATTAGAAGACGGACATATTCATTAGCGCAAACCGTAGAAAAAACAAGTTTCTTATTGGTTCAGGTAGTCCCGCATCGTTTAGTGAATATGATTCAGTCATCTTTTTCACCTGTATTTGGTGGATCAAGGTCATTTGCCAAACGACAAGAACATGATCATTCTATTTGCATAAGAAAAACATTAAAATACCTTACATAATGTGTACCAGTGGGGGCTGCTGAGGGGAGGATGGCTCATTACGGCTGGAATGGAGCAAAATGGAATGGCATCAAACATTTAGTTTGATGTATTTGATAACATTCCACTGATTCCGCTTTAGCCATTACCACAAGCCCGTCCTCCCCAATTAAGGTGCCACCAACCTCCTGTGATGTGTACATGTGTCCTACACATGGCAGTGTCTGCCAGGGCAGATCATGCATAATATAGTGAAGTTGCATACCTTTGTATGTGTGTATAACAGGGTTTCCCCAAACTAGGGGATTTGAAAATGGGGGTCACGATCGCAAATTGGTGATTGGTTCATAGAACCGGGGTTAAGTCAGTTTTCTTCCAAGGTTCTTTTCTACACAGAAGATCAAACATTATTGGCTGATGATCTTCTGCATTTCCTAATACATTTCAGTCCATTCAAACCAAATGGTCTTCAGATTAAAACACAGTCAAAAATACTGCCAGACTGATTTGTAAGACTGTCATAGGCCAAATAAAAAAAGTTAACATTGTCCATTGATTACATCACAAAAAAAATGGTGGGTCGTGATTTAAAATGTAAAATAAAAAAATTGAAATGGGGTTGAGGGTACAAAAAAGTTAAGGAATCCCTGGTGAAGAATCTTCATTTGACCAGAACCAACAGTCTGTTGCATAGTCACTAACTCTACCTACCTGTACATATTACCTTGACTAACCGGTGCCCCCGTACATAGACTCTGTACCGGTACCCCCTGTATATAGCCTCGCTATTGTTATTTTTACTGCTGCTCTTTAATTATTTGTTACTTTAATTTCTTATTGTTTGTACTTTTAACGTATTTTTCTTAAAACTGCATTGTTGGTTATTATGGGCTTGTAAGTAAGCATTTCACTGTAAGGTCTACCTACACCTGTTGTATTCGGCACATGACAAATAACATTTGATTTGTGCTGCTCTGCCCTTCGCATTACATTAACAAATGATCATTCTTAAAAAAAACGAATAGAAATTAAGTAAACCAAAGATCAATAATTGACGCAAGGGAGTGGATTGATTAAAAGTCCACACAAAGCAAAATCTGTGAAGAAACAAAGAACGTAAAAAAAAACGTAAAGGTTGTTTCCTTGCATTGAAAAAAGCTTACACATGCCTAAGTGTGTGTAAACTAGTGTTATTCAAGCTATATACAGTATGAAGGATTTCCCTTGGTCAGCTCCATAGGTCAGTGAAGTGCTGATTTCTGGGCTCTGATTCAGCCCATCCATATTATGTGGAGATTGGTTGATGTGGAGACTGTGTAGTCTCTTGATTGGCGGCTTTGGTTTGTACACAGCACTGCAGCGATAGAAGCTCCTATTGCCCTTCGACCTCTGCGAGATCAACATGGAATGTGAATTATGACGACGTCTCCGTGTTACTTTTCCTACCTGCAAAACAGACAAAAATAACTTCAGTATGGTAGGGGGTCAAGAAGTACTTTCTAATTAAGATGACATTGACCTGATACAGTTATGCTGCTTAGGTAGTAAGTCACAAGCTTGGCATGTTTGATGACTGGCGGGTCACAGATGAACATGTGGTCTTAAAAGTAGTGCACCTGACTATAGAACCTGTGACCAACCACGACCAAACTGAACAGGGTTTGATTTGCTCCTGACCAGTTGAGAGGATCCACCACGCTTTGGTGCGTCGATGCTACTTTATAGCTCTACTTAATAAAAGGTTCACCTGCTGTGGACTTATATATTGTTCATATCCTGCACCAATCACCTATCTGTCAAATATTACCATGGTGATAGTGGACATTCAATTCAGTAGAAGGGCATTTTAATGACGTTATTTTGAGGTCGGAAGACCTCTTCTACAAAGGAGACCTGCATGTATTATGCAGGTATAAAAGCGGTGTCATCAGCCCCACTCTAATGGACCAATAGAGGTACATTCTAAATTACAAGAAGAGTGCCAGTCCACATGAACATAACCTTAATAATTTCATTGTTTATTTCAGCCAAGTGGCTCATTTATATTTGAATGAATCCTTATTTTGCAAAGGCAAGTTGACCAAGAACAATGACTTGGGGAGGAGCAGCAGCAGAGAGGAGATGGAACTAATCTGTTTAACTACATATCCTCTACCAATGCTCCACTGGAGTGACAATCAGCAAACAAAGTGGGCCTTTAGACCGATAACCACAGAGACGTGTTCATTAGGGAACACCGCTACAAAACATATTGCGAGCAAAAACGAGGGGTTTCTTAATAGACAACTAAAAGGTAGTCCCTCCCTGTTTCAGGAAGTTTTCTTCAGTTTAGTGCCTAATGAACAGGACCCAGGGATTAGTACAGCTGCTGTATCAGATAGGCTTGAGGAGGGTCTTACACGTCCAGAGAAGAGTGATGTTGTGCAGGGAGCCTCCGGAGGAGAAGAAGGCCCAGGCAGCCATCAGCAGCATGATGGCGTAGACCGGGAGAATGCTGCCCACGTAGAACGGATTCAACAGAGACTGGCACCGAGAAAGAGAGAGAGATACCATGAGAGACTGAAAACCAGATTCAAGAAAAATCAGGGCTGTGTTCACTTACGGCACCGCGTAGCGAAACGTTTTGCAATGGAAAATGAAAACCTGTTCGTAATTGAGAGTTCACTCGGTTTAAAAAACATTTACCCCCTACTGAACATGACAGATTATTAGCTCAACACCAAATGCATGTCTACTACGAGCAGAGACTTTAAACATATTCTGGGACATTATTCATAAAAGCAATACAAATCTACTGCTTTTCCCCCTTCATGAATGCAGATGCCACTCAGGATGATAAAACAGAGAATCATAAGTCACAACTTATTCAGAAGTTATTCATTAACCATTTTTCTCTGTCTGACAAAAAGTGTCCTAAGCTTGACATGAGAACAATTTTGATTGGAGCCCCAGACCACACTCATCACCTAGGTAGTAGTAGCATTAATATAATGATCTCTGTAACCCTTGGTAAACGAGAGCCTACGGTGCCTGCAGTAGAATCAGTGTAGGGTGAAGTTGCCCCTAGCGACGCTGATCTTCAGCATTCCCCCCCCCCCACTAATGGTTAAGGTTAGGATTGGGGGAGGGGAAGCGTATGCTAAAACTTCCCCCTGTATGAGTACAATCCCTTATAGAGGGAGAACAGAACATTCCTGTGCAGTGTCCTGGAAATATGTCCAGGCTCTGGTCAAGCCACCCCCCCCCCCCCCCCCCCTATTGCCCAACACAGTGTCTACGTTCCAAATGGCACTCTGTTCCCTACCTATATAGTATACTACTTTTCACCGGGGCCCCCTTGTAAAAAGTAGTGCACTATATAGGGAATAGGGTGTCATTTGGGACACACATAGTGTCTTCCATACATTCAAGAAACGCTACAAAATCATTGGCATGTATATAATGAATGACTATCTTTCTGTGACACTGTGGTCTGAATACAGGGCTGGGTTTTTTGTGAGACTGGAGGAGATTGTTCATCTACAACATGGTCCTCTAAAAATGGTGTGTCAATCTCTAGAAAAATGTATTGCCAGTCTCATTTATGCACAACTTTTCATATAAAATATGTAATACAAACAGAATTAGGATTCATGAGGAATCCATTCAACAAATTCTGAAATTAATAAGACAAACTTTAACTCATTCAGTCTTTAGCTGTATTTTTTGTCAAATTGCTTAAAAAAAAAAAAAAGACAATACAGTCAGGTATAGAGTTTTTAAACACAAGCTAACAACTCCCTCCTGTGACTGATTCATGCTAGTGCAACTCTCATGATGGCATGGGCGACAGACAGGTTGGTTGACAACGTCACGAATCTGAGCGGTCAGACAGCTAGCAATAATGACAAGCTGCCGCCATGTGGGGAATCGTAGGGGGCTCGTTTCAGCTCGTTGTATCTTGTTATTGATACCCATGTCTGGTTTTGATGCGTTTTGACTGATTTCATGTGAAATTCTAATATTGCTAAAATTAGCCAGCTAGCTAACCAACAACTGTAACAATGTATTTGAGAGAACAAGTGCAAATGTATTTATGTTTGGAGACAAAATATAGTTTACATGTTGTCAACAATCTAAGCCAACCGCTGCGCACGCAGCATTTTCTTTCGCTAAACAACCAACCCTGTGTGTGTGTCCGTGTGCGTGTGTGTGTCCCCGTATGTGTGTGTGTGTCCATATGTGTGTGTGTCCCCGTGTGCGTGTGGGTGTCCGTGTGTGTGTCCGTGTGTGCGTGTGGGTGTCCGTGTGTGCGTGTGGGTGTCCGTGTGTGCGTCCGGGTGTGCGTGTGGGTGTCCGTGTGTGCGTGTGGGTGTCCGTGTGTGCGTGTGGGTGTCCGTGTGTGCGTGTGGGTGTCCGTGTGTGCGTGTGGGTGTCCGTGTGTGCGTGTGGGTGTCCGTGTGTGCGTGTGGGTGTCCGTGTGGGTGTCCGTGTGTGCGTGTGGGTGTCCGTGTGTGTGTGTACACTCACCAGGCTGAAGACCATCAGGTGGAGACAGAGCACCACAGCGATCACCCACCATCTCTTCCTCTCACAGCCCTCAAAGAACACCACCCCCCAGAAGGTGTGGAGCAGCGTCAGCGCCAGGGTCATTAGGGCTACAGGGGGGGCAAAGGTCAAAGGGGTCATCAGTCACAGAAGTGTCACACTTAATTTGTTTTGTTGCTAGTACACAAGTGTGTACTCAAGTCCTTTTACATTTTTTTTCTCAAAAGTCCTGTGCTAAAGAAGTTAAGTGTGCAAAAGTTATTCTATACTTGTCTATTCATTACAAGCACACAATGACTGCAAAGATATACAAGGCTTGGGTGTAGACAGTATACAGCAAGTAGAGATGAGGAATTTCCACAGGAATATAAAGGCTGCCAGACAGACCAGTGATCGTAAAGACAGTGGCAAGTCAAATTAAAGAACTTAAGTACTTTTTCAAGCACTAATATTTATTTTCCAGGACCATCAATTTGTAATAGTTCCTATTATGCAATTGTTTCTAGTCACCACCAGATGGCAGTATCGCTACAACCTCATGAAAAAAAAAAGGTAACCCTGTAAGTTCTACTTAATAATACGTGTTTCACTACATACATGAGTAGTAAGTCAGTACTGATGGTGTAATTGGAGTAGTGATGAGCAGAGTTTTGGCTACCCAGACTATTTACATTGCTGCCCCCCCACCTACATGCTTCCTCAATTACCTCGACACCGGTGCCCTCGCACATTGACTCTGTACCAGTACCCCCTGTTTATAGCCTCGCTATTGTTATTTTACTGCTGCTCTTTACCTCTTACTTGTTTTATAGGTATTTTCTTAAAACTGCATTTTTGATTAATGGCATGTAAAGTAAGCATTTCATTGTAAGGTCTACACCTGTTGTATTCGGCGCATCTGACATAACATTTGATTTGCCTACTGGTAAAAACACCATTATTCACATTAATACACAATTACAGCTTAACGACTATTGTATTTTTACTGGGCATTCAGGATTTTACTACTTAATAGCTACGAAAAAACGTCTTGCGTCCGACTGGCAGCTTTAGTGGTGTCGCCGGTCGGGAGAAGGGCGGGTGGGCTGTGTGAGGAGAAGTGGATGTGAACGTCCACCAGAATGGCAGGAGCAAGGCTGCCGCTTGATTTAGCGCAATATCGAGGGCGCAGTGATGTAGCAGTAAAACAAAAAAAAAGTAGGTTAACTAGACTGAACAAAAATATAAAAAAACACAACATGTAAAGTGTTGGTCCCATGTTTCATGAGCTGAAAAATGATCCCAGAAACTTTCCATACGCACAAAAGGCAAGATTGAATCTACATTTGCATGGCATTTTAGCAATCAGTGCCTAATCAGTCAGTTCTGTACCTGCCTGGCTGAGTGGCAGTGTGAGTGGAATGAGCATGCTTGCCTGACAACCAGAGTTAAAAACACGTGAGGAAATAAAACTCAGTAGAAATGAATTCGTAAGACCAATACATGTAAAAAATATATATATTACCATATTTGATCATTTTCTGTTCTCCTCTCATTTTAATTAAAGTACCAACTTGAGAAAATGTCAGATTTTTTAATTATTCCAGTACTTTTTCAGAGTGCCATATTCAAGTACTTTAATATGGCTGGGGGCAGTATTGAGTAGCTTGGATGAATAAGGTGCCCAGAGTAAACTGCCTGCTACTCAGTCCCAGAAGCTAAGATATGCATATTATTAGTATATTTGGATAGAAAACACTCTGAAGTTTCTAAAACTGTTTGAATGATGTCTGTGAGTAAAACAGAACTCATATGGCAGGCAAAAACCTGAGAAAAAATACAACCAGGAAGTGGGAAATCTGAGGTTTGTAGGTTTTCAACTCTTTGCCTATTGAAGATAGTGGGATATTGGTCATATTGCACTTCCTACGGCTTCCACTAGATGTCAACAGTCTTTAGAACCTTGTTTGATGCTTCTACTGTGAAGTGGGGGCGAATGAGAGGGGATTGAGTCAGAGGTCTGGCAGAGTGCCATTAGCTGACCATGCGCGTTCACGTGAAAGTTAGCTTGCTTTCCATTGCATTTCTACAGACAAAGGAATTCTCCGGTTGGAACATTATTGAAGATTTATGATAAAAACATCCTAAAGATTGATTCTATACATCGTTTGACATGTTTCTACAGACTGTAACGGAACCTTTTGACTTTGTCTGCTCACGAGTCATGAATTTGGATTACTGGGCTAAACGCAGCGAACAAAAAGGAGGTATTTGGACATAAATTATGAACTTTATCGAACAAATCAAACATTTATGGAACTGGGATTCCTGGGACTGCATTATGATGAAGATCATCAAAGGTAAGTGAATATTTATAATGCTATTTATGACTTCTGTTGACGACACAACATGGCGGATATCTGTTTGGCTTGTTTTGGTCTCTGAGCGCTGTACTCAGATTATTGCATGGTGTGCTTTTTCGGTAAATCTTTTTAGAAATCTGAAACAGCGGTTGCATTAAGGAGAAGTTTATCTAAAGTTCCATGTATAACACTTGTATTTTCATCAACATTTATGATGAGTATTTCTGTAAATTGATGTGGCTCTCTGCAAATCAGCAGATGTTTTTGGAACTACTGAACATAACGCGCCAATGTATACTGAGATTTTTTTATATAAATATGAACTTTATCAAACAAAACATACATGTATTGTGTAACATGAAGTCCTATGAGTGTCATCTGATGAAGATCAAAGGTTAATGAATAATTTATCTTTATGCTTTTTGTGACTCCTCTCTTTGGCTGGAAAAATGGCTGTGTTTTTCTGTGACTAGGCACTCACCTAACATAATCGTTTGTGGTGCTTTCGCCGTAAAACCTATTTGAAATCGGACACTGTGGTGGCATTAACAAGAAGTGTATCTTTAAAATGGTGTAAAATACTTGTATGTTTGAGGAATTATAATTATGAGATTTCTGTTGTTTGAATTTGGCGCCCTGCACTTTCACTGGCTGTTGTCATATCGATCCCGTTAGCGGTATCTCATCCATATTAAGCACCTTGTGCAAACCCTGACAGACAGACACACACCTGAGGTGATGAAGTAGTACTGGGAGTCTCCAAACATGCCCACTGTCCCTGGGCCCAGAGAGTCAGAGAGAGTGTTGATCATGGAGAAGGCTCCGCTCATGATGCCAAAGCCCAGTCCAGCCACTGTAGAGACAGACAAACAGTCAACTGCTGGGCCAACATAGTCAACATCAGCACAGTCAACTGCTAGGCCTACATAGTCAACATCAGCACAGTCAACTGCTAGGCCTACATAGTCAACATCAGCACAGTCAACTGCTAGGCCAACATAGTCAACATCAGCACAGTCAACTGCTAGACCTACATAGTCAACATCAGCACAGTCAACTGCTAGACCTACATAGTCAACATCAGCACAGTCAACTGCTAGGCCAACAGTCAACATCAGCACAGTCAACTGCTAGGCCTGCATAGTCAACATCAGCACAGTCAACTGCTAGACCAACATAGTCAACATCAGCACAGTCAACTGCTAGACCTACATAGTCAACATCACAGTCAATGACTAGACATGCAGTATATAATAAACATTATTTGAGTATTGTCTGTGACATTTTGATCAAGTTGTCAATTTAGAGATTTTAGAGAGTTTCTTGTAGCATTAAATCTAGTTGGAAAAATAAATACATTCACAATGTTAATGACAAAAATAATTTAAATCATATCTAAAACCGACAATAATGTTCACTACAGTGAGCTTCCACTGACATTTCACCTCTGCGGTGTGTTATTTAGACAAGCAGGTCTCAAGAGTGTTTGCACATCAACAGAGAATTATGCAGTCTTGGGTACGTTTTATTGTGCTAACAACAGAAAGATCTGATTAGAGAAGACATTTGAAATCTTGCTCTGACTCACTTTATGCCTCAATGCCAAAGTACATGACCATAAATACTGGCCATTGCCATTTCCTTAGAAAGACTGCCCTAGAAGTAACCATATTAGCTGTCCAGATCAAAAGAACCATACAGATACACATGGGTGTATGAAATAACAAATACTTAATATTGAGGTTTAATGGGAGTTTAGTACGGTCATGAATCTTTACCTGGGTTCACCTGTCAACAATCACAGCGGTAGAGGGTAAGATTAGTTCAGTGTTGAGCACCAGCCAGCGGATTAGTCAAACTCATATCACCTAGCATTCCGCTGACAATGATAGGCTACATGCACTTCCAAAATCATACCCGATTGGCCCACAGTGGTAATACAAAATAAAGAGGAAGTGTTCTTAAAGCCAAGTAAGATGATAGCTGTCTGTCATGTGACTATATACACACACACACACTTAAATCAGTTAATTAAGTATTTAATTAGATAATTAATATGTTAAAGTAAATAAACGTAAAGATAATGGTATACCATAGGCCATTTCTCGGACTGAAAGGGCAGGGCCGTCTTCTTCACTGATGGCTGCCAGTCCTTCATTTGCCTTCCTGATGATACAGTGGAAAGAAGATGTTAATAGCAGTAACACAGTGGAAACTTTATCACAAAATATCAGTGTTTTTGTGTTCTGAAAAAAGTAACAATGTAGCCTAAAGACCACAAATACAACTTGTACTGATGAGTATTTACTTTGTAGTCAGATATGGCTAAGATGGATAAGTATGGCGCCGAGAGGGTGACCCGCCTTGAGCTCCGATAAAACATTGCAGATTTTCAAGCACAAGATTTTCACTGTATCCTGCAATCACACCTGCAACCCTGTACATGTGACTATTAAAAACACGGAGTCTGAGAATTCTCCGGTTAGAAGTCACACTAACAGGATTTATGACAACCCCATAACTTTGGACGCTGTAAAATGGCAAAGATGTTGACATGTATACTGCACCACAGCTTCCTCATCCCTGGTCATGCAAAGCGTAGGAAAACTAAAATAAGTGTTTCTTATTGGACAAATTCAGGTAAGTCCCTTACCTGTTGAGCCTGTTTGCTTCCTAGTGAATAGTCCCCTGGTTGTACATTAACTAGGGACATTGATACCTGGGCAGGCCTGTTAGGTCATTGTGAAGGGGGGAAATAATCTATACTGTTACACACGCAATTTTTTTTTTTTGGGGGGGGGGGTGATATATATCGATATTTGACTCCAAGTAGCTAACGCTGCTGTAGGTAGCATTAGTTAGCGCTAGTCAGTTGTACCGGCACCAAAATGTCAGTATTTTTCATCCTATAGCTTTGTTCTCCATCTTTTTAAATAACTAGCCAACATGTTTAACACCTTATTTCCATGACAGATCAAAACTAATTTGCTCACGCTCTTTCGTCTCTCTGCAGCAGACATATAGTGAGCAGCTGAATCAAGAAAAGACATAGGGACTTATTGTTGGAGCCAAAGCACAGAGAGAATCTGGGAGCATATTTTAATTCATGGGCAATAATGACAAAACACCAGGTAAAAAAACCTAGGTGTTATTTTGGATTCTGAACTCAATTTTGAATCACACATTAGGAATGTGAACAAAATTGCTTTTTAACCAACTGAGGAACATTGCCACGGTGCAGCAGTTTCTCTCTCAGACTGATACAGAGAGACTCATCCATTATTTTATTAAAAGCAGGCTTGACTACTGCAATGCTCTCCTGGCTGGTCTACCCAAGAAAGCCATTGGTCAACTGCAAAACGGGTACTGACCAAGACCAGACGACGAGCATACATTACACCGGTTTTAAAGGTCTTTGCACTGGCTGCCTCTGAGTTTTAGTTTTTAGAATACATCTTTAAGATTTTTTACGATTCCACAATTGTGCACCCCAATACATGTCAGACATGCTTTTAAGTTATGTACCCAGTAGATTCCTCAGGCAAAGGTATTTTAACTCTCCCAAAGCCTAGGACGAAGAGGCATGGAGAAGCAGCCTTTAGTTACTATGCCTCCAGCCTCTGGAACAGCCTGCCAGAGAACCTGAGGGGGGACAAAACTGTGGACATATTTAAAAGAGATGTGCTTTTTAGTCTTTCATTTTTTATTATTATTTTATTTTTCCCCTCTCTTACGTTTGTTGTGTTGTAAATATTTCAGGATTTATTTTCAATGTTATTTGTTTTTTTCCCTGTGAAAGCACATTATGTTGCATTCCATGTTTGAAATGTGCTGTATAAAGGAATCAAATGTTATTTGTCACATGCACCAAATACAACAGTGAAAAGCCCTTAACCAACAATGCAGTTAAGAAAAATAAGTGTTAAGAAAGTATTAACTAAAATAAACTGAAGTAGTGAGGCTGTATACAGGGGGTACCGGTTACAGAGTCAATGTGAAGTGGCACAGGTTAGTCAAGGTAAGTCGAGGTAATATGTACAGGTTGATTTGATGTGGTTTATAATGGATTTAATAGACTAGGACTCACATTCACACAGAGTAGGGTCTTGGGATCAGGTCCATCCTGTTTATGTAATCTTATTTACTATAATCTAAAAGGCAAAACTGATCCTAGATGTGCTTGTATGACTTCAGCAAGCAAGACACACAGAGAGAGACACACAGACAGAGAGTGAGAGACATGCCAAGAAAGAGACACACAGCAAGACAGACAAGACATAGAGCCCTCAAACTCAACTCTGGACCAGTTCCAGTCTTCATTGTTCCCCTCTAATCAGGGACTGATTTAGACCTGGCACACCAGGTGGGTGCAATTAATTATCAGGTAGAACATAAAACCAGCAGGCTCCACACCTCGTAGGGTAAGAGTTGAGTACCCCTGCCAGAGTGAGATAGCATGATAAAGACAGTAAGAGAATGAGATGTGTGTATGCTGACCTGAGCAGCCTGTAGTATGCGAAGCGGAACACCTCCTGCAGTATGACTGAGAAAATGCTGCCAAATATGAGCAGGTTTTTCTGCAGGGTCAGGTCCTGGGCATTGGTGGCCTTTGTGGCTATGAACCACACCAGAGAGGACAGCAGCAAGGACACCAGCCAGAAGAAGGCCCTGAAGAGAGAGAGAGAAACAGTTGTCATTGTTGATGCAATGAAACACACCAGTGAACATTTCACTATCTTACTAGTTTCCAAAAACGTATCATTGCAAATTTAACATACACTCTTTTGAAAAATGTATGTACTTATGGATGTAATTATAGTGTTAATAATTAGGGATACATTTAGGTGGCCATTTTTCATTGAGAAAATTACTACAGCAAAGGGACCTTGATATATTCACTACCCAATTTCGAAATTGCACCTTGTGCGTTCCACTACAACTTAAAACATTTTAAAAAAAAGTTAGGAACCACTGATCTAGGTCTATTATCATTTGTCAAACCAAATTTAAATAACAAATCCACAAGTTATCAACACTAATATAAATAGCTTACCCTGCAATTAGAATGATGACTCGCAATGGGTCTTTGGCGATAGTGAAAATAAATAGGGAAAACGCTGGCCCAAACGCAATGAACGCACACCCAAAAAACACTGCAGCAGTCATTGCAACTATCTGAACTTGTTCTTCTTGGCTCAGCAATCTAACGTTAGCGGATTAATAACGAGGTGAAATGATAATTATCATAAGATAAACGCACACTGGATTGCTAGCTATTTGAACCATAGAGCTAGTTAGTCTCTTGAAATTGAAAAAGCAAGTCTGTTTCAAAATAGCGGGCTAATTTTCTCTAGCTATAATTAACGTTAGCTATCAGTGCAGAAGATAAACTTCATACCGATATCCATTGCTATCTAGCAATACATTTACAATAATTTAATTATTTTCTTTAGCATAAATCTTTAAGTAGCTATATTTCCTTTCGTTCAGCGATTTTATTGATCGATATTTTAATATTTAGACCCCTCCATGCTCTCATTTCCTAGCTAAGCTTTTTGTTTGTCGAATTTTGTACTTCCGTGTTTGACAATTTGCAACCACGTGACCTTTTTGTCCAGTGCGCGCGTTGAATACGAAAAATATATATTTTTTATCTTCTTTTAACTGTTCTTCGACGAGGCATTGCAGAAGGGGCAGCAACAAGTTGAAATGGGAGTTCAACTTACATTTGAAATATGAAAATTTTCGAACACTAACTAAATCATAATAACAAAACACAATCAAAAAAATACATCAATACAATACATGTTCATCGTCAGCTATTCAGGCTGGGATGGTGCTGAAAAGGAAACGCTCAGTCCTGCGGTGGATCAGGTCCAAGTTAGGTGAGTGGGTCGGGCGTAGACAAACATACGATAATTGAGGCGGGAGCATATGGCAGTAGGGGTCGGATTGTAGTAGAGAACTTGTAAAGGACCTTGGGAGACATTCCCTGTTTAGAGTGATAAGAGATCCATGGATCTAAGTAGGAGGTGTAGTCCGTGCCCACGATGGTGTCTGATTGAATGATGGTTAGTGCCGCATGCCACACTGCGAAAGAGGTAGAACTAGACATCGGTTGGCCTTTTCATATTTCTCTATCTGTGTTGAACATCTTAGATTTCCCTAGATGTATATTCCTAGGATCTTGGTAGCCTGTAGGATACCCTCTGTGTTGTTATTTGACATGCGTCGTAGTACACGTGGAGTACTTTAGACTTCCTTAACCCTCCTATTATGTTGCGGGTCAATTTGACCAATTTCCAATTTTGAGTTGTCTAAAAATACTAGTTAACCTCTCTTTTTCTCTATGAAATTAAATAATTTTTCCTCATTTAGGGTCATGAACCTAACTTCAAAATGTGGACACACAGATGTGTTGTGGAATGTCTGTGTAGATTTTGTATAGAAACATGATGTTGTGGGTCATTTTGGGTCAACAATGAATCCTGATCTAGGATAACTTTTAAAACATGAAATTATTTGGCTTGCTCTAAAAGGATTTGGCTAAAAGCAAATCTACCTGCTAACTGCAGAAAAATAATGTTGCGGTATGATTGTTTTGTAAAGCATAAACGGAATTTCAATCTTACCCAGTTACATTTGAAAACAAGTATTTTTGATGTATTTTGTTTTGACTGGTTCTAGTTGCACATTTATAATTATGTTTGGGTGAAAAGGAGCTTTCCCAAACTTCTCCTTCTCAGTGCCAGAGCAGCAGATTTCTGACATAGACACTCAAAATGAGCTCCAAACAGAAAATGATTGTTTGTGAGAAAGGAAATATGTTTAACAAATAGTTCTTAAATATAGAGTTTTTGAAATCAAATGTTTTTGTATTTCTTCTTTCTGAAAGGTCTGACAAGACAAAATACAGTTTTGGCTGTTTTTACTTGGTTCTTTGACTGTCTAGAGTGTGTTTAAACTGTGCGGGTCAATCTGACCCATACAACAATGGACTTCATTTTTTTCTGCAAAGCAGAAGGGTTAAGCATCAGTTAAGTTGTAGGTTTCCCATGTCATAGGGGAAGTGGGGAAGTCAACACTGACCATGATCCACTCGAAATTTATCACCAAACCGGGAGGGGGCAGAGGTAAGCATTGCGTTTTGGGACGGATTCCCTGATTCAATGTACGCCCAGCCCCAGCATAACAGCGAATGGCCGTTTTATCTCAAAACCACTGTTTGTAAAACGATACCATCCACTCAGTAATGAGTGGTGAGAAATACATTTGACACCCACAGAAACGGAGACTGTCCTCTCAACAGTTGCAACAGTAATTGCATTAAAAACATTGTTTTTCTGGCCGGTTGTATTTGGAAATGTTGCACAACCGTGTGCTTGAGTTTCAGAACGCATTCATGCTTGGCCTATATCTCAAAGAAAACTAACTGCAAAGGTCAAGGTGATGGTGGAAGCTGAACCACTGAGTTGGATGGTGCGTTGAGGAAAGTTAAGGGAAATTAGTGGAAAACTAACATGGGAGAATGGAGCAAAACGGGCTACGGGTGTTAATGAAGATATGCCTCGATCTTGTAATGCCTTGCTCCGGTGTTGGAGTATGTTTCATTTCTGCATAACGCCCTGACTTAACAAAATAATTGGTTTACTCTACCTTAAGATCCTGTACAGGGTAGGCTTGAAGCATAAGGATGTGTTTTGGGGGAGATCCATTTGCGGTCAAGGAGATGTTGGAGGACGGACAGGGAAAAGTGGAGTCAATCAAAGTGACCAGAGACCGGTTTCCCAAAAGTATCTTCAGGTTAAATTCATCTTTAGAACCGTTGTAGTTGCATTGTTAAATCTCCGAGCTGTTTCCCTGCATGTTTTCTGCAGTAAATGCCAGTTTTCACCCCACGCAGTAGGTGGCAGTATGCACCTCGAACGTATGTTCTGTGGACCGCCATAATATCATAGAAGAACAACTGCAAAGGTTCTCCCCTCATACACAGTGATACAGGAAGTAAAAGTCAGTCAAGCCATTTAAAATGTAGCTAATGTTCAGCTATCTGCTGTTCAACAAGGATAACATACACGACAGGATCTATTTCTCATTACTAGATTAATGTCAACATTTCAGAGCAGATACTGAAGGAGATAAGGAAAGCACACCAAATATCTTTAGTGCGTTATTAATAAGGGGTAAAGTACATTGCTTCTTATGCTATTACAGGCCATTATAGAGAAACAAGTTTGACGGATTCAGAAAAATGGCTTGCGAATCGACTCTCCCAGAGGAGGATCTATCCTGTCCTGTGTGCTGTGACATCTTCAAGGATCCTGTTCTCCTGTCTTGTAGCCACAGCTTCTGTAAAGCCTGTCTGCAAGAATTCTGGAGAGAGAAGGAATGGCAGGAGTGTCCAGTTTGCAGGAGAAGATCGTCAAGGTCTGAGCCTCCCAATAACCGGGCTCTTAAGAACCTATGTGAGGCCTTCTTACAGGAGAGGCGTCAGAGAGCTTCAGCAGGGTCTGGGGTGCTCTGCAGTCTGCATGGAGAGAAACTCAAGCTCTTTTGTCTGGAGCATGAACAGCCTATCTGTGTGGTGTGTCGTGATTCAAGGAAACATAAAACGCATGACTGCATCCCCATAGATGAAGCTGTACAGGATCTTAAGGTAGAGTAAACCAATGATTTTGTTAAGTCAGGGCGTTATGCAGAAAGTTAACAATAATTTCAACTTCACTGTGAAAGTGAAAAACACAATAGGCCTACAAGTACATTTTTTGCTGACAATATGCATTTATGAACTTCCTTTTCGTGAGAGTAGGTATGTGATCTGGAGTTTTGATTTTGTAACAAAGTGACTATCCCTCAGCATTTTTTATTCAGTCTTAACTGGAATAAGTGTGTGATATGGTATTGGACAACAACCTAGTGTTTAATTCCAGGAGGAACTCAAGCCTACCCTGAAGTCCTTACAGGAGAAACTGGAAGTCTTTAAGAAAGTCAAACTCACTTGTGATAAAACAGCACAGCATATCAAGGTAAGAATGCTGAGTGATGTAACAAACAGCACAGCATATCAAGGTAAGAATGCTGAGTGATGTAACAAACAGCACAGCATATCAAGGTAAGAATGCTGAGTGATGTAACAAACAGCACAGCATATCAAGGTAAGAATGCTGAGTGATGTAACAAACAGCACAGCATATCAAGGTAAGAATGCTGAGTGATGTAACAAACAGCACAGCATATCAAGGTAAGAATGCTGAGTGATGTAACAAACAGCACAGCATATCAAGGTAAGAATGCTGAGTGATGTAACAAACAGCACAGCATATCAAGGTAAGAATGCTGAGTGATGTAACAAACATCACAGCATATCAAGGTAAGAATGCTGAGTGATGTAACAAACAGCACAGCATATCAAGGTAAGAATGCTGAGTGATGTAACAAACAGCACAGCATATCAAGGTAAGAATGCTGAGTGATGTAACAAACATCACAGCATATCAAGGTAAGAATGCTGAGTGATGTAACAAACAGCACAGCATATCAAGGTAAGAATGCTGAGTGATGTAACAAACAGCACAGCATATCAAGGTAAGAATGCTGAGTGATGTAACAAACAGCACAGCATATCAAGGTAAGAATGCTGAGTGATGTAACAAACAGCACAGCATATCAAGGTAAGAATGCTGAGTGATGTAACAAACAGCACAGCATATCAAGGTAAGAATGCTGAGTGATGTAACAAACATCACAGCATATCAAGGTAAGAATGCTGAGTGATGTAACAAACAGCACAGCATATCAAGGTAAGAATGCTGAGTGATGTAACAAACAGCACAGCATATCAAGGTAAGAATGCTGAGTGATGTAACAAACAGCACAGCATATCAAGGTAAGAATGCTGAGTGATGTAACAACTGTACAGAGTTGACTGTTCATCCGTGTTACAAGGACCAAGGTAGAGTTCTAGTGCTCTCTGTCTCCAGAGCCAGGCTGAGGACACAGAGATAACGATTAAGGAGGACTTTGAGCGGGTTCACCAGTTTCTACGAGAGGAGGAGGAGGCCAAGATAGCTGCCCTGAGGGAGGAAGAGGAGCAGAAGAGTCAGACGATGAAGGTGAAGATTGAAGAGATGAGCGGACAGATATCATCACTTTCAGACACAATCAAAGCCATAGAGAAAGAGCTGGAAGCTGAAGACATCTCATTCCTGCAGGTACAGATGTCTGTCCCCATAATCATTCAATATTATTAAAGATGGATGCCACAATGAATACTGATTGATCATTAATAACACTGATAGCTAAGCTGCTCTTTTTGTTACTTTGCAGAACTACAATGCCACAATGAAAAGGTAAGTGATCTGCCTCCTGTCTCTCTCTACTCTGTGGTTCTGAACCTAACCCCACAGCAGCAATGACTCCTAAATGTTCTCCAGAACCCAGTGCCCGCTGCCTGATCCTGTGAGGGTTTCAGGAGCGCTGATAGATGTGGCTAAACACCGGGGCAACCTCATGTTCAGAATCTGGGAGAAAATGAAGGAGATTGTTCGATACAGTGAGTCATATTTATTCCAAATAGATTCAATGATCGCTTGACATGTAGGCCGAACGGATCGTTTATTTTGTTCTCTGTTTAGTTTTGACGTGGCATGTCTCTGTTCTCTCTGTTCAGCTCCGGTGGTTCTGGACCCTAATACTGTGCACTCAAAGCTACTCTGTTACATGACCTGGACTGGGTATGATGATTGCTTTGTATGGGGTGGTGAGTTCCAGCAGCGTCCTGACAACCCAGAGAGGTTAGCCCAGGGATGGGCCATGGGCTCTGAGGGCTTTACCTCAGGGACACACAGCTGGGACATTGAGATTGATGACGAGTATTGGTTTGCAGGTGTGGCCACTGAGTCTATCAATAGGTCTGATCCTAGAGATGAAGTCTGGGGTGTTAGCCATGTTGATAGTTTTAATACAGATTATAAGAAAGACTTTGATTATGTATATAAAGTATGTTGCCCAAATACTGAAACCATTTACCTCCCCGTGAGACACAACTCCAGAGGTAAGGACAGGATCAGAGTTCAGCTGAACAGGGACAGAGGAGAGCTATCATTCTACGACATTGATAATAACACACACATACACACAGGTACACACGCATTCACTGGGAGAATATTTCCAATTTTTTCAGTGCGTGACGGTCTTTGGATTTTACCAGTGAGGGCCTCTGTAACAGTGGAACAGCACAGTTAGGGCTGCCGGAAAACGTGTGGTGAGCTGGCATTTACCCCAGTCAGTTTCATCAGGTTTCGCAACACCCTACTACTGTTAATTTGAAATAATAAAAATATTGACAAAGTGTGGAAACTACTGTTTTTTTTTGTTGTTGGCAGATTTGTCTTGTGATTAGTCATCTTGCACACTGTTCATCTGTGCTGCGGTTGTGTGCATCTTAACCAATCACGTTCAAGCTCTACTCTTTCCTCTGGAATTTGAAAACATATCAATCCCAATAGAAATAAGTAACTCATTACATTCCAGGTCATTTAGCAGACGCTCTTATCCGGAGAGACTTAAATGAGCAAGGCACTTAACGTTAATTGCTCATTTGAGGGCACAGACAGATTTTGAACATCATGAAAACTAGATTATTTTTTTCAGTCAGACCAACTGACGTCAGGAAAATGTGAACGTGTTCAAATTTGATTCAAGATTCAGCTTGACTACTTAATATTTAATACCTTTTCTATCCAAATGATTTACTGAAATGAACCTCTGAACACTATGATATATACAGTGCATTCGGAAAGTATTCATACCCCTTTTTCCACATTTTCTTATCGTGGTCTTATTCTAAAAGTGATTAAATAGCTTTTTTCCCCCATTCATCAATCTACACACAATACCCCATAATGGCATCACAGGTTTAGACATTTTTGCAAATGTGTTAAAAATAAAAAACAAATACTTTATTTACGTAAGTATTCAGACCCTTTGCTATGAGACTTGAAATTTAGCTCAGGTGCATCCTGTTTCCATTTATCATCCTTAATGTTTCTACAACTTGATTGTAGTCCACTTGTGGTAAATTCCATTGATTGGACATTAATTGGAAAGGTACACACCTGTCTATATAAGGTCCCACAGTTGACAGTGCATGTCAGAGCAAAAACCAAGCAATCCCCACAGCATGGGGATTGTCCGTAGAGCCCCGAGACAGGATTGTGTCGAGACACAGATCTGGGGAATGTTCCAAAACATTTCGGTAGCATTGAAGGTCCCGAAGAACACAGCGGTCTTCATCATTCTTAATTGGAAGAAGTTTGGAAACACCAAGACTTCCTTGAGCTGGCCGCCCGGCCAAATTGAGCAATCAGGGGAGAAGGGCTTTGGTCAGGGAGGTGACTCAGCACACATCCCAGTCTCTAGTTTTGATTGTTTTTGGCCTTTTTTTTGGCCTTTCTAGGGAGTTTTTTCTAGCCACTGTGCTTATACACCTGCATTGCTTGTTGTTTGGGGTTTTAGGCTGGGTTTCTGTACAGCACTTTGAGATATCAGCTGATGTAAGAAGGGCTATATAAATAAATTTGATTTGACCAAGAACCCGCTGGTCACTCTGACAGAGCTCCAGAGTTCCTCTGTGGAGATGGGAGAACCTTCCAGAAGGACAACCATCTCTGCAGCACTCCAGGGTCTTTATGGTAGAGTGGCCAGACGGAAGCTACTCCTCAGTAAAAGGCACATGACAGCCCGCTTGGAGTTTGCCAAAAGGCACCTAAAGGACTCAGACCATGAGAAACAAGATTCTCTGGTCTGATGAAACCAAGATTGAACTCAGCCTGAATGCCAAGCGTCACGTCTGGAGGAAACCTGGCACCATCCCTACGGTGAAGCATGGTGGTGGCAGAATCATGCTGCGGGGATGTTTTTCAGCAGCAGGGACTGGGAGACTAGCCCGAATCAAGGGAAAGATGAATTGAGCAAAGTAGAAAGAGATGCTTCAGGAAAACCTGCTCCAGAGTGCTCAAGACCTCAGACTGGGGCGAAGGTTCACCTTCTAACAGGACAACGACCCTAAGCGTACAGCCAAGACAATGCAGGAGTGGCTTCAGGACAAGTCACTGAATATCCTTGAGCGGCCCAGCCAGAGTTCGGACTTGAACCCGATCTAACATATCTTGAGAGAGCTGAAAATAGCTGTGCAGCGACGCTCCCCATCCAACCTAACAGAGCTTGAGAGGATCTGCAGAGAAGAATGAGAGAAACTCCCCAAATACAGGTCTGCCAAGCTTGTAGCGTCATACCCAAGAAGACCTGTGGCTGTAATCGCTGCCAAAGGTGCTTCAACAAAGTACTGAGTAAAGGGTCTGGATACTTATGTAAATGTGATATTTAGTTTTTTATAATTAGCAAAAATGTCTAAACCTGTTTTTGCAATATGGGGTATTGTGTGTTAAACAATTTAATACATTTTAGAATAAGGCTGTAGTGTAAAGTGACAAAATGTGGAAAAAGTCAAGGGGTCTGAATACTTTCCGAATGCACTGTATAGATATATTGAACACTATTTTATATATATATATTTTGAACACTATTTTATATATATATATTTTGAACACTATTTTATATATATATTTTGAACACAATATTATATAGATATTTAACAATGTATGTATATAGAAATATTGAACACAATATTATATATACACACTACCAGTCAAAAGTTGACACACCTACTCATTCAAGGGTTTCTTTATTTTTACTATTTTCTACATTGTAGAATAATAGTGAAGACATAAACTATGAAATAGCACATATGGAATCATGTAGCAACCAAAAAAGTGTTTAACAAATTCTTCAAAGTAGCCACCCTTTGCCTTGATGACAGCTTTGCACACTCTTGGCATTCTCTCAACCAGCTTCACGAGGAATGCTTGAGGTAACCCTGCATAAAGCTCATCCCTTCTATTTGATATGATCTAATTGCAGTTGTGTGTGCGTGTGTAAGGAAAACTCCTATCTAGTTAGAATAGAATTCATATGAATATTTTTGTGACCTGATAAAAATCATAGCCCATACGAAATTGTTTTACAACATTTTGATTGTGCACACATCAACACATTGTATTAAAATGTGACTCTTAGCAGTCCACTGCGTCCGCATTGTGACCACATTTACTTGTCCATTCATGAATGCAAATTCTTGGACAGATATTCTTTCAAAATAATAACTTTAGACACACATTGATGACATACAGTAGCAGTCAAAAGTTTGGACACCCCTACTCATTCAAGGTTTATTTTTAATTTTTACTATTTTCTACATTGTAGATTAATAGTGAAGACATCACAACTATGAAATAACACATGTATTAACCCAAAAAGTGTTAAACAAATCAAAATATATTATATATTTGAGATTCTTCAAAGTAGCCACCCTTTACCTTTATGACAGCTTTGTTTAACACTTTTTTGGTTACTACATGATTCCATGTGGTATTTCATAATTTTGATGTCTTCACTATTATTCTACAATGTAAAAATAAAGAAAAACCCTTGAAAGGTACTGTAAGTCAATGATGCGACATGTCAATGATTTAAGAGGGTTTAGAGGGTATAGAGATATTGTTATCCACGTCGGCACCAACGATGTTAGGATGAAACGGTCAGAGGTCACCAAGCGCAACATAGCTTCAGCGTGTAAATCAGCTAGAAAGATGTGTTGGCATCGAGTAATTGTCTCTGGTCCCCTCCCAGTTAAGGGGAGTGATGAGGTCTACAGCAGAGTCTCACAACTCAATCGCTGGTTGAAAACTGTTTTCTGCCCCTCCCAAAAGATAGAATTTGTAGATAATTGGCCCTCTTTCTGGGACTCACCCACAAACAGGACCAAGCCTGGCCTGCTGAGGAGTGACGGACTCCATCCTGGTTGGAGGGGTGCTCTCATCTTATCTACCAACATAGACAGGGCTCTAACTCCTCTAGCTCCACAATGAAATAGGGTGCAGGCTAGGCAGCAGGCTGTTAGCCAGCCTGCCAGATTAGTGGAGTCTGCTACTAGCAGTTAGTGTAGTCAGCTCAGCTATCCCCATTGAGACCGTGTCTGTGCCTCGACCTAGGTTGGGAAAAACTAAACATGGCGGTGTTTGCCTTAGCAATCTCACTAGGATAAAGACCTCCTCCATTCCTGCCATTATTGAAAGAGATCGGGATAACTCACATCTCAAAATAGGGCTACTTAATGTTAGATCCCTCAATTCAAAGGCAGTTATAGTCAATGAACTAATCACTGATCATAATCTTGATGTGATTGGCCTGACTGAAACATGGTTTCTAACAGTTTGTGCAGACAAACTTGATCTGAAGCTACCATCCTGTTGCTGCGGAAACATGACACAGAAGCAGTTACACCAGAATTGTTACGCCAAAACGTTAGCGAAATGGTAGTAGTGGTAGCCAGCATCATTCAGAGAAACCAAAAAGTTGTCTTGATCAGTTCACCATTGTAAACAAACTTAAGTATAAGTGTTATTAGACTTTGTTGCACTGTGATCTGGTTTAAGGAAATACTAGAAGAAATGTACAAAACAACCATTTATTTTGCCGGCCATTTTTTAATCATCTTAAGAGCTTATACAGTTGATTCATTGCATAGGATACATGAGTAATAAACCTTAATACAATTATTTGAATACCTCCAGAATATTGAATAATTCCCCCCAATTAAAACTTTCAGACCGATAAGCATTCTGACTAGTCTGAAGTATTGACACATGTAAATTAAGATATAATTTACATCAGCTTGAAATCAACCTTACAAGTTTACAGCTGTAGGGTAGTTCCACAAAATGAGTCCCTTTTGCATCCCTTTGATATTTTAAGTAGAAATGTTGCACCAATATTGGATTTTAAAAGCCTGCCATATTAAATGAAGTGCCATTTAATAGACTTCGATTTTTTTTTATAATCAAAGAGTTAGCGCCAACATTCAGCATTTTGACATTTCCCTCTGCAATCTGACTTCTCAGATTTTAACTCACTTATCCTCAAAAGTCAATTTGGCTGTTTTGACAAAAGTCAATTTGGAAGATTATCTATTTCATGTGATTAGTGATTCATTGTAAAGGTAAAACACTTAAACATGTCCCTCATTTTAAGGTCAATCCTGTAATCTGAACTTTTGTTTTAATATGGTGAATATTTAATATATCCCCCCCCCCCCCATCTAATAATCACATCAGTGTAAAAGCAGGTGAGCTGGTTCTAGTCTTTCTGGACATTTTGTGGTGTTTTGTGGGGGGGAAACATTGGGTTGAGCCCTGGTTGAGCAAGTAGTTACACTACTCAAAAAGAGACTCGTTTCGTGGAACGACCATGTAACAGTTAAACCGGCCAATTATTGAGAAGGTGTTTCAAAAATTAAGAGACGTTTCAGATTCTAACAACTATGGGCATTCTCAAAAATCTTTGTCAAAAAAGAAAAAGGCAAGTGATTAGAATACGAGGTACCACATCATCATGATTAGAATACCAAAATCATATCTAATATTAAACTATTATCCAAACCCCCAAAAGGTCACTACAACAATTTTGAAAATTCAAAAACTTTGTCAAAAGAATCCTGTGTCTAAATTAAATGTCCCTATTGTATTTCGTTTGTATTACATTATTTGATACCTTTGCTAGTCATTTTGAACCATATAAACTACCCTAGACGTACATTTAACAAACTGCTATTTATCCGAAATAGTCCAAATATTAAAATGTGAACGCTAGTCTTTTTCCCTGTTTGGGTCAGTTCTACACAAATACTATACTGTATTAATTAAAACAATGAGTGGCACATCTTACCAAACAGTAAGTAAAGAATATGTTTACCATTTAATTGTTTTGAAGGATTACAAAAACTTTATACTTTCAATTTAAAAAAAAAAAGAGTTTGAGGTAACAAAGCTTAAAGAGTAAAGCAAATGCAATTTCACTTCAAGGAGGCCTCAGAGGTCAGATTAGAAAAGAGATGTCAATTTAAAGACTTGAATCACATGCTAAATACAAACATCAACCTCGATAGCATTCAACTCTATGCTGTTCAACTCTATGCTGTTCTGCTGTTATACTGAACCATGTTATCTTCTGTAGCCAGCATGCGTTTGCCATTAATTAGCATGTGTGCAAGAGACCCTCATTAACTAAACGGAATGCCTTGTTCGTAAGCCTTTACTACTATTAAAGCCAAGTGAAGACTGTCCTGTTCCCAAAGGGGCAAGTCAACTAAAGGATTTGGTCAAGTGTGTATCAATGAGCATTATGAAAGCTTTGTGTTTTTTTCTTTCGCTTTGTTTTAGGCCTCTTGTTCATGGGCCCAGACAGACAGAGCTCGCTCTATAGGTTGTTGAGCTCCAGGAGGGTTTGGTCCAGCGTTTGGTGCATGTCTAGGTTCTCTTCTTTAGCTGTAGCTAGTTTCTCTGGTGACGGGGAAACAAAAGAACAGGTGAACACCCCAACAAGCAAGCTCTCAGTTGGCTCAGGAATAGGACAATGAAACATGGAAATCAAAAAAATTAACAGTACTATCTAACAATGTGATTCAAAAGCATACTGTATTTTACACATTCATATATCAAGTGTGTTCGTGTAAAATTGCAGTAATATGTTTGTGTCAGTTAAAACAGCGAAAGTGGTCACTAAGAAGCACAGGTGGACAATAAACAGAGCTAGGCTGTTGAAAAGATCCATGTTATATACAATTGAAGCAAGAATTCAACTTTCCTGGACAGCCAATCTAGATGAAAACAAAAAAATGAATATGAACTTTTGTTTTTATTCTTAGTTCAGACGTCTTCTACATGTTGGTGAGCTACCATAGCTAGTGCCTTCCCAGACCCAATGAGAGGACAGTGCTCCTTGTGTGCACAGAATGTCAGGTGAGGTTTCAATTTCAGTGTGTACAAAGGAGCGTTTCCAGAGGACAGCAGATGCTTTCTGCGTGTCACACCACTCAATGGGCCAGGTGGTGAGGGAAGCTAAAACGTGAAGATACTTGGTGCAATGAAAGTAATGCTAGTCAATACAAGGAGGCAAAACATTTATATATTTAGCCCAGCTAACTTGTGGAAAGTCATGAGGTAAATGTAGCACAACTTGGAATTAGCCAAGTTCACTATAGCACACCATGCAAAATAGTGAAGTTACTTAAGGACTCTTAACAGGGAAAACACCCAAAGGAATCCATGTAAACGAATGGGTGTGGATATAATATGGGGTAACTTGTAGCGAAGCCAAGTGTAGAGAGACTTTAACCCCAGAAATCTAATACTGCACCCAGAGTGTATACTTAGTATGTATAAGTACTATAATAGTTAATGATAAAACAAAATATGTTTCATCACACTAAACTACAAACTCTACATTCAAAGAAATGCATGAGCCTGTGTAGTTTCAAGCCTGTGTAAATCTTAAACGTCCTGTGTAGTTTCAAGCCTGTGTAAATCTTAAACGTTTACATATCATTGACTTTGGATGGATACATGTAAGAGAGTCTGAGCGATAGCAAAACATTTGTGAAATCAAAAAATGTATAACATTCACCAGATATGAGGCAGATTTCATGGCATTATATATATATTTTTTTTTTGCTATACCATTATCTATAGATAGAGTATATAGGCAGGATGGCATGCAAACAATCTGAAGTTTTACAGCAAACTGTCCTATATGCAAACTTGGGTATTTCTTTTGAATAAATAATCCTGAAAGAAATAATAATGGAATAATCCATTATTCCAGATAAATGCTAATTATTCCACATGCTTTGAAAACTTCAGGTGTGGGATGGTGTCCAGTCCAAAGTGCTCCATTTGGTCCATTAAACTCCCTCATGTTTTAGCAGTGGAACTCTACAATGTGCAGCAAGTGAGTATCCTCAAGTTTGTGAAAAACTAACTTTCCTAATTCTGAAAAACTTGGAACCAAATTTCATACAAAAAAGGTTACATGATTTTTTTTGGGGGGATGAATTACTGTACCTGTACCCTACCAGTACCCAAATTACACACAACACTCCAAGTTTGGGGCAAATTCATTCACACTCAATTCCCTTGATGAATTGTATCAGATTTTCCATGTATTAAATGTAAATGTTTTATATGATTGGTCAATTACTTGAATGTCATGTTTGCAAATGACTTCAATGTTATGACTTGAATTTTCACGAATTGACTCCACCCTAATGACAGCATACTGAAGAATGTACAACCAGTGCCTTCTAGAGGGGGGTATGAGAAAATCGGGTTCCAAGTTTACTCAGAGACAAGTGCATATTGGAAGAGTGGGATAGCGGAAGGAAGTTTGCCAAAGCTTCCGTCTCAGACTCAGCTGTTAAATTCGTTCAGAACAACCCTCAGTTCGTTACTGAGGATGCGGCTGTTCTCCACCTCCTTGTGATAACGTTCTGTGGTGCCAGAAGAGTCAATGAAAGCCAGTGTGAAGATACACAGAGAGAAAGGAGGGAGAGAAAGAGGGAAGGGTTAAAAGGTCACAGGTTAGTGCAATAAAAGGTCACAGGGCAATGAAAGACACGAAAAAAAGAACTGCCGAAAGTTGCTTTTTTCGTCTGACAGAGGTAAATCAGCACCTATAGCAATTACAGCTCACTTGACAATGCTTGAAATGTCTTGAATTGAACACAATCATTGCAAGACATTAAAAGGAAAGTTTGTTTCATTAGTCCATTTTTGACATAGTCCCAAAATGTTTTGCTTGTCAGCAATCAAGTTAGGTAATTATCAAAATATGATGCAAAATGCAGCATAATACAGGGATGACTTCTGTACTTAGAAAACAATTATACGAATTGTTGTTGAAAGTTACATATCTTAACTTGATTGCTGACAAGCAAAACATGTTGGGACTCAACAATGGACTAATGAAACAAATACCAAAATGTGTTTTTTGGGTGTAATTTTCCTTTAAGCAACTATAGCAGGAAGCAATACATATTCATATTGCTGGGGTCAGGGGATAAGAAAGGGAGGTAAAAGTGACAGCAAATCCCTTTAAGATTCTCCAAAGTACTGAGCCGCAGGTTTCTTTAGACAGGATAATTCTCACTGTAAAAACTAAATATCATGTTCCCTTAATCATTAAAGAGATGTATTGGTTCAACTGGGAGTGGTTGGAAAATCAGAGGGATTGTTCAGAACTGCACCTCTTTTGGTCAGATTTATTTTGATGCCTTGTGTCGTCAGGGTTGGTCAGATAATTACAGAAATGTTCAAAAACAGTTAATACGGTGTGGTGGGAACAGTACTAAAATGAGATTCATTCACACCGATTCCCTTGTATCGTAAAATAAGTAATTCACCGAATGACTTGTGTATCTCCATCATAACATTTTACAACAGTTCAGATTTAATATGAATATTAAATATAAAAAAATTCTCAATAAAACGGTAAAGGTAGTCAAAAGATGTAGGCTATATTAAATGTAGTCACTAAAACACCATGTACCGCGAGTGTAGTCAGGTATATTGGTATGGCAAATTGTGGATTGTAATATTCGGGACAAACCTTCTAAACTTTATGAGGTGATTATGATGAGAAACCAAATGCTGATAATGACAGTAGAAAACAGTAGCGGTTTCAGGACATTTATTACAGAGAAAGGGAAAACAAGTATGTATCTCAATACAGAAGACCAAGCCTAACCCAGATCTTTGGAGAGGTATGGACACAGCGCCAGACAACACCACTGGGTGTGGGTTTTCCTATTTACATCTATAGAAATGTAAGAGGATCACTGAACAATGCTGACACCTGACACAACAGTAGGGAGAGGAACTAAAAAGGGGGAATGGGTTTGACGGGGGTAGGGGGGGACAATCTGCCTGGGGCCACATTTATATCCCTTGGTATTTTGAATCAGCAAGTCTTGTAAACTTAGTTACGACCACATTTTTTTCAATTTCACCATACAAACTTCGTAACCAAGGGTATTGAGAGATCGATCACAGTTCTGTCTGAAAAGTTGTGGAATGAAAAAAAGGACAGAAAGGAAGTGGAGGATGTCTGAACCCCAGGGGTGCCATATGAAGGTGGAGAGCGTCAGAGAGGAGGAGGAGGAGGAAGAGTGAGGGAGTGTCTAGAGTGTAGTCATGTCGTTGAGAGCCAGGTCAAGCTCCTCACTGAGGGCTTTACCCTTCAGCTTCTGAGCGTACACCTCGTCTGGAGGGAGGGATGAACACAGACGACAGAAAGATGGACAGAAAGATGGACAGACACACACAAGATGGAAACAGAACAAGGTGAGTGAAAAAAGAAAAAAAGTTCAAGAAAAGAAAAGTCAGATAACAGAAATCTTAACTTCAAAAAGGATTATGCACATCTAAAGAAATTATAATAAAATGCAAAATCCAAAAATAACTTTTCCACCAAATTCCTTCAGCAGTAGCAATCTGACAATCAAATACCTTACAAAAATTCTAGATTTGTAAAAAAATAAATGAACCAAATTCCCAAAATGTTAGAATATTAATAAGTTGCGTATCATTAACACAGAATCAAACAGTTAACACAACGCACTCCAGTTTAAAAATCAACTAAAACTCATCCTTCAGGAAAAGACAAATCCACTCAAGGTTATCAGGGTCATGCAGCATCAAAAGCCATGTTCCAATTCAAATTCCTCAAACAAAACACCAGATAACACCAACTGAACAGGCATGCTCCACTTCAAACTAGGGATGTGACAAATGGGGGAAAAAAATTCTTAACATTTAAATTGCTATTTATTTAAAAAAAAGTTTACGTTAAAACGATAAGAAAAATGCATAAAATTCCACGTGAGTTTACAATGCAGCCGTGCTGCTGCCAGCAACGGGTCTCAAGGTGCGTCCCTTTCCGATGGTTTAGCATTGCACCTGTACCACCATTACTGAGCCTCAATTCCACCTGGCAAAGTTTTCATTTCCTTCTCATTTAACTTCAAAAATTATTGCCATACAGGACTTCACTTCTGTCACTTGCCATTCTCTGATTCTTGCAACTGTTAACGACGATGACCTAGTGTTGGAGAGTAGACTCCAAAATAATTGATTCCTCGACTCCTTGCAAGTCGAGTGTCCAGATTAGATTCCAATAGGAATCAACTCCTGAGAGTCAGTATTCTTGGAACGGAGGAGACTGCTTAGTTGCCGTACTTCTGAGAGCACAAAACACTCGCATCTTTCATAGCGCGCCAATGAGGAACGGAGAACGAGGGCCACAGTATCGGCCACCGGGCAGGGCAGGTCGACCACCAGGCAGGTCGGCCACCAGGCAGGTCAGAACCGTGCACTAGGCCGGGGTTTCCCACACTGTGTCCTGGTGCCACACCCCCCTGGGTGCACATTTTGGTTTTTGCCCTAGAACTGCACAGCAAATTCAAATAACCAACTCATCAAGCTTTGATGATTTGAATCAGCTGTGTAGTGCTAGGGCAAAACCAAAACGTGCACCCAGGGGGGGGCCCCAGGACCGAGTTGGGGAAACCATGCACTAGGCTTATCTATCGGCAATCAAAAGCTGTCTCGCAATGGAATACTGTAAATCGTAATTTCTTGGCTTGCAATGTCTCGCAAATTCAAAGCAAGGCCTATCATCAATGAATAGGCTAGGATATGCTACACGCAACAGACCGAAGACTGAACACACACTGGCATCATTAGCGAAGAGATAGAGCAGGGGTGTAATCATTAGTCCAAACAGTAACTAAAACCAGAGTTTCTACTGGACAACTCTCTTAAAGTTAACTCTCTTAAAGTTAAGGATCCCAATTTTGTTTAAAAGTTAAGTCACATCAATAATTCAAACTCCTTGAACAACACACCAGATAACACCTACTCACACTCATGCATGACATTTCCAAAGTCTGCCAAAATGCAACAAGACATTAAGCTCTCCACAACAAGCCCATTCTTATTGCTAAATAACCACTCATTTGATTGAGTAACTGTGGATGAATCGACAACACCCTAACGTATATAAGAAATAAGGCAAAACCTTGGAAGAATCCAACTTGCTCGTAGTCCAAGTACTACAACTCAAATCTAACCTTATAGGATCTAATCAATCAGTCAAACTGATCAATATGAGATAAGGCAACACCAAGGGCTCCCGAGTGGCGCAGCGGTCTAAGGCACTGCATCTCAGAGGCGTCACTACAGACCCTGGTTCGATTCCAGGCTGTATCACAACCGGCCGTGATTGGGAGTCCCATAGGGCGGCGCACAATTGGCCCAGTGTCGTCCGGGTTAGGCCGTCATTGTAAATAAGAATTTGTTCTTAACTGACTTGTCTAGTTAAATAAAAGGTTACATAATTATAATAATAACCAGACAGGATAAGCAATCGAAAGTGAAGCTGTGGCTCCACAGTTATGCTCCAATCAAACAGGCAGCCAAAATCTGATCTTTTGCCCAATTATTGGCAAAGGAGCTGATCTGATTGGTCAAAAGACCGGCTACTGGAAAAAGTTCAGAATGATTGGCTGCCTGTGTAAACGCAGCCTTACAGGCAGACTATTATTCTTCAGAGCTAAAGACTCAGAATCTACACATTTGTCTATCTGGCACAATCATACGGATTGCCCATCATTGATTTCAACTGCAATCTGTTCTATTTAGATCCCTGGACAACAGAGCCAGGTTAATGGGAGTTAATCTACCAAATAATTGGTTAATCTATTAAACCCATATTAATAAATCCATTCACATCGGTGCTCCTCTGTTTCTAACGGTACTCAAAGTTGGAAGGTAAATTGTAAATTACTATCTACAATGCTGCTCGACTATTTCGAGTCTTTATTAATGATTGAAACATACAGGTATGTTACCGCTATAATACACTACTAACAAGTCATGCGAGGGTACCCAACAGGCTTCAGTGTTACAACTCATGGTTATAGGGGCAAATCTTTCTGTTAGTGAAACGTCTGTTACGCTATCACAAAGGAAACATAAGAGTGAGTCCAAATGGCACCCTTCCCCCCCCCCCATAGGGCTCTGGTCAAACGAAGTGCACTATACAGGGATTAGGGTGCCATATTAGGGTGCCATTTTGGGATTCAGATAAAGTGAATGGGTTGCTGAAAATGCAGTTAGTGACATCAGCTCCTGGGAACTCCAAGAGGCGTTAATGTTTGTGAATGAAAGAAGCGTTGAAAACGTACCTTCCAAATCATCAATGGTTTTCTCAAGCTTAGCCACAGACCTCTCCGCAAACTCAGCACGCGTCTCAGCCTGGGGGGGGGGAGCATCCGAGCACAATGCTTCTCAAATACATTTTTCCAAGCACCAAATTACATATCTACGTAATATCTTGGTTAACATTAGGTTGCATAAGAGTGGGAGGAAGATAAGAGGCTTTAAGATACCATTTGAAGAACCATTCATACTAAAATATTAGATATGGTGACCCTACAGTACCCACCTCTTTAAGTTTGTCGGTAAGAACTTTGATTTCCTCTTCATATTTGTCCTCCTTTTGTGAGTACTAGAAGTGAAATAATGGAGATTCATATTAGCACAAGAGTTATGACGAGAGCTTCTCCTTAAACATTCACAACTTAAAATATATGGCAGTATTCTAGTTCAAATATAGACAGTCAATACACATGTATGTATTTATTTTATGACAACGTCTACAGTGTAGCATTCAATTAATAGCCTACTGTTCACATCCACTAAAGTAAACACTGTTGGATAAAGATTCCATTAATGAAAATGAGGGCTACAACAAGAGCTGAAAGGTTGGCTAGGGAGGAGAGGTGACTACGACACGAGAGCTGAAAGGTTGGCTAGGGAGGAGAGGAGACTACGACACGAGAGCTGAAAGGTTGGCTAGGGAGGAGAGGAGACTACGACACGAGAGCTGAAAGGTTGGCTAGGGAGGAGAGGAGACTACGACACGAGAGCTGAAAGGTTGGCTAGGGAGGAGAGGAGACTACGACACGAGAGCTGAAAGGTTGGCTAGGGAGGAGAGGAGACTACGACACGAGAGCTGAAAGGTTGGCTAGGGAGGAGAGGAGACTACGACACGAGAGCTGAAAGGTTGGCTAGGGAGGAGAGGAGACTACGACACGAGAGCTGAAAGGTTGGCTAGGGAGGAGAGGAGACTACGACACGAGAGCTGAAAGGTTGGCTAGGGAGGAGAGGAGACTACGACACGAGAGCTGAAAGGTTGGCTAGGGAGGAGAGGAGACTACGACACGAGAGCTGAAAGGTTGGCTAGGGAGGAGAGGAGACTACGACACGAGAGCTGAAAGGTTGGCTAGGGAGGAGAGGAGACTACGACACGAGAGCTGAAAGGTTGGCTAGGGAGGAGAGGAGACTACGACACGAGAGCTGAAAGGTTGGCTAGGGAGGAGAGGAGACTACGACACGAGAGCTGAAAGGTTGGCTAGGGAGGAGAGGAGACTACGACACGAGAGCTGAAAGGTTGGCTAGGGAGGAGAGGAGACTACGACACGAGAGCTGAAAGGTTGGCTAGGGAGGAGAGAAGACTACGACACGAGAGCTGAAAGGTTGGCTAGGGAGGAGAGGAGACTACGACACGAGAGCTGAAAGGTTGGCTAGGGAGGAGAGGAGACTACGACACGAGAGCTGAAAGGTTGGCTAGGGAGGAGAGGAGACTACGACACGAGAGCTGAAAGGTTGGCTAGGGAGGAGAGGAGACTACGACACGAGAGCTGAAAGGTTGGCTAGGGAGGAGAGGAGACTACGACACGAGAGCTGAAAGGTTGGCTAGGGAGGAGAGGAGACTACGACACGAGAGCTGAAAGGTTGGCTAGGGAGAGCAGACTGCGACACGAGAGCTGAAAGGTTGGCTAGGGAGAGGAGACTGCGACACGAGAGCTGAAAGGTTGGCTAGGGAGAGGAGACTGCGACACGAGAGCTGAAAGGTTGGCTAGGGAGAGGAGACTGCGACACGAGAGCTGAAAGGTTGGCTAGGGAGAGGAGACTGCGACACGAGAGCTGAAAGGTTGGCTAGGGAGAGGAGACTGCGACACGAGAGCTGAAAGGTTGGCTAGGGAGAGGAGACTGCAACACGAGAGCTGAAAGGTTGGCTAGGGAGAGGAGACTGCAACACGAGAGCTGAAAGGTTGGCTAGGGAGAGGAGACTGCAACACGAGAGCTGAAAGGTTGGCTAGGGAGGAGAGGAGACTGCAACACGAGAGCTGAAAGGTTGGCTAGGCAGGAGAGGAGACTACGACACAAGAGCTGAAAGGTTGGCTAGGCAGGAGAGGAGACTGCAACACGAGAGCTGAAAGGTTGGCTAGGCAGGAGAGGAGACTGCAACACAAGAGCTGAAAGGTTGGCTAGGCAGGAGAGGAGACTGCAACACGAGAGCTGAAAGGTTGGCTAGGGAGAGGAGACTACAACACGAGACCTGAAAGGTTGGCTGGGAAAACGAAGCTAAGAGGGCTAGCTAAAGTCTCAGCGTAGGCTTGTCATAATGCAAGCGGGTCCTAAGAACAAAACATCAAACTCTCCTCAATCAATCTTCTGCTTTTAAATGTATTTTACACCCATCTAACGTTATGCCTGGACTACAGGTCAATCCCTACACTTTTTAAAATCAATGTTATGGATTTTTAAAAAGTATATAGATATTTTGAGAGGATGGCTTGTGTGTAACCATTTAATTTGACACTACGCTGTATTCTGTGCATATGACAAATAAACATGTATTATAGCTAGATATCCTACACTAAGACTGTGTGTTGAGGGGCATCTGTGTGTGTTTTATCCAGCTGGACTATCCTGCATCGTATCTGACCTTCGGGCCCAGCTTACTTCCCCTCTCCTACAGTACCTTCTCAGCCTGGGCCTCCAGAGACTTCAAGTTGTTGGTGACATTTTTCAACTCTTCCTCAAGATCACCAGATTTACTGTGCAACAGCAGGAGGGAGGGAGGAAAATGAGGGAAAAGAAAGGAGAGAGAGCGTTTTGAGAGGGAGGAGAGGACATGACAAAGGAGACTCGCCTATTAGGGAGAGTGCATTGGCAGAAGAATAAAACTTACCTGAAGGGGTTAATGACACACTTACCTGAAGGGGTTAATGTCACCTACCCATCAGATGGAAGGGTTAAATCAGGATCCTTGATGGATAATATCTGACAAATTATTTCCTATACTTAGAGTATATGATTTTTACAAATACATGTATAAAATCCATACATGTATAATCTGTATGCCTCAATCTCAAGTATCACATCAAGGATCCCATTGGCTTCAGGTTGAAGATATGGCGAGGGACAGTATGGCTTGTAGGACATTAGTCCTTTTGTACCACAGCAATACTGTCACGTCAACCACCAGGGGAGCCCTCCATGGAGCACAGCTGCGAGGCAGAGAGGCTTGGAGGGCGAGTCAAGGGCATAAGCCAGAGGAGCGGAGGAGAGCAGAAAGGAAGCAGGTATTAAAGAGGTTTGGAACCGGGACGTTTGTCCTGGTACGGGGGGGCAGACAGTACCTCATCCTCTCCGCACATCATGGACTTCAAATTCTGGTCCATGAGTCTAAGCTCTTCCTCCAGCTCCCTGACTCGACTGGGTTAGTCCACAGTCAGGTAGGTAGGGGTGTAGGAGGTGGGGGCAGGAGGGGTCAGGGAACCCACACACAAGGTGATCCGAGGTGGAGGGGTGTTGGTGGTGTTGGATTCAGGCATGCATTACATAAAACACAGGGGAGAGAACACACACATTCAGGTGCCTGTTGTGGTTAGTGTATCCCATTGTCTCGTGTTTCCCACGGGGGGGGGGGAGTGTTCTGTCACATTGACCATATTATTAACCACATTGGAAGACCAATTGATTCTGAGTTAGGGCATATAACATTTATATGCGAAAACGACTCCTAAGATGAGTACTTTAAGATTTTCCAAACTCACTTGCCCTGCTCGTGTTTTAAGTCCACAATGTAAGGGGGGGGGGGGTTAATGGTTATGGACCAATGTAGGCCCGCGGACCAAACAAAATTAGAAGAAAAAAGTAATTGGGAATTCAGTTGGGGTCTCAACTTACTGTTGACAGTTAGAATAATAGAATACACAAGGTGGAATTTCAAATTTTGGTTGTGCATCAGCAGTCACTCAATTAGCCCATGTCTGCTAAAAAAAAATGTAATTAGTCTAGAGGCCAGCTAACTAAACTTGTAGGAAGCATGGTCGCAGGCCCACGAGCCACTGCAGCCCCTCATGATGGAGTCCAGTTTAATGTGGCCCCCACCCACATCAGAGTTGCCCATCCCTGTGCTAGATGGCGATGGACATAGATCAGCCAACTAAAACCAGTGTAAAAAAACAACAACAATGAATCCACTTCTGCCATAGACATCCAGTCAAGTCCCGTTCTGAGGCGCTGTGAGAACAGACTGTTCGACAGAAAGAGAGACTGCTGGTGGACGAGGTTAGGACATTAGTGTCATGGTGTATCATGGGACTACCTGGGAATAAATATATGTTTTGCTGTCAGTTAAAGGGACGGCTACTGGTTAAAGGGACGGCTACTGGTTAAAGGGACGGCTACTGGTTAAAGGGACGGCTACTGGTTAAAGGGACGGCTACTGGACTCTCCGTTGTTAAGCCAAACGAAATCAATACACCCACGGAGGTCATTAGCTTGTTTCAGTTGCCATCCAATCATGAGTAATTTTATTAACAGGAAGGTGGGTCCATGCAACAAGTCAAATTAATATTAACATAATTTTTCAGGAGAGGCCTCATCAATGTATATTTCAAAATGCATTAGATGGTTAGGTGCGACACGCCATGATAAAAATATATGCGTAAATTCCCAAATGTGCTCAAGTAAATAAGAGATGGGCCTAGTAAAGTCTACTGATGAACCATCAACATGTCATTCACATTAAAACACCACATTTGCCTTAAACAACCACATTTCAATGGAACTGAAATACGAGGAATTTGTTGGTTTTAACAAAGTTTTTAAGTGCGATATCCAGCACTGTGTTCTGATTCGCCACCCTTCTCCCAAAGCGTACACTTGATTGGATGAACTTTAAAAATGGTGAAAACTCACTCCAGCCAATGCTTACATCAATCATTTGCTGTAAAATCCCCGACGGGAAGTGTGCAAGTTCACACTTCTAGAAAAGGGTGGAGAATAGGGACTAAGACATGGAAATTGGCATACTATTCCCTATATAATGCACTACTTTTGACCAGAGCCCTATGGGACCCGGTCAAAAGTAGTGCACTATAAAAGGGAATACGGTGCCGTTTGTGTGTCAGTAATGAAGGAGGGTAAACTTACGCCTCAGCCACCTCAGCACGCTCCTCAGAGCGCTCAAGGTCACCCTCAAGGATCACCAGCTTACGGGCCACCTGTAGTCAGACAAAACACACATTAAAGTACACAGGCCAAACACTTCCAATAACTTCCAACACACACGAAACTATTCCCATGCAACATCTGAACAGAGATGGTGGCACTAAGAATGTGCAGAAACAGACCTTCAAGCTGGCACAAGCATCAAAACACGCCAAACTAAATTCTGTATTGACCAGTACATTGAATAGTCAAAAAGAAAATGAAGAGGGAGGAAAAAAAACAAGAGATTTAATTTAAGAGAAAATCATTAAATAAAAATGTAATAAAAAGTTCTTACGATGAGGGGCGGTAGCGGTGGGTTAAAAAAAGAGCAAAAAAAATCAGAGATAAAATGCCTATAACCCCTATAGGACCTTAACCCCCCCTAGGATGAACCAACATACCGTAGGCCTATAACCCCCCTATAGGATGAACCAACATACCGTAAGACCTTAACCCCCCCTAGGATGAACCAACCTTAACCCCCCCTATAGGATGAACCAACATACCGTAGGACTATAACCCCCCTATAGGATGAACCAACATACCGTAAGACCGTAACCCCCCCTAGGATGAACCAACATACCGTAGGACTATAACCCCCCTATAGGATGAACCAACATACCGTAGGACTATAACCCCCCTATAGGATGAACCAACATACCGTAGGACTATAACCCCCCTATAGGATGAACCAACATACCGTAGGACTATAACCCCCCTATAGGATGAACCAACATACCGTAGGCCTATAACCCCCCCATAGGATGAACCATACATACCGTAGGACTATAACCCCCCATAGGATGAACCGAACATACCGTAGGACTATAACCCCCCCCCCTAGGATGAACCAACATACCGTAGGACTATAACCCCCCCCCCCCTAGGATGAACCAACATACCGTAGGACTATAACCCCCCCCTAGGATGAACCAACATACCGTAGGACTATAACCCCCCCTAGGATGAACCAACATACCGTAGGCCTATAACCCCCCATAGGATGAACCATACATACCGTAGGCCTATAACCCCCCATAGGATGAACCAACATACCGTAGGACTATAACCCCCCCATAGGATGAGCCAACATACACTATAACCCCACATAGGATGAGCCAACATATCCTATGGGGGGTTATAGTGTGAGCCAAGATACACTATAACCCCCCATAGGATGAGCCAACATACACTATAACCCCCCATAGGATGAGCCAACATATCCTATGGGGGTTATAGTGTGAGCCAAGATACACTATAACCCCCCATAGGATGAGCCAACATACACTATAACCCCCCATAGGATGAACCAACATACCGTAGGCCTATAACCCCCCCATAGGATGAGCCAACATACACTATAACCCCCCATAGGATGAGCCAACATACACTATAACCCCCCATAGGATGAGCCAACATACCGTAGGCCTATAACCCCCCATAGGATGAACCAACATACCGTAGGCCTATAACCCCCCCATAGGATGAGCCAACATACACTATAACCCCCCATAGGATGAGCCAACATACCGTAGGCCTATAACCCCCCATAGGATGAGCCAACATACACTATAACCCCCCATAGGATGAGCCAACATACCGTAGGCCTATAACCCCCCATAGGATGAGCCAACATACCGTAGGCCTATAACCCACCCATAGGATGAGCCAACATACCGTAGGCCTATAACCCCCCCATAGGATGAGCCAACATACACTATAACCCCCCATAGGATGAGCCAACATACCGTAGGCCTATAACCCCCCTAGAGGATGAACCAACATACCGTAGGACTATAACCCCCCCCCATAGGATGAGCCAACATACCGTAGGCCTATAACCCTCTATAGGATGAACCAACATACCGTAGGACTATATACTGTGTACCAGAAGTGGCAGGTCTACAACCCCCATGATCAAATGTGTGGCCAGCTCCCAGGGTGAAGCTGGTGCCTGCCCTCAGTGGGGAAGTGCACTAGACTGGCTGAGTGTTAGTGAGAGAGATCGAGGGAGGGCGGTCAATGACAGGTGTCATTCTGTATAAGTCCATTAGACGGCTACTTTGTCTGTCAGTGTAATCCTCTGGGATGTGGGCTCATGTGACCTCCAGGTCTAAGCCACGGGCCATGAGCAATCAACATAGGCTACAGGCTAAACTGCTAATCAGTTCCCCCTAGGTACAGATCTAGGATCAGCTTCCCCTTCCCCAATCCTAACATTAACTATTAGTGGGGAAAATGCTAAACTGGCCCAGGGTCAGCATCTAGGGGCAACATGACCCTATACCGTGGTACCTGTGTATGACCTTAGCTAAGCAAGCTAAATTTAGCTCTATACTAGGTGGCCGGTTTCCAGGAGCCAGATTAAGCCTAATCCTGGACAAAAATCACATTCAACAGAGATCGATCTTGCTTTTTAGTCCAGGATCCTGGGAAACAGCCACAGTGTGGTGTTATGCTCAAAACTACTAGTGTACTGTAGAAATGATGAGTTTTCCATATAACACATACAGGCATTGAAAATAAAATATATCGGGGGAAGGAAAAGACCAAACGGTATGTTTAAGACCTGATAGAATACTTGGAAATGCATCTTGTCATGTTAGGATAATGAAGCCTGGGCAGAGGTACGGATGGCGGGCCTCCACAAAGGGGCCTCCTTTGATCTGACATGTAGCAGACTAAACTGATGCTACAAAGGAGAAAGGGGTGTGCAGTGTGGGTGTATGTCTGTGTACTGTTATAAAGAAACACCACAGATGTTAACGCTACCACGAAGGGAACATAACAGCTTCCATTTTCCAAACAATCTTAAATAAAATGTTGATATGCTTGTTAAAGGGGCTACAAAATTATGAAAAGTGGTGGATGCCAGCGTATGACACGGCTCTACAGTAGTCTGGCTTTAGTCAATGGGCACGTTCCAGGTCGCACTGTGTGTCAAAGGTAACATCTCAGAAACTATAGTAAACACGATTTAGCAACCTTTAAAAAAATAAAAAGACGCCCTGGAACGCAACGATACTTTAGGGCAGAAGGACACCTACCTCCTCGTACTTCCTGTCGGCCTCCTCAGCGATGTGCTTGGCCTCCTTTAGCTGCATCTCCTGGATCTCCATCTTTTCCTCGTCTTTTGACGCCCTGTTCTCTATCACCTTCATTCCTCTGGAGAAACAACACCACAGGGTTAGCTACAGTATGGACCTCCAACTCCAACCCTGTTCTCCATCACCACAGGGTTAGCTACAGTATGGACCTCCATCTCCAACCCTGTTCTCCATCACCACAGGGTTAGCTACAGTATGGACCTCCATCTCCAACCCTGTTCTCCATCACCACAGGGTTAGCTACAGTATGGACCTCCATCTCCAACCCTGTTCTCCATCACCACAGGGTTAGCTACAGTATAGACCTCCATCTCCAACCCTGTTCTCCATCACCACAGGGTTAGCTACAGTATGGAGCTCCATCTCCAACCCTGTTCTCTATCACCACAGGGTTAGCTACAGTATGGACCTCCCATCTCCAACCCTGTTCTCTATCACCACAGGGTTAGCTACAGTATGGACCTCCCATCTCCAACCCTGTTCTCTATCACCACAGGGTTAGCTACAGTATGGACCTCCATCTCCAACCCTGTTCTCCATCACCACAGGGTTAGCTACAGTATAGACCTCCATCTCCAACCCTGTTCTCCATCACCACAGGGTTAGCTACAGTATGGACCTCCATCTCCAACCCTGTTCTCCATCACCATCCCTCTGGGGGACACCACAGGCAACAGGACAGAGAGAAGTCATGGTGATGGAGAAGTGGTTGGAACATACTTTCGATGTGTACTTTCTTTAATATCAAAAATACTTTGACCTGTCCACTCTTATGTTTCAATGCTAATAGTAACTGCTGAAGGAAACTCTGAAAACCTATTGGGGCGTGTTGAATGTCTTAGTTAGCGTTTCTTCCTACTTCCTTCCACAATTCCTAGTCTGAAAGAACTGGGAAACTCTGCTCTAGATGGTGGTGCTCCCCTGCTCAGACGTTGCATGCATCAACCAATGGTTGCATGCCACGTCATTAACTGTGCAGTCGGGCATCAGATTGCTAGAACATACGATGTGGTTAGCGGACACGTAAAATACCTATCCAGGTGTTGTAACATTTGGCATGCATCGGATACACAACCTAAAACAGGAGACGGAAGTCCCACCTCTCGCTCTCGTCTGCAGCCTTCTCGGCCTCCTCCAGCTTCTGCAGCGCAGTGGCCAGTCTCTCCTGGGCCCTGTCCAACTCCTCCTCTACCAGCTGGATACGTCTGTTTAGGGAAGCCACCTCTGCCTCTGCCTGGTGGGGGAGAGAAAACACTCAAGTCAGCCACAATAATGTGCTGTAGCATTGTAGCACTCACCACTGGCCTATTTAGGAGAGTGCAAGGTTCGAATATAAAATGTTTTATGTAGAACAGATATGACTGTGGGTCATGTAGAATAAGGACAATTGTTAGCTTTATTCATTCCATTATCGGCAACGTTTCCGAACGTTTCGCATCACTGAATGCACCCTAGCTTGCACAAATAACTGTACAATGTACGCAGTACATACAGTTCTTATTGATCAACTTTGTCAGTTAATCCCACAGGAATTGGGTATCGTCAACCAAACTGATGTGGACACCACATCACAGGCAGATGACAGCTTTCTAGGAAGGCATTTGTTTTAAAGATAATACTGCACTGTGAAATTAACTCACCCCAAATGAGTATCTGGGTTGCCAACTGCCCCCATTTATTCCACATTAGAGAACTTTCTTAGCCTGGTTGGTGTATCACCCAAACACCCTAACTGAGCTGCCAGTGAGGAAGGAAAATCATCTGGGATATGGTTACTAGGTTACATGTGGTAGGCGTACAGCTGACAGATTTATCAAATCATTGCAGTGCAAGCAACCATATCTAAGTTCCACACCGTAAAGAATAACCACCTTCAATATGCCCTTGGGTTCATCCATCTAGCATACATTTTTCTCAGGTGTCCCTAGTTTTCACCATTGAAATACCATGGATACTGATCAACACCTTTGTAGACTGTCTTTTCATTGTTTGCTTTAGAACCTTCTTTTCAAAACATTGAAAGCATTTAGAAAAGAACCTTCTTGACACAGAATGACCGTGGTTCATTGGATTAGCAGAGGCCTTCTGATGGATTGTACATTGCTCTATGGGGAAGTGAAGTGGCATCATACCACAGTTAATGACAAACGCAAACAATCCCAGCATTGAGGCAGTGGGAGGAGGAATGTGTTCCCTTATGGTCACAAGGGACAGTAATGACAGTGCCAAAGGTTTATTTGTCCAGTTAGGGGCCCTTTGAGCCTCTATTTACCCTGAGCCAACGTTTGTTGGTACTGTCACATTGGCCTTCCTGAGAAAAATAATTCTGCACCCTTTGATACCTCAAGTGGGTCCCTTTGGGCTCTACCTTTTGTCTTGTGGTAACAAGACAGGCTTTCTAAGGCTTTCTAAAAACAGACTGTTGGCCTAACAAAGGGTAGCTGTAAACGTAGAAAACAAGCAGCAGCATGTGAACTACATTAGACTCAGCCACATGGATATCAGTAGAACAGTCCATTTCCACAAGGCAGCAACTCTCCAAAGACTCGATGAAGCAGGTGGGGGGCTGATCAAGCAGCGAGTCCATGAGTAGATGATGATGACAGATGATTGGATGGCGAGAGCCCCGCATTCCAGCATTCTTAATGTTCCCGCTGGGGGATAGAGACGGAGTTGCCGGCAAAACAAAAGAGCCATTGTCCCCCCCAGCAGCAGAAGACAGCTAATTAGACCCCCCTCTCAGCCAAATCCCAAAAATCTGTTCCCATTCTGCCGGGCCTTCGCCGGGGAAGCGGTGGAATGCCATCTGTGACATTGAAAACATTCCAGAGCCTTTCACTCAGACCGGTTAATACCACACTTCATTTGGCTCAGTTTAGTCAAATAATTGATATGTGGCACTCGTGCCAGGCAAACTGTTAAGAGATTACCATTTCAGAGAGAACCAACACGTTCTCAGTGTAGATTGTTTGGCAATGGGACAGAACGGGAACAATAAGCTTGCTCTTTTGTTGGGCAATTTTTATATTTCAGGCCTAGGCCCTAAGCCGAAGCCATATTGTAGTATGATTGACAGTCAGTGTTTCTCCCCTTGGGTGAACTTGGCCCCTTACTGAAATATTTCCTAAATCACCTGTGTGTATGATTGCACTTCAAAGCTGTTTACATTAATGATAGTCATATTCCCATCATGGTAGGCAGAAAGGTTGAGGTCCAGTTGCTCTGTTAAAGGAGTAGTTTACTATTTTAAAACATGACTACTTTCAATGTAAGGAACCAACTATGGGCCAGGATTATTATTAAATACATATATTTTTTAAGTTAGCTGAAAACTGTAGTAGCCGTTTAAAGATAACCAAACTTTGGATTACTCATAGCCTACTTTCAGGGTGAGGAACCACAAAACAACATATTGTAAAATAGTGAACTGCTCCTTTAAATGGTTGAGTGACTTTGGGCTGACTGAATGGACCCAAGGCCATTTTCTCTCAGCTAAAACTCTGGTCAGGAAATGATTAACCTGCTCAACTGCCAGAGATGAGACAGCAAGAAATACAGACAGCGACTCTGGCTAGACAGGGAGTGGAGTCAGGAAGAGAGACCTGCTAAATAAAAGCTGCCCTCATCCCTTCAGCTCCCTACTGTGCACTGGCTCATTTCCCAGTGATTTGTACAATTTAACAACCAGTCATCAATTAGTGTTCAAGTGAGGTTTATATCTAATTATGTGGAAACATTTGAATGAACATCTTTCATGTACAAAACTAGAAAGAGCAAATAATACATTGAGGACTATGTTAAGGGCTCATTACAGCCAAACATGATCAGCTAACGTGCAGCCACTTCTCTATATGTATGCATGCTCTGCACAACTTAATTCCCTTGACAGCCCAAAACCCTTGTGGAAGGTGGGCGATAAACAAATTAGCCTACTGAGGTGCGCTCATGCAAGGGCAGCAAGCTCAACAGCCAGCTTATTCTCTAGTGTAGGCATTACAATGCATGCCCATTAGCATCATGGCTCACCAAAAACTAACTCTGTACAGCATCTGGATGGAATAAAGACCATATCAAGGTCAAGCCTGCTTGCCATGGGAAAACAGCACATCAATAATACTGCTTCATAAATGGCAGAATCGTAGGCCATCAAGAGAACAACTTCCATGCATACATCATGGCCAACACCCACCCTCCATTTTGAGGGACTGCCACTGTCCACATTCAAACTGAATAGAAGATGAATAATAGAGTAGGATAAGTAGTAACTTAAGTCAGCAGGCTATACAGGGACAGATATATCAAATTACATTCTCCTTTATAGGGCATCTTTAAATTCAATGTAATGTGTTTACATCCAGTTTTAGTGAAGTATTGAGTTCATATGGGAGTCTACTCTGGCATATCAAACGTTTGAAGTAACACTTTGCCAAGAGCCAGTCTGCTTTAACTGGTATTAACCTTACGTGGCTCTCTCCGGGACTGTGACCACGAGTAAGTTCAAACATGGAGTAATTTACTAGAGTGTGCTGACCGGGCTGCCTACGGCTGTAGCTTGCCAAATGCACACTGCGTAAAACACTCCACATGTTCAGCTCCCTCTGTACCAGCAGAGATAAACTTTGCGATATTAGGTAATTATATTCCGTGTGTAAGCAATTATTTTGTGGGCTGCATCCATGCTCCCCTAGAAATGGTGATCATAGGCTCCAACTCGGATTAATCGGTTTATTCTAGGTGTCTCTTACCCGCTCTCTGGCCTGTCTCTCCGCATCAACCTCTCTCTGGAGCGTTTCGGCACGGTCCTCCGCATCATCAGCTTGTTGCTGCAATGTCTGAATTTTCCTTTTCACGGCTTCAATAGATGTTATTCCAGCCATTGCAACTGTATCTATGTAACACTTACTTATATTCAATAGACAAAGCTGCTATGAACGCGACGTTGTCTCGTTGCCTAGAACGCTACAGAGGCACCTGGATTGATGAGTCACGCGGCTTGTAAGAGCGACGGCCCAGTGATAGTCTACAATATAGTTATTTTGTGCCACTAGTATCCATATGCAAGCCTAAACGATCTTGTTAATTCAGCGACATGCTTGCAGTCTCCTGCCAGTTAATGCGTTATCAGAATTCAGTAGCTAGGGTACAAAGTTACTACATTCTTTTCTCCGCCTCCTCTCTTATCTTTCAGATGATGTCACAGGTCGGCCGCAGTTTAAAGGAATAGCAGCATTTTTAAAAAACAACGTTTTTCCAGTTTTGAAGAGCAGCATTTAATTTTTCTCTGCATCTCTTTGTTTTCTATTGAAATAAAGCATGTGTGTCTCAATGCTGTATGTCCATGCATATGTCATTTAGGCCATATGCAATTTAGACCAAGGGCTTGTAAGTAAGAATGTCACGGTAAGGTCTATGCATGCGACAAATACGATTTGATTTGGTTCCCAACCTTTTTCGGTTACTGTACCACCAACTGAATCTTGCTCTGCCTGGAGTACCCCTAAAGAACCCCCTAGTGTAGCCTGATCTCATAGACTAGACGTAATATAGCAAATGTAAACCCAGGACACTGAAATTAGTATGATACGTTACATTTGTATGGTTACAGACAGTTACTTAAGTCAAAAACGAAGGTATAACGCAAATGTCTAGCAACCCAATGGTTGCGAATGTAACGGATGTGAAATGGCTAGCTAGTTAGCGGTGGTGCGCGCTAATAGCGTTTCAATCGGTTACGTCACTCGCTTTGAGACCTTGAAGTAGTGGTTCCCCTTGCTCTACAAGGGCCGCGGCTTTTGTGGAGCGATGGGTAACGACGCTTCGTGGGTGACTGTTGTTGATGTGTGCAGAGGGTCCCTGGTTCGCGCCCGGGTCGAGGGGACGGACGTAAAGTTATACTGTTACACGAGTTCAAATCTCACCACGGACAACATTAGCATGTTAGCTAATTAGCAACTTTTCACCTACTTACTACTTTTTAGCTACTTTGTAACTACTTAGCATGCTAGCTAGCCCTTCCCATAACCCTTACCTTAAAACTTTTAGCTAACCCTTCCCCTAGCCCTAACCTTAACCCTTTTAGCTAACCCTAACCTTAACCTACCTCCTAAACTTAACCCTAACCTTAATTCTAACCCCTAGCCTAACTAACGTTAGCCAGCTAGCTAATCTTAGCCACCTAGCTAGAATTCGTAACATATCATACATTTAGCAAATTCGTAAAATACTGTACATTTTGCAAATTTGTAACATATTGTACATTTTGTAAATTCGTAACATATAATATGGATTGTAATTCGTAACATATCATACAAAATGGGTGATGGACATACACAAATTAATACATACCCTACGAAACTTAACATATCATACTAAATGGAGTGTCTCAGGACCGAGTTTGGGAAACCCTGGACTAGAGGGCTGATTCTTAGAGCAAATTTTCAATATTATCTTGAGGAAAGGCAACACTTTGGACATGCTGTTGAATGTGTCCACCGTGTTACTGGGAATGATGGCCCAGAACTAAATACATAAGATGACTAAAATGTTATTTGAGACCTGTTTCTATGCTTCTTAGTCTCTTTCTGTTGTAGACCTGCATATACAGTGCCTTCGGAAAGTATTCAGACCCCTTGACTTTTTCCACATTTTGTTACGTTACAGCCTTATTCTAAAATGGATTAAATACTTTTTCACCCTCATCAATCTACACACAATAACCCATAATGACAATGCGAAAACAGGTTTTTAGACACTTTTGCAAATGTATAAAACATACAAAACTGAAATACCTTATTTACATATGTTTTCAGATCCTTTGCTATGAGACTCGAAATTGTGCTCAGGTGCATTCTGTTTCCATTGATAATTCTTGAGATGTTTCTACAACTTGATTGGAGTCCACCTGTGGTAAATTCAATTGATTGGGCATGATTTGGAAAGGCACACACCTGTCTATATGAGGACCCACAGTTGAGAGTGCATGTCAGAGCAAATACCAAGCCACGAGGTCGAAGGAATTGTCCGTAGAGCTCCAAGACAGGATTGTGTTGAGGCACAGATCTGGGGAAGGGTACCAAAAAATGCATGCAGCATTGAAGGACCCCAAGAACACAGTGGCCGCCATCATTCTTAAATGGAAGAAGTTTGGAACCACCACCAAACTGAGCAATCAGGGGAGAAGGGCCTTGGACAGGGATGTGACCAAGAACCCGATAGTCACTCTGACAGAGCTCTAGAGTTCCTCTGTGGAGATGGGAGAACCTTCCAGAAGTACAACCATCTCTGCAGCACTCCACCAATCAGGCCTTTATGGTAGAGTGGCCAGACAAAAGCCACTCCTCAGAAAAAGGCACATGACAGCCCGCTTGGAGTTTGCCAAAAGGCACCTAAAGACTCTCAGACCATGAAACAAGATTCTCTGGTCTGATGAAACCAAGATTGAAGGAGGAAACCTGGCACCATCCCTACTAAGAAGCATGGAGGTGGCAGCATCATGGTGTGGGGATGTTTTTCAGCGGCAGGGACTGGGAGACTAGTCAGGATTGAGGCAAAGATGAACGGACAAAATACAGAGAGATCCTTGATGAAAACCTGCTCCAGAGAGCTCAGGACCTCAGACTGGGGTGAAGGTTCACCTTCCAACAGGACAACGACCTTCACAACCAAGACAATGCAGGAGTGGCTTCGGGACAAGTCACGGAATGTCCTTGAGTGGCCCAGCCAGAGCCCGGACAAGAACCCGATTTGAACATTTCTGGAGAGACCTGAAAATAGCTGTGCAGCAACGCTCCCCATCCAACCTGTCAGAGCTTGAGAGGATCTGCAGAGAAGAATGGGAGAAACTCCCGAAATACAGGTGTGCCAAGCTTGTAGGGTCATACCCAAGAAGACTCATGGTTGTAATTGCTGCCAAAGGTGCTTCAACAAAGTACTGAGTAAAGGGTCTGAATACTTATTTATTTTTTTATAAATTATCAAACATTTCTAAACACCTGTTTTTACTTTGTCATTATGGGGTATTTTGTGTTGATTGAGGAGGGGAAAAAACGATTTAATACATTTTAGAATAAGACTGTAACCTAACAAAATGTGGAAAAAGTCAAGGCGTCTGAACTTTCTGAAGGCACTGTATTTACATTGTTATGCCCATTGGGTCATCAACATTTAAATGTAATGTTATTGAGGATAGGCTATCTCTACTTTGATATGATGCACATACGAACATGGCCAAATTCATAATATACCCCAGTGGTGGATGTATAGCCAGCCACACTCCATTACACTTTATTTTGTTTGTTGTGGCCAAATTATTTCCCCTGTTTCCTCTATAAAAACCCTTTCCTGCAGTCAAATGACCACATCGCCCTCTAGAGGCATCATGGGTGGAATGTTATTAATATTTTTCATAATTAAGAAAATCCAGTGCTTCTATGTTTTGTTATATTTTGTGATGTATATAAAATTGGGAAGCAAAGTCAAAATGTAATACATTTAAACTCTATATCTGACATGGTACAGGTGTCTTCTTTTTTTTTTTAAAGCCCATAACCATATGTGTGAGGTGTATACTTGTTTCAAAGTTGATTTGTTTACCAAGAAACACTCTGTGACCCTGATTTAGCCCACTTCAGTAAACGGTACATGTCTAAAAGAAACATCAGAGGAAGCTCACTAACCTGGACAATAGGGGTAAAAAGATAACTTCTCAAACAGATACTCAACTTTGTGAGAGATCTGTGTGTAGAGCTGAGCATACGGTATAGATCGCACAGGAGAAAACAGGTGTAGCAAGTAAACTTGCTGAAGAGAGACGTTGATGAATGAGCTTCTACTTAGTTATTGTAACCTAGGTGGCATGGCATACACATATACATTTCTAATCAGCTGTCTCTATCCACATAAAAAAATATAAAGCTAAATAATAACATTAATAATATATTATTCAAAATAAAGAAAAGGATTTCTGTTTGCCAATCCTACATCAATATTATTGGCGCTCACATTTCTGAGCTTCTGTAAATCTATTCACTGTATGAATATATACAAAAAATGTGTTTAATTAACATTTTTAATTGAACCTTTATTTAACTAGGCAAGTCAGTTAAGAACAAATTCTTATTTACAATGACGGCCTACCCCCGGCCAAACCCGGGCGACGCTGGGCCAATTGTACGCCACCCTATGGGACTCCCAATCACGGCCGGTTGTGATACAGCCTGGAATCGAACCAGGGTGTCTGTAGTGACACCTCTAGCACTGAGATGCAGTGCCTTAGACCGCTGCTCCACTCGGGAGCAGTGGGCTTTAGATTTACTTGTGACTGGGGGTCAGTTAATATTCTTAAAAAGTGTTTAACTGTAGCCTACTAACCATTATTTAAACATATTTATCTCGAATAACAGTATATGAATGAACAGGATTTATTTGTTTCAACGTTTGAGACCTAAACTGTGTACTTTAGTAGCTACCTACTGTTTTGTCTTCAAGTATTTTCAGATTATGTATCTGTTTTTCCTCCATGAAAGGGCTTTAATAGGACAAGCTACTTAATGATGATCTTGTAATTATTTACTTGTGTGTGGTAGACTATTGCATAATTATCCTAATTCAAAGCAATACAATGCCACAAAAATATACATTTAGATTATTTGCCTTGTGCTGTTGATGGTAGCCTCAGAAAAGTACATATGGTTTTTAGTTTTATGCATTTATCATTAGTTGAATCTGTAATTTACCATGTTATAAGTTATTTGAGTGTAACCAATGTGTGTTTATGTAATACCATTTAGTTGATAAGAGGTCTGACTCTTTTAACCTGTCCAGAGAGAGAGAGAGATAAAGAGAGAGACAGAGAGAGAGAGAGAGAGAGAGAAGAGAGACAGAGAGAGAGAGAGATAGAGAGAGAGAGATAAAGAGACAGAGAGAGAGAGAGAGAGAGAGAGAGATAAAGAGACAGAGAGAGAGAGAGAGAGAGATAAAGAGACAGAGAGAGAAAGAGAGAGAGATAAAGAGACAGAGAGAGAGAGAGAGAGAGAGAGAGAGAGAGAGAGAGAGAGAGAGAGAGAGAGAGAGAGAGAGAGAGAGAGAGAGAGAGAGAGAGAGAGAGAGAGAGACAGAGAGAGAGAGAGAGAGAGATAAAGAGACAGAGAGAGAAAGAGAGAGAGATAAAGAGACAGAGAGAGAGAGAGAGAGAGAGAGAGAGAGAGAGAGAGAGAGAGAAAGAGAGAGACAGAGAGAGAGAGAGAGAGAGAGAGAGAGAGAGAGAGAGAGAGAGAGAGAGAGAGAGAGAGAGAGAGAGAGAGAGAGAGAGAGAGAGAGAGAGAGAGAGAGAGAGAGAGAGAGACAGAGAGAGAGAGATAAAGAGACAGAGAGAGAGAGGGAGAGAGAGCGAGAGCGAGCTTTGTCCAAACACAGTCTGAAAAATAGACTAATTGTGAAGCTGTGAGCATGAACTGGAAAGCATGACTTCACTTCACTATAAACAAGACTGCATTCTTTCAATTCTTTTCCTTCTTTGGTAACATTATAATGTTACAAGTTAAAGGTTTTGAATGTGAGATGTCTAATGTCACGCATGCTTAAGATTTACACGAGTATCATAATTACTAAGTTGTAATTTCTGTGTGTTTAAATATGTGGCATAATCAACCACAGTGTTAATATACCAATAGGCTACATGTGTCATTGGGTTTGCCATTGAAAAAGCGTCCCGACTCAATTATTGAAAATAATTATGTATAAATAACTAAACTTTACATATTTAAAACCGGTAGTGTCTATCAGGTTTCTATCATGAGTAAGCCTGAAAATTAACTAATCATCTCTCTCATCAGGTATAGCCACAGTCTTTAAATAGATCAGAGTGACAGCTATTGGTGACTGTCCTCTATTGGCACGGTTACAACTCTGGTGACATCATCACAGTGGCGTGATGATGGAGCGGGAAGAGGCGGCGGTCGGGAGGGGTGGAACATCAGGAAATTATAAACTGTGTTTTTAGGAAGGATTTTGAGAACAGTTAGTCTAGAATGCTGACAGCCACAGTCCTTATATGGACATGGTGAAACTTGATTGGAACTCTGAAGCATAACTGTACTGTACAGAGTTGAAATTAGCCTGGTCCCAGCTATTGCTTACATGCCACTCTCTCACTTGAGAAGCTTACCTAGTAATTTTTTAGATGATCTCATTTGCTATTTTGTAGCTTTAGCAACTATGTGTGTGTTTTTCTATCCCAGTTCGTTCCTCTCCCGTAGGCTTTACAGATGCTCCCCACCCCTTGGCTGCAACCATTCTAATTTAGTTTACCCTGCACGCACAACCCACGTGGAATTCCTGGTCTCTTTTTGACCCTTCCGGAAACATGGATCACTCCAGAGAACACTGCTACCCCAGCTGCTGTCTCTTCATCTGATAACATTTTCTCTCATACTCCGAGAGGATTTGGTCGTCGTGGTGGTGGCACAGGGCTGCTCATTTCTCCTAAATGGAGATTATCTCTTTTCTCCCTCACACACCTGTCCATCTCCTCATTTTTATTTATTTATTATTTATCTCTGAAACTGCAAGCACTTATCTCCCTCACTAGCTTTAAGCACTTGCTGACAGAGCAGCTCACAGATTACTGCACCTGTACATAGCCCATCGATAATTTAGCCCAAACAACTACCTCTCCCCCTACTGTATTTATTTATTTATTTTGCTCCTTTGCACCCCATTATTTCTATCTCTACTTTGCACATTCTTCCACTGTAAATCTACTATTCCAGTGTTTTACTTGCTATATTGTATTTACTTCGTCACCATGGCCTTTTTTTGCCTTTACCTCCCTTATCTCACCTCATTTGCTCACATTGTATATAGACTTATTTTTATTGACTGTATGTTTGTTTTACTCCATGTGTAACTCTGTGTTGTTGTATGTGTCGAACTGCTTTGCTTTATCTTGGCCAGGTCGCAATTGTAAATGAGAACTTGTTCTCAACTTGCCTACCTGGTTAAATAAAGGTTAAATAAAATAAAATAAATTATAAAAAATGTCCGCATCCTATGACTCGCACTGTCCTCTTTCCTCCCGGCCTGCTCGGCCATCCCCTCCTGCTCCATGGTTGAGTGACTCATTGCGAGCTTACAGAACAGAGTTGCGGGCAGTTGAGACTTTTTCCTATTCGTCATTTCCCTCATCAACTCATCCCTGACCATTGGCTGCATCCCCTCTGACTTCAAGATGGCCAGGGTCGCTCCCCTCCTTAAGAAACCAACACTCAATCCCTCTGATGTCAAAAACTACAGACCGGTATCCCTTCTTTCTGTTCTTTCCTAAACACTTGAGCATGCTGTCTCTGATCAATTCTCTCTTTATCTCTCTCAGAACAATCTCCTTGACCCTAACCAGTCAGGCTTCAAGATGGGTCGCTCAACTGAGACTGCTCTTCTCTGTGTCACGGAGGCTCTCCGCACTGCCAAAGCTGTCTCTCTCTCCTCTGTTCTCATCCTCCTAGATCTATTTGCTGCCTTCAACACAGTGACTCATCAGATCCTCTCCACTCTCTCAGGGCTGGGGGTCTCAGGCTCTGCACACACATTGCATCCTACCTGACAGGCCGCTCCTACCAGGTGACGTGGAGAGGATCTCTGTCTGCACCACGTACTCTCACTACTGGTGTCCCCCAGGGCTCGGTTCTAGGCCCTCTCTTCTCTCTATACACCAAGTCACGCGGCTCCGTCATGTCCTCACATGGTCTCCCCTATCATTGCTATGTGGATGACGCTCAACTACTTTTCTTCTTCCCTCTTTCCAATCGAAGCTCGCATCCGCTTACAGGACCGTGGTACTTGCCTACAGAGCAGAAAGAGGAATTGCTCCTCCCTTCAGGCTCTGCTCAAACTCTACACCCCAACCCAACCCAAGTTGGTCTCTTGAGCCACATCTTGTCTCTTGAGCTCCCGCTCAACCCAGTCCAAGCTCTTCTCTGTCCTGGCACCCCAATGGTGGAACCGAGTCCCTGCCCATCTTCCGAAAACCCTACTCTTCAAAGATTATTAAAAAAAAATATATATATTTAACCTTTATTTAACTAGGCAAGTCAGTTTAGAACAAATTCTTATTTACAATGACGGCCTACCCCGGCCAAACTCAGATGACGCTGGGCCGATTGTGCGCTGCCCCATGGGACTCCCAATCACGGTCGGTTGTGATGCAGCCTGGAGACGAACCAGGTCCTGCAGTGACACCCTTTGCACTGAGATGCAGTGCCTTAGACCGCTGCGCCACTCGGGAGTCCATAATCTTAAATAATTCCACAGTGCACCCCCTCCTCATGAGAATATTTGACTGTGTTTACACAGGCAACCTAATTCAGATCTTTTGACAATTATTTGTTATATCTGATACCTATCTGATCTTTCCCTAATGTGTAAACAGCAATAACAAAAAAACATGGAATCTGATCTTTTGAGTTCCAATTTACACCACCTCCAAATGTGGATCTCAATCCTGATACAACTCAGTCTGGTCAGATCTGATTTATTTTGCTCTGAAATGTTTCCATTTTGCACATGCCATGCCGTTACCACGTCAACTACCCCAAAATTTAAAGGAACAGTGACAGGAAATGAGCATCGCATCTGTGTACTACTTCAAATGCTACATCAATGTGAATGCACAAATCTGATATGGGCCACATATAAAACTGAGTGTGGACAGTCAGAAAAAAAGATTGGATATGAATAAAAATTAATCTGAATTGGGTTGTTAGGGTGGCTGCCTTTTCTGTGTTACAGGTTGTCTTGCTATACTCTTAGGATAACCTTTGGAAGAACCCTATTTGGTTCCAGGTATAATCATTTTGGTTCCATGTAGAACCCTTTCCACAGAGGGTTCTAGATGGAACCCAAAAGGGTTCTACCTGGAACCAAAAATGATACTCCTATGGGGACAGCCAAAGAACCCTTTCGGATCCCTTTTTTCCCCTACTCAATGGGGAAAGGCCTATGATGACATATAAAACAATACTATATAAGGTAACGTGAATGTGTATACCAGATCATAAAATCATAAGAAAGGCTATGAGACATCATTTAGAAAAAACATCGTCCTGTCTTAAGGTACAGTACGAATGATGACAAAAAGTTATACCAACAACTGAAGGTTTACTTATAGTTTACTACCACTGCTAATCCGGCGTAAAGGTTTCCTGCAGCGTACTGTATTATACGGTTTCTGTGAACCGTTCTGACACCATGTTGACACATTAGACCTGTATTTGACCGGAGTCAGACAAAGTGCGGACCAGAGAACACAGCAATCAAAGAAACTCAAACCAAATCATTCCCTGCCTTCACTCCAAGGTGCTGACAAGCTTTATGCTGTGTTTGCAAAATGTGATACAGGTCGAGGTTCGGCACCTTCTCCGTCGCAGCTGTCAACAAGCAAGGTCGCTTGATCAATGGGGTTCCAACTGGCCCATATCAGATTTGTGGATTCACATTGATGTAGCATTTGAAGTAGTACACAGATGCAATGCTCATTTCCTGTCACTGTTCCTTTAAATTTTGTGTAGTTGACGTGGTAACGGCATGGTATGTGCAAAAAGAAAACATTTCAGAGCAAAATAAATCAGATCTGAGCATCCAGACTGAATTGTATCAGGATTGAGATCCACATATGGAGGTGGTGTAAATTGGAAGTCAAAAGATCAGATTCCATGTGTTTTTTTGTTTGTTGCTATTTACATATTAGGGAAAAGATCAGATAGGTATCATATATGCCAAATAATTGTCAAATGATCTGAATTGGACTGCGTGTGTAAACACAGCCAAATATTCTCATGAGGAGGGAGGGGGGCGCTGTGGGATTATTTAAGATTCTCTTTGAAGAGTTTGGTTTTCAGATGTTGATGGGCATGGCCGGAGAGGATGGAACTTGAGGTGCGTCCCAATAATATTTCCTTTGGTGGAGGCATGTGGGCTGGTAGGAGTTTACACCATATTTCTCATATTAGTCATTTCCATTCAAATCAGCAAGGGCAAGTGAACAAGCGCTCACATTGGGAGGAAGGTGAGATAATTGGGACAAAACCTGGGAGGTTTGACAGAAGCATACTGCCCACACTGTGCAGTGCGGGTTTATCCCACCAGGGGGAGACAACGGGACCTGGGGCCTGACAGCCTACTGATTTATGACCTGACGACACATTTAGCTGTGTATACTTTTACATAGTATAACATTACAAGTGTGCTTTAATGACAGGCAGCAATGGTGAAATTGTGAAAACTATATGGCTGGAGGATCTTGGCATCCTTGATGAAATACAATCCTAAATCCCAATGAAGTGTTTCATTTTATAGGTGAATTTATGACAATAACTTAGTAGGGGAAATGCTTTAGCCATAACATATTCTGACATATTATTATCTAAATGACCAGTGAAAATCAACAAAGAGGAGGGGATTATGCAGTAGTCTCTGGAGTCAGTTGCTCGTCTGTGTACTGCAGTGATACATTGCCTAAAAGCACTACCATGTCACCCATATCTGTAACTGGGGTGTGTGTATGTACATGCCTTAATGGTGTGTGTCTGTGTGCGCGTGTGTGTGTGCCGTGATTTGACGTCACCGTGGTCGTAGTGACCCCCTAGTGTTGCCCTGTGTCACTCACGTCTGTGGCCTTCTTCTCAGCCTGCTCCAGCTTCTCCTGGGCGTCCTTCAGCGACTCGGAGTATTTATCCAACTCATCCTCTACTCCCTTCAGCTTCTTCTGCAGGGCCAGCAACTCTTCTTCCAGCTAGGAGACGCACGCACGCACGCACGCACGCACATGCACGCACACGCACACACACACACACACACACACACACACACACACACACACACACACACACACACACACACACACACACACACACACACACAATAATGTCAGGGGACCAATCCATTTTGTTTGTTTGTTAGAGTCATATTCAATAAGATACATAACCGATTCAATAAGATACATAACCGATTCAATAAGATACATAACCGATTCATATCAAACCTACTCTAAAGAGCATTCACAGAAGTCTCCATAAGCACTACATAGATGCTTCACAAATCATTCATAAGCAAAGTCCTACTGCATAAAGAGTGATATAACAGCTCCTTATATATATGACGCTTAATATGGCACGGTCCTTGATGCCGCCTTAAGCATATCGTTTACTTATGAAGGGCTTATGTAGGGTTTATGAAGGGCTTATGTAGGGTTTATAAAGGGTTTATGAAGGGTTTATGTAGGTTTTATGAAGGGTTTATGAAGGATTTACATAGGGTTTTGAAGGGTTTATGAATGTTTATAAAGGGTTTATGAAGGGTTTATAAAGGGTTTATGAAGGGTTTATGAAGGCGTCAGTATGCCTTAAAAGCTAATTCCTTTTTAGTTTGAAGTGGGACCCATACTGCATATAGATTGAGTTGGCAGTACAAGAACTGTCCTGTTGAAGGTTATAATCTATTCTCCAGTCGATGTGTCTGGGTATAACAGAGCACTGCCTGAGGCTGACCAGGGCAGGTTGGGCCAGGCATGAGGACAGACTTATAAAGGGAAAGCTGTCATAGTGTCCCTCCAGAGTCATAGGTTGTTTTCCAAATGCCACCCTATTCCCTACATAGTGCACTACCTTTCACTAGTGCACTACCTTTCACCAGTGCCCATCAAAAGTAGTGCACTATGTAGGGAATAGGGTGGCATTTGTGACTAAACATAGTCTCAGAGTGACTGGGGCTGCAGCTGGTGATGTTCGCTCAGTCTCCCCTTTCAACGGGCATCAAATAAACCCCTGTGCATTATCCACAAGCCTGGCAGCCGGACATAGCTCCCTCCGCGGCCTCGTAAAAGCAGACACCTATTAATTGTATTCTTGTGACGATAGCGACTCTCTGCTACTACTGTTTATGGTAAAGGTCAAGTAAAGTAAAAAGAGAAAAATGGTGCCCTGGTCATAGACTGAAGCTTTTGAGAGTTGAGTGTACCTGTAGGAGGGTTGCTTGTTTTGGGGGGTCCCCTGTTCACCTCATCATATCTAAGTTCTTGCTATCTTTCCCAATGTAATTAAAAAAAAATCTTCCTGACGAGTGTTAAAAATGTCTAGGCTACAACCAAAGAAGCTTCATGTGGTTAGGATCGTCGATAGAAAAGATCCCCTCTAACCTAGAAAAAGCCCATTGTGAATGTGAATGACAGCGGCAGTGTGTGAACCGTGAACACTATGTCCTTGTGATGAATGTCATTATTTTATTACATCTGACAGATTACAGCGGTCTTTTGGGCTCCAGCTATGTGAGAGGGCCATTCTGATCCCAGGCCTGCTGCTCTTTCATGTTATTTTGGTTCCAGCCTTGATCCCCTTTTTCTTTGTTGAACAACAATTCCAATAGACATGCCACCGTCAAGGCTGCTCCAAAGAGAAATGTCGGTGCTGGAATCAGAATAGCCCAAGGTGTGGTCATCTGCGAACAAATACTTGTGAGGGAAGACTACTCCTATTTATAGAGAGGCTCCATTTGGTTCTAGCTGACTACGTCAATTAAACATGACAGATGAGTAGAATGGAAAATTTAGACGCCAACAAAAGCTGAAGCGATTAGACCATTAGTTATTCGCCGCCACGGAAGCAAATGTTCTCCATGGTATCACAAATACACACTGGGGGGTAGACAAATGTTCAAGGACAAGGGGGGGGGGTTCCATTTCCATTCCATTCCAAGCCACTGGTGGCTTTCGTTACTTGGGAACTAAACGGAAAGAGAGGACTCACATAACATAATGGGTAATATTAGTCAAGTCTAAAGTGACCAGAAGCAATTTGGTTCAGTACTGTACATGTCCATATAAGCTCAAGCTATTTTCTATTCAGGAGGAGGATCCATTCCAAATCTCCATCATTAATCTGGGTTCTTGAGGCAGCTGAGGTAGGAAGTAGCTTCATAACAGTAAAAATTAGGTACAGTAGAATGAGATGGTGTATCTTCTCTTGTCCAGGTCCAGGTCCAGGTATAGCTACACAATCAGTTGTTGCCAAATCTGACAAGTTGTGTAGGTAGGGATGATTTTTTTTTTTAAATGCCACAGCTCTGAAGGTGCATATGCGTTCGATCATTTACTTCCAAATGCTCAAGACAAAGCAGAAAGATGGTTTTCTTGTTCCCATGGGGGATGGTAGGGAGTAGCCTATGTCCAAAGGCAGAAAATAGAATGAAACTGGGAGAAGGGCTAAGCTGCTATGGAGCCATAATGTCAACATTATGAGAAGTGTTCATCATAGACAGACCATGGGTAACAGCTGAGAGGGAGAACATGAAAAAGCTCGGACCAAGATGTAACTGATTCTGAGATGGGGTTGGATCCAAAATGATGACTGGAGAGTGTCTTTAGTCATTCTATCCCGGACTTGATTTTCCAACAGAAAAGTGGCAGAAGTTGATTGCAGGACGTGACAGGGTTAAAACTCAAACACCTTAAATTGTGTCTATTTCTTGAAGGCTAGCTAACACTTGTATAATACAGAATCTGACCATCTTCAATGGTTAAATTATAACAAATGAGAGATGACACTGGACATATGATCATTGGGAAGACTGGTATTCTCAAGTTCCCTGATTGGGTCAATACTGACAATTTGGGTTTGCTACTTAAGCAATAAGGCCTGAGGGGGTGTGGTATATGGCCAATATACCACGGCTAAGGGCTATTCTTAAGCACGATGCAACACGTAGTGCCTGGATACAGCCCTTAGCCGTGGTATACTCCGCCTTGCGTCGTGCCTGTGAACAGCCCTTAGCCGTGGAATATTGGCCATATACCACACCCCCTCAGGCATTATTGCTTAAATATACCACGGCTGTCAGCTAATCAGCATTCAGGGCTCGAACCACCCAGTTTATACTTCAAAATGAAACACTCATTCACACTGTACTCCTTAAGTCAGCTTATGCCCCCTTCATCAATGTGCTTTGACTCGGGGAATTTAACACTGCCCGTAATAACCTCAAACTGGCTGGGCCGTCTGGTGGGATCTGTCCATCTATCTAATCCACTTCACTCCGATCGGCCCGCTGTACCCATGAAACACCATTGAAGAGACTATAAGGACATTTATTATTTGTAGTTGCAAAAGTCTGAAGTAGCTTCATGGATAACTTCACAAGAGGATATTTAGAACAAACACTTACCTATCTTCCACATAGACGTTGGACATCTGTCTTACCATGTGTTTCAGGGTAGAAACTACATACTTGAAATATAGTAAATATTTGATAAAATATTTAATAAAATCACTGAGTTTTTACAGTATGTTTATTGTATATTGTAGAATAGATTGTACATGGATTACCATATGTGGATGACATACTGTCTGTCAATGACCAAACCACTTCATAGTTGACAGAGGGGAGCAGTATAATCATTAAATTGAATAAATCAGTGTAAAATCAATTTCTATTGGCATTAGATACAGTTGCCCCTCTCCCTTCAAGCAATGAAAAGGCAGGGAATGCCCTCTTGTTCAGTTAGTTATATTCCCATACCTGTTTGCATTTGTCCTCTGCCCCCTTTTTGTCTCCTTCTGCTTGCTCTGCCCGATCAATAGCATTCTCCTTATCCAGTTTCAACATTTGCATTTTCTTCTTGATGGCTTCCATGGTTACTGTTGTTTTTTTCTCTCTCCTAATAACAGGCGAAAAGGGTTCAGAGTTGGTGCTCTCGACGGACGCGCACGAGCCACACAGAGGACAGAGGACTGAAGTTCACAGAAGCAGCACCTCGAGCCGAGTGATGAGACAAAGCTAGTCTGGATTAGGTAAGGGAGGATGGGAGGATGTAATTCTGTCCAGAGCCCAATACTTTTTTTGGAAAGTTCAGATAAATCACGCCCGAGCTAGAGTGACGTCGCGCGCCTGTGATTCGTTCAACGCGTTGGGTAGGAATTAGGCGCACAGATTTTGTCCATTTTTGGAAGGCTCCGATTTCATATAACGTTCGAATGTCTGTGGTATGATATTGGACCTAAATATATCTGTAGACATAGGGATATAGGTGCCCACATCATGTAATGAAAAGGTTGGCCATCTTTAATAGGTCTACTTGTGTGTATTTAATTTCCCCTGTATTTGCCGTTCACTCCCGAGCGCACTGGGGGACGCAATTAGGCATGGTTTTAACCAGCTCATGTAAAAGTTATAGCCTTCATGCGCTCTTCCTCTTCATGGGTTCATTTATGTCCACATTTAATACAATTTGCACACTTGACGACATTACAGCCAGTGTCGTCTTAGTTTGTTCGCCTGAACTAGGCTTGTTCATTGATAAAAGTCTGTCAGGGCATGGGCTGTTTCTTATGGTATTTCAAAGAAGGGAAAATAACAGAAACAAGTTGTAACAACAGTAAAAAGTTATGTTGCCAAGATTGAGGGTAGTTGGTGCCGGTTAGCAGCAGCCACCTGGGGACGAAGTTGGTCTTTGGTGAAGAATGACCGGTCACAAACGACAAGGTACAGTAAGGAGCCATGGGGAAATGTATTTGTGACTGACTAGGCTACTGTAGACTTGATGCGACTAGAATTCGTTCACAATGGCAAGTCTATTTTACTCATGTTAACCTGTCTGAATATCAGCATAGCAGGTCATATTATGATATGAAGCATTGATAAAGAAGTGACTTCTTCAACATTTTAATGTTTCATAAAGAGAAATAAAATAACTTCTCAGAGAAAACCAGCTTTATTGACCATAAATCTCTTTTACAATACTATAGCACTGTTAATACATGTATATAGTATCAAAATCAGGAAGGTCAACAAAACAATTAGAAAATGAAAAGAAAAAAACACTCACGCTTTCCCTATGTTTGTAATCAACACATAGGCAACTTAACAGTTGTTTTCTATCCAACTATTTCGATTAAGAGAAAAGAGAGAACAAATGTTTGTAAAAGAGTGGATTTATATGATGTGTTAAGTTAAACAAATGGATAAGTGCACTTGAAGATGGGAAAACGTTAACAGTTAAATACAATTAGTTGTAAAATACATATAGCAGGCACTTTTTGACTCAATGATATGTTGAAAGAAGGTTAGGTTACAATGAGGCCTCTGACAATGTGAAATAGGCTGGCAATTCAGGGTACCTGACGGTTAATAACAACAACATTGGACACATTATCCTTTGCATACAATGGCCATCATAGGATTGTACTGTGTGACAAGAGAAATTACCCCAAAATACATATCTAAATTTGTGTCTAAAGATCTACTGGTTACAGTTGGCTATTAGATGCATATTACACAGTCTACATCTGATAAAGATTTTAACCAATCAATAGCACCCGAAGGAACAGTCATTCATGATTCTAAACAATGTCCTGAAGAAAGCAAAGTATGGCTTTATGAGCTTCAAACACAGATAATATCAGGTCCAAAAGTTCATATGATGACACAAACAAATACTCACATATACTTTATTAACATATAAATGTAATAGAAGATACCATTTGTAACACATTTCATAGCATTATTTATCTTTAAAAAAAAAAGAAAAAAAAAAGATCTGTTTTCTCTCTATGAATTGTTTAATCGCAAAGTAAATCATTGCACCTCTGGTCCAAATTGCAACAAAATACAGTTAAATGTCATTGGTTCAAATAAAAAGGAGGAGCCTACCTGACAACACACATTCTTGTTAAACAATGTCTTCTTTGGGATCTGACCAAAGCCACGGTTGTTTATGGTAAACACCTAGCTGAGCTCTGTGTTGCAGGGTGACCGACCGTCTCTTACCGTTCACCCTGGCCAGTTAAAATCATTGGTCAGTCAAGTAAGATCTCAACACTTACCCGCGCTGTAAGACCACCTTTTGGTGACTGCATTTTTCGAATCCAAAAAAGCAAAAAACAGACACCGCCAAACAGATAGTTATTGTGCTCACTAAAATAATAGCATGCTAGCGTTAAAGGCAAATATCGGTTATTGGCAGGAGGATGTGAATTTAATAAAAACGGTGAAGCGGCAGTGAACACATGCAATCTAGGACCTAAACGCTCAATTAAATCACAAACTATCAAGGACTACCTCAAAGACTTGGATACATATATATATATTTTTTTAGCATTATCCAAAAACAAAACCAGTGGCACTGTAACGCTCTTGAACGTGACAAATAATCTAAGAAAAAAATTCACTTAAAATAAACACCCTAATGCTTTCACTTTTTACCCCTTTCCTTTCTTTTTAATTATCACACCCTAATATTGCTCCTCTTCAAGCATAATACCTCTTCGTTTTCCTCTTTTCTCTAATATAGCCTGGGCGTGTAGGCCCTGAACATCGGATTTGTCTTCGCTGTATATATGTATGTGTGTGTGTGTGTGTGTGTGTGTGCACGTTTCATCACTGCTCCTGCCCGTCCTCCCTGAGCTCGGAGGGCAGGAACTTGTACTGCTGCTGTCGGATGGTGGCCAGCTTCTTTCTGGCCTCGTCCAACTCCCTCTCCTTCCTCAGCATCTCCTCCTGGGCAGCAATGATCTAACAGACAGAACACAACTGGTTAACACCCTGATCTAACAGACAGAACACACCTGGTTAACACTCTGATCTAACAGACAGAACACAACTGGTTAACACCCTGATCTAACAGACAGAACACAACTGGTTAACACCCTGATATAACAGACAGAACACAACTGGTTAACACCCTGATCTAACAGACAGAACACAACTGGTTAACACCCTGATCTAACAGACAGAACACAACTGGTTAACACCCTGATCTAACAGACAGAACACAACTGGTTAACACCCTGATCTAACAGACAGAACACAACTGGTTAACACCCTGATCTAACAGACAGAACACAACTGGTTAACACCCTGATCTAACAGACAGAACACAACTGGTTAACACCCTGATCTAACAGACAGAACACAACTGGTTAACACCCTGATCTAACAGACAGAACACAACTGGTTAACACCCTGATCTAACAGACAGAACACAACTGGTTAACACCCTGATCTAACAGACAGAACACAACTGGTTAACACCCTGATCTAACAGACAGAACACAACTGGTTAACACCCTGATCTAATAGACAGAACACAACTGGTTAACACCCTGATCTAACAGACAGAACACAACTGATTAACACCCTGATCTAACAGACAGAACACAACTGATTAACACCCTGATCTAACAGACAGAACACAACTGGTTAACACCCTGATCTAACAGACAGAACACAACTGGTTAACACCCTGATCTAACAGACAGAACACAACTGGTTAACACCCTGATCTAACAGACAGAACACAACTGGTTAACACCCAGAACACACCTCCTTCCATACATAGATTAACAGATAGGCGCATGGAAACAGGTATACACACCAACAGATATACAAAACATGCCTCATATGTGATCTTTAAGAAAGGAATTCTGAATGTGAATTCGGTTGTCATAGAATGACACTGTCTTCCTCTATTGCACTGAAATAGTCCTTACATCGATGGGAAGTTTGTGTGAAAATTCCAGCAGGCTCTCGTGGCCCTCTGCTTACCTGAGCAATGCCGCCCACCATCTTGCTCTTAACAACCACGGCCTGCTCGTCTTGGGCGTCAAAGGCTGCTTTCTGTGCCGCCTTCACCAGGCTATCAGAGGCCCTCTTAACAGCATTTCCGGCAGCCTGTGGAAGTTCAGAATGGACAGTGGGGTCAAGGTGACACAAACTCTAAGCCAAAACCCAAAGCATTCACACTTTAAGATGCTTACAGACACACACTTTTCTGTGATATTCAGCACACTGTGTGCAGGCCTTTTAAAGACGAGTGTAATCACATTTCAATAATGTAGCCCTGTAAGAAAAAAAAAACGAAATTCCAGACAGGATTTTAAAAGTGAATTGGGCTCCCAAAAGGGGTGTGGAACACTGACGACTGACTGACACATAGCTTTCGGTTAAGACCATGACTTCTCCACTCCTACTGTTCATAAACAGTGCCCCTGGAAAGGGAATGTCTGTCTCCGCCAGAGCTACTGGAGAGGACCAAAACACCCTGCTCTCTCTTCACGCTTGGGGATTGCTTTAAAAGGCAATACGGAGCTGTTCGCCGTAGTTCACTTGAAGCAAAACATACTTGTTACCAAGACTCACTTGGCAGCCCATTACAAACAAGGAGACGTGTTTTTTTTCCACCCTTCTCCTTTTGAGGCTTCGCTGAGAGAAAATAGGTACCGTGCTGGCAAGGCCAGAGCTGCTTTCCTGTCCAATTCTCCCTCCCCTTACACTATCTCTATGGTCGGAATGTCACTGTTAGCTTAGCCCTGACATAAAACACAATGCTAGACAACCCCGTCGGATCCCCAACAGCTGCTAGTCAGTAAAAGACGCCAGGTTTGTTTTCCTGGTACTGACCAAAATAGCGTACAGGTGTGGGAGGTTGAATTGGATAAAACCAACTGTCAAAATTAAAAACTCTTTTCACACTATTGTGCAAATCTGAACCATCTTGTGCTGGCATGGATATTTTTCTTTCATAGTCATTTTCAGCACCCTTCCAGCAACTATGGAGGAATCGTCACCAGGCTGGGGCAGTACAGTTTGGTTCAGTAGTGGGAAAAGGTTCATGGTTTTATTTTTTATGCCCAAGGCAACATATCTCGTACAAACCAAGTGGTTTTGTTTCATACATTTGATTTACACAATTATAAAAATAGATTGCTATCCTTTCCTGAGGTGTATTTCCATACCGCTTTGATACGACAGCAGTCAACACTGCTGTCAGTGGTCCGTTCTCTCATTTGTCGAGTATGTCAGGGATGTGCAGTATATGGCTTCATTTAGCAATTTGCCTCATGGCTATCACCACATCACAGCCATGACAAAACATGTCATAACATTATTGATTTTATACCAAGGGTTACCAGCATTAAAAAGCCAGATTATTTCCAAACTATACATTTTTCAACAAAACGTGATGCTACATTCACCAACATTGGTTGTCAAGTGCAATTTTAGGCGTTCACTGGTTGTTAGTTTTATTCAGTTTTATTCTGCCGTGTAAAGCAAAACTACCCAAGCACTGGTTGATTGTTCTAGAACTTTGCAGGTTGCTATGGCAAACAAAAATGGTTGCTATGGAGGCTATACCCCCCTTGCTAGCTAGCCAACTACACAGCTAAGACAATTCACTTCAAACTAGCTGCATTCTTTTTTTCTTTTTTCGTGTTTATCAATTGTCAAGGCTTTTTACAGTGGAAATCAGATGTATAAGTTGCATGGCTGGGCAGACGAGACAGTGGATCTGTAGTAGTAGTAGTAGCAGTGCGTTGCTAAGTAACGATGTAACCTATGGCACTTTTTATGAATGTGCCCATGTGTATGTTGTCTAGTATATCCGGATAGACTAACAATGGGAATTCCAAACCAACCATTGTATAATGACTCTATTTAACCCCCTCTGGTCTGATACCCCCTGCTGCCTTCGCTTCATGTCAGGGACAGTCAGAATACCCATACACCCCGCGGCCACGTACCTACCACACAAGCCTTACACACAGCACTACAATCGACTCTTAATCTTAACGGCCTTAATAACCAAGCAACGTTGACTAACTACATGGCCTTCCAAAAGGGATTGGAAACAAACGTGGAGTCTTCAACTTCTCCAGTGTGGCAGTAATCAAAGGCCGCAGCTTGGGTTACGACATTTTCAAAGGCAATGTATGTTGTTTCGAGAGACACTGTATACACAACTATATGGGAATGACCCAGCAGCAGCTGCAAGCCCGGAACAGCAGGAGATAAGCCGCTGCTGATTGGGATGAGAGAATATGAGCCGGTTGGCTGGTTGGTGTGCATAGAGCTGGGGGGAGATCCTGTAACTACACAGGATCGACTATTTCCAGAGAGAGGACTGACTGTGGATGGCCCACGTCAGTAATGCTGGGACAGCTTTGATAGGCTGGACTTCTGATTTTCACACACAGTTCTGAAACAGAATACCCTCCATATATGGATTGTGGAAATGATGAGTTTCCATGACGACACACCTCTAAAAGATAGTTTGCTAAACAGGAAGTTAAATGTCTCTTCTGCTGTGTCACCAGAGAATACTGATAGATACGTTTCTACTGAAGTCTGAATGAGTTGGCTCCTCGCAGTACTTATGAAATGGAGAAAAAGATTGGGGCCTTTGGAGACAATAGACGAGGGTGGATCTCCTCACCTGTCCTTTTCTTTATGGAACAACAGACACTTCTAGAAATACTGTAGCAATGGGATGTTAATAGATAGAGCCATTGATTTAGAGCCATTGATTTAGACCGTGACACATCTCACTCCCTCCCTCGGAAACCATTTCTCAGCTCCGGCCTCCTCCAAATGAGCCCTAACTGTGGTCTTTGACGCCCCCAAAAAGTTTTTTTTCCTAAGAAATAAAAACTGCAGAACCCCAGAAGGACTGGTCTAAGCTGGTCTAAACATTATTGTTGAAGAGGCAGTAGAGACAAAAGCCACAATTAAAATCAAATGGCAGGGACGTAGTTTAGGCCAAAAGAATTACAGTGGGTATTGACAGGGTCTGTAGCCATTAAAGACTAATAGCATACAAAACGGAAATCACTGTGACCAAATCAGGAATTGCTTCACTGCGAGGGATAAGGCTGTGCTAAAACCAACAAAGACACACGTCACCGCCCTATGGGATACTCAGTCTTTATGACAGAGTCATAGCAAGTTTACCACTGTGTCACCATTGAAAAACCTTTTGACTGACTGTTAATCATCAACTGACTCCCCCTGTCACATTGGTTTGTATGTATAGACTGAGCAGACAGAGCAGCTGCCGGGGGGGTAGAGGACACAATAGAAGAAGCTCTATAAGTACATAGCACTCTGACCTGTAGCCTCTTCATGGTCTGGGAGTCCTGGTCAGCCTTGACCTTGCAGGCCACCAGGAGCTGGGCAGTGGAGGCAGACACCTGCTTGGCTGAGCTGACCAGCTTCTCCTCGCTGGCGTGGCCCTGCACCGCCGAGTTGGCTGCCTCGCACAGGTTGCTGGTCGCTGCTGCCACCATTCGGGCCTAGTGGAACAGAGAGTTGGAGAAGAGGGTTGTGAATGTATTCCGTTTGTCATCAAATCGGTGAGATAAATGAATGCCTCTATTATTAATTCACATGTGTAGACAAGAAATGATGCCACCATAAATTTAATAAGTTATATTCCTTAGTAATGGTGCTACTTTAGGTAGATTTTGATCATCTACTGGTTAAGGAATATTCAAATACCTCATCTACTGGTTAAGGAATGTTCGAATACCTCATCTACTGGTTAAGGAATGTTCAAATACCTCATCTACTGGTTAAGGAATGTTCAAATACCTCATCTACTGGTTAAAGAATGTTCAAATACCTCATCTACTGGTTAAAGAATGTTCTAATACCTCATCTACTGGTTAAGGAATGTTCAAATACCTCATCTACTGGTTAAGGAATGTTCAAATACCTCATCTACTGGTTAAGGAATGTTCTAATACCTAATCTACTGGTTAAGGAATGTTCTAATACCTCATCTACTGGTTAAGGAATGTTCTAATACCTTATCTACTGGTTAAGGAATATTCAAATACCTCATCTACTGGTTAAGGAATATTCTAATACCTCATCTACTGGTTAAGGAATGTTCTAATACCTCATATACTGGTTAAGGAATATTGTAATACCTCATCTACTGATTAAGGAATATTATAATACCTCATCTACTGGTTAAGGAATGTTCTAATACCTCATCTACTGGTTAAGGAATATTCTAATACCTCATCTACTGGTTAAGGAATATTCTAATACCTCATCTACTGGTTAAGGAATGTTCTAATACCTCATCTACTGGTTAAGGAATATTCTAATACCTCATCTACTGGTTAAGGAATATTCTAATACCTCATCTACTGGTTAAGGAATGTTCTAATACCTCATCTACTGGTTAAGGAATATTCTAATACCTCATCTACTGATTAAGGAATATTCTAATACCTCATCTACTGGTTAAGGAATGTTCTAATACCTCATCTACTGGTTAAGGAATGTTCTAATACCTCATCTACTGGTTAAGGAATGTTCTAATACCTCATCTACTGGTTAAGGAATGTTCGAATACCTAATCTACTGGTTAAGGAATGTTCTAATACCTCATCTACTGGTTAAGGAATGTTCGAATACCTAATCTACTGGTTAAGGAATGTTCTAATACCTCATCTACTGGTTAAGGAATGTTCTAATACCTCATATGCTGGTTAAGGAATGTTCAAATACCTCATCTACTGGTTAAGGAATGTTCAAATACCTCATCTACTGGTTAAGGAATGTTCTAATACCTCATCTACTGGTTAAGGAATGTTCTAATACCTCATCTACTGGTTAAGGAATGTTCAAATACCTCATCTACTGGTTAAGGAATGACAGTGACACTTACGGCTGAAATGAGACCTTGAGACCACTGTCCATCATCCACTGCATTGGCTGGGCAGGCGCCAACCTGAGAGAGCACAGCAAAAGAGAGAGGGAAAGTTAGTCTGGACACACAGGTCTGGGAGAAAGTTAGTCTGGACACACAGGTCTGGGGAGAGAGTTAGTCTGGACACACAGGTCTGGGGAGAGAGTTAGTCTGGACACACAGGTCTGGGGAGAGAGTTAGTCAGGGCACACAGGTCTGGGGAGAGAGTTAGTATGGACACACAGGTCTGGGGAGAGAGTTAGTCAGGGCACACAGGTCTGGGGAAAGAGTTAGTCTGGACACACAGGTCTGGGGAGAGAGTTAGTCAGGGCACACAGGTCTGGGGAGAGAGTTAGTATGGACACACAGGTCTGGGGAGAGAGTTAGTCAGGGCACACAGGTCTGGGGAAAGAGTTAGTCTGGACACACAGGTCTGGGAAAGAGTCAATCTGGTCTGGGGAGAGAGTCAGTCTGGTCTGGGGAGAGAGTCAGTCTGGTCTGGGGAGAGAGTCAGTCTGGGCACACAGGCCTGGGGAGAGAGTCAGTCTGGGCACACAGGCCTGGGGAGAGAGTCAGTCTGGTCTGGGGAGAGAGTCAGTCTGGGCACACGGGCCTGGGGAGAGTGTAAATCAGGCCCGGGGAGAGTGTAAATCAGGCCCGGGGAGAGCGTAAATCAGGCCCGGGGAGAGCGTAAATCAGGCCCGGGGAGAGTGTAAATCAGGCCCGGGGAGAGTGTAAATCAGGCCTGGGGAGAGTGTAAATCAGGCCTGGGGAGAGTGTAAATCAGGCCCGGGCCACTCAGACGGGTTGAATGACTAGAGCATGAGTTACAGTTAGACGTTACTACCCAGTAGACACAGCTGGGCAAAACTGGTTGAAAAGACGTCATAATTACATTATTTCAACCAGTGAATTGCACCCTGGTTAGGCCCCATACCGTACTGATAACTCTGGAGCGCTTACCTTCCCTTGGGCCACCAGTTCCCTCTGGGCGGCTGAGGCAGCTTTGACCAGAGCGCTGGTGGCGGCTGCGATCGATTTGGCCGCCTCCAGGATCTGCTCCTCGAAGTTCAGGCTCTCGTCCGCTTCCTGTTAACAAAACACAGAGAATGTTGGAGTCAGGAAACACGTTAAACACGCCATAACCTACTTTATGGCGCGACAAGTTGAGGACGCGGTTACAATACACATCCTAAGTGGTGTTAATAGGCCTGTTCTACTCTACACCACTATGATGAGCACAGAAGGTGTCAACTACAGTATGTAACTCAAGCCCTCGACTCAAACATGAACATCTAAATGGATATCTAGACATTTTAAGTGGACGGTATCATTACTGTAAGGGTGTTCAAAGTGGACAGCGGACAGCTAACTAGTCCAGGAGGCCTCTACCCTTGCGGTCAAGACTGCGTAAACCTTTGCACAAGGAGTGGAGCACCAACACATGGTCTCTGATCCATAGGTGGAGGGTTAGTGTGTGACTTTGTAAACCGCAGAGAGGCTTAGCTGGCTGGGCGAGGCATGGGGACCTCCTGACGTGGGCAGAAAAAGCCTCCTGACCTTGGGTTTGGTGCGGGGCCTCAGCAGCTCCAGTTTCCTGGCGGCCGCTTCAATGGCGGCAGCAGCTCCCAGAAGCTCGTTCTCAGCGATGACCGTGGGGTCCTCGGGGTCCACCCATTCCGTTCCTGTTGACACACACAAACGACATGTTAGTGCTAAACAACAGTACTCTTATTTATGGTCACTATGAGGCATTACTGAATGCTCCTGTACAGTACATCACATGGTTATCTTCATAACAGTTTTTGTCACACAGAACATTATGCCACAAAGTTGTACTTTGAAAATGGAATGGTAATAAACATTCATTTTGCAGGTATATACATTGTGTTGGGAGCCCATTGGTCCAGTGCATCACATTCAACATCACATGGTTACCATATATACACTGTTATAGTTCTCTTCTAAAGGAATATAGATTTCCTTTCCACCAGTGAAAAAAGTGATTTAAAAAAAAGTTAAGTTAAAAAGTTATCCTTTTGAGATAAAACTATAATAAATCTATTCACGCCACCAAATAACTGATTAAAACACACTGTTTTGCAATGAAGGTCTACAGTAGCCTCAACAGCCCTCTGTAGGGTAGCACCATGGTGTAGCCAGAGGAAAGCTATTTTCCATCCTCCTCTGGGTATATTGACTTCAATACAAAACCTTGGAGGCTCATGGTTCTCACCCCCTTCCATAGACTTACATAGTAATGATGACGACTTCCGGAGGACGTCCTCCAACCTATCAGAGCTCTTGCAGTATGAACTGACATGTTGTCCACCCAATCAAAGGATCAGAGAATTAATCTAGTACTGAAAGAATAAGCTACAGCTAGCTAGCACTGCAGTGCATAAAATGTGGTTGACTCAAAGAGAAAGACAATAGCTGAACAGTTTTGAACAAATTAGCTATATATATTTGATTGTATTATTTTTTCACTTTCACTTATCTAGCTAATGTAGCTAGCTAATTTAGCCTACTCAAACACTCGGTTCAAACAGAAAGGAATTATATTTATGTTAGCTAGCTGGCTAAGGCTAAGTGATGATGCTGTTTGTATGTGGCAGCTACAAAAGTGAACTGTTTGGGCGGGTGATCGGGGGTGTATTTATTCCGCAGATTCTGTTGAAAAACTTTTCTTAAACTAAAGCAAACGGAACGAAATGGGGATAAACCTACCTGACTTTGTACTAATGATTACACCCTAGATCAGCTTAGATGCAGGCAAGAGTGTGCAAGGCGGTATTGAATGTGTCACTGTCTGTCACCTTGATTACTCAAATTTGTCTCTTGACCTGTGCACCTATGTTATAAACTTTAATTTGTAGCCTAGGTTGTAGCAACCTCATGATGGGTATAGGGAAAATTTTAGTATCGTGTAGTAGCCTAAACCTATCGATGTTACATTCAGCTGGGTGAATGGAATATGAATGAGAGTCATCCATTATGCTGTAACACAAATAAAGACATGGTCATAAATCTCACTGATATTAAACGGCACAGACCGCCACTGCTTTCCACATCCTCTGTCCTACTCATGCCTTTAGATTGCTACTGTATTCATACTGCCGATATGATGGACAGCCTTTCAGTGGGCTGTTACCACGTACTGCTCACCACATCAATCTCCACGTCTTTTACCAGAGAGCAGATATAGACGTTCCTGTCTCATCGTCTGTTAAATCAAGACGTGGCATTATCACCAAGCCAGCGGCGAGGATTCCCTTTCAGGCTAAAGCATCTCTATCGGGGACTGCAGAAGATTGCTCTTGGGGGGGGGGGGCTTTAGTATTTACCCTCTAAATCGGTGGGCGATGTGCTCATGGTGCTGTCTTGTTCTTGACACCTCCGGGATGGGGACTGGAGACGGCCGTGTGAAAGAGAAGGGCCCGTCGGGGCAGCAGTTAAGTGGGGGTGCTGTAAATTGAGCCTCAACGTTATGCGGGGCGGCCGCCCCCCTCTGACAGACTTGGGCTGAGTCTCATTCCAGAGGTGCTACCCTTCCATTCGTTCTGCCCTCGTTCGATGTGCTTAACAAATCTGACATGACTAGGTATAGGTGTAAGCAATATCTCCGCAGGGTTTCAGTCATACTGCTAACACCTATCCTGCCCTATTAGATGTGTGACGCGATAGCAAGCTAGGCCAGAAGGGGAGCGGACAACTTTCAGAAATAAACTACAGCCATGGGAAGCTGCCATGCTTCCTCCTAAATAAACTACAGCCATGGGAAGCTGCCATGCTGCCTACTAAATAAACTACAGCCGTGGAAAGCTGTCATGCTACCTACTAAATAAACTACAGCCATGGGAAGCTGCCAGGCCGCCTCCTAAATAAACTACAACCATGGAAAGCTGCCATGCTGCCTACTAAATAAACTACAGCCATGGGAAGCTGCCATGCTGCCTACTAAATAAACTACAGCCGTGGAAAGCTGTCATGCTACCTACTAAATAAACTACAGCCATGGGAAGCTGCCAGGCCGCCTCCTAAATAAACTACAGCCATGGAAAGCTGCCATGCTGCCTACTAAATAAACTACAGCCATGGGAAGCTGCCATGCTGCCTACTAAATAAACTACAGCCGTGGGAAGCTGCCATGCTGCCTACTAAATAAACTACAGCCGTGGAAAGCTGCCATGCTACCTACTAAATAAACTACAGCCGTGGAAAGCTGCCATGCTTCCTACTAAATAAACTACAGCCATGGAAAGCTGCCATGCTTCCTACTAAATAAACTACAGCCATGGAAAGCTGCCATGCTACCTACTAAATAAACTACAGCCATGGAAAGCTGCCATGGGAAGCTGCCATGCTACCTACTAAATAAACTACAGCCATGGAAAGCTGCCATGCTTCCTACTAAATAAACTACAGCCATGGAAAGCTGCCATGCTTCCTACTAAATAAACTACAGCCATGGAAAGCTGCCATGGGAAGCTGCCATGCTACCTACTAAATAAACTACAGCCGTGGAAAGCTACCATGCTTCCTACTAAATAAACTACAGCCGTGGAAAGCTGCCAGGCCGCCTCCTAAATAAACTATAGCCATGGGAAGCTGCCATGCTTCCTACTAAATAAACTACAGCCGTGGAAAGCTGCCATGCTTCCTACTAAATAAACTATAGCCGTGGAAAGCTGCCATGCTGCCTCCTAAATAAACTACAGCCGTGGAAAGCTGCCATGGGAAGCTGCCATGCTACCTCCTAAATAAACTACAGCCGTGGGAAGCTGCCATGCTTCCTACTAAATAAACTACAGCCGTGGAAAGCTGCCACGCTGCCTACTAAATAAACTACAGCCATGGAAAGCTGCCATGGGAAGCTGCCATGCTACCTCCTAAATAAACTACAGCCGTGGGAAGCTGCCATGCTTCCTACTAAATAAACTACAGCCGTGGAAAGCTGCCATGCTTCCTACTAAATAAACTACAGCCGTGGAAAGCTGCCATGCTGCCTACTAAATAAACTACAGCCATGGGAAGCTGCCATGCTGCCTACTAAATAAACTACAGCCGTGGAAAGCTGCCATACTGCCTTTTGGATAAAGGCGTGCGTCCTCATGCTTCCCAGACAAAACATTTCGGAAGAGTTCATGCATATATTATGACAACATTTTGTGATGTTTTTGGTCTTCGGTGAGGGTTTATCAGCTGTTCAGGAAGACAACATTGTTCCTAGAGGCAAGCCGAAGTTCGGAGCAGAAAGTCTACACCCCTTCGTCAGTGATTGGTTAACAGTAGAGATTCTTCAATAAAGTCTCTTGTCATTCAACGAGAGACTAATTGTTTTCATGCACATTTTTTTTTTTTTTGAGAAATACTGCACCAAACAACTTAATTAGATGTAGTTTGATGAAAATTTATGACAGATTTCTTGAGTTATCTTAGATTAATTCTGACTATTTTGAGGAAGTGAATAGTGGCTATGGCTATGCCGCTTTTTCCTTGTTTTTCAAGCAAATATTGAGCAAGTATTTTAAGGGAGTTCATTTCGGCTAGCTGAGTTCAGCTAGGCGCCAGCCAAACTGAAACATGCTGACGCCTTAAGGAGAGGAGAGGTGGAAGAGTGACACGTGGGAAATGTAGTTCTGTAATAATAAGAGGTCAAGGTACCCTTCATGGCCTCGGCGGCCTGGATGAGCTCGGTGACGGAGCCTGCCACGCGCTTGGAGTAGTTAGCCAACTGCTGCTTGAGCTCGTGGCTGGGCTTCTGGATGATCTGTGGGAAGGGGACAAAGGAGAGACAACAACAGTTAGTCAGTCTCTCTCTCTCTCTCTCTCTACTAGAGTATTTGTAGGACTAACACTGCAGCCAAAGACAGGGGATCTTTCGCAATGAATCTTTCCTCGAATCCTCTCTCCTCAAAACACATTGGACCTTCTCCTTTAATACAGTCAAGGAGGAGGAGATAGGAGGAATCCTAGAAATACTAATTGAGCCACAGCCCCCATTGACACCTCAGACTTCAGCTAGATTGCTTATGCTTCAAGACATTGCAATTCAATCATCTGTCACCTGCTGTACCTACTAACACTGCTGGGTCTTCCATTTGGGACCATGAAAATGTAACACTGCTGGGTCTTCCATTTGGGACCATAAGACTATTTCTAACTGACAGTTAAAGGTCTTTAAAAATAATTGGGTGACAAATTTAAGATAAAGATATCAGGCTATTTACATTTAGCAATAAATAAAGGTGCTACAAAGACACCTTGTTAACAAACATAAACCACTCAGCCTCCACATGCCAAAGCACATTAGCAGTTTAGTCCAATTGGATGTGGACATAGGTGATCATGTGGGAAGAGCTTGCTAGTTGGTAGTGGCAGGGTGGTAGTGGGAAAGGGTGGGTTATCCCAGAGCCATAGGCAGTGTCTGAATATGTTACCAGACATCAAATCCTTGCTTTCCCCATACTGGTTTCTGCAATTCCTCTCAAAGCTCATTGGATGAGAGGATCCAAAGTACCTCCCTCGGTCCTCCTGCAATGAGCTTTGACAGGAATTCAGGACACAAGATTTGACAGCTAGTAATGTTTTCAGACTCAGCCATAGATACAGAGTTCAGCTAACTAGTTCAGAGTTCAGCCATTACAATGCAGAAAGGACCAGCATTGGAACATTTGGTGCCAACATGGCATGGTCTATAGACGTCTAGCCTCAAACAAACAGTCAAACTCAGTATATAATATACAGTAGATGGCTCTAGCCAGTCCCAGGCAGTGCCCCACTCATTATGTGTGTGTGTGTGTGTGTCAGTGTCCTCAGAGTGTCCTCCAGTGAGATGGACCTGGCCAGTTGGGCCTGGCAGATGACAGGTGCAGGGCATTAACAGTGCTCTGTGCCTGTGGGACGCGCTGCGCCGAGGCATGCTGCGCTCCAGTTCATTCAGATGCGCTACTAGGAAAAGACAAGAGGAGCAGCGTGGCTGCACAGGAATGGGTGGCATGGCCGCTAGCCACACGCAAATACATACTGTACGTAGGTCTACACAGGGACGCAACACACACAGGAAAGTCACATTTACACACGGGAGTAACACACACACGTAATGAGTTGACCTGAGCCCCAAGGTCATGGAGAACTAGAATAAGGAACTTATACTTTTGAAACAATACAGGGCATGGGAAAGTAATGAGTTGTGTGTATTGTGCACTCAGGCAGAGAATTCCAACACACTCGGGCACAAACACATTATGTACATATACCCTGTACACACATTATGACAAACGTAAATCTCCATGCAGCAAGATAACATTAGTTACATATGTGTTGTTAAGAATAATCTGTGTATTTCTCAATGCATTGATGTGTCAACTTGCTAAAAATCAAACATTATTTATAGTATTAGGATACTACCGCTTCTAGTATTAGGATACTACCGCTTCTAGTATTAGGATACTACCGCTTCTAGTATTAGGATACTACCGCTTCTAGTATTAGGATACTACCGCTTCTAGTATTAGGATACTATCATATTAGGACACTACCGCTTCTAGTATTAGGATACTACCATATTAGGATACTACCGCTTCTAGTATTGGGATACTACCGCTTCTAGTATTGGGATACTACCGCTTCTAGTATTAGGATACTATCACTTCTAGTATTAGGATACTACCATATTAGGATAGTACTGCTTCTAGAATTAGAATACTATCGCTTCTAGTATTAGAATACTACTGCTTCTAGTATTAGACTACTACCATATTAGGATACTACCATAGTAGGATACTGCCGCTTCTAGTATTAGGATACTACCATATTAGGATACTACCGCTTCTAGAATTAGAATACTATCGCTTCTAGTATTAGACTACTACCATATATTAGGATACTACCGCTTCTAGAATTAGGATACTACCGCTTCTAGTATTGGGATACTACCATATTAGGATACTACCGCTTCTAGTATTAGGATACTATCACTTCTAGTATTAGGATACTACCATATTAGGATAGTACTGCTTCTAGAATTAGAATACTATCGCTTCTAGTATTAGAATACTACTGCTTCTAGTATTAGACTACTACCATATTAGGATACTACCATAGTAGGATACTGCCGCTTCTAGTATTAGGATACTACCATATTAGGATACTACCGCTTCTAGAATTAGAATACTATCGCTTCTAGTATTAGACTACTACCATATATTAGGATACTACCGCTTCTAGAATTAGGATACTACCGCTTCTAGTATTGGGATACTACCATATTAGGATACTACCGCTTCTAGTATTGGGATACTACCGCTTCTAGTATTAGGATACTACCATATTAGGATACTACCGCTTCTAAAATTAGAATACTATCGCTTCTAGTATTAGGATACTACCATATTAGGATACTACCGCTTCTAGAATTAGAATACTACCGCTTCTAGTATTAGACTACTACCATATTAGGATACTACCGCTTCTAGAATTGGGATACTATCGCTTCTAGTATTGGGATACTACCGCTTCTAGTATTAGGATACTACCATATTAGGATACTACCGCTTCTAGAATTAGAATACTATCGCTTCTAGTATTAGAATACTACCGCTTCTAGTATTAGACTACTACCATATTAGGATACTACCGCTTCTAGTATTAGGATACTACCATATTAGGATACTACCGCTTCTAGTATTAGGATACTACCATATTAGGATACTACCGCTTCTAGTATTAGGATACTACCATATTAGGATACTACCGCTTCTAGTATTAGGATATTACCATATTAGGATACTACCGCTTCTAGTATTGGGATACTACCATATTAGGATACTACTGCTTCTAGTATTGGGATACTACCATAGTAGGATACTACCGCTTCTAGTATTAGGATACTACCATATTAGGATACTACCGCTTCTATTATTGGGATACTACCATATTAGGATACTACCGCTTCTAGTATTGGGATACTACCATATTAGGATACTACCGCTTCTAGTATTGGGATACTACCATATTAGGGTACTACCGCTTCTAGTATTAGGATACTACCGCTTCTAGTATTGGGATACTACCATATTAGGATACTACCACTTCTAGTATTAAGATACTACCATATTAGGATACTACCGCTTCTAGTATTAGGATACTACCGCTTCTAGTATTGGGATACTACCATTTTAGGATACTACCGCTTCTAGTATCGGGATACTACCATATTAGGATACTACCGCTTCTAGTATTGGGATACTACCATATTAGGATACTACCGCTTCTAGTATTGGGATACTACCATATTAGGATACTACCACTTCTAGTATTAGGATACTACCATATTAGGATACTACTGCTTCTAGTATTGGGATACTACCATTTTAGGATACTACCGCTTCTAGTATTGGGATACTACCATATTAGGATACTACCGCTTCTAGTATTAGGATACTACCACTTCTAGAATTAGGATACTACCATATTAGAATACTACCGCTTCTAGAATTAGGATACTACCATATTAGGATACTACCGCTTCTAGTATTGGGATACTACCGCTTCTAGTATTGGGATACTACCATATTAGGATACTACCGCTTCTAGTATTGGGATACTACCATATTAGGATACTACCGCTTCTAGTATTGGGATACTACCGCTTCTAGAATTAAGATACTGCCGCTTCTAGTATTAAGATACTACCGCTTCTAGTATTAAGATACTACCGCTTCTAGTATTAAGATACTACCATATTAGGATACTACCGCTTCTAGTATTGGGATACTACCGCTTCTAGTATTAAGATACTACCGCTTCTAGTATTAAGATACTACCGCTTCTAGTATTAAGATACTACCATAGTAGGATACTACCGCTTCTAGTATTAGGATACTACCATATTAGGATACTACCGCTTCTATTATTGGGATACTACCATATTAGGATACTACCGCTTCTAGTATTGGGATACTACCATATTAGGATACTACCGCTTCTAGTATTGGGATACTACCATATTAGGATACTACCGCTTCTAGTATTGGGATACTACCATATTAGGGTACTACCGCTTCTAGTATTAGGATACTACCGCTTCTAGTATTGGGATACTACCATATTAGGATACTACCACTTCTAGTATTAAGATACTACCATATTAGGATACTACCGCTTCTAGTATTAGGATACTACCGCTTCTAGTATTGGGATACTACCATTTTAGGATACTACCGCTTCTAGTATTGGGATACTACCATATTAGGATACTACCGCTTCTAGTATTGGGATACTACCATATTAGGATACTACCGCTTCTAGTATTGGGATACTACCATATTAGGATACTACCGCTTCTAGTATTAGGATACTACCGCTTCTAGTATTGGGATACTACCATATTAGGATACTACCGCTTCTAGTATTAGGATACTACCGCTTCTAGTATTGGGATACTACCATTTTAGGATACTACCGCTTCTAGTATTAGGATACTACCGCTTCTAGTATTGGGATACTACCATTTTAGGATACTACCGCTTCTAGTATTGGGATACTACCATATTAGGATACTACCGCTTCTAGTATTAGGATACTACCACTTCTAGAATTAGGATACTACCATATTAGAATACTACCGCTTCTAGAATTAGGATACTACCATATTAGGATACTACCGCTTCTAGTATTGGGATACTACCGCTTCTAGTATTGGGATACTACCATATTAGGATACTACCGCTTCTAGTATTAGGATACTACCACTATCTAGGATTACTACCGCTTCTAGTATTGGGATACTACCGCTTCTAGAATTAAGATACTACCGCTTCTAGTATTAGGATACTACCGCTTCTAGTATTAAGATACTACCGCTTCTAGTATTGAGATACTACCATATTAGGATACTACCGCTTCTAGTATTGGGATACTACCGCTTCTAGAATTAAGATACTGCCGCTTCTAGTATTAAGATACTACCGCTTCTAGTATTAAGATACTACCGCTTCTAGTATTAAGATACTACCATATTAGGATACTACCGCTTCTAGTATTGGGATACTACCGCTTCTAGTATTAAGATACTACCGCTTCTAGTATTAAGATACTACCATATTAGGATACTACCGCTTCTAGTATTGGGATACTGCCGCTTCTAGTATTAGAATACTACCACTTCTATTATTAGGATACTACCACTTCTAGTAGCTCTCATATTATATTACATTTTGTGTGAAATTATGTTGTGGATAAAGTTCGGAACGACACAATTTCATGTGTACAACCTTTAAAGACCCGCATCACTATGCTGAGAGAGTTTCCGTTTGAAAAAATACACATTTTTGTGTTTTTTGAGCTTCCATACTATACAATGAGGATGAGGAAGTGAATCTCTGGTTTCTCAAAAACAAGTGAAACCAAAACATTTTATTTGGGTTGTAAAAAAAAAAGCTAACCTTTTCTTTGAAACCAGCTTGAGAGCCAGGTAAGTGTAGATCTGAGGTAATATAATTTTATTAACAACTTTAGAGCCAGATAAGGAGAGATGTGTGGATCTGATCTGAGGTAATATAATTTTATTAACAACTTTAGAGCCAGATAAGGAGAGATGTGTGGATCTGATCTAGGATCTGCTGAGGACAGTGTTCTCAGGGCGGTGAAAGTATGTCCCCAGAACTGGGTCAATGTAGCTCCACACTCGTGCAGTCAATCACATAGCCTTACTAATACTCACCGGCTACATCATCACAGTCAACAGTGAGACCCAGAACATTCACAGGAAATTGGGGGGGAGGGTGGAGAGGAAATTCATCAGGACCTTTCGGTTACATTTTAATGGACATTCAATTTCACGGTGGAGAAAGTATAAGAAAATACCAGGTGAGAAAATGTGCATGGAAATGGTTCGTAATGTGATATCATCTTTATATCGTTTGATTTTCATGTATATCTATAGTAATGAACAACTTAATCATGGCAGAATTCTATCTTGAGATCTGTGCATGTGACAAAAAAATGTCTGAAATCTCCCATTGACATCAATGCATGATTTATGTGAAAGTCTGAGTAAGTCAACGTCCAAGTAAGAACACAGATCTCAAGTTACGATTTGTCCCTTTTGATTTCTCTTTTTGCAACCAAACAAGCAATTTAACAGCTCCCAAAAATAGTTCCAATATCCCTGCACCCTGAGGAAGTCCCTTGCTGATTAGTTCCTGAGTGGAATCCAAGAGCTCTAGTGGTCACCATGTTAACCGATATCCCTTCCTTCTTAAAGGAGTGAGATTACTATACACCATCTCTATAATAGACATGACTGTGGCTTAACACCTAGCGCTCCCCGCCCACCAATTAGACCCGTCTTAGACAAGGGGTGTTGAGGAGGAAAAAGGACGTTGACATTATATGTGACCTCTGACATTGGGAGTGGGAGCGGGGCTATGGGTTGGTTTTAATGATAGATAAGGCTTTTTATGTCCCATGGCAACAGATATGTCATAAATCACATGGTAAATGAATCTCTCTGTGTGTGTATTTGTGTGTCTCTGTGTGGTGGTGGTTGTGTGTCTTGGCAACACCTCTTGGGACAATATTGACACTTTTTGCTCAGTTATGGGGGCAGAGGGGCAGGTCTAGTATTTTGGGACCTATAGGAATTGCTGTTTGAAACGGTCTCATCCAGAGCCCTCTGGAAGATGTGGGGTGAAGGAACGGAGGGAGGGGGTGTGTGTGGTGGAGGGGGATGTGGGGTGATGGAAGTGAGGGGGTGTGTGGGTTGAAGCGGGATGTGGGGTGAAGGGGGGTGTTGGTCTTGAGATTAACTCCCATGTAAGAATATACCCTCCCTAGTCCCCACAACGCTGACAGCAGTGGTCACCACTAACCCTGACAGCAGTGGTGGTCACCACTAACCCTGGTCTTGGATATCTACTGTGTGTGGAGCCTGTTGTTCCAGCCCAGCACTAACGCACCTGATTCAACTAATCATGATTCAGTGATTCATGTTGTTCCAGCCTGGCACTAACGCACCTGATTCAACTAATCATGATTCAGTGATTCATGTTGTTCCAGCCCAGCACTAACGCACCTGATTCAACTAATCATCACCTTGATTCAGTGATTCATGTTGTTTAGTGCTAGTGGGCTTGAACCAACGCCTACACATCAAACCATACCCTGCAAAAATCAGCACTTTGACAAACAGCGGCCATTTCTTACCGCTTAAATAAAATAATATTTTATTAAGAGATACATGTAATCTTACCACTAGCACATGCTCCAGCAGACCCAGGTAGCCCACGGCACACTCGTTGCCATAGCGCAGGGCACGGCTCTGAACTTCTTTGCTGACCTCTGGGTGGTAGGCGGCTTGCTGTGGAGACCACACAGACACACATTAGTACGGGACATGTATGACTGGTGGACAAATAGATAACATTGGGTTTTTCTTTGCTGTATTCATAAATATTCATTTCGATAATTACAAAAAGGTATTAGAGAGCTCGTCATTCCAGCTAGTATGCTAGCTGCTCCCATAGACGTCCAGTCATTGCGCTAATGCTAGTTATCAATGGCTCCAGAAACTACCTTCAACTTCCTTCAAACAGAGATATTCAAATGGTATCCATGAGTTCATCTGACTCTGGGTAAGTAGAAAAAAATGCCTTAATTGCCAAAATCTTGAAGTATCCCTTTAAGGTTGTCGAGGGCGATAAGCTCCAAGGAGTTAGAGAAGATAAAGGTTATCTGAAGGTTATCTAAGGGTCGTCTTGACCCCTTTCTGACCTTGCACGAGTGCAGCATGTCGGCGATGGCCCTCCTGCTCAGGTTGGCCGTAGCGATTACGTCCTCCTGGCGACACGAGTTCCCAGCAGCCACTGCTTTGGCTGTTGCCTGGGTGATGCCTTTGGTCATGCGTATGAAATCCTCTGGAGTGGACGTCTTGGGGGGAGGATCACCATTGCTGAACACCTGAGAGAGAACAAAACAGTAACTATTTACTTAGCCTGTTGGTAGCTATAATACTTGATTATTTGTTATAATAGGACATTATAAAAAGGCCCATACGTGTATATAGGATTATAATATGTTATATCTTTCTTCAAAATAGTTTTTCAACTTAACAATATAACTTACTGTGATGATAAATACACTATTGTGTATTTGAAGTACAGATAATTTTTGAATACGGTATTACAGCATTGTATGACGTGTGTATGATGAGTGATTATGTTAAATGACTTGTGAGGTGAAGCAGAAGGCACATTTCCATCTCAAACTTGACAAATGTGTATTCTATTATACTATTCTCAAATGAAAGCTAGTTGATTTTGAGTTGAAACTTCTGCTGTCCAGTGACACTTCAAGACAACTGTCCTCTGATGTGACAGCATATAAATAGAATGACAGAACAGTGACTTGAATGGGAATTCTAGTTATTCTATTTCTGTGTGCCAGTGCCACTCACAGCCAGTTCCTGTTTGATGTGTTCAATGGTGGCCTCCAGTCCCCGTGTGCCCTTGGTGGCCTCGTCCTCCACTGCCTTCACTGTCTTCAGGAGTGACGTAACGTTGGTCACCATCACCTGGGGGGACAAGGGGACAGACATACAGTAGACGTGTTATTACTATGTGAAAGAGTTGGGGGACAGATATATTGGGACATTCTCATGGATCAGAGCTATTCTTCCCCTTAAAGTCCAGAGCTCTCAACCACACTGGTGTATTCTCAGGTATGGTAGAGAGAAGGGAACTGGTGTATTCTCAGTCAGGTATGGTAGAGAGAAGGGAACTGGTGTATTCTCAGTCAGGTATGGTAGAGAGAAGGGAACTGGTGTATTCTCAGTCAGGTATGGTAGAGAGAAGGGAACTGGTGTATTCTCAGTCAGGTATGGTAGAGAGAAGGGAACTGGTGTATTCTCAGTCAGGTATGGTAGAGAGAAGGGAACTGGTGTATTCTCAGTCAGGTATGGTAGAGAGAAGGGAACTGGTGTATTCTCAGTCAGGTATGGTAGAGAGAAGGGAACTGGTGTATTCTCAGTCAGGTATGGTAGAGAGAAGGGAACTGGTGTATTCTCAGTCAGGTATGGTAGAGAGAAGGGAACTGGTGTATTCTCAGTCAGGTATGGTAGAGAGAAGGGAACTGGTGTATTCTCAGGTATGGTAGAGAGAAGGGAACTGGTGTATTCTCAGTCAGAGACAGACAGAGACACTGGGAAGAGAGAGAGAGAATGGGAGAGACTGGGACGAGAGAGAGAGAAAATGGGAGAGACTGGGAAGAGAGAGAGAGAGAAAATGGGAGAGACTGGGAAGAGAGAGAGAGAGAAAATGGGAGAGACTGGGAAGAGAGAGAGAGAGAGAGAGAGAGAGAGAGAGAGAGAGAGAGAGAGAGAGAGAGAGAGAGAGAGAGAGAGAGAGAGAGAGAGAGAGAGAGAGAGAGAAAATGGGAGAGACTGGGAAGAGAGAGAGAGAGAAAGAGAGAGAATGGGAGAGGGAAGAGAGAGAGAGAGAAAGAGAGAGAATGGGAGAGACTGGGAAGAGAGAGAGAGAGAGAGAGAGATAAAGAGAGAGAGACAGAGAGAGAGACAGAGAGAGAGACAGAGAGAGAGACAGAGAGAGAGAAAGAGAGATAAAGGGAGAGAGAGAGATAAAGGGAGAGAGACAGAGAGAGATAAAGGGAGAGAGAGAGAGATAAAGGGAGAGAGAGAGAGAGAGATAAAGGGAGAGAGAGAGAGAGAGAGATAAAGGGAGAGAGAGAGAATGGGATGAGAGAGAGAGATAAAGGGAGAGAGAGAGAGAATGGGATGAGAGAGAGAGAGATAAAGGGAGAGACTACTGTGACTTTGGTTCCATTAAAAGCACTGTATAAAACCCATGTATTATTATTATTATGAAGAGAAAATGGAGTGGAGGGACAGGGTAGAGTTCTAAGGTTGCCAGGAAGGCCGGCCACACACACACACTTCTCCCAGCGAGTGGCGATGTACTGCCAAACTGCCCCAGTGTGATAGCCTTGCCCTATGCTCCATTCCGGGTCAGCAGGGGGAGGAGGGGGAGATTAGTGCAGAGTTACACCCTCAGCTGTCAACAGACACTTCAGTCTTGAATCAGATGATTTATGACTGACAGACTTAAAGAAGGGATAAAGTACAGGGTGTGGTTGAGGTCAGTGTTTTGGCTATAAAGTACCTTAGGAAAACTTTACTGACAGCTGTGTGTGTGTGTGTGTGTGTGTGTGTGTGTGTGTGTGTGTGTGTGTGTGTGTGTGTGTGTGTGTGTGTGTGTGTGATACGTGCCCCCCTCCCCCCGAATCATGTAAAGTACTACACTGAACAAAAATATAAATGCAACATGAAAAATGAGACCAACACTTTACATGAGCTGAAATAAAAGATTGCAGAAATTTTCCATATACACAAAAAGCTTATTTCTCTCAGATGTTGTGCACAAATTTGTTTACATCCCTGTTAGTGAGCATTTCTCCTTTGACAAGATAATCCATCCATCTGACAGGTGTGGCATATCAAGAAGCTGATTAAACAGCATGGTCATTACACAGGTGCAACTTGTGCTGGGGACAATAAAAGGCCACTTTAAAATGTGCAGTTTTGTCACAATGCCACAGATGTCATTTCTCTATCATAAGCTGCCTCCAATGTTGTTCTAAAGAATTTGGTGGTGCTGAAGAGTATTGCTGTCTGTATTAAAGCCCTTTTGTGGGGAAAAATGTATTCTGATTGGCTGGGCCTGGCTCCCAAGTGGGTAGACCTATGCCTACCTATGCATCGATGACGTCGGCCCCACAGTGACCGTACGTACATACCCCAACCAGAAGCCATGAATTACAGGCAACATCCGCACTGAGCTAAAGGGTAGAGCTGCCGCTTTCAAGGAGCGGGACTCTAACCCGGAAGCTTATAAGAAATCCCGCTATGCCCTCCGACGAACCATTAAAAAGTCAAAGCATCAATAGAGGACTAAGATTGAATCGTACGACACCGGCTATGATGCTCATCGGATGTGGCAGGGCTTGCAAACTATTACAGACTACAAACGGGAAGCACAGCCGCGAGCTGCCCAGTGACATGAGCCTACCAGATGAGCTAAATTACTTTATGCTCGCTTTGAGGCAAGTAACACTGAAGCATGCATGAGAGCACAGTTGTTCTGGACGACTGTGTGATCAAGCTCTCCGTAGCCGATGTGAGTAAGACCTTTAAACAGGTCAACATTCACAAGGCCGCAGGGCCAGACGGATTACCAGGATGTGTACTCAGAGCATGCGCTGGCAAACTGGCAAGTGTCTTCACTGACGTTTTCAATCTGTCCCTGACTGAGTCTGTATTATCAACATGTTTCAAACAGACCACCATAGTCCCTGTGCCAAAGAACACTAAGGTAACCTGCCTAGATGACTACCGATCCGTAGCACTCACGTCTGTTGCCATGAAGTCCTTTGAAAGGCTGGTCATGGCTCACATCAACACCATTATCCCAGAAACCCTAGACGCACTCCAATTTGCATACCGCCTCAACAGATCCACAGATGATGCAATCTCTATTACACTCCACACTGCCCTTTCCCACCTGGACAAAAGGAACACCTACGTGAGAATGCTATTCATTGACTACAGCTCAGCGTTCAACACCATAGTACCCTCAAAGCTCATCACTAAGCTAAGGACCCTGGGAATAAACACCTCCCTCTGCAACTGGGTCCTGGACTTTGACGGGCCACCCCCAGGTGGTAAGGGTAGGTAACAACACATGCGTCACACTGGTCCTCAATAAGGGGGCCCCTCAGGGGTGCGTGCTCGGTCCCTTCCTGTACTCCCTGTTCACTCATGACTGCCTGGCCAGGCACGAATCCAACACCATCATCAAGTTTTCAGATGACACAACAGTGGTAGGCCTAATCACCAACAACGACGAGACAACCTATAGGGAGCTGGTCAGAGACCTGGTCGTGTGGTGCCAGGACAACAACCTCTCTCTCAACGTGATCAAGACAAAGGAGATGATTGTGTACTTGCAGGTAACCATGTTTGACAGAGGAAAAACAATGATTCCAAGCACCACCCTCCTTTTGAAGCTTCCAGTCTGTTATTCGAACTCAATCAGCATGACAGAGTGATCTCCAGCCTTGTGCTCGTCAACACTCACACCTGTGTTAACGAGAGAATCACTGAAAAAATGCAGTGGAAATGCAGTGGAAATGTTTTTGGGGGATTCAGTTAATTTGCATGGCAAAGAGGGACTTTGCAATTAATTGCAATTCATCTGATCACTCTTCATAACATTCTGGAGTACAGTGATCCCTCGCCACTTCGCGGTTCACTTATCGCGGATTCGCTATTTCGCGGATTTTCATAATGCATTTTTTATTTTTTTTTGGTGCATTGTGCTCTGCATTCTGATTCGCTAAAAACTCACTCCCGCTTCTTGTATCAAAACATGCTACGAATTGTGCTATCATTTTGTCGTCTCGTGCAGTTATGTGTACGTACATAAAACAGCTTGGCAAATTTACATTAAGTTGGCCAGGAAGGAAGGAAGGACTAACGCTTGGTCGCTTAGCAACCATGGTGCGAATGGCCACTGAACTTAAGCGAGTAGCTGAGGAATGGGACCCTTTGACGAGCCGTTCATTACAGTTCTCCAACGTAATCGATGGTGGCATGTCGGTGTACAAGGATCTTTTTGCAAAGAAGAAAAAAGAGCGACAACAGCTGCCTATCACTATGCTCTTCTCCCGAACAAACACACCTGCACCGCGGGCTTCAGAAGAAGAGAACACTGCAGAGCGCAGTCAGGATGCAGCGGCCCAGTCTGAAGAGCAGTGAAACGGCCTACACGTGAGTCACTGTATTTGTATACATGTAATAGTTGCTAATTGTAAAAAAAAAAGAAGTTTTCTATTTCGCGGATTTCACTTATCGCGGGTCATTTTCGGAACGTAACCCCCGCGATAAACGAGGGATTACTGTATATGCAAATTGCCATCATACAAACTGAGGCAGCAGACTTTGTGAAAATGTATATTTGTGTCATTCTCAAAACTTTTGACCACGAGTGCATGTATGTATGTATGTATGTATGTATGTATGTATATACAGGCGCACACACACACACACACACACACACACACACACACACACACACACACACACACACACACACACACACACACACACACACACACACACACACACACACACACACACACACACACACACACACACACACACACACACACACACACTTAGAAATGTCCTTGTTTTTGAAAGAAAAGCAAATTTTTTGTCAATTAAAATAACATCAAGTTTAGTGACATCACAGCCTTAGCAGCAGTCCTCAACTGGCAGCTTCATTAAATAGTACCCGCAAAACACCAGTCTCAACGTCAACAGTGAAGAGGTGACTCCGGGATGCTGGCCTTCTAGCCAGAGTTGCAAAGAAAACGCTATATCTCAGACTGGCCAAAAAAATTAATAAATTAAGATGGACAAAAGAACAGACACTGGACAGAGGACCTCTGCCTGGAAGGCCAGCATCCCGGAGTCGCCTCTTCACTGTTGACGTTGAGACTGGTGTTTTGCGGGTACTATTTAATGAAGCTGCCAGTTGAGGACTTTTGAGGCGTCTGTTTGTCAAACTAGACACTCTAATGTACTTGTCCGCTTGCTCAGTTGTGCACCGGGGACTCCCACTCCTCTTTCTATTCTGGTTAGAGCCAGTTTGCACTGTTCTGTGAAGGGAGTGGTACACAGTCTTGTATCAGATCTTCATTTTCTTGGCATGTTCACGCATGGAATATCCTTGATTTCTCAGAACAAGAATAGACTGACGAGTTTCAGAAGAAAGTTCTTTGTTTCTGGCCATTTTGAGCCTGTAATAGAACCCACAAATGCTGATGCTCCAGATACTCAACTAGTCTAAAGAAGGCCAGTTTTATTGCTTCTTTAATCAGAACAACAGTTTTCAGCTGTGCTAACATAATTGCAAAAGGGTTTTCTAATGATCAATTAGCCTTTTAAAATTATAAACTTGGATTAGCTAACACAATGTGCCATCGGAACACAGGAGTGATGGTTGCTGATAATGGGCCTCTGTACACCTATGTAGATATTCCATTAAAAAAGAAATCTGCCGTTTCCAGCTACAATAGTCATTTACAACATTAACAATGTCTACACTGTATTTGTGATCAATTGGATGTACACAAAATGTGCTTTTCTTTCAAAAACAAGGACATTTCTAAGTGACCCCAAACTTTTGAATGTGTGTGTGTGTGTGTGTGTGTGTGTGTGTGTGTGTGTGTGTGTGTGTGTGTGTGTGTGTTTTGAACAGTAGTGTATATATAAATAAATAAATATAACAGTGCAATTCATTTAAATCGTTTACTGTATATAAGAGGGAGACTGGTGTTAGAGACCCAATACGTGTTAGTGACATCACAGCCTTAGCAGCAGTCCAGAGCTACAGAGAAACTGGGGACTATTACATAAATATATTTGAAAGTATTTTTCCAGTTTTATTGAAAGGGATAGACAGAAATGAAGACGAGTAGGATAGATGGAACATAGTGTGAAGACCGGTACAGGTTGGGATTCGATCCCACGCAGGCAAGGGATGGCATATGTGCCAAGGGCAGCGGCCTTATCCCCTGGATCAACCTCAGGCCCAGAAGAGGACTATTTTACCTTGGCAGAGTTCTTCAGCTGCAGCATGGCAGGGTCGTCGTGAGGCTTGCCTGCAGCGGCCTTGGTAGCGCTGATGAGGTCACTCAGAGCCTTGGCAACGTCTTTGACAGCGTTGATCAGGACCACCTATAGAGGGCCCACCAGAGAAGGAAACAAGTGACTGGAGGTTTACAATGGTAAAACAATGACATCTACTGGCTGGTAACACACACACACACACACACACACACACACACACACACACACACACACACACACACACACACACACACACACACACACACACACACACACACACACACACACACACACACACACACACACACACACACACACACACACACACACACATCCTCGTGAAGAATGATGGAATGACACACACACACACACACACACACACATCCTCGTGAAGAATGATGGAATGGGATGGTAAGAGATTCACAGGTAATAGAGAATCTGACCAAAAACCTCAGTGTCTATTCATACCAATAACAGTGTCTATTCATACCAATAACCGTGTCTATTCATACCAATAACCGTGTCTATTTATACCAATAAGTGTCTATTCATACCAATAACAGTGTATATTCATACCAATAACCCTGTCTATTCATACCAATAACAGTTATGCATACTAATAAGTGTCTATTCATACCAATAACAGTGTCTATTCATACCAATAAGTGTCTATTCATACCAATAAGTGTCTATTCATACCAATAACAGTGTCTAATCATACCAATAACAGTGTCTATTCATACCAATAACAGTGTCTATTCATACCAATAACAGACTTGATGAGACAGCAGATAAAAGCAGTTAGGTTTTGGATGACTATAGTCATAGACTATAGTCATAAAGGTGGGACCACTGGCTCAGTAGAGCCAGTCTTCCTGGATTCCCACTGACATTGTAAATCAGACAAATTCTCCAGACAAAGTAGTAATTACTGGGAATAAGCAGGTTGAACAAAAACAGCCTGTTGTTCAAATTAGCGCATTCACCAATGCATTGTGGGGCATGATTACCAATAGGATGGTTAGGGAGGAGCCAAGCAGAGTGGGGAGCAGCAGCTAGAAGAAAATGGAACACCATTGGACAGATCGGAAAATGGACCAATCAATGAGCCAAATCCAACCCATCAAATATGAGACAATCAAACTCAATCGAATCGAAGCTGTACAAAGTGAGGGTGTCTAGTTAGTCAGAGCCCGGCAGCAAATAAACATTAAAAACGTTAAAAAACGTTTCAAATCAACCGTATGCCGTAAGTATTAGAGATGAGAACACACCCTTGAAAACCATCAGAATGAATAACGACCTCACATATGCCTTTGGTTTTTGTCTGCATAGCCGACCTTGTAAACAGGAAGCTCGTAAATGCTGATGCTCTTGGAAACTTTAATGCACATTGGTGGTTTCTTAAGGCTATTTGTGCTTAAGCATAGAAACCACGTCAGCAATTCAGCCGAGAACCCTTAAATTACATTAGCTGAAGAATGAACGTCCACCACAGTTAAAAAGTCAATACGTCTGTAGCAGGTTTGAGGCATGTGGTGGCTAATGTAGCTACTGAAGGGAGGGGCATGGAGAGTAGCATTATCAACTCAAAACATCTTGCTACACTTGGCTCCTCCTGTAGCTCTCTGAACTCTAGTCATGAAGATCTGCTGTGTCTGCACGCGTTTAATACAGCCCTGAAGATCATGATTGGTTGATTATTTAAATCTTGGCCCGTATCCACAAAGTCTCTCAGTGGTAAGAGTGATCTAGGATCGGTTTTGCCTCATAAAAAATAAGATTATATGGACAGATGGGACCTGATCCTAGATCATAATGAATAAGATTATATGGACAGATTCTAGATCGGCACTCCTACTCTGAGACACTTTGTGGATACAGGCCCAGGTGTGTTTGAAATGGGCTGGAATAAAAGCCTGAACACCCAGTAACTCTCCAGGACCGAAGTTGGACAACAGAATGAACGGACCTCAGTGGGTCACCCAGTGTGTCTTTGTTCATCCTAATCTCAACCACAGACAGATGTCTTTATAGTCTGTGGTAGTGTATACACTATAACTGATGGCTACTCCAAAGAGCACAGACAAAGGACATTTTGAGTCAGTTCATATTCAGACAAAAGGGAAGAGAGTACCCACATTTGTACAGAGATCTGTCCCGTGGGAAGAAAAAAGAGCCTTTTGAAGTGAAGAGAGGAAGAGTGAAGAGAGGAAGGCAAGCACAGAGAGAGAGCACTCGATTAAACACTAGTATAAGAAACATTGCAAGGTCTTACTACTACTACAAAACAACGACTACAATAAACTACTACTACTATAAAAACGACTACTACTACTATAAAAAAACTACTTACTACTACTACAAAACAACTACTGCTACTATAAAATGACTACTTACTACTACTACTACTACAAAACGACTACTACAAAACAACTACTTTCTACTGCTAGTACTACTACTACAAAACAACTACTGCTACTATAAAACGACTACTTACTACTACTACAAAACCACTACTTACTACTACTAGTACTACAAAACAACTACTGCTACTATAAAACGACTACTTACTACTGCTACTATAAAACGACTACTTACTACTACAAAACAGCTACTTACTACTACTACTGCTACTACAAAACAACTACTCACTACTACTACTATAAAACGACTACTTACTACTACTATAAAACAGCTACTTACTACTACAAAACAGCTACTTACTACTACTACTGCTACTACAAAACAACTACTTACTACTACTGCTGCTACAAAACCACTACTTACTACTGCTACTATAAAACGACTACTTACTACTACTACAAAACAACTACTGCTGCTGCTACAAAACCACTACTTACTACTACTGCTACTACAACAACAACAAAACAACTACTTACTACTACTACAAAACGACTACTTACTATAAAACTAGACGATTATTACTACTACTCACATATCTGCTTTGACAAAAGTCGATAGACCCAGATATTGGCTTTTGAAATGAAAAAGTAAAAGTTTCAAAGCAAGAATAGTGTAGGGAAATTCCTTCTTTTGAATCAATTTTTAAACTCCAATGTATGTGAGAGTCTCCTTATTTTAAGTGACACTAACATTAACAAGAGATATTACTGGCACCCTGAATAAAAATGTCAGTGCTTTTTGGATGGGAACAATATGGGACGACCATGCTTCTAACAGTCGTACCTGTGTCTCGGGGTCCTCGGCGCCCAGGCTGGCGGCGCCCAGTTTTACCACGTCGGCCAGTTTGGTGATGGTGATGACAGAGGACTGGGCAGCCTGGGCCAGTCTCTCCTGGCTGGCCCCGGCACCAGAGACCAGCAGCTTGGTGTCCTCCACCAGCGCCTTGGCTGTCTTTAGGATGTGCTCTCTGGGAGGGGCACCATGAGACATATGTATTCACAGTTATTTATGTAATATCAATCACCGTTTAGAGCCGTTTATGTGCAGTGATGTGCATGATAGGTGTGGGACGACACCAGTATCGCCATACTCCTTAGTATCGTGGCAAGGAAACAAAACACGAAGCGGATGGAACTTCTTTAGGAAAACATCCCTAATGTTGGAAACAAACATCATTGTGTTGTCATCCAGAGTCACATGTATTTATTTAACAAGCTATAACACACAAGGTTTTACATACAGCAGGTTTTTAAAGGGACCAAAGACCTGGATCTGCTTCGTGTTAAAAAAAAATATATGGGAAAAAATATTGCGATGCTGGTATCGTCCCGGCCCTAGAGTATAATAGTTAATATTGCGATGCTGGTATCGTCCCGGCCCTAGAATATAATAGTTAATATTGTGATGCTGGTATCGTCCCGGCCCTAGAGTATAATAGTTAATATTGTGATGCTGGTATCGTCCCGGCCCGAGAGTATAATAGTTAATATTGCGATGCTGGTATCTTCCCGGCCATAGAGTATAATAGTTAATATTGCGATGCTGGTATCGTCCCGGCCCTAGAGTATAATAGTTAATATTGCGATGCTGGTATCGTCCCGGCCCTAGAGTATAATAGTTAATATTGCGATGCCGGTATCGTCCCGGCCCTAGAGTATAATAGTTAATATTGCGATGCTGGTATCGTCCCGGCCATAGAGTATAATAGTTAATATTGCGATGCTGGTATCGTCCCGGCCCTAGAGTATAATAGTTAATATTGCGATGCTGGTATCGTCCCGGCCCTAGAGTATAATAGTTAATATTGTGATGCTGGTATCGTCCCGGCCCTAGAGTATAATAGTTAATATTGCGATGCTGGTATCGTCCCGGCCCTAGAGTATAATAGCTAATATTGTGATGCTGGTATCGTCCCGGCCCTAGAGTATAATAGTTAATATTGTGATGCTGGTATCGTCCCGGCCCTAGAGTATAATAGTTAATATTGTGATGCTGGTATCGTCCCGGCCCTAGAGTATAATAGTTAATATTGTGTTCTGGTATCGTCCCGGCCCTAGAGTATAATAGTTAATATTGTGATGCTGGTATCGTCCCGGCCCTAGAGTATAATAGTTAATATTGTGATGCTGGTATCGTCCCGGTCCTAGAGTATAATAGTTAATATTGTGTTCTGGTATCGTCCCGGCCCTAGAGTATAATAGTCAATATTGTGTTCTGGTATCGTCCCGGCCCTAGAGTATAATAGTCAATATTGTGTTCTGGTAACGTCCCGGCCCTAGAGTATAATAGTTAATATTGTGTTCTGGTATCGTCCCGGCCCTAGAGTATAATAGTCAATATTGTGTTCTGGTATCGTCCCGGCCCTAGAGTATAATAGTTAATATTGTGTTCTGGTATCGTCCCGGCCCTAGAGTATAATAGTTAATATTGTGTTCTGGTATCGTCCCGGCCCTAGAGTATAATAGTTAATATTGTGATGCTGGTATCGTCCCGGCCCTAGAGTATAATAGTTAATATTGTGATGCTGGTATCGTCCCGGTCCTAGAGTATAATAGTATAATAGACTACCATAGTTAATAACCCCAGCATCAAATATTACACCAGACTACCATAGTTAATAACCCCAGCATCAAATATTACACCAGACTACCATAGTTAATAACCCCAGCATCAAATATTACACCAGGCTACCATAGTTAATAACCCCAGCATCAAATATTACACCAGACTACCATAGTTAATAACCCCAGCATCAAATATTACACCAGACTACCATAGTTAATAACCCCAGCATCAAATATTACACCAGGCTACCATAGTTAATAACCCCAGCATCAAATATTACACCAGACTACTGGATATACAGTACCTGTGGTCGGCGAAGGTTTCAGAGTTCTCACGGTTGAGCGTGCCGGCGGTGGCGAACATGATGGTGGTGTCCAGGTCGGCGATGATGCCCGACACGGTACTGGCCGCTGTGATGCAGGCCTGGGTGCCACGGTTACCAGCCTGAAGGGCCGCCAGCACATGAGACACCTGACGGAGAGAAGAGATGTTATGAATATGGTGACATCGTATGGCTGCATCAACCAAGGTTTAATGTCTGCAACTCTGACATGCTCCAACTGTGATTTATTAAGATCCAGACCAAACAGACAACATTTCAATCGCAATCGGAGTATTGTCAATCCCCGGGAAACCAGTGTATTTCAAAATTTGTCCTGGCAAGGTCACAATGTAGCGTTGTTGAAGGCATCACCAGTCAAAACAGACAGATACCCAGGCTTCCTTTGGGTTGTCAGGGGCTACAACGGTCTCTCCTATGTTAACTCAAATTCACATTCAAATAACTTTATTGTTCCTGTGAGGGAAATTCTTATCTGGAGGGGTTTATAAAACATGAAACACAGTAGGCTTAAATAACAAACAGAGGACAGTACAAATATAAAATGTTCTTAAAAAACAGGGGCTAGCTACATGTAGGTAGGAAGAAATACAGATAGGTCATTATGGCTCACCTTCTCGGAGACCTTGCGTGCGCTGTCGATCAGCTCCTTCTTGGTGAATGAGTCGTTGGGACTACACTGCAGAGCTCCGGCCTTAGTCACCAGCCCAGTACAGTTGAAGCCGAGCTCCCCAACCTGCTTCTTGATGTGGGAACCAATCTGGACAAGGACAGAGGAGTTGGGACTCTTCAGAAAGCTCTTTGTCAGTGCAGTATCATTCAGTAATGTACTTTTGAAAAAAAAAAAAAAAAAAAAAGGTCATTAAGCAGAACCTCTTATCCAACTGTCAGTCAGCGCATTTTCAACAAAGGCAGGCGAGACAACCACATATCACTGTCACTACAAGTAAAACACTTTCCTCCATAAAACAGCCATCAGTGAAACCAGTGCTGTTGTAGAACTACATATAGAATCTCTATGATATTGAATCTCCTCTGTAGTATTTCTGTTTCCCCAACCCAAGGACTGGGAGAATTATCATGCTAATAAAACTGCATTTTTTCACTGCATTATCACACTGGCATTGAGAATATGTATTCATTTCTACTTAGTCAAACATATCAGTCACATTAATATAATACATATTGTCATCAGATACCTCGTCGTTCTCTGCAGTGATGGCAGCGTATTTGGCCTCGGTGGCTAGCTCTCCAAACTCATTAGTAAGCTCGCTGGCCAGACCTCCCAAGTCATCTGGGTTGGTGTTGGACTTAGTCACCTGAAAACAAGACACAGCCTTTTATTTAATCATCTTTCATTATATTTTTTTCCTGAGGGAAGAAAATGTCCTGTATGGAAAACAAGATTTCTCTACCAGACATATAACCATTACACAACTATCATGCCACAGGAAGTGGATGTCATTCCACAGGAAGTGTATGTCATTCATGGTTTGATGATGACATCCAACTACTACAATCCCCGCAGTTCTACACACAAACTTACTACCCCCCCACAACCACTCACCCACATACAAACTCACAACCCCCCCCTCCACCCTTCCTCACCATCTCCTGCACGGTGACGGCGATGGCTTTGGCAGTCTTCACCATGGTCGTCTGGTAATCCACAAAGGAGCCATCGGGCTCGCCGGCTGGGCTCTCCTCCATCTTGTTGATGGCGGCGGTGATGGAGTCCACCATGCCGCCCAGGGCGCCCGCAGCGCTGGCTGTCTCCGACAGGGTGGCGCCCAAGTCGTCTACCGCCTCCTTCATCATCTGGACGGACTCCTCCAGAGCCTCCTGGGTGTGGGCCGCCTGGACAGACAGACAGAGACACAGAGACAGACAAGATCAGTGGAATGTCGTACACATCAAACCATAGCTGGGCCGCTGGTAGATACATTTCTATTGAGTGTTACCATGTCGTGTTTTCGACTAAGTGCCACTTACATTAGGAATAGACCTAGACAGTACCTCGCTATGTCAAGGCATTAAAATCCATAATACTGCCATTAACACTGATGATATGGATGCTGCCCTGCTGTCCCTGGTTAGACCGGAGTTAAATGTATATGTTATATGTCCTTTAGAAGACGCTTTTATCCAAAGCGACTCACAGTCATGCGTGCATACATGTTTTTTTTTTTTTACGTACGGGTGGTCCCAGGAATCGAACCCACTATCCTGCTGTTGAAAGCGCCATGCTCTACCAACTGAGCTACAGAGGACCACATAACACATAATGTCAAATACTTTCAAATACATTAAAGCTGGAATAGATGATTTTTCCATGAGTGTCATAAAGCAGACCTTGGGGTTTCCTCCGGCCTCCTTGGCCGTGTAGAGCATCTGCAGGGCTGACACGTACAGTACAGTATAGTATAGCATATAGTATAGTATAGTACAGTATAGTGAGAAAGCAGACCTTGGGGTTTCCTCCGGCCTCCTTGGCCGTGTAGAGCATCTGCAGGGCTGACACGTACAGTACAGTATAGTATAGCATATAGTATAGTATAGTACAGTATAGTGAGAAAGCAGACCTTGGGGTTTCCTCCGGCCTCCTTGGCCGTGTAGAGCATCTGCAGGGCTGACACGTACAGTACAGTATAGTATAGCATATAGTATAGTACAGTATAGTGAGAAAGCAGACCTTGGGGTTTCCTCCGGCCTCCTTGGCCGTGTAGAGCATCTGCAGGGCTGACACGTACAGTACAGTATAGTATAGCATATAGTATAGTATAGTACAGTATAGTGAGAAAGCAGACCTTGGGGTTTCCTCCGGCCTCCTTGGCCGTGTAGAGCATCTGCAGGGCTGACACGTACAGTACAGTATAGTATAGCATATAGTATAGTATAGTACAGTATAGTGAGAAAGCAGACCTTGGGGTTTCCTCCGGCCTCCTTGGCCGTGTAGAGCATCTGCAGGGCTGACTCGGTCAGCGTCTTGGTCTGGTCCAACACCGCCATCTGCTGTTGGCTGCTCTGAATCTTACTGGCCGTCCCGATGGCTGCCATGATGAGAGGCTCGAAGTAGCTCACCATCTGAGACACCTGAAGAGGAGGAAGAGAGAGAGAGAAACGAAGAGCGTGAGGAATCAGACAGGGAGGGTCTACTTTGAAGAGCTGGACAAGGACCAATTGTTGTTGAGAAATTTTCTATTTTATCACATTGCTGTATGTTTTTGTCAAACTCCAGCCAGCTGCACCGAGTCTTTGAACCAAAGTAAAGTAGATACAAATTCACTAGATATGATATAAATACAACCTTTGAAGGCTTTTTATGATAGAAAAAAAGCTTAGCACGTTGGGATACTAAATATGTAATTTCCTTTATTAGACTGTAAGGTATAAAGCCAGACAGATGTGGATAATGTAAATAGGCCAAGAGGATGGGATCTCTTACCTTGTGTCCCAGATGGGAGGCCTCAGAGCGGGCTGCGATGGCCACCGGCTCTATCAGATTGCTGATCTCCTGGACCGAAGCTGCCAGCTGCTCATGCAGAGCCTGAAACACACACACACACAACATGGTAGAAGCAAATACACAAACACATAGATGTACTGGAAAAAGCTACAAATGGTATAGTATATTATAAAATCGGGTGGTCCGAGCCCTGAACGCTGATTGCCGTGGTATATCAGACTGTATACCACACCTCCTCGGGCCGTATTACTTAATGGTATAGTATGGAATAGTATAGTATAGTACAGTATGACATAGTATGGTTTAGTGTAGTATGGTATAGTATGACATAGTATGGTATAGTATGGCGCGGTACAGTATAGTACGGTATAGTATAGTACAGTATGGTATAGTAACGTATGGTATAGCATAGTATAGTATGGGATAGTATGGTATAGTATGGGATAGTGTTGTGTGGTATGTCATGGTATAGTAAGTTATAGTAAGGTATAGTATAGTATGGTATAGTATGGAATGGTACAGTATAGTCATGCACACATCTACAGTGTCTTTGGAAAATATTCAAAGCCCTCAACCTTTCCCACATTTTGTTAGGTTACAGCCTTATTCTATCATCAATCCCATCAATCTACACACAATAACCCATCATGACAAAGCAAAGACAGGTTAATTGTTTTAAGCAAATTTCTAAAAAAAAATACGACATTAAATATGACATTTACATAAGTATTCAGACCCTTTACTCAGTACTTTGTTGAAGCACCTTTGGCAGCGATTTCAGCCTTGAGTCTTCTTGGGTATGACGCTACAAGCTTGGCACACCTGTATTTGGGGAGTTTCTCCCATTTCTTCTCTGCAGATCCTCTCAAGCTCTGTCAGGTTGGATGGGGAGCGTTGCTGCACAGCTATTGTCCGTTCTCTCCAGAGATGTTTGATCGGGTTCAAGTACAGGCTCTGGCTGGGCCACTCAAGGACATTCCGTGACTTGTCCCGAAGCCACTCTTGCGCTGTCTTGGCTGTGTGCTTAGGGTCGTTGTCCTGTTGGAAGGTGAACCTTTGCCCCGGTCTGAGGTCTTGAGCACTCTGGAGCAGGTTTTCATCAAGGATCTCTCTGTACATTGCTCCGTTCATCTTTGCCTCGATCCTGACTAGTCTCCCAGTCCCTGCCGCTGAAAAACATCCCCACAGCATGAAGCTGCCACCACCATGCTTCACAGTAGGGATGATGCCAGGTTTCCTCCAGACGTGACGCTTAGCATTCAGGCCAAAGAGTTCAAGCTTGGTTTCATCAGACCAGAGAATCTTTTCTCATGATCAGAGTCCTTTAGGTGCCTTTTGGCAAACTCCAAGCTGGCTGTCATGTGCCTTTTACCAAGGAGTGGTTTCCGTCTGGCCACTCTACCATAAAGGCCTGATTGGTGGAGTGCTGCAGAGATGGGAGAACCTTCCAGAAGAACAACCATCTCCACAGAGGAACTCTGGAGCTCTGTCAGAGTGACCATCGGGTTCTTGGTCACATCCCTGATCAAGGCCCTTCTCCCCCGATTGCTCAGTTTGGCCAGGCAGCCAGCTCTAGGAAGAGTCTTGGTGGTTCCAAACTTCTTCCATTGAAGAACGAGGGAGGCCACTGTGTTCTTGGGGACCTTCAATGCTGCAGAAATGTTTTGGTACCCTTCCCCAGATCTGTGCCTCGACACAATCCTGTCTAGGAGCTCTACAGGCAATTCCTTCGACCTCGTGGCTTGGTTTTTGCTCTGACATGCGCTGTCAACTATGGGACCTTATGTAGACAAGTGTGTGCCTTTCTAAATCATGTCCAATCAATTGAATTTACCACAAGTGGACGCCAATTAAGTTGTAGAAACATCTCAAGGACGATCAATGGAAACAGGATGCACCTGAGCTCAACTTCGTGTCTCATCGCAGAGTCTGAATACTTACAGTACCAGCCAAAAGTTTAGACACACCTACTCACTCAAGGGTTTTTCTTTATTTGTACTATTTTCTACATTGTAGAATAATAGTGAAGACATCAAAACTATGAAATAACACATATGGAATCATGTAGTAACCAAAAAAGTGTTGAACAAACCTAAATATATTGCTTATTTGAGATTCTTCAAAGTAGCCACCTTTTGCCTTGATGACAGCTTGCAGAAAATTGTAAAAGTAAAGAAAAACCCTTGAATGAGTAGGTGTGTCCAAACTTTTGACTGGTTCTGTACGTAAATAAGCTGTTTTTTTATGTTTAAAACATTTGCAAAAATTTCTAAAAACCTGTCTTTATGGGATATTGTGTGTAGATTGCTGAGTATTTTTATATCAATTTTTGAATAAGGCTGTAACGTAACAAAATGTGGAAAAAGTCAAGGGGTCTGAATACTTTCCGAAGGCACTGTAAATGAGCTTGGTGACACACACACACACACACACACACACACACACACACACACACACACACACACACACACACACACACACACACACACACACACACACACACACACACACACACACACACACACACACACACACACACACACACACACACACACACACACCTCTACAGGAAACATTACACTGACAGCCAGCGAGCCAGACAGAGGAACAGCCAGACAAGACCCAGACAGAAACACACACCTCCTGGGAGATGTCCTCTCTTGGGGTGAGCTGCTGGCTGATGGCTGCCAGGGAGGCCTGGTCCACCTCCCGAATACAGTTGTTCAGCACCTCGATGGCCTCGTCACACTCCCTCTGACCTGGGGCTTTGTCTCTGTACACACGCATAGACACACACAGTACTTGAGAAATGGTTTTGGAGAAGCCAAAATGACAAGACTTCCTAAAGATTTGTGTTTTTTAACCTTGATACCTTGGAATAAAGATACTTTATTTCTCTCTCACAGAGATATGTCTCAATGGCTCCATGAATATTCCTAACAATTAAACACCAACCCAGTGAGTAGCTTTACGCCAGTAACCTGGGAATTTTACAAACATGTACGTAATTTCGCTGTTGTGGCAACTGACCATGTTAACTGTTACCTCATGTTGACAGTATTTATCTCTGCTGTGGTAACTGAACATGTTAACTGTTACCTCATGTTGACAGTATTTATCTCTGCTGTGGTAACTGACCATGTTGACTGTTACCTCATGTTGACACAGTATTTATCTCTGCTGTGGTAACTGAACATGTTAACTGTTACCTCATGTTGGTGATAAGTTTCTTGATGGAGTCGGAAACAGTTCTGGAGTGTCCGGCCAGCACTGACCACTTGGGGGGGTCTTTGGGGTTGACGGCCAGGGAGCGAGCGGTCTGGATCAGACCTGTGGAGCTCTCCAGCATGGTCTTAGCTGCAGCCACGATGGGCTCCATCGCTGCCAGGCCCTGGGGGTTGGAACAAGAGACAACATTCTGGTTGACTGTGTAATATCTGATGTTCCCGTCTCCGTTGTCTCTCCATCCAAAAAAGTGGACAAGGTAGTATCTCATGTCATCAGTATTAAAATCTATTAACATTAGACATTGATGGCAGGTTCATAATGTTGGCTCGGCGTTGAAGTGTAACCACAGAGACAGTAGGGAAGAGACAGCGTAACCACAGAGACAGTAGGGAAGAGACAGCGTAACCACAGAGACAGTAGGGAAGAGACAGCGTAACCACAGAGACAGTAGGGAAGAGACAGCGTAACCACAGAGACAGTAGGGAAGAGACAGCGTAACCACAGAGACAGTAGGGAAGAGACAGCGTAACCACAGAGACAGTAGGGAAGGGACAGCGTAACCACAGAGACAGTAGGGAAGAGACAGCGTAACCACAGAGACAGTAGGGAAGAGACAGCGTAACCACAGAGACAGTAGGGAAGAGACAGCGTAACCACAGAGACAGTAGGGAAGAGACAGCGTAACCACAGAGACAGTAGGGAAGAGACAGCGTAACCACAGAGACAGTAGGGAAGGGACAGCGTAACCACAGAGACAGTAGGGAAGAGACAGCGTAACCACAGAGACAGTAGGGAAGAGACAGCGTAACCACAGAGACAGTAGGGAAGAGACAGCGTAACCACAGAGACAGTAGGGAAGGGACAGCGTAACCACAGAGACAGTAGGGAAGAGACAGCATAACCACAGAGACAGTAGGGAAGAGACAGCGTAACCACAGAGACAGTAGGGAAGGGACAGCGTAACCACAGAGACAGTAGGGAAGAGACAGCGTAACCACAGAGACAGTAGGGAAGAGACAGCGTAACCACAGAGACAGTAGGGAAGGGACAGCGTAACCACAGAGACAGTAGGGAAGAGACAGCGTAACCACAGAGACAGTAGGGAAGAGACAGCGTAACCACAGAGACAGTAGGGAAGAGACAGCGTAACCACAGAGACAGTAGGGAAGAGACAGCGTAACCACAGAGACAGTAGGGAAGGGACAGCGTAACCACAGAGACAGTAGGGAAGGGACAGCGTAACCACAGAGACAGTAGGGAAGGGACAGCGTAACCACAGAGACAGTAGGGAAGGGACAGCGTAACCACAGAGACAGTAGGGAAGGGACAGCGTAACCACAGAAACAGTAGGGAAGGGACAGCGTAACCACAGAGACAGTAGGGAAGAGACAGCGTAACCACAGAGACAGTAGGGAAGAGACAGCGTAACCACAGAGACAGTAGGGAAGGGACAGCGTAACCACAGAGACAGTAGGGAAGGGACAGCGTAACCACAGAGACAGTAGGGAAGAGACAGCGTAACCACAGAGACAGCGTAACCACAGAGACAGTAGGGAAGAGACAGCGTAACCACAGAGACAGTAGGGAAGGTACAGCGTAACCACAGAGACAGTAGGGAAGGGACAGCGTAACCACAGAGACAGTAGGGAAGGGACAGCGTAACCACAGAGACAGTAGGGAAGGCCAGTGAACTGTAGTACCTCAGCGCTGATCTGAGCGGGCACGCTGGCGAATTCTGGGTTGGAGGCGAAGGCGGTGAGGTTATCCACAGCTTCGATCAGGGGCCCTGTGGCGACCCTACACTTCTCTCTGTTCTGCTGGTTAAACGCTCCATCCAGAGCCTACAGACACAACGCACAAACAGGGTTACATTCATTAGTGATGGAATGACATTCTAAATCAGCAGTAAAAAAATATATATATATATATATATAAACATTTGCTCCAAGGTGGATTTAACTGCACTGTCAGAAAGATATTTCAGAAGTGTATTTCTCATTGCATGGGTTGTTGTTAGATAATTGCCAATAAACTTGGGGCATGGAGTCACCCTGCAAGTGTCTGTCACATTAACGATGTACCTTGCTGCAGCCCTAACCTGTACATTGAATGGCACATAGTACATATGAATTCAGAAAGTAGTTACTATTACTCACTTTGATGGACTTGACCAGATTGGCTGTGCTGTTGGCCACCTCCTTAGCAGACTGGACAAACTGTCGCTTGGCAACAGGGTTGGCTGTTTTGGAGGAGGCCAGGCGACAGGCGTTGCACAGCGCTGACGTGTGCTTGGCGACGATGGTGGCGGCAGAGAGGACCTTGGGAAACAAGAGGAGGTGTCTGAAGTAGGCAGCTAAAAGACGGAAAACACGGCTTCCGTTCAGAAACATTGATCCTCTTTATTCACCTTGATTCTGTATACAGCGGACAGAAAATGGTACGCAGAGCAAGTTTCGGTTGGTTAGATGTATGGTCTGTGTGGTATGACGTGTGAGTGAGGGAGTCAATGAGGTTGTCAGTGAGTGTATGAGAGTTTGCAGGTGTGTGTGTTTATTTGTGTGTGCATGCGTGTGTTTATCCATGTACCTTGAGTAAGCAGGTGAGTGTATGAATGCATGAGTGTTCATTCATACGATCATATGTGTGTGTGTGTGTGTGTGTGTGTGTGTGTGTGTGTGTGTGTGTGTGTGTGTGTGTGTGTGTGTGTGTGTTTGTGTGTGTTCTACCTGGGACTGAGTGCAGGCCGGGTCCACCAGGTTCTGGCATGCCATCTGGATGGACTGGTTGGCACGGGCAAACTGGCCAGGGTCCACCAACCCCTTCTGGCCCGCGTGGCTTTTAGGGTCTGACACTCCAACCAGGTAGGCTCCCTGTAACATTTTTCAGACAAATTAATGTTGTATGGATGGTTTGGATTAACTAAACAAGATAAACGAAACAAGACAGGAGTTAGAGCAAATATGGAAACATTGTAGATAAAATAAACTACAGCTAAAAATCTACGATGATGGCTGCTTTTATTAGATGATCGCTAACGTAGCAGCTCTGTTTATGACAACGTTAACATCTGCAGAGCTACACGTGTTATTATTGATCGACAACGTTAACATCTGCAGAGCTACATGTTATTGTTGATCGACAACGTTAACATCTGCAGAGCTACATGTTATTGTTGATCGACAACGTTAACATCTGCAGAGCTACATGTTATTGTTGATCGACAACGTTAACATCTGCAGAGCTACATGTTATTATTGATCGACAACGTTAACATCTGCAGAGCTACACGTGTTATTATTGATCGACAACGTTAACATCTGCAGAGCTACATGTTATTATTGATCGACAACGTTAACATCTGCAGAGCTACATGTTATTATTGATCGACAACGTTAACATCTGCAGAGCTACGTGTTATTATTGATCGACAACGTTAACATCTGCAGAGCTACGTGTTATTATTGATCGACAACGTTAACATCTGCAGAGCTACATGTTATTATTGATCGACAACGTTAACATCTGCAGAGCTACGTGTTATTATTGATCGACAACGTTAACATCTGCAGAGCTACGTGTTATTATTGATCGACAACGTTAACATCTGCAGAGCTACGTGTTATTATTGATCGACAACGTTAACATCTGCAGAGCTACACGTGGGTAGAGCCACCGTTAACATCTGCAGCGCTACACGTGGGTAGAGCCACCGTTAACATCTGCAGCGCTACACGTGGGTAGAGCCACCGTTAACATCTGCAGCGCTACACGTGGGTAGAGCCACCGGTAACATCTGCAGCGCTACACGTGGGTAGAGCCACCGGTAACATCTGCAGCGCTACACGTGGGTAGAGCCACCGTTAACATCTGCAGCGCTACACGTGGGTAGAGCCACCGGTAACATCTGCAGCGCTACACGTGGGTAGAGCCACCGGTAACATCTGCAGCGCTACACGTGGGTAGAGCCACCGTTAACATCTGCAGCGCTACACGTGGGTAGAGCCACCGGTAACATCTGCAGCGCTACACGTGGGTAGAGCCACCGGTAACATCTGCAGCGCTACACGTGCGTAGAGCCACCGGTAACATCTGCAGCGCTACACGTGGGTAGAGCCACCGCAGTGAGTTTATCAAACGGTGTTCCAACAAAACATGTTACATGTCTATTGACAAAGGTTTTCCAAGATCTTGCACATCTCTCACGTTATGCTCGTCTTCTCACTCTTTGCCATGGCAACATGCATTCACACACAGAAACAGAAACAAACATTCAGACACAGATGCACTCAAAACACACACACACACACACACACACACAGTCAACTCTTCAATGGGCAGTAGCGCAGAGCCATTGTGAATGTGAGAGCATAATGTACTGTAATGTACTGAACTGTAATGAACTGTAATGAACTGTAATGTACTGAACTGTAATGTAATGAACTGTAATGTAATGAACTGTAATGACCTGTACTGTACTGTAATGCACTGAACTGTAATGAACTGTAATGACCTGTAATGAACTGAACTGTAATGAACTGTAATGTACTGAACTGTAATGAACTAATGAACTGTAATGTACTGATGAACTGTAATGAACTAATGAACTGTAATGAACTAATGAACTGTAATGAACTAATGAACTGTAATGAACTGTAAGGTACTGTAATGTAATGAACTGTAATGTACTGAACTGTGCTGAACTGTAATGAGCTGTAATCAACTGTACTGTAATGAAATGTACTGTAATGAACTGTAATGTACTGTGATGTACTGTGATGTACTGAACTGTAATGTTCTGAACTGTAATGTACTGAACTGTAATGTACTGTGATGTACTGAACTGTAATGTACTGAACTGTAATGTACTGTAATGTACTGTGATGTACTGAACTGTAATGTACTGTGATGTACTGAACTGTAATGTACTGTACTGTACTATAATGAGCAGATGGAGCATTCAGAGAGACACATACTGACAGACCCACATGACCAGGCCTTACTCACAGTCATTAGGCGCCTGTGTGTGTGTGTGTGTGTGTGTGTGTGTGTGTGTGTGTGTGTGTGTGTGTGTGTGTGTGTGTGTGTGTGTGTGCGCGCGCGCACGGGCGCATGCGAGCGAGCATGTGCGGGCGTTTGTTTGTGTGGTTATATGAGAGTATGCATGTGTGCCCTACTGTGTAAAATGTACCCAGGTGAATTGAGAGAGGAACTGACTGTTGAAAGTGACTACCACTCCTTCCCTCCATTTGAGAGAGGAACTGACTGTTGAAAGTGACTACCACTCCTTCCCTCCATTTGAGAGAGGAACTGACTGTTGAAAGTGACTACCACTCCTTCCCTCCATTTGAGAGAGGAACTGACTGTTGAAAGTGACTACCACTCCTTCCCTCCATTTGAGAGAGGAACTGACTGTTGAAAGTGACTACCACTCCTTCCCTCCATTTGAGATGCACTCCCAGGTCCAGATGTTCCTAAGCTAGCATCGAATTGCCTCATTGGCTGAGAGAATAATTAGGCCGATGTATTAGAGCGTGGGACCATCCAACTATGCAATGCAATGCATCCCTGTGGGCGTTAGGCTGCTAGCTTGCGTCCCAAATAGCACTCTATTCTCCATGTAGTACACAACTTTGGACCAGGACCCATAGGGTACAGTGGGGCAAAAAAGTATTTAGTCAGCCACCAATTGTGCAAGTTCTCCCACTTAAAAAGATGAGAGAGGCCTGTAATTTTCATCATAGGTACACTTCAACTATGACAGACAAAATGAGAAAGAAAAATCCAGAAAATCACATTGTAGGATTTTTTATGAATTTATTTGCAAATTATGGTGGAAAATAAGTATTTGGTCAATAACAAAAGTTTCTCAATACTTTGTTATATACCCTTTGCTGGCAATGACAGAGGTCAAATGTTTTCTGTAAGTCTTCACAAGGTTTTCACACACTGTTGCTGGTATTTTGGCCCATTCCTCCATGCAGATCTCCTCTAGAGCAGTGATGTTTTGGGGCGGACTTTCAACTCCCTCCAAAGATTTTCTATGGGGTTGAGATCTGGAGACTGGCTAGGCCACTCCAGGACCTTGAAATGCTTCTTACGAAGCCACTCCTTCGTTGCCCGGGCAGTGTGTTTGGGATCATTGTCATGCTGAAAGACCCAGCCACGTTTCATCTTCAATGCCCTTGCTGATGGAAGGAAGTTTTCACTCAAAATCTCACGATACATGGCCCCATTCATTCTTTCCTTTACACGGATCAGTCGTCCTGGTCCCTTTGCAGAAAAACATCCCCAAAGCATGATGTTTCCACCCCCATGCTTCACAGTAGGTATGGTGTTCTTTGGATGCAACTCTGCATTCTTTGTCCTCCAAACACGACGAGTTGAGTTTTTACCAAAAAGTTCTATTTTGGTTTCATCTGACCATATGACATTTCTCCCAATCTTCTTCTGGATCATCCAAATGCTCTCTAGCAAACTTCAGACGGGCCTGGATATGTACTGGCTTAAGCAGGGGGACACGTCTGGCACTGCAGGATTTGAGTCCCTGGCGGCGTAGTGTGCTACTGATGGTAGGCTTTGTTACTTTGGTCCCAGCTCTCTGCAGGTCATTCACTAGGTCCCCCCGTGTGGTTCTGGGATTTTTGCTCACCGTTCTTGTGATCATTTTGACCCCACGGGGTGAGATCTTGTGTGGAGCCCCAGATCGAGGGAGATTATCAGTGGTCTTGTATGTCTTCCATTTCCTAATAATTGCTCCCACAGTTGATTTCTTCAAACCAAGCTGCTTACCTATTGCAGATTCAGTCTTCCCAGCCTGGTGCAGGTCTACAATTTTGTTTCTGGTGTCCTTTGACAGCTCTTTGGTCTTGGCCATAGTGGAGTTTGGAGTGTGACTGTTTGAGGTTGTGGACAGGTGTCTTTTATACTGATAACAAGTAGAGGACAGAGGAGCCTCTTAAAGAAGAAGTTACAGGTCTGTGAGAGCCAGAAATCTTGCTTGTTTGTAGGTGACCAAATACTTATTTTCCACCATAATTTGCAAATAAATTCATTAAAAATCCTACAATGTGATTTTCTGGATTTTCTTTTCTCATTTTGTCTGTCATAGTTGAAGTGCACCTATGATGAAAATTACAGGCCTCTCTCATCTTTTTAAGTGGGAGAACTTGCACAATTGGTGGCTGACTAAATACTTTTTTGCCCCACTGTATATTGGGAATAGGATATACAGGGCCCATAGGGTATACATGGCCCATAGGGTATACAGGGCCCATAGGGTATACAGGGAATAGGATATACAGGGAATTGGGTATACAGGGCCCATAGGGTATACAGGGAATTGGGTATACAGGACCCATAGGGTATACAGGGCCCATAGGATATACAGGGAATTGGGTATACAGGACCCATAGGGTATACAGGGCCCATAGGATATACAGGGAATTGGGTATACAGGACCCATAGGGTATACAGGGAATTGGGTATACAGGGCCCATAGGGTATACAGGGAATTGGGTATACAGGGCCCATTAGGTATACAGGGAATTGGGTATACAGGGCCCATAGGGTATACAGGGCCCATAGGGTATACAGGGAATTGGGTATACAGGGCCCATAGGGTATACAGGGCCCATAGGGTATACAGAGAATTGGGTATACAGGACCCATAGGGTATACAGGGCCCATAGGATATACAGGGAATTGGGTATACAGGGCCCATAGGGTATACAGAACACATAGGGTATACAGGGCCCATAGGGTATACAGGACCCATAGGGTATGCAGGGCCCATAGGGTATACAGAACACATAGGGTATACAGGGCCCATAGGGTACGCAGGGCCCATAGGGTACACAGAACACATAGGGTATACAGGGCCCATAGGGTATACAGGGCCCATAGGGTATACAGAACACATAGGGTATACAGGGCCCATAGGGTATACGGGGCCCATAGGGTATACAGGGCCCATAGGGTATACAGAACACATAGGATATACAGGGAATTGGGTATACAGGGCCCATAGGGTATGCAGGGCCCATAGGGTATACAGAACACATAGGGTATACAGGGCCCATAGGGTATACAGGGCCCATAGGGTATACAGGGCCCATAGGGTATACAGGGCCCATAGGGTATACAGGGCCCATAGGGTATACAGGGCCCATAGGGTATACAGGGCCCATAGGGTATACAGGGCCCATAGGGTATACAGGGCCCATAGGGTATACAGAACACATAGGGTATACAGGGCCCATAGGGTATACAGAACACATAGGGTATACAGGGAATAGGGGGCCATTTGGGACACCCCCTGGTCTGCTGGACTGGAAGGTGGTTTACCTGGGCAGCTGCTTCAGTAAGGCCACACAGGGCTTTAGAGCCAGAGCTGACAGAGTCCCCAAACTCAGGCAGATTGCTGTTCTTAGCGTTGTGGGAGATTCCAGCCATGGCTTCCCCAAGGACCTGCAGGACACAAGGCAAATATATTTAAAATACTTATATTTCTATATATTTAAACATATATTTATTTCACAAAATACCTATACAACATTATAAAGAATAAAGGTGATCGAAAATCTTATTTTAAAAACAAAACACCACCATTTCCCTGGATATATTCTAGGACATAGTAGGGAGGAAGTATGTGGGAAGTAGGGAGGAAGTATGTGGGAAGTAGGGAGGAAGTATGTGGGAAGTAGGGAGGACGTATGTGGGAAGTAGGGAGGACGTATGTGGGAAGTAGGGAGGAAGTATGTGGGAAGTAGGGAGGACGTAGGGAGGAAGTATGTGGGAAGTAGGGAGGAAGTAGGGAGGAAGTATGTGGGAAGTAGGGAGGAAGTATGTGGGAAGTAGGGAGGAAGTGTGTGGGAAGTAGGGAGGAAGTAGGGAGGAAGTATAGAAGGAAAGGAAGAGAAAGGGAGAGAGGAAAATAAATGAAATGTAGAAGGAATGAAATGATATTGATCAAGGAGGTGTCTAGTCTGTTGTTTACCTTGGAGTTCTCCATGACACTGTCGATGCAGTCAAAGTAGGAGAGGTCACTGACCGCCTCGGTGGGGTTCTCAAGCATACCCCGAACAGTCTGGAGAGACATAGTGCACGGGTTAGGAACCACCCACACAGACACAGAGAGAACACACACACACCCCACATATACATATGTGCATGCACAAGGCACACACAGACACAGACACACAGACACAGACACAGACGACACACACAGAGAGACAAAAGACCTGTCAATTATGCACCCTTCAGGTGACATGTTAATGAACCAGACAAAGAAGACAACTTGAAGCTGTGTAACTAGACTCTGGAGCACAACAACTTGAAGCTGTGTAACTAGACTCTGGAGCACAACAACTTGAAGCTGTGTAACTAGACTCTGGAGCACAACAACTTGAAGCTGTGTAACTAGACTCTGGGGCACAACAACTTGAAGCTGTGTAACTAGACTCTGGGGCACAACAACTTGAAGCTGTGTAACTAGACTCTGGAGCACAACAACTTGAAGCTGTGTAACTAGACTCTGGGGCACAACAACTTGAAGCTGTGTAACTAGACTCTGGGGCACAACAACAAATTTTGATCTGACACTCAAATCATACCTTCACTGTGTAATAGGATAAATTATTAGGTAGTAAAACTTTATTTCCCAAGTACGGATAAACCATGCCAATATTGAGATTATTTCAAGTCTATGACCCCCAAAAATATATCAGAAATACATAAAGATATTGATATTAATACATCAATGTTTATATATTAATTACACATTTCTAATACTAATAATATATAATAGTAGAAAACAGTAGAAAAATAGTAACATGTTCTTGACCAATCCCCACTAAGTACATTGAAGTGGTGGTTCAGCGATATTTTACATATTCACGTATTTGTTTCCTTACGTTGAAAACAGTCTATGGACAAGGAGGGAGAACAATCCACACGTTGGTTTGTTCATTTAGCCACAAGACAATATTAGCTTGTTCACAAACCTATCCAAGTCAATGTCCTCCTTTTAGAGAGTTTCAGATTCCATTACCAAATCATTTAAAAATACATTCAAATCACTGAGCAACAAAATATTTTGATGAGATAACTTGGAGGAGGGAGAAGAAGAACAGGAGCGAGAGAGTGAAGGAGGAGGGAGAAGAGGAACAGGAGCGAGAGAGTGAAGGAGGAGGGAGAAGAGGAACAGGAGCGAGAGAGTGAAGGAGGAGGGAGAAGAGGAACAGGAGCGAGAGAGTGAAGGAGGAGGGAGAAGAGGAACAGGAGCGAGAGAGTGAAGGAGGAGGGAGAAGAGGGACAGGAGCGAGAGAGTGAAGGAGGAGGGAGAAGAGGGACAGGAGCGAGAGAGTGAAGGAGGAGGGAGAAGAGGAACAGGAGCGAGAGAGTGAAGGAGGAGGGAGAAGAGGAACAGGAGCGAGAGAGTGAAGGAGGAGGGAGAGGAGGAACAGGAGCGAGATAGTGAAGGAGGAGGGAGAGGAGGAACAGGAGCGAGAGAGTGAAGGAGGAGGGAGAGGAGGAACAGGAGCGAGAGAGTGAAGGAGGAGGGAGAAGAGGAACAGGAGCGAGAGAGTGAAGGAGGAGGGAGAAGAGGAACAGGAGCGAGAGAGTGAAGGAGGAGGGAGAAGAGGAACAGGAGCGAGAGAGTGAAGGAGGAGGGAGAAGAGGAACAGGAGCGAGAGAGTGAAGGAGGAGGGAGAAGAGGAACAGGAGCGAGAGAGTGAAGGAGGAGGGAGAAGGGGAACAGGAGCGAGAGAGTGAAGGAGGAGGGAGAAGAGGAACAGGAGCGAGAGAGTGAAGGAGGAGGGAGAAGAGGAACAGGAGCGAGAGAGTGAAGGAGGAGGGAGAGGAGGAACAGGAGCGAGAGAGTGAAGGAGGAGGGAGAGGAGTAACAGGAGCGAGAGAGTGAAGGAGGAGGGAGAGGAGTAACAGGAGCGAGAGAGTGAAGGAGGAGGGAGAAGAGGAACAGGAGCGAGAGAGTGAAGGAGGAGGGAGAAGGGGAACAGGAGCGAGAGAGTGAAGGAGGAGGGAGAAGAGGAACAGGAGCGAGAGAGTGAAGGAGGAGGGAGAAGAGGAACAGGAGCGAGAGAGTGAAGGAGGAGGGAGAAGAGGAACAGGAGCGAGAGAGTGAAGGAGGAGGGAGAAGAGGAACAGGAGCGAGAGAGTGAAGGAGGAGGGAGAAGAGGAACAGGAGCCAGACGGAATGAAATTTAAAACATAATAAACTAATATAAAAATACTAATATTAGTGGTTGGTGGCAGTGGATTTGTTTTTTTTAAACAAAGTGTGGACTGCAGTCTCTCCCTTGTCCATACAGTACTGTTTTTATGATAATGAATATGCATAAATTTACAATTTTACTTTGTAAATGTACATTTAAATATGTAAATGTTCCTGAACTATCCCTTTAATATCCACATACAGAATACAACATGCAGTAATACAGTACACAGTGTACCTATACCACAAGTCCCAGAAGAAAGATAACACACTCTTTCTCAGCCTTAGCAACCGTTCAACTCCCTCAATCCACAGCGTTCACATACACTAACAACTGAATGAGTCATCCAACAAACTGTTCAGAGATTGAAAGACAAAAAAAATGACAACAAATAGAAAGAAGAGAGAAGAACGGGTGTACCTCGAGCTCCCGGAGAGCATTGTCACACTCCTTCTGGCCCGGGGCCTGCTGGGTACACATGGTGATGAGCTGGTTGATACTGTCAGTGACGGCACTGTGGACGGAGAGAGAGAGAGAGAGAGAAAGGGAGGTAGCATGTGAGAAAACATGAGGGAGTGTGTTAGTGACAGAGTAACAGAAAGGGTGTGTGTGTGAGAGAGAATGAGGGATGGAGAGCACCAGTCTCTCGCTGTAAATTGCCGTTCGCCCACACACGCTTCAGAGCTTTGGTGTTTAGAATCTCTACAGAGAACTGGTGAGCTGTTTTCTCATCAGAAACTGAAAGGCAGAGAGTGAAAAATAAAAGATAGACATTGAAAGCAGGAGAGAGACACAGAGACAGACACAGACACAGAGACAGAGACAGACAGAGACAGAGACAGAGCGAGAGAGAGAGAGAGAGAGAGACAGACAGACAGACAGACAGACAGACAGACAGACAGACAGACAGAGAGAGAGAGAGCGAGACAGACAGACAGACAGAGAGCGAGACAGACAGACAGACAGAGAGCGAGACAGACAGACAGACAGAGAGCGAGACAGACAGACAGACAGAGAGCGAGACACACACACAGACAGACACACAGACAGACACACAGACAGAGAGATACAGACAGACAGAGAGAGAGATACAGACAGAGACAGACGGAGAGCGAGACAGACAGAGACACAGACAGACAGACAGGCAGGCAGACAGACAGAGACACAGACAGAGAGCGAGACAGACAGAGAGCAAGACAGACAGACAGACAGAGAGCAAGACAGAGACAGACAGACAGACAGACAGACAGACAGACAGACAGACAGACAGACAGACAGACAGACAGACAGAGAGACAGACAGAGAGACAGACAGAGACACCAAGAGGAAGTAAGTTGGACAGTGTAAATAAAAAGAACGAAAGAGGGGGAGTGAGAACATTAGGTGTTCAAGAGGTGTCTTCAGAAAAATAGAAAAGTGTTCAATCAAAGCCTGTCACATCCCTTCTCCTTCAGTCTCATAGCGGAGTAGGGGGAAGTTGTCCCCTAGATGCTGATCTTGGGTCAGCTTTAAATTTTCCCCATTAAGGGTTAAGGTAAGAATTGGGGGAGGGGAAGCTGATCCTAGGTCTGTAGATAGGAGAAACTTCACCCCAGAGCTCTTGTCACCCGTCATCAAGACATCCAACTGGGAGAGGTGTGTCCCGTTGAACTTTTCATTCAATATAAACCCCTACTGACAGTTTGTTATATAACCCTTTCTACGCACGTCTATACAAGAACGTGACAGGGAGTTAGAGAATGTGTTAGAGCTGTGTCTACTGTATATGAGAGTGGGTGGTGTGTGTCACTCTGTGTGTGTGTGTGTGTGTGTGTGTGTGTGTGTGTGTGTGTGTGTGTGTGTGTGTGTGTGTGTGTGTGTGTGTGTGTGTGTGTGTGTGTTAACAATAAGAACTTGAGTAACGTGGAAAGGAACACATGTTAACAATTATCATGGAGCATCATGAGAGGGTAACAAATATCACTATTCAAATAGAAACGATCCCCAGTGAAAATGACAGCACGTTTCCAGTACAAAAGTGGAATTTCAATGAACGCCTAAATATATTTCATTAGAATAGTGTTGAAAGTAGAAGTGAACCCAAGCCTGCTATCTGTAGCTAACTGCATTGTGGATGCTGGGAGGGGTCTGTGGACAGGCTCTAATGCCATTCTTACCGAGCGGCGGCTGCCAGCTGGTTCTTGAGGTTGGGGGAGTTGGGGTCAGTGGACAGGACCTTGGCGGCGAGCAGCAGCTTACTGGACGACATGGAGATGGTCTTGAGGTTGGACACCACCTGCGTCTGGTTCTCCTTGTTCTGAACGGAGGGCGGAGAGGAAGAAAACGGTTTAAATCAGGTCATGAAGGTCCTCTCAGTCATTCACGCACATATGAAGTTAGTAACATATGACACACACAAGCATGGAAACATCTGATGAGAGTCAATTGCCTGCATATATCTCAAGACACATCCCGTCCTCCTCTCTCCTAAACATACACTTAAACAAAACATATGACCACTGCATCATACGCAGTATGAAATTAGCTACACAACATCAACCTGAACAATACATCACAACGCAATAGATTTCATTTCACCCCAGTCTAACGACCCTGGTGTTTCATCCGTGTCCTTCTCTGACCTGTGACTGGCCGGCCATGTCCACGCCGGCCTCCAGGAACTCTCCGAAGTCACGGCCGAACTTGCCAGTGGCCTTGGCCAGGTCCTGGGTGGTGCCCCTGGACGACTGGACCAGCTCATTGGCTGACTGGTTGAGACCGGCTGCAGCCTGGTTCAGGTTGACCTGCGTCTCCTGGAAACTCTTCCCACTGGGCGGGAACTGGAGAAGAGAGGGGGAGGAGGGGATAAATGAAGAGAAGTAATGAAAGGGAGAGAAGAGAAGTAATGAAAGGGAGAGAAGTAATGAAAGGGAGAAGAGAGAAGTAATGAAAGGGAGAGAAGTAATGAAAGGGAGAAAAGAGAAGTAATGAAAGGGAGAAAAGAGAAGTAATGAAAGGGAGAGAAGTAATGGGAGAAAAGAGAAGTAATGAAAGGGAGAGAAGTAATGAAAGGGAGAAGAGAGAAGTAATGAAAGGGAGAAGAGAGAAGTAATGAAAGGGAGAAGAGAGAAGTAATGAAAGGGAGAAGAGAGAAGTAATGAAAGGGAGAAGAGAGAAGTAATGAAAGGGAGAAGAGAGAAGTAATGAAAGGGAGAAGAGAGAAGTAATGAAAGGGAGAAGAGAGAAGTAATGAAAGGGAGAAGAGAGAAGTAATGAAAGGGAGAAGAGAGAAGTAATGGGAGAAAAGAGAAGTAATGAAAGGGAGAAGAGAGAAGTAATGAAAGGGAGAGAAGTAATGAAAGGGAGAAGAGAGAAGTAATGAAAGGGAGAGAAGTAATGAAAGGGAGAAGAGAGAAGTAATGAAAGGGAGAAGAGAGAAGTAATGGGAGAAAAGAGAAGTAATGAAAGGGAGAGAAGTAATGACAGGGAGAAGAGAGAAGTAATGAAAGGGAGAGAAGTAATGAAAGGGAGAAGAGAGAAGTAATGAAAGGGAGAAGAGAGAAGTAATGAAAGGGAGAAGAGAGAAGTAATGGGAGAAAAGAGAAGTAATGAAAGGGGGAAGAGAGAAGTAATGAAAGGGGGAAGAGAGAAGTAATGAAAGGGAGAAGAGAGAAGTAATGAAAGGGAGAAGAGAGAAGTAATGAAAGGGAGAAGAGAGAAGTAATGAAAGGGAGAAGAGAGAAGTAATGAAAGGGAGAAGAGAGAAGTAATGAAAGGGAGAAGAGAGAAGTAATGAAAGGGAGAAGAGAGAAGTAATGAAAGGGAGAAGAGAGAAGTAATGAAAGGGAGAAGAGAGAAGTAATGAAAGGGAGAAGAGAGAAGTAATGAAAGGGAGAAGAGAGAAGTAATGAAAGGGAGAAGAGAGAAGTAATGAAAAGGAGAAGAGAGAAGTAATGAAAAGGAGAAGAGAGAAGTAATGAAAGGGAGAAGAGAGAAGTAATGAAAAGGAGAAGAGAGAAGTAATGAAAGGGAGAAGAGAGAAGTAATGAAAGGGAGAAGAGAGAAGTAATGAAAAGGAGAAGAGAGAAGTAATGAAAGGGAGAAGAGAGAAGTAATAGTAGAAAACAAAAAGTCAGAACAGCACATCTCCTATTTTAGTTTGGTGTGATTTTCTACTCACAGAATTGGCCAGTAGTTTCTTACTGGCCTCTCCGACTGTTCTTATAGCGTTGTCCACATCTCTCTGTCCAGGCAGGCAGTTCACACTCCTGTTCAGGGCCTGGGATACAGCCTTGGCCACCTGTACACAACCAAACACATTCAAATAGAAGCATTTCGTAGGTGGATATGATGTTTCCTAAGGTCTTTCATAGAAGCACAGTCTTGGCTGTTGATGGGTTTACATTCTAATAGTGAGCTCTTTGTGTATTGGCAACAAATATCCAAAAGTATAAAACCTGACAGACTGTCTGACTTTCTCTGACTGACCTGTGCCAGTCTCTGCTGGCTGTCAGGATCTCCCGGCTTGGCGATGGCTCTCTTGGTCTCTTCGATCAGATTGGCCGACTTGTCCATAACGTCGCCAGCGCAGTCCAGCATGGCGTTGCGGGCCTGAGGGTCGGCGGTCGTCGCGGCAACCCCACGGGCGGCCGAGGCCAGAGCGCGCAATGCCTGAGCCACGTCTCTGGCTGCCATACCTGAGAGAGAGGGGACAAAGCATGAGTACCATCTGTCTCCACTAGAGGGTGCTCCTGAGTCTTCCTTACTCCCACCAGATACATTTTTAGGCTTTAATGCTGTCAGACACATTATATACTATACTCAGCGCACATGGCTGAGAGCTTCATGATCCTTTTATTATCTGAGCTACATTCTTTATTTTTACATACTTCAGTAAGTTACCTCTAGGCCAGGGCTCTCCAACCCTGTTCCCAGAGAGCGTAGAAAAAAAAATAAAGAAAAACCCTTGAATGAGTAGGTGCGTCCAAACTTTTGACTGGTACTGCAGTTCTCGTTGCCCTGGGTGACCCGTTTGTTCACTACTGTAGCTACATGTGTAGTTCTCGTTGCCCTGGGTGACCAGTTTGTACACTACTGTAGTTACCTGTGTAGTTCTCGTTGCCCTGGGTGACCAGTTTGTACACTACTGTAGCTACCCGTGTAGTTCTCGTTGCCCTGGGTGACCAGTTTGTACACTACTGTAGTTACCTGTGTAGTTCTCGTTGCCCTGGGTGACCAGTTTGTACACTACTGTAGCTACCTGTGTAGTTCTCGTTGCCCTGGGTGACCAGTTGTATACTACTGTAGCTACCCGTGTAGTTCTCGTTGCCCTGGGTGACCAGTTTGTACACTACTGTAGCTACCCGTGTAGTTCTCGTTGCCCTGGGTGACCAGTTTGTACACTACTGTAGCTACCCGTGTAGTTCTCGTTGCCCTGGGTGACCAGTTGTACACTACTGTAGTTACCTGTGTAGTTCTCGTTGCCCTGGGTGACCAGTTTGTACACTACTGTAGCTACCTGTGTAGTTCTCGTTGCCCTGGGTGACCAGTTTGTATACTACTGTAGTTACCTGTGTAGTTCTCGTTGCCCTGGGTGACCAGTTTGTTCACTACTGTAGTTACCTGTGTAGTTCTCGTTGCCCTGGGTGACCAGTTTGTACACTACTGTAGCTACCTGTGTAGTTCTCGTTGCCCTGGGTGACCAGTTTGTACACTACTGTAGCTACCTGTGTAGTTCTCGTTGCCCTGGGTGACCAGTTTGTACACTACTGTAGTTACCTGTGTAGTTCTCGTTGCCCTGGGTGACCAGTTTGTTCACTACTGTAGTTACCTGTGTAGTTCTCGTTGCCCTGGGTGACCAGTTTGTTCACTACTGTAGCTACCCGTGTAGTTCTCGTTGCCCTGGGTGACCAGTTTGTACACTACTGTAGCTACCTGTGTAGTTCTCGTTGCCCTGGGTGACCAGTTTGTACACTACTGTAGCTACCCGTGTAGTTCTCGTTGCCCTGGGTGACCAGTTTGTTCACTACTGTAGTTACCTGTGTAGTTCTCGTTGCCCTGGGTGACCAGTTTGTACACTACTGTAGCTACCTGTGTAGTTCTCGTTGCCCTGGGTGACCAGTTTGTATACTACTGTAGTTACCTGTGTAGTTCTCGTTGCCCTGGGTGACCAGTTTGTTCACTACTGTAGTTACCTGTGTAGTTCTCGTTGCCCTGGGTGGCCTCACTCAGCAGCTGGGCGATGGCAGAGCTCACAGCCTTAGTGCTGTTGCCCACGTCCTGAGAGCACTTCTCCAGCTGCAAAAACACACACACACACACACACACACACACACACACACACACACACACACACACACACACACACACACACACACACACACACACACACACACACACACACACACACACACACACACACACACACACACACACACATACTTCCACTTGTATAATTCTTATCTTCACACACAAACAAATTAAATAAAGTAACATGAGTAGGAGTGAGTGGTCAAGAATCCTAATTATTCCTACTGTACGGTATATCAGGTTTCATTTTACAGACTGCTCTCTGCGTGTGTGTTCGTAAGTGTCTGCACTGTGGTTGGAATTCTCACAGTCTGGTACTTGTAATCATCATGTAGGCACAGACCCATAGATGGGTGCTGAGGCATGATTCATGATTCTGTGGTGGGTGTTGACATCAGCCTACCTACCTGATTCTGTGGTGGGTGTTGACACCAGCCTACCTACCGCTGTGCATGTGGCTACAAGTTTAGTTTAGTTTAATAGGATCATTAGCTACTGCAAATGTGCCAGCTACTCTCCCTGGGGTCCACACAAAACATACAAATACATGAAAATACAGAACAGTAATAGACAACTAATTACAATCAATTCAAACTAGAAATAAAACAAGAGTTGTATATATAGGAATATATACATATTCATATTGTTATATACAGTACAATCAGATCTTTAGAAATAGGAGAGGCGCTGTGATCATGTATTTTATATCTGTTTTTTAAGCTAAACTTGGCTGAGTAACTTCTGGTAGCAGATCATTCCACCATGACTCTATAGATAACTGAGTAACTTCTGGTATCAGGTCATTCCACCATAACATGACTCTATAGATAACTGAGTAACTTCTGGTAGCAGATCATTCCACCATGACTCTATAGATAACTGAGTAACTTCTGGTAGCAGAGCATTCCACCATAACATGACTCTATAGATAACTGAGTAACTTCTGGTAGCAGATCATTCCACCATAACATGACTCTATAGATAACTGAGTAACTTCTGGTAGCAGAGCATTCCACCATGACTCTATAGATAACTGAGTAACTTCTGGTAGCAGAGCATTCCACCATGACTCTATAGATAACTGAGTAACTTCTGGTAGCAGATCATTCCACCATGACTCTATAGATAACTGAGTAACTTCTGGTAGCAGATCATTCCACCATGACTCTATAGATAACTGAGTAACTTCTGGTAGCAGATCATTCCACCATGACTCTATAGATAACTGAGTAACTTCTGGTAGCAGAGCATTACACCATGACTTTATAGATAACTGAGTAACTTCTGGTAGCAGAGCATTCCACCATGACTCTATAGATAACTGAGTAACTTCTGGTAGCAGATCATTCCACCATAACATGACTCTATAGATAACTGAGTAACTTCTGGTAGCAGATCATTCCACCATAACATGACTCTATAGATAACTGAGTAACTTCTGGTAGCAGATCTTCCACCATGACTCTATAGATAACTGAGTAACTTCTGGTAGCAGAGCATTCCACCATAACATGACTCTATAGATAACTAAGTGAAGATCTGTTTATGGTTTGGGCACCGTTAAGGAACCCATAGTGGTGTGTCTGGTGAGGTATGTCTGTCTGTTTAAAATAGATTATACAAGTGTTAAGGCATTTTCAACACACAAATGTTTTTTTGAAAAGACTAGAAGAGATGTACATTTTTCCTCAACCATGAAAAACTATCACGCAAGTTGTTCATGTTAGTTCTGTGTGTGCAGTTCAGAGTAAAGCGTACTGCTTTGTCGTGAGCCAGCGGCAGCTTTGCTGCACTTGACCATATTACCAGACGGTAATCAGGTTGGGACCAGACCACAGCCTGAACAACTAGTACAGTTCATTTTTGTGTCAAAAATGCAACATATATTTTATAAACAGACATTCTTCTCCCCATCTTCAACAACTACTTTGTCAATATGACTTGACCATGATAACTGACCATCCAATGTTATATCTAGGAGTTCAGCTTCTTCAACTTCCTCAGTGGCCACACCCTTTACACACAACTCCTCTTGAGGTTTAGGTGTTAGAGAATGTTTTGAACCAAATACAATGCCTTTAGTTTTAGATGTATTTAAGACCCGTTTCTTGTTAATTACCCATTTTGACACTGACTGCAACTCCCTGCTAAGAGTGTCAGTGAGCTCACTGGCTAGAGGTGCTGATGTGTAGAGTGTTCAATCATCAGCATTCGTAGTCATTTTAGCTTCTTGTAAGACCAGTGGCAAATAATTGGTAAAAATAGAGAAGAGGAACGGCCCAAGGTAACTGCCCTGAGGGACACCGCACTGTAGATTTCTGATGTTAGAGACGCTTCCATTGAAGAACACTCTCTGGGTTCTATTGGATAAATAACTCTCCAACCATGTGACGGCAGGTGATGTAAAGTTTTTTTCCCCAATAACAATTTATGATCAATAACATCAAAGGCTGCACTGAAATCTAACAATACAGCTCCAACTATTTGTATTTTGAATTTATTAAGGATCCCCATTAGCTGCTGTCAAAGCAGAAGCTACTCCTTCTGGGGTCCAGCAACATTAAAATGTTATATAGAGTTTAAAATAGTACATAACATTCCATAACACTATCATGTGATTATCCATTTCTTTTAGCCACTCATCTTATTATACATTTCTTTTAGCCAGTCATCTGTGTCAGTGCAGTACAAGTTGAGTGCCCTTCCCTATATGCATGCTGAAAGTCAGTAGTTCATTTGTCACAAGTTATTCCTGTCACATGACTTGTGACAGGAAGACCGTGGGAGAGATGGGTTGTGAACAACTTGTGGTTAGCTTGCATGTACAGTACTGTGTGTTTGTGAAAATGTGTGTATTTGGGCATGTGCTTGCCATCTACTAGGGCAGGGGTGTGTGTGTGGTGTGTGGTGTGTGAAACTTCCTGCTAGCCTACAAGCACAGTACGCATACGGCATATGCAAGGTGTATTGTGTGTCTGTGTGTGTGTGTGTGTCAAACTTCCTGCTAGGCTACAAGCACAGTACGCATATGGCATATGCAAGGCGTACTGTGTGTGTATTGTGTGTGTGTGTGTGTGTGTGTGTGACTCTCACCGTCTCTCCGGGCAGGGGTTTGAGTTTGCCATCGCCAGCTGAGGCCTTGGCCTCCACCATGTCTTTCTCCAGGCCTCGGACCACCGTCAGAGCATTGTCGATCTCCAGAGGACCACATGCTTCCTGTGCCTGGATCACATGACAGGACGTTAACACAGGAAGTGGAGAAAGGGAAGACAGAACAGAATAGGGACCCCATATTGAGCAAGACCGGGCCTGCTAAACCTCTAACTCTAGTGCTATATTACCGTGGTGTTACTCAAGTTAGCTATGGAGTGAGCTAGCTAATTCCAACTGGCTAAACTGCTAACACAGTGTGTCAGCTAGTTACGGAGCAAGCTACTGTAGCTAGCTAATTCCACTAGCTAAACTGCTAACACAGTATTTTAGCTAGTTACAGGGCAAGCTACTGTAACTCGCTAATTTCTCAAACTAAACCGCTAATACAGTGTTTCAGCTAAATGGAGCAAGCTAGCTAGCTAATTCCACTAGCGAAAGCGCTAACAAGGTCAAACAACAGGTCCTTGTTGAGTGCGTTTGGGGGGTGTTTGGTACCTTCTGTGCGGCCGTGCGGAGCTCGGCAAGGGCAGTGGCCAGGTTCTTGGCACACTGGCTGAGTTGCATGGCAGAGGCCTGGTCGCCAATGGTAGGTACTGTGGCCTTGGCAGCCGCCACCATCTTGGCACCAGGCTGAGGGCGGAGTGGATGGAGGAAGGAAAGGGTTAACTTGTTTATTTCTACAAAGGTGCATGCTACTAAAACATTGTTCCGGTGTAGTTTGTAATAAATCAAATTGGCTACAGTAGATTTCAGAGGACAAGCTTCCTTGTTTTGTGTCATATTCCTTTTAGGCAAGCATCCTTCTTTGTGAAAGTATATCAGAATCAGAAGAAAAAAAACATTATGAGTGCAGGGCAGAGATGAGGGTCTCACCAGGAGGAAGTTCTGGCCGGCCCCGATGAGGGTGAGCTGGGCACTGGGGCTGTCGGGCTGGGACTGGCTGCCACGCACCCCCTGGACCAGCTGAGGGATCTGGTCTGCCACCACCTGACACACACACCAACAGATGGGCCACTTAATGACACTATCAACCAACCAATCAAATGGAAAATGTGTAGTTCGGTCAAGGTAAAAACAATAACATACACTTAAACACACACACTATCAAAATCACAATGCTCTATTCTCATTCTTACAGTGCAATGAAGCAATCACTGCTTACATGACTGCATACATCACTGCTCACATGACTGCATACATCACTGCATACATGGCAAATCACAAGCTCAGTGTATAGAAAGGGGATATTTCCACACTCATGTTCAGAGTACAATGAAGAACACCTGAACTACAATCTAACTCAGAATGGCAAAGTCAAAAATATTTTCTTTGAGATTTACTACAGTAATTGTACCCCTGAGAGAGAAAAAGAAAAATAGAAAGAGAGAGAGCGAGAGAGAGAAAAAGAGAGCGAGAGAAAATTTGAGAAGGCATGACACTCGTACTCAGTGACCTATGCCTGACCCCACAGGACCAGAAACCAGGAAGAGTGATGGTTGGGTTGTCATGGCAGCGGAGCTCTCACCTTGCAGCTCTGGACGAGCTGCTGCTGGGCTGCTGGGTTCTTATTGGACGAGGCGGCGTGCTGGGCGGCGGCTATAGTCTGAGTGGCGGCCGCGGCGGCCTGCTTGGCTGCGTTCTGACAGGAAACGAAGTGTGAAAAAAAAAAAGACTGTCAGTTTAGTTTCAACTTAGGTTTCCAAACCGATGTGCTTGCTAACTAACACCAGGGTTGGTTAATTTCAGCAATGCATACATTAAGGTTAAGTTTATCAAATTTGTCAAATGCAAGCAATAAAACAAATCAATCTTAGCAATCATGATGCTGCGCACAAATAATCAAAATGACAGGCTACTTTGACACTGACATCAATAAAAACATCCTTGTCTTGAATCCATCAATAGTGAGCTGTGTGTGCAGACACACATATTGTAGGCTACAACCTGAGGAGGAAATTATCATCCTAAAACTGCTTTCCAGTTTCACTGACTCAGCCGATGATGCACCGGTCACTTGCCGGTGATGGCTGATGCGTTCGTGCCAAAAGCCTGTCTCTCTTGCTTTACTTTGTAAACAATATTTGGAAGTTGATCTAATATTTTGGTAGCCTACAGCATACGGATTAGCCTCTTCTCTTTTCAGCAGTAGACATTTGCTTTCCAACCTGTGATTTCCCACGATTGTAATATTGCGGAAGGCTTGTTTTGCTGTTCACTGACAGATTCACCGCCAGTCATAAGTTCTGCTTAGGCAAGTCAGACAGTCATAAGTTCTGTTTAGTTCTGCATCTTGCCTATGCCGTTCGGCCAACGCTCATTCATATATCTTTATGTACATATTCTTATTCATCCCTTTACACTTGTGTGTATAAGGTAGTTGTCATGAAATTGTTAGATTACTTGTTAGATATTACTGCATGGTCGGAACTAGAAGCACAAGCATTTCGCTACACTCGCATTAACATCTGCTAACCATGTGTATGTGACAAATAACATTTGATTTAGACAAGTCAGACAGTCATAAGTTCTGTTTAGACAAGTCAGACAGTCATAAGTTCTGCTTAGACAAGTCACGGCCATTCATAAGTTCTGCAAACCTCCCTCTCAGTTACAAAGCTCTTTTGTGGGCCTACGATATCACTTAACACTAGGGCAGCATCCCACATAACACCCTGTTTCCTTACATATGGCTCTGGTCAAAAGTAGCGCACTATGGGCCCTGTGGGCTTTGGTCAAAAGTAGTGCACTACATAGGGAACAGGGTGCTATTTGGGACGCATCCTAGAACTAGCTGCTGGGCACCAGCAGAGGTGGTTGTATGGCAGAGAGAGAGGTGGTTGTATGGCAGAGAGAGAGGTGGTTGTATGGCAGAGAGAGAGGTGGTTGTATGGCAGAGAGAGGTGGTTGTATGGCAGAGAGAGGTGGTTGTATGGCAGAGAGAGAGTTGGTTGTATGGCAGAGAGAGAGGTGGTTGTATGGCAGAGAGAGAGGTGGTTGTATGGCAGAGAGAGAGGTGGTTGAATGGCAGAGAGAGAGGTGGTTGTATGGCAGAGAGAGAGGTGGTTGTATGGCAGAGAGAGAGTTGGTTGTATGGCAGAGAGAGAGGTGGTTGTATGGCAGAGAGAGAGGTGGTTGTATGGCAGAGAGAGAGGTGGTTGAATGGCAGAGAGAGAGGTGGTTGTATGGCAGAGAGAGAGGTGGTTGTATGGCAGAGAGAGAGGTGGTTGTATGGCAGAGAGAGAGGTGGTTGTATGGCAGAGAGAGAAGTGGTTGTATGGCAGAGAGAGAAGTGGTTGTATGGCAGAGAGAGGTGGTTGTATGGAAGAGAGAGGTGGTTGTATGGAAGAGAGAGGTGGTTGTATGGCAGAGAGAGAGGTGGTTGTATGGCAGAGAGAGAGGTGGTTGTATGGCAGAGAGAGTTGGTTGTATGGCAGAGAGAGCAGTGGTTGTATGGCAGAGAGAGCAGTGGTTGTATGGCAGAGAGAGAAGTGGTTGTATGGCAGAGAGAGAAGTGGTTGTATGGCAGAGAGAGGTGGTTGTATGGCAGAGAGAGAGGTGGTTGTATGGCAGAGAGAGTTGGTTGTATGGAAGAGAGAGGTGGTTGTATGGCAGAGAGAGGTGGTTGTATGGCAGAGAGAGGTGGTTGTATGGCAGAGATAGGTGGTTGTACGGCAGAGAGAGGTGATTGAACATGCAGCTGATATTTATTTTTATGTAACCTTTATTTAACGAGGCAAGGTTAAGAACAAATTCTTATTTACAATGACGGCCTACCCCGGCCAAACCCTAACCCGGACAACGCTGGGCCAATTGTGCGCCGCCCTATGGGACTCCCAATCACGGCCGGTTGTGATACAGCCTGGAATCGAACCAGGGTCTGTAGTAACGCCTCTAGCACTGAGATGCAGTGCCTTAGACCGCTGCACCACTCAAGGGCTTCTTACTTATTTGGCTGTTATGGGAAGCCACCTTTTACGCTACTGCTACTCTCTGTTCATCATATATGCATAGTCACTTTAAACATACCTACATGTACATACTACCTCAATCAGCCTGACTAACCGGTGTCTGTAGCCTTGCTACTCTTATTTTCAAATGTATTTTTACTGTTGTTTTATTTCTTTACTTACCTACACACACACACACCTTTTTTTCGCACTATTGGTTAGAGCCTGTAAGTAAGCATTTCACTGTAAGGTCTACACCTGTTGTATTCGGCGCACGTGACAAATAAACTGATTTGATTTGACTTGTGTGGTTGCTATGAGAAGCCGAGATGTTTTATTATTTTTACTTCCATGAAAACAAGGCTTAACACAGAGAGACTAAGATACGTTTTCACTCTAGGGCTCTTGGGTAAGAGGCTTGAATCGAAAGTATATCCGCCTGTTTAAAAGACCCACCTCTTCTCCTAAAATTGTCTCTAACTTTTTACATCATAAACGGTTTGATATTCATGATACTGTCTTATTGATATTGCTGGAAAAGGAATTTTCACTCTAAAGAAGTGCCCATGTGTACCTTTAACTAGTACCTTTAACTAGAGCCTGTTTGTTGTGGAGGTCAGGTGGTCTTGAAAAACTCCTGGCCCTAGTAGTAATGTGTAATGTTAAAATATCTAAATGGCCATACACTTCAGCAAAGTCAGCATTTCCCCTAGTTGAATTTCCAGGCGGAAAGTACCAGTCTCTTTTAAGCAGTGGGCTGTAACAAAGTTAGGAGGGGGGCCCACCCAATCCAATCTATATAACGACAGGAGAAACACTGGTTGAGATCCAGTAATATCAAGAGAAGGATGTCTGACTGTGTCCTCACCTCCAGCTTGTTGACCAGCCTCTTCTTGATGGCATTCTGGGCAGCCGCGTTGGTGGCCATGCGTAGACCCTCTGCTGCCTCCCTCAGTCTCTGCTGCTGCTCCTCACTGTCCGGGTTGGCGGCTGCGCCCTGCACACACATCAGCACGTTAATGTCACAAGTGGGATATGAACCCCGGTCTCCCGCTAGGGAAACCAGCATCATAACCATTAGACCAAGAGGATATTCCACCCGCATGCGAGCACACTGAGGAAGTTGCTAACTAAATCCTCAATACAGCAGACTTAAACTTAAAAAAGACTAAACAACTATTTTTTTTTAAACACAGAAACGATGCACACACACACACACACACACACACACACACACACACACACACACACACACACACACACACACACACACACACACACACACACACACACACACACACACACACACACACACACACACACACACAGCTCCTAAAAGGAGGCCTCTCCATTCCTTCAGCCACGCTCATAAATCCTCAACGGTGGAACGGGGGACCGGATGGGAACAGTAACTCATGTGGAACAGACCTTGGTGGAACGGGGGACAGGATGGGAACAGTAGCTCATGTGGAACAGACCTTGGTGGAACGGGGACAGGATGGGAACAGGAGCTCGTGGGAACAGTAGCTCATGTGGAACAGACCTTGGTGGAACGGGGGACCGGATGGGAACAGTAACTCATGTGGAACAGACCTTGGTGGAACGGGGGACAGGATGGGAACAGTAGCTCATATGGAACAGACCTTGGTGGAACGGGGGACCGGATGGGAACAGTAGCTCATGTGGAACAGACCTTGGTGGAACGGGGGACAGGATGGGAACAGTAGCTCATGTGGAACAGACCTTGGTGGAACGGGGGACCGGATGGGAACAGTAACTCATGTGGAACAGACCTTGGTGGAACGGGGGACAGGATGGGAACAGTAGCTCATGTGGAACAGACCTTGGTGGAACGGGGGACCGGATGGGAACAGTAGCTCATGTGGAACAGACCTTGGTGGAACGGGGGACAGGATGGGAACAGTAGCTCATGTGGAACAGACCTTGGTGGAACGGGGGACAGGATGGGAACAGTAGCTCATGTGGAACAGACCTTGGTGGAACGGGGGACAGGATGGGAACAGTAGCTCATGTGGAACAGACCTTGGTGGAACGGGGGACAGGATGGGAACAGTAGCTCATGTGGAACAGACCTTGGTGGAACGGGGGACAGGATGGGAACAGTAGCTCATGTGGAACAGACCTTGGTGGAACGGGGGACAGGATGGGAACAGTAGCTCATGTGGAACAGACCTTGGTGGAACGGGGGACAGGATGGGAACAGTAGCTCATGTGGAACAGACCTTGGTGGAACGGGGGACAGGATGGGAACAGTAGCTCATATGGAACAGAGCTTGGTGGAACGGGGGACAGGATGGGAACAGTAGCTCATGTGGAACAGACCTTGGTGGAACGGGGGACAGGATGGGAACAGTAGCTCATGTGGAACAGACCTTGGTGGAACGGGGGACCGGATGGGAACAGTAGCTCATATGGAACAGACCTTGGTGGAACGGGGGACAGGATGGGAACAGTAGCTCATGTGGAACAGACCTTAGTGGAACGGGGGACAGGATGGGAACAGTAGCTCATGTGGAACAGACCTTGGTGGAACGGGGGACAGGATGGGAACAGTAGCTCATGTGGAACAGACCTTGGCAGCCTCCACCATTTTGGCCGTGGCGTCTGCCAGGAGCTTGGCGGCTGACAGCAGCTTGCGGGAATTCTCCAGGTCCGACTCGCCCTCTGCGTCCATCTTGATGGCGTTGACCAGGTCCGAGGTGGCCTGGGCAAGGATGCGGGCCTGACGCACCATCTCACCTGGAGAGAAGCAGCAGGCAATACAGTTTAAATCCTCATTTATTCATCTAGGTTTTATTGAAGTTTAAATCCTAATTTATTCATCTAGTTTTTATTGAAGTTTAAATCCTCATTTATTCATCTAGTTTTTATTGAAGTCTAAATCCTCATTTATTCATCTAGGTTTTTATTGAAGTTTAAATCCTCATTTATTCATCTAGTTTTTATTGAAGTCTAAATCCTAATTTATTCATCTAGTTTTTATTGAAGTTTAAATCCTCATTTATTCATCTAGGTTTTATTGAAGTTTAAATCCTAATTTATTCATCTAGTTTTTATTGAAGTTTAAATCCTCATTTATTCATCTAGTTTTTATTGATGTTTAAATCCTCATTTATTCATCTAGTTTTTAATTGATGTTTAAATCCTAATTTATTCATCTAGTTTTTATTGAAGTTTAAATCCTCATTTATTCATCTAACCTTTATTGATTCTGGCACTAGGAAAAAGGCAACGGTAGGAGAGGCAGCATTTGGATCTTTCCTTTAATAAACCTCTTAAAACTTAAAAGTCAGGGAGTATTTTACCAACAAAAAGTTATACAACAATCCACTTCCTCATCATATTGTCATATTAAAACATGTCAAATTAGACTTTTTTTGTACTGCTTTTTGGAAATAAGACAAACATTTGAAATTGCTTTTTGCAAACAGGATGCAATTTTGAGATGCAGACTCCAGAGACATCTCACTCGCTCCTTTTTTCAGGTTCATAAACAGTCAATAAACTAAGCAGACCAGACCCAGCTGCTACCGCATTGCTGCCTATGGGAGAGCCACCCCCTTAAGCAGACCTGAACTGTGACCATTTTCTTCAATGGTAAAAGGCATGAGTGGGACATCTTTAATCCACCATCTTTGCTATCTCACTCCAATATGACTGCTGACCCTTGACCTCTTGTAGCCCCGCCCCTCCCATCCCCCAGCCTACCGGCGTCTCCCATGGAGCTGAAGATGTTCTCGGTGACGTCCAGGATGCGGTCGGTGGCCTCTCCGTGGCGCCCTATGGGCTGGCCTCCGTGGGCGTACTGCTTGATGTGCTGCAGGAGCTCGTTGAGGGCGTGGGTGACGCCCGTGGCGGCGGCGCCCACCTGCTTGAGGAGCCCCTCGTCGCCGGTGGCGCCCCGAGACGCATCCACGCAGCCGTCCACCGACTTGGCAACCAGCTTGCCTGCCTCAATCAGCTGCTCCTGGCACACCGGAGAGCTGATGGTGGGAGCGACCACCTGGAGAGAGAGGGAGAGGGGTAAGACAAAAAAGGATAAGGGGAGAAAGGAGAGAAAAAGCAAAGGCAAAGATAGTGGTAAAAAAAAAAGTGGAGGGAGAGAGGGGTAAGAAAAGGGGAGGGAGAGATAGGGGTAAGAAAGGGGGAGGAGTATTTAAAAAAAATACCCCTGTAAACGGTATACCGCCCAAGTCTAAATGACAAACATGGGACAATAGATGGTTAATGTGTGGTAAAGATGTTGGGGTTCTCTTCTCTTACCCGGGTGCAGGCCACCAGTTGGGAGGTGGATAGGGCACATTGGGTCGCTGCGGCGATGACGCGGTTCTGGAGTGCAGAGTCCTCCGTCTTCTGGGCCACGTTCTTTGCTTTGAGCACCAGGGCGGCGGCGGCGTTAGCCACGGCTTTAGCCAGCTGCATAAGCATGTCCTGAGAACGGCAGGGATGACACAGGCTAGTTAGCATGCTTGTTAGCATGTAGCATAAAGTAAATTAAGGCATGCTTAAGTGGAAAGAGAAAATATAATTTTGACGATTCCATACCAGGCCCATAAACGAGGCCCTGTTTTGATTGAGACTGTGGTTCATTGTGAGTATCTTTAGCCTGAGTACCAGACTGTTTCTGCTTTAGTTAACTTGTTGTTGTTGTCGTAGCAAAGAAGACGACAGTATAGCATTGTTGAGAACAGAAACAGTGTGACACCTAGGTTATATAGGGTGAAAAGATTGTGGGTGAACTATGGAACAATGCACTCATTTCATTATTTTGGTAAGAATTAGGATCAATTTAATTATTCGGAAGAGAATTGTCCTCTTCAGGAAGAGTACTCAAATGTTAAAGGTCTATTTTGGCAAATTAAATTAAGTAAAGAGATTAGAGAAATAGCCTCTACAAAATGAGAAAATTAGAGACTTTTCCAGTTTTAAAATCTGTCCTGCCATACACACCACAGCTTACAGTCTGACCTGAATTCAGTGGTAGCCAGTTTTAGCACAAAGGTGAATAGAAGGCCCTATTGATGACCCTACTATCTATAACCTTCCATATAATGGCCTCTGAGGATTATTTTTTGAAAAAAAAATGTACACCCCTTTTTCTCCCTAATTTCATGGTATCCAATTGGTAGTTACAGTCTTGTCTCATCGCTGCAACTCCCGTAAGGACTCGGGAGAGGCGAAGGTCGAGAGCCGTACATCCTCTGAAACACAACCCAACCAAGCCGCACAACCCAACCAAGCCGCACAATGCAGGCTTAACCTGGAAGCCAGCCGCACCAATGTGTCTGAGGAAACACCTGGCGACCGTGTCAGCGTGCACTGCGCCCGGCCCGCCACAGGAGTCGCTAGAGCGCGATAGGACAAGAACATCCCTTCCGGCCAAACCCTCCCCTAACGACGCAGGGCCAATTGTGCGCCGCCCCATGGGTCTCCCGGTCGCGGCCGGCTGTGACAGAGCCTGGACTCGAACCAGGATCTCTAGTGGCACAGCTAGCCTTAGACCACTGCGCCACTCAGGAAGTGGCCTCCAAGAATTCTTTCCATAGAAGCCAAGCTAAGCCTACGTCCCAAATAGCACCCTATTCCCTACATAGAGCACTATTTTTGACCAGAGCCTTAGTACACTATGTAGGGAATATGGTGCCATTTGTGACAGAGCACTTCACATTCATTGGCTTAAACCTAAATATACTATAGTATAACCCATCCAGGCTGGGGAGGAGGGGAGATTCAAGCCTGGTGGCTCTAAAGACGATCATCAACTCTATCCTGCCTTTAGTTGTTGGTCTTTGTGTCTACCCCACAAGTCGGGACTTTAGGAACATAACGGCATTCTCTACCCTCCAAAGGTAATATAAGGATATTCTACAAGGTTATGTGGTGGGCTAGCTAATGCAGCTACAGTACAGAATGACTAACAATGGCATATTAATGTATATTTTGTCAACTAGCTGATTTAGTCAGAGACTGGGTTTGACATTGATACTGGTTTTGGGTCTGGGATATATCACAAACATGTGCAACTGTTTAAATTGTGACTCGTGATAGATATATTTTAACTAAAGAATGTGCGTTTTTGTTCTTCCAAAACCTGTTACTTCACGTTTGGAAGCACAAAAACAGAGTGACTAAGGGGGGTGGGGGAGTAGGAGGGGAGAAAAATGACTGGGGGGGAGAAAAGTGACTGATGGGGGAGAGGAGACTAGGGTGGAGAGAAAAGTGACTATGGGGGGGAGAAAAGTGACTGGGGGGGAAAGAAAAGTGACTGAGGGGGGGAGAAAAGTGACTGAGGGGTGAGAGAAAAGGGAGTAGGAGGGGAGAAAAGTGACTGAGGGGGGAGAGAAAAGGGAGTAGGGGGAGAGAAAAGTGACTAGGGGGAAAGAAAAGTGACTAAGGGCTCTCGAGGTGTGTCAAAAGATGATACGTGGAAGCGGAGGGACTCCAGCTGTGACCTCTGAAGTGCCAGACACGCGGTGGGCTAACAACGCGGTGGGCTAACAATGTGGTGGACAAACGCACGGTCGGTGGGCTAACGCACGGTCGGTGGGCTAACGCACAGAGTCTAATGCATGGTGGGCTAACACACAGAGTCTAATGCATGGTGGGCTAACACACAGGGTCTAACGCATGGTGGGCTAACACATGGTTGTCATTGAGGAGAGACAGGATATCAGCAACAGGGTCGCTGCAAAAGCTAATCTAGCAAACACTCATCAGCCTCCGCACCACTCCAGAGATTATTTTTATGCAGTTTAGAAGGTGTTTGAGTGGGATTATCGACATCACGACAGAGGAGTTGGGCAGCTCTCCCTGCATGTTGTTTTGTGAAGGAGTAGGGGGAGGAGGAGGCAGAAAAAGGGAGGGGGGAGAAAAAAAAACAGAGGACTTTGTAGGAGCTGCGGTCAGGCTGCATTCCACAAGCATTTATGAACAGGCATTAGCCAGGCCTACTTATTTCTCCACAGTATGTTCTCTGCGCTCGCTCAGTCATTGTATGGTAGGCTTATCATCACTTACGTGTAACATTACAGCTACTTCTTCACATTTTCAGTTGAAGTGCTTATCCTCAATACATGTATAGGCTATTATAAATAACTCCACATTGAACAACAACTCCAACACCTTCACCAAAGAGCTGTCGTTTTGTCCCATTTTAAAAGGTTAAATACTGTATTCAAAACCTGTTGCCAATAGGTCTTAGTTCAGTCATGAGGAATTCAGAAATTCTCTTCGAGAAAACAATTGGTAACAGGCTTCCCATCACTTATCGAAACAGATCCCCTACTACTACTATTGTTAAACCCTTCATTTGATATTGGACACAATTGTTAAAACAGACATTCCCTGTATATCTTCAGGTACAGCAGTATTCTCCTAGAGCTCAATGCAACCACATTAAGAGTTAATAATCAACCCAGTACCCTACAAATGGAAACTACCCTGTTTGGACAGGGCAGAAGTCTTGTTTGGACAGGGCAGAAGTCTTGTTTGGACAGGGTAGAAGTCTTGTTTGGACAGGGTAGAGGTCTTGTTTGGACAGGGTAGAAGTCTTGTTTGGACAGGGCAGAATATGATCATGTAAATACAGTTCACCTTTTAATCCCTGGGGTGAATTTTCTCATCTGAAACTGAGTTTCTCTCAGTGCATTGAGCTGTTCAGCTGCATACATTCATAATCAAATGCTTTTGAGAGCTATTTGCTCTTTCTGCGTGTCAATAATCAAAACCTATAAGAAAACCGAGAGCATTTTGAGTACCTGAAGATATGCAAGAGAAACTGAACAAAACTGCTGTCAAATGCTTATTAAACAGTTAGAAATGACAAGAATACACTACTAGATGACGTTACACCAGTGTGGTCCATATCAATTACAGTGAAAGATCCAAGAACGATTAGTATGATTGGCCATTGGGAGTGACAGTGATTCGGATAGGCTTATCTTTCGAGGACACGTTTGTTACCAGCATGTGACTATAAGTGGAGACGCTCCGCCTTGCACCCCTGAAAGATCCTTTACCTAGAAACTGACCAATGCAGGTGTAAAAAAAGAGGGGGTTATAGTAAATCACACAGTACTGCACAAATTATGTCAACAAACTCTACATAGGGAACTGATCAGGACCGTGTTCTGACCTAAGATCCTAAGACAACTTAAACGTTGTGCAAATCAGAGTGTTGAAAGCAATGGATGATTTGCGCAGAAGATTCAGACTAAAGTTTATGAAGAGCTGAATCCTAACTTCCAGGAATTTTCACTTAGCCATTTATTGATGTCAATGGGAGACTAAGTGAACGTTTGACTTAAGTGTAAGTTAGAATTTGCCCCAAGTCTGAAAACGGTCAACTTATTTTCTTGTGGCGTAGTCCCACTTTCAGTGTCAGTTTAGTTCACTCTGGACTGGGTCACGGTTGGCCTACCTGAAAGCGGGGGTCGGCGTCCGTCTCTCCGATGTGAGACAGCAACTCGCCACTGGCCTGGCCCACGTTGCCTGCAGCCTGCAGAAGGTTCTGACGGGGCTGATGGGTAAAAATAAAAAGATGCCCAAAAAGCACAGGTCACATGACTGAAGAAAAGCCATCATGAAGGGATTCTTTAACATCTTATGCATGAAGATGGTTTCACGTTAACTTACAGGTTACATTGGTCATGTCCAGTAAGCACAAAATGGGAGAAAATATTTTAATAAGAACACCGATTTTCAATTTTAGCTGCAAAATCTTTTTCCACCATGAGCTTTTCTGAACATTATCATGTGCAACACAGAAACAGGAAGTACACAAAAATGGCTAAGCATTCAGTGTGTTACTTCAGTATTCAGTGTGTGCTCGTGTGTGTTACCTCAGTGTTGGCTGGCTGGGCGGTCTTTAGCATGTCGGACACGGCACACGCCAGGTTCTTGGCAGCCCCCAACAACTGGTTTCCGTTGCCTCCCTCATCCTCCATGAGGGCGGCGAGCAGCTTGACCCCCTTGGACATCTCCGTTAGGTTGGAGGAGATGGTGGTCACGGCACAGCCCACCGCCGTGTAGTCTGTCTCTGCTGGGTCGCCTATTATTGAGGGGGACAGACAGACATGTTTAGGTTTCAATACTTTGTGGGCAGTCCTTTAACTTGTTATGGGTAGGGGGCAGCATTTTCACATTTGGATGAAAAGTGTGCCCAGAGTAAACTGCCTGCTACTCAGTCCCAGTTACTAATATATGCATATTATTAGTATATTTGGATAGAAAACACTCTGAAGTTTCTAAAACTGTTTGAATGATGTCTGTGAGTATAACAGAACTCATATGGCAGGCAACAACCTGAGAAAAAATCCAACCAGGAAGTGGGAAATCTGATGTTGGTCGTTTTTCAACTCATTCCCTATTGAGGATACAGTGGGATATGGGTCATGTTGCACTTCCTAAGGCTTCCACTAGATGTAAACAGTCTTTAGAACCTTGTCTGATGCTTCTACTGTGAAGTGGGGCCGAATGAGAGGGGAATGAGTCTGGCAGAATGCTTTGAGCTCGTGACGCTCGTTCACGTGAGAGCGAGCTCTGTTCCATGGCTTTTCTACAGACAAAGGAATTCTCCGGTTGGAACATTATTGAAGATTTATGATAAAAACATCCTAAAGATTGATTCTATACTTCGTTTGACATGTTTCTACGGACTGTAATATGACTTTTCATCTGAACTTTTGCCTGGACCTGCCCGCGCATCGTGAGTTTAGATTGTGTACTGAATGCGCGAACAACAAGGAGGAATTTGGACATAAATTATGGACTTTATGGAACAAATCAAACATTTATTGTGGAACTGGGATTCCTGGGAGTGCATTCTGACGAAGATCATCAAAGGTAAGTGAATATTTATAATGCTATTTCTGACTTGACTCCAACATGGCGGATATCTTCTTGGGTTGTGTTGGTCTCTGAGCGCCGTACTCAGATTAATGCATGGTTTGCTTTTTCCATAAAGTTTTTTTGAAATCTGACACAGCGGTTGGATTAAGGAGAAGTATATCTTTAAATCTGTGAATAACACTTGTATCTTTTATTAATGTTTATTATGAGTATTTCTGTGATTTGATGTGGCTCTGTGCAAATTCACGGGATGTTTTGGAGGCAAGGCCTAATGTAAACTGAGGTTTTTGGATATAAATATGAACTTGATCGAACAAAACATACATGTATTGTGTAACATGTTGTCCCGGGATTGTCATCTGATGAAGAATATCAAAGCTTAGTGATTAATTTTATCAATATTTATGCTTTTTGTGACTCCTCTCTTTGGTTGGAAAATCGCTGTATGCTTTCTGTGACTAGTTGCTGACCTAACATAATGATATGTTCTGCTTTCGCCGAAAAGCTTTTTTGAAATCGGACACTGTGGTTGGATTAACGAGAATTGTATCTTTAAAAATGGTGTCTAATACTTGTATGTTTGATTAAATTGAATTATGAGATTTCTGTTGATTGAATTTGGCGCTAGCGGAACACCAGTCCTAGACAGGTTAAGCACAACAGCTATGGTGAAGGGGACAGACAGAGATGTTGAGGGGAACTTCATGAGCTGTCCTCACGTGGTCTATGAGGGGAACTTCATGAGCAATCCTCACGTGGTCTATGAGGAGAACTTCATGAGCAGTCCTCACGTGTTCTATGAGGTAAATTTCATGAGCAGTCCCCACGTGGTCTATGAGGGGAACTTCATGAGCAGTCCTCACGTAGTCTATGAGGGGAACTTCATGAGCAGTCCTCACGTGGTCTATGAGGGGAACTTCATGAGCAGTCTTCACGTGGTCTATGAGGAGAACTTCATGAGCAGTCCTCACGTGTTCTATGAGGTAAATTTCATGAGCAGTCCCCACGTGGTCTATGAGGGGAACTTCATGAGCAGTCCTCACGTAGTCTATGAGGGGAACTTCATGAGCAGTCCTCACGTGGTCTATGAGGGGAACTTCATGAGCAATCCTCACGGGGTCTATGAGGGGAACTTCATGAGCAATCCTCACGTGGTCTATGAGGAGAACTTCATGAGCAGTCCTCACGTGGTCTATGAGGTAAATTTCATGAGCAGTCCTCACGTAGTCTATGAGGGGAACTTCATGAGCAGTCCTCACGTAGTCTATGAGGGGAACTTCATGAGCAGTCCTCACGTAGTCTATGAGGGGAACTTCATGAGCAGTCCTCACGTGGTCTATGAGGGGAACTTCATGAGCAGTCCTCACGTGGTCTATGAGGGGAACTTCATGAGCAGTCCTCACGTGGTCTATGAGGGGAACTTCATGAGCAGTCTTCACGTGGTCTATGAGGGGAACTTCATGAGCAGTCTTCACGTGGTCTATGAGGTCAACTTCATGAGCAGTCCTCACGTGGTCTATGAGGGGAACTTCATGAGCAATCCTCACGTGGTCTATGAGGGGAACTTCATGAGCAATCCTCACGTGGTCTATGAGGTAAATTTCATGAGCAGTCCTCACGTGGTCTATGAGGGGAACTTCATGAGCAGTCCTCACGTGGTCTATGAGGGGAACTTCATGAGCAGTCCTCACGTGGTCTATGAGGGGAACTTCATGAGCAGTCTTCACGTGGTCTATGAGGGGAACTTCATGAGCAGTCTTCACGTGGTCTATGAGGGGAACTTCATGAGCAGTCCTCACGTGGTCTATGAGGGGAACTTCATGAGCAGTCTTCACGTGGTCTATGAGGGGAACTTCATGAGCAGTCCTCACGTGGTCTATGAGGGGAACTTCATGAGCAGTCTTCATGTGGTCTATGAGGGGAACTTCATGAGCAGTCTTCACGTGGTCTATGAGGGGAACTTCATGAGCAGTCCTCACGTGGTCTATGCTGCTGCTTTGTTTTATTCATCCCCCCACAGAGTCAATATTTAAGCTGAAAAAGCCTTTACATATCTAGTTAAAGGACATTACAATGCAGAATCTAAATACCTTTTTATAACATTTTTTTTCATTTAAGCTGTATTTCTACATGTTATTGTCATTGAGATAAAATCTATTTTACAAGAGAGACCTGTATTGCACGCCTGTGAAAAAGGCAATCCCATATCTACTGGTTCTTCAAGACAGATATAAGCAGTGGTGTAAAGTAATAAAAAATACTTTAAAGTACTACTTAAGTCGTTTTTTGGGGTATCTGTACTATACTATTTATATTTTTGACTACTTTTACTTCACTACATTCCTTAAGAAAATATTGTACTTTTTATTCCATACATTTCACTTGAAAACCAAAAGTACTCGTTACATGTTGAATGCTTAGCAGGAGAGGAAAATAGTCAAATTCACGCACTTATCAACAGAACATCTCTGGTTATTCCTACTGCCTCTGATCTGGAGGACTCACTAAACAGAGAACATCCCTGGTTATCCCTACTGCCTCTGATCTGGAGGACTCACTAAACAGAGAACATCCCTGGTTATCCCTACTGCCAGTGATCTGGAGGACTCACTAAACAGAGAGCATCTCTGGTTATTCCTACTGCCAGTGATCTGGAGGACTCACTAAACAGAGAACATCTCTGGTCATCCCTACTGCCAGTGATCTGGAGGACTCACTAAACAGAGAACATCCCTGGTTATTCCTACTGCCAGTGATCTGGAGGACTCACTAAACAGAGAACATCCCTGGTCATCCCTACTGCCAGTGATCTGGAGGACTCACTAAACAGAGAACATCTCTGGTCATCCCTACTGCCAGTGATCTGGAGGACTCACTAAACACAAATGCTATGTTTGTAAATGATGTCTGAATGTTGGAGTGTGCCCGTGGCTTTCCGTAAATTTCAAAAATAAGAAAATGGTGCGCTTAATAAGGAATTTGAAATGATTTATACTTTTACTTTTGATACTTAAGTATATTTTAAACCAAATACTTTTAGACTTACTCAAGTAGTATTTTACTGGGTGACTTTCACTTTTACTTGAGTCATTTTCTATTAAGGTATCTTTACTTTTACTCAAGTATGACAGTTGGGTACTTTTTCCATCACTGGATAGAAGTTACCACAACATCCATTGTTGGTATCCACAGTGAGGAGACAGTACCTGCGGTGAGATTGACCATAGAGGCCGTCCCGGCTGTGATGGCGTCAACCTGGGAGTGGATCTCGTGTTTGGACTCGTCCATCTTGTTCTTACGCCAGGCTTGGGAGGCCTTGATCATGGGAAGACACAGATCACATTGACATTAAACTATTTTCTACACAACTTACATGAAAAATACACCAACTCACTGTATTACAATATATAAGAGTGGAGCATGTTCTCTTCTCTTTATTTGGTACAACTATGCTTTAAAATTGTATCCATTTGAAATAATTAACTTTAAACTAACTGAGAGGACAACATGATAGACGAGATTATCCAGAAGTTTCTTATAGCTACAGGTTGGAGGTTGTACAGGTGAAGAGGGGGTCAGTTTAAGTCCAGGTGTCTCACCGCGTCTGTCCCGAGGGGAGGCAGGGTGTCAAACTCCTCCAGCGAGGCCTGGGCAGCCTGCAACGCCTGCATGCTGGAGTTGATGGTGCCAGTCAGGGCCTGCTGGGCGGATGTCTGCACACAGGGGAACATATCGAGAAACACTCTTATTTTTCATTCTGTACTGTTAATAAAATAGGGCCAATAACACTTCATGTTTGTAATTATTTTCCACTGAGAATGTTATTGTGTATTAGCCTCTAAAAGGCTTTCTTCAGATATAGAGATTGTATTGGGGTCTGTTCAGTTATTTCAATTAACAGTCAATTGAGGAAGTGAATTAACCACCATTTCCTATTTGGGCTTTTTTCAAAATCTTGAATTGAACTGAATTTCACTTCCTGATTTGAAAACTGAATTGACCCCAACCCTGCTACAGTTCAATGTGTCCCTCCAGACTTACCAGCGGGGGCATGTGGCCCCTGTGCATCTGTCCGCTGGTGATGTGCTGCTTGGCCTGGGGCATGGAGCCCATCTGGAAGCTCTCGGGGCCCCCGGCCCCTGAACGCATGATGGCCGGCAGGGCCACAGAGCCAGTCTCCACCTTCCCCACCTTGTTGAACTGCTGCTGCAGCACCGTAGACCTGGGGGAGTGGAGGGACAGATGGTGGGAGTGAGAGGAGAAATGGAGGGTGGGGAGAGATGGCGAGAGGGAGGGGAGAGATGGCGAGAGGGAGGGGAGAGATGGCGAGAGGGAGGGGAGAGATGGCGAGAGGGAGGGGAGAGATGGAGGGAGAGAGAGAGAGGGATGAATAGAGATGTCAGAAGACATACTATATTGCAGTGCTGTATACAGTAAGGCTCTTCATCCTCATCAGAATCAGAAAGATGGCCCCCATAGGCCAGATGGACCCACTACACAGGACCCACAGGCTAGATGGACCCACTACACAGGACCCACAGGCTAGATGGACAAAGTACACAGGACCCACAGGCTAGATGGACAAACTACACAGGACCCACAGGCTAGATGGACCCACTACACAGGACCCACAGGCTAGATGGACCCACTACACAGGACCCACAGGCTAGATGGACCCACTACACAGGACCCACAGGCTAGATGGACCCACTACACAGGACCCATAGGCCAGATGGACCCACTACACAGGACCCATAGGCCAGATGGACCCACTACACAGGACCCATAGGCCAGATGGACCCACTACGCAAGACCCACTACACAGGACCCATAGGCCAGATGGACCCACTACACAGGACCCATAGGCCAGATGGACCCACTACACAGGACCCATAGGCCAGATGGACCCACTACACAAGACCCACTACACAGGATCCATAGGCTAGATGGACCCACTACACAGGACCCACAGGCTAGATGGACCCACTACACAGGACCCATAGGCTAGATGGACCCACTACACAGGACCCATAGGCCAGATGGACCCACTACACAGGACCCACTACACAGGACCCATAGGCTAGATGGACCCACTACACAAGACCCACAGGCTAGATGGAACCACTACACAAGACCCACAGGCCAGATGGACCCACTACACAGGACCCACTACACAGGACCCATAGGCTAGATGGACCCACTACACAAGACCCACAGGCTAGATGGAACCACTACACAAGACCCACAGGCTAGATGGAACCACTACACAGGACCCACTACACAGGACCCACAGGCCAGATGGAACCACTACACAGGAATAAATACATGCACAATGATGATGAAAATCTGTAGGGGAGTTATAGATAAAGACTGAGGGAAAGTTAGTACAGTATAGAATCTACTGAGGTCAAAACACACACACGTAGTGAGCCGTCACCAACATGCTGTGACATATCACTGGCACACACGGCAGGAAACCGCTGCACTGGACTCACTTTTTGGGTGACACAGAATCCTCCAACATGGTGGACTCCTCATCTCCCTCTAAGCCAAAGTGGTCTTTGCTCTTTTTCTGTTAGAAGGAGACAAGACAGGTTATTGGGTGATTGATATAGCTCTATTCATTGAATTAAAAAAGGGGCAATCTGGGATTTGTACATCCATTTTTTGGGACTTTTAAGTAATGATATATGACCATTGATTCTTGATGTATAGAACTTCTAGATGTCTCATGAGCTTAGTTCAACTGTCGCGCCTCATCAGAACCCATATAATAAGATCGTTTTACTCTATTGTCTGTAAACAATTGTAATCTCACCATTACTGGGTAATGTGATATGGTGTGGAATCTCTAAACTCTAAAATGGCAGTACTCTATGCATACTGTACTGCAGTGCACAGACACATTGAAGAGGCAACTCCAGTGTACCCTGAGGTTTTTGTCAATATGATTTCCATGGTGACCTGGTCATACAGAACTCTTGATTCACTATCTTGGCAATCTCTACAATTACAATCTCTGCCTGCAACCAGGATTTTGTGTTAGTGTTAAGCAATGCATCTGCTCCGCGGTGAAGTTTCCCCTAGGTATAGATCAAGGATCAGCTTCCCAGCCCTCAATCCTAACCGTAAACATTAAATGGGGAAACTGACCCAAGATCAGTGTCTAAGGGCAACTTCACCATACTCCAATGCATCTATATTGTGAAACTTCAATGACACCGCAGTACCTTTTTCAGAATGATGTCAATGTAACCAGCGATCAGTTGGGCAATCTGCTCTCCCTCAGTCGTCTGGACAGAGTAGTAACCGTCTTGATAATCGCCAAAGTCCTGGAATACAATTATTATATCTACTGTAACAGGATGCTCCCTCAATGCATCTCTATGTTTTTGTTTGAAATGGCAGTGGTCCGATTATATGTGACCAATTCCTTTACAACTAATCCCATAGAGATGCGTAGAGGGAACACAGCCGTTAAACCACTGTAAGAGAGACAAAATGACAACTTAATTGTATATACTATATGCACACTGTAAATCACCAACGCCTGCCAAATACCTCCGCCGAGGTACTTACATAAAAATCTCCAAAGATTGGGTAGTATAGGGCCGTTTGAATAGTTATTGCTCCCCTGAAATATAACACTGACGTTATACAATGCATTATCTGTCATTTTGTTGGCATTATAAGCGGCAGATATTTTCTTTCCAACCCTAAAAAGTCATCATGGAGCTAGATTTTATTTATCCGATGAACTGCCAGGAAATACTCCCCAGAAAATAAAATAATAACAAGACGGACAAAACGGCCAGTCTCTTTTCTGTAATGGTTTATAACCGACAAAATAACTGACAAAGAAAATGGAGCCTCGTGGTATGTTAATATTTGAAAGTAGTCCTGTTTGTTTACAGGTGAAAATCCTTCAGGGCCTTTAGTTCACTTGTGGGCAAATAAGCAGCGCTAGATGAAAACATCCAATGTGCAGCTTGGACCTGCATTCTCCAGCACATGACCAGAATGCAACACTGTTGAATGTTGCTGATCTAGAGTCATAAGGTGATGGGTATGTATGACTATACATCTCCATTTTAGTCATTTAGCAGACACTCTTATTCAGAGCCACTTATAGTGAGTGCATACCAATTTTGGAACTTTTTGACACTGGTCGCCCCACATGGGAATCGAACCCACAACCCTGGACGTTGCAAGCGCCATGCTCTACCAACTGAGCCACACATGCTCAAATGAGCATGAACTGCCTTTCAATGTTCTTTCAATTGCAAAAAACACATTTTCTATGTTCTATAATAACTTATTTTAAATACACAGCACCATCTTTGCAGTGTGTACTCTTCTAAAGTGGTTGTATATATATATTTTTTTTTTAAAGTGGTCAATTAACATTTCTTATAAGTCCAGGTAGTCCCTCCATGTTTCAGTCAGTTTTTCTTCAGTTTGGCTCCTAATGAACATGACCCTGAATGTCATCCTGTTCCAATGCTGACCAGGCAACCAGAAGGTCAAAGATGACCAGGAGGTCAGAGGTCAGGGGACTCACCAGGGTGAAGCTCTTGGGCGAGGCAGCCCAGCGTTTGATGTTGGTGAGGTTCCACTCCTGGATCACCTCCTTGGTCTTCTCGTCTACCCGCATGACGCACTCCTTGGTGATTCCCAGCAGACGAGGGACCAGCTTGTTCTTACCCTTCATTTTCTCCTGCAGGAACACACACACACACAAAAACACACACACACACACACGGTTAAAAGTACTCCAGTACTATGATACCTTAACATTTGAAAAGGTATTGCACATTCCATTCAACCGTCAAAGGCAGTGAGTGGAACTTCAAAAGCTTTGAAAATGTTAGAGCTTTGATTGGTTAGAAAGAAGATATTCACAGTTGTTTAAGGAGTTGTTTAAGGAGTTGTTTAAAGAGTTGTTTAAAGAGTTGTTTAAAGAGTTGTTTAAAGAGTTGTTTAAAGAGTTGTTTAAAGAGTTGTTTAAAGAGTTGTTTAAAGAGTTGTTTAAAGAGTTGTTTAAAGAGTTGTTTAAAGAGTTGTTTAAAGAGTTGTTTAAAGAGTTGTTTAAGGAGTTGAATGTTATTTTGTCAGTGCCATTGTACCTTTACTAGGAAGAATGACACTCCGTAGGTTTTCAGAGACCTAGCCAGTTTGACGTAGCTGACTTTGGCCTCGATTTCAGTCATGTTTTGGTAGTTTTTGTGTGCCTGTGTGGGAAACAAAAAGAAGACTTATTGAAGATCTCAGCCAGTTATACTATAGTGTCACAGTAGAAGTAATTAGAACAGAGCAAGTCGGGACACGTTTAAATCAATACGACCAGTTACAGCCAGAGCAAAAATGAATCTAGTTGGCATACATTGAACTCTACACGGATGGAGACACTGACTATTTCTACAAACCAGACTGGGAAACTATTTTTTCAGGTCATGTGTTTTCAGTCTGTGAGAAAAATAATGTCCCCACCGCAAAGAGCAAGCAGCCCAAATATGACTGGCCTTACAACGACCGCCCCCATCACACTCACACCCACGCATGCACCCAAGCGAACACACACATCCTGGGGTTCTTACCTGGAAGATTCTTTTCTCCCCTTTGTTCTTGATGTACTCTTTAGGGAGGAACTCTTTCAAACTACAGAAAATAAATAAGAAATAAATGTAAACACACTTTATTCAAGAAGACAGCAAAATCACTAAGGCAGGCAATATAATCCAGTAGTTCTGACTCAAGTTGGGATTCAAGTGATACTACATCAAAAATGTACTCTATGTATGCACACAGTGCTGTAAACCACTTTTGCTAAAAGGCAAATACATCTTTGTTATATATTGAAAATATTTTAGTCATTCATGTTAAAGTATATACATAGCATTATGCCATAAACAGTGCTCACTCTAGGAAGCCTGGTTTGTGCTTGGTCTCGTTGTGGTCACCAAACTGGATCTGACACTGGTATCCGGCAAAGTCGCAGGCTTTCTCGAAGGAGACGGGATGGGAGCCGTTCAAAATGTCATCACGGGCCTGCACAGGGAGAGGAACATCCCAATGACATTTTCCACAAAGACATTCATTAAGGAAGATCCCAAAACAGAGCCAGAAGTAATCCCAGATCAGGAAAATAGATAAAACAGAGAATCCTCTGCTGTTTTGCATATTTCCTTAGGCTGGTCCAAGTGACCACTCTAGGGAACTCCTGCCATCAATGGTCTTAACTCTGTGGTGGGGCACAAACAGATCTGGGACCAGGCTTATACTTCCCTGAAAAACATCCAAGGAAAATATCATCAAATATCATCTTTCTGAGACTATCTAATGCCTTTCTAGCATCAAAATGAATGACGAGAAAATGTACCCATAAATTAACTTTAATGTTGGTCCAAATGTTTCATTGTTTTCATATTACCAGGAGCATGAACTACTGGGAACATTTTGTGATGTACTCTGGCAAAAACCGGTAGAGGCAGGCAGGCAGGCAGGCAGGCAGGCAGGCAGGCAGGCAGGCAGGCAGGCCACATGGACAGTGCTTGCATTGGCCTGGGCCCCCGTGTCCAGCTGTGTTTCAACAGGGAAAGGAGAGCTCCAAGAACTACTGTCTTTGGCAGGAACACAAAGACTAGACGTCTTAAGAAAGACTAAGATGAAGCTTCTGTGAGTAGAAGACCGCAAAAAGTCTCAAAGACAAAAGGTTCACTCCTTCACTGTGTGTGTCTATATGAGACAATCACACACTGAACAACATTTTCTCCTCAAACTTTGGGAGGTGATCTTGGGAGAAGACATCCTACCACCACTATGACATCTGCCACCTCAGGACATAAAACATGGCTGACACGTCAACAGGCACCTTGAGCCTGCTGGCCTCCAGCTGTGACTCTCAGCTGTTCTTCCTGACACTGTGCATTCTCACACCAATGGAAATGGATGTTGGTACAGTAACTAAGGGCATGAATAGGAACTTATAAATGCAAAGCGTTTCTCACATACTGTATCTTCCATTGACATCAAAGCATGAGTGAAGTGGAAGGTTTGAGGTAAATACATTAATCTCAGGTTAGGTCATCTCACGTTAGGTCATCTCGCGTTAGGTCATCTCGCGTTAGGTCATCTCGCGTTAGGTCATCTCGCGTTAGGTCATCTCACGTTAGGTCATCTCACGTTAGGTCATCTCACGTTAGGTCATCTCGCGTTAGGTCATCTCACGTTAGGTCATCTCGCGTTAGGTCATCTCGCGTTAGGTCATCTCGCGTTAGGTCATCTCACGTTAGGTCATCTCACGTTAGGTCATCTCGCGTTAGGTCATCTCGCGTTAGGTCATCTCACGTTAGGTCATCTCGCGTTAGGTCATCTCACGTTAGGTCATCTCGCGTTAGGTCATCTCACGTTAGGTCATCTCGCGTTAGGTCATCTCGCGTTAGGTCATCTCGCGTTAGGTCATCTCGCGTTAGGTCATCTCGCGTTAGGTCATCTCGCGTTAGGTCATCTCACGTTAGGTCATCTCACGTTAGGTCATCTCGCGTTAGGTCATCTCGCGTTAGGTCATCTCGCGTTAGGTCATCTCGCGTTAGGTCATCTCACGTTAGGTGTTGGAATGTGATCAATCATTAACAGCGACAGGTCTACATGAACCCCTACAAGGAGAACCTTGTTCCCAAAACACTGAAACCCCAAACCGCATTCCTGCCTTGGGTTTCTTTCCAAACTCCAGGCAGGATTTGACCAACAGAGGTCATTCTGGGGTTGTGTCTAAAATAACCCCTGATTATTTCTATACAGTGCACTACCTTTGAAGAGTACTACTTTTCATTTTGGACGCAGCCTGGGTATCGGTCAGTACCTGGACGTAGAGCAGGTTGAGCTGGACCGGGTCTCGTGAGTCCACGTTCTGGTCTGAGTAGAAGAACTTCCTCCTGAGGAGCAGCATCTCGGTCTCCTCCACACCCTGCTCCCTCAGCGTCCGCCCATGGTCCAGCCAGTTCACTGACAATCACAATCAATACAACTCAATGGGAATCAATACAACTCCTTGGGAATCAATACAACTCAATGGGAATCAATACAACTCCTTGGGAATCAATACAACTCCTTGGGAATCAATACAACTCCTTGGGAATCAATACAATTTAATGGGAATCAATACAATTTAATGGGAATCAATACAACTCCTTGGGAATCAATACAACTTAATGGGAATCAATACAATTTAATGGGAATCAATACAACTCAATGTCAGTCAGTACAACTCAATGGGAATATATGTTTATCTATGCAAATCATGTCAATAAAACGCAGTCAATACCAAAAAAGTACAACTTTTATGCAATTAAATGTAAATTATGTGAGAAAACAACTTGATGCCAGTCAATCAAAGCCACAAAAATACAAATGAATCAGCGGTGTCCTAATAGACATTCAAAATGAAGGACAAGCACATACATCAATAGAGATACTGGTGTCACGTCAAAATGTTCGCAGTGTGAAATAGATTTTTACATGACAACTGGCACCATATTGTTTTTGAATATGACAAGAGACACTTGTCATGGACACTTTTGCGTGTGTGTGTCTGTGTGCATGTCTGTGCGTCTGCGCGTGTGTGTACGTGCGTCTGTGTCTGTGCGTACGTGTGTCTGTGCGTACGTGCGTCTGTGCGTTCGTGCGTGCTGTCTGTGCGTGCGTGCGTCTGTGCGTACGTGCGTCTGTGCGTGCGTGTCTGTGCGTGCGTGCGTGTCTGTGCGTACGTGCGTATGTGCGTGTCTGTGCCTATATGTGCCTACGTGCGTGTCTGTGCCTACGTGTGTGTCTGTGCGTTCGTGTGTCTGTGCGTTCGTGCGTCTGTGCGTTCGTGCGTCTGTGCGTTCGTGCGTCTGTGCGTTCGTGCGTCTGTGCGTTCGTGCGTCTGTGCGTGCGTGCGTCTGTGCGTGCGTGCGTCTGTGCGTGCGTGCGTCTGTGCGTGCGTGTCTGTGCGTATGTGCGTGTCTGTGCCTATGTGCGTGTCTGTGCCTATATGTGCCTACGTGTGTGTCTGTGCGTACGTGCGTGTCTGTGCCTACGTGCGTGTCTGTGCCTACGTGCGTGTCTGTGTCTGTACGTGCGTCTGTGTCTGTACGTGCGTCTGTGTCTGTACGTGCGTCTGTGTCTTTGTGTCTGTGTCTGTGTGTCTTTGTGTCTGTGTCTTACACTCGTCGTCTGTGTGGAGTTTCTGCTTAAGTTTCTCCATCTTCTTGTCGTCTCTCATCAGAGTCTTGTCCCGTCTTGTCAGAGTCCCCGTCATCTCCTCCTTCTTCTCCTCAACCACGTCGTGCACCAACGAGTACTCGTCATAGTTTGTGATACCTGCCAAAAGAGTGTTGAAAGAAAAATGTACTTTTTGGCTCATATTGTCTTTCCTATACATTCATTGGAGGAGAAAGTCAGAAGAGAGGGGCCTTGGATCTTCAGTGATTGGGGACATTGCCCTGTTTAAGGTATAGTCTATCGAATGGGACGTTAAAAAAAGGATGTCCTGACTCTCTGTGGGTACTAAAGATCCCATGGCACTTATCGTTAGAGTAGTGGTGTTAACCCCGGTGTCCTGGCTAAATGTCTAATCTGGCCCTCATACCATCATGGACACCAAATCATCCCCAGCTTCCAATTGACTCATTCACCTCCCTTCATCTCCCCGGTTACTATTCTCCAGGTCGTTGCTGTAAATGAGAATGTGTTCTCAGTCAATTTACCCTGTAAAATAAGGATTAAATATAAAATAAAATTATCCTCCAATTTGTTTTGAGGAGGTGGCAAGGAGAGAGGATGTGAGGAATCAAGGAGAGAGGATGTGAGGAATCAAGGAGAGAGGATGTGAGGAATCAAGGAGAGAGGATGTGAGGAATCAAGGAAAGAGCCTTTGTTTTAGCTGGAAATCTGACTAGTTGAAAAAGTGGCCAATCATCAAGCAGTAACATTAGACTTCTATGAGTTGACCCTTTACTCATAACGCCTCGATAATACTACCATTATAATGACATAACAGATAAGTTATGAACTGTTAATGCATGCTAACGTCAACAGACTTTTCAGCCCAATTCACCAATTACCGCTAGCCAACTAACTTACGTTACATTTTGTGCCATGACTTATAATGAACGTGCCCATCTCTAATTCATTAAACTGACCTATCCTGGCACAGATGGTCATAAGCATGTCGCTGACGATCTTGGAGTCGTCCACCATGACGGTTTTCACCGTCCCGTCCAGCATGCGGATCTTCAAGGGCCTCTGCTTCTTCTTGTACTCCAGAGTGTCCTGATAAAACCACCCAGTGAGAACAATATTGTTTAAAATACATATTTTCTTTAAGTGTTTCGCTCAGAGGGCACATTCATATTTATTAGACGTCATGTGTTAATTATAAACCACATTCACAATCATTAGACAATACTTCAGATAGCTAGCTAGCTACATCCCTCGTAGAACTGTTAGCATCATAATAAAACATTATAATATTACATTTAGCAGACGCTTCTATCCAAAGCAACCTACAGTCATACATGTATGAATTGTTCACGCTTGGCTGGTTTTGGGAATCGAACCCACTGTTATGGCGTTGCAAGTGCCATGCTCTACCAACTGAGAACAACCATGTGGATATTATCATTAATATCATCGTACCAATGTTCAGACTGACAGACAGTAGGTCCCAACTTTTCTTAAAAAAAGATTGGAGAATTTTTGTGATTGATATGCATTGTAGTGTCTAATACGGTACGTTCGGACAAGTTTAGGTTTCAGGCTTTCAAACCCAGTCGTCACTGGTGCAGCTTTTACCACCGAGTCTACAACAGATAGGTAACAGAAAAGAAAGACGATTTTTATCGCTGACAACAGTTGTTGGCTACGTCTCCGTAAGATGTTGTGGAAGATACTGCCGATATTTCTCAAAAGATCCCTATAGCTCTTTCCTGACCACCTCAACTTCATGAGTACAGATCTAAAAAGCACTTGAACAGGGAGACCAACTGACTCACTCACCCCATTCCTCAGCATGTAGTAGTCCAGGGCCTTGCCTGCCTCCAGCCAGATGCCTTTCTTGGGGTCCTCATCGGACAGGAACAGACCATAGTCATTGGCTGGAAGAGAAATTAGAGAAAGGGTATTAGAGATTGAGGAGGCGGCTTGAGAGGGATTTGAGGAGGGGGTTTGGGAGGGATTTTCTGGTTGTGTGTGTGTGTGTGTGTGTGTGTGTGTGTGTGTGTGTGTGTGTGTGTGTGTGTGTGTGTGTGTGTGTGTGTGTAAGTGATACGATCTGAAGGCGTTTCTTTCCCTGGATTGAGTGAGTCAAAGGGTCTCATCTTGGATTAGTTGACGTAATTCCAACATATAGAACAAATACTGTGTGGATTAAAAGCGTTCTTATCGGTGCATTAAGTCAGCTGGAAACAAACTAGAAGGTAACACGTCAACAAGTGACAGGAAACTGTGCCACCACACGGAAATCAGCTGGACTGTTTCTACTGGATTTAGTGCGGAACTCGGTTTAGTTTTTTAAACAACTAATTGACCAACGTTGGTTCAATTATCTGAATTACATTTTGTTCGTTTTTTTCTTCTGTGAACTCAATGCGCAGTTTCTCCAGAGCTAGAGAGGGCAGTTGCTGCGCGAGGTAAATACATGATCTATATACAGTGCATTTGGAAAGTATTCAGGCGCCCTGACTTTTTCCACATTTTGTTACGTTAAAGCCTTATTCTAAAACTGATTCAATCTTTTGTTCCCCTCATCAATCTACACACAATACCCCATAATGACAAAGTGAAAAAAGTTTTTTAGAAATGTACATATATATATATAAAAAAATGAAATACCTCATTTACATTACTATTCAGATCCTTTGCTATGAGACTCAAAAATGAGCTCAGGTGCATCCTGTTTCCATTGATCATCCTTTTGAAGTTTCTACAACTTGGAGTCCACCTGTGGTAAATTCAATTGATTGGACATGATTTGGAAAGGCACACACTTGTCTATATAAGGTCCCACAGTTGACAGTGCATGTCAGAGCAAAAACCAAGCCATGAGGTCGAAGGAATTGTCTGTAGAGCTCAGAGACAGGATTGTGTCGAGGCACAGATCTGGGGAAGGGTACCAAAAACCTGTTTTTGCTTTGTCATTATGGGGTATTGTGTGTAGATTGATGAGGGGAAAAAACTATTTAATACATTTTGGAATAAGGCTGTTAAGTAACAAAATGTGGAAAAAGTCGAGGGGTCTGAATACTTTCAGAATGCACTGTATGTATTTATGTAAATACATGATCTAAGTGATTGATAGTTGGTATTCAGCAGTCAACAACTGAAATATTTTAATAAAGTAAAGTGAATAAATGTTGGTTAATAAGTGAAAATCAGTAATGAACAGTCACTACCATCATGGTACTTTTATTCATTGTTTTATTCTGTGTTGTTACAGCACATAATGCATAGTGCATTTCAATTTTTTTATTGATTAATTATGGAAACCAAAAACAGTGATTTGTTTTTTTAAAATCTAACCAAAACCGAACCAACCTCAAAAAGGAAAAATTACTCAGCACTAGCTGGATTACATCCAAGTTTCAAAACGGTACTTCCTGTCCTCTAGGGCCTGAAAGATGCCTAGCTAGCACAGCTCGCCAGAGCTAAAGGAATCTGGCCATTTAAGACACTGAACATTCCATATTAGCTGTTGATGTTGGCCAAGACACGTCTCTCCCTCTTTTTTTCTCTCTCCCTCTCTCTCAAAGGGGAAAATTACTCACAGGTTGAGACAGGGAAGCTGTCCACTGCAGTCAGAGAGAATCACTTACGTAACAGCACACAGCTTCGTACGTAACCCCTAACCGAGGCACATTGGAAAGCAGAGAAGGAGAGGTTCCGTTCAATAAGGTACGCAGCTGTCTTTGTTACACTCAATTTGAGACATTTCTGGGCTTCCTGAAGATATTTTTTTCTCACTCCAGTATTTTTTCACTGAACCAATAGGTATTTTTTGGCCTGAAACTGATGTCAACAAAGAAGTCTAAAAACAGACAGTGATCATATTTTTGAATTCCAACCAGTCTGCATCATTGAGCTGTTATGGCAATAAAATTATGAGATGGGGATTAAGGAATTTTGAAAGAGGAAGGGGGAATTTTGGAGAAGAATGAGGGGAATCTTGAAATAGTGGGAGGGGGAATATTGGAGAAGAATGAGGGACTCTTGGAGAAGAATGACAAAATCTTGGAACATTAAAGACGCAAAAGGGAGAATTCTCCAGTCTCCAGAGCCTTGGATCACTGAAATATCCTCCTTCTCATATCAGCACTGCATCTGCTCAGCCGTCATACATGGAAACATTAACATGGAAAGGTTGAGCAGGCCATAATGACACTCAGTAAAAGTCTTCAACCCTTCAAGACCTCAGAGAAATCAACTTCATGGCAAGTATTCAATTAGAAGACGACGAAGGGCTGGAATGGACACAGACATGTTAGTATGAGGAAAGATGGGCGTGGAGGCATGAAATCGTTTGCTTTCACAACGTTTGCTGCAATTGCTTAGTTGCATCCCAAATGACACGATTCCGTATGTAGTGCACTACTTTTGACCAGAGCTCATAGGGCTCCCATAGGACTCTAGTCAAATGTAGTGCACTACATAGGGAATAGGGTGTAATTTAGAATGAGTCCCATTTGGATTACTGCAGAGTTTTAAAAGATGGGGGAAGAAATCGACACAGTTACATGTCGGAATATTATTTTTGACGATATATCGTATCGCTTTTGGCAATATTGCAATATTATTTTTGCACTCGTTTTCTGTACCTGCATCAAAATTCCAGTATTTTTCCTTTACAGTTTGTTCTCCATCTTCTTTTTAATAGGGTAAACTATTTCCATGACTGATGAAAATTGGTTTTCTCATGGCTCTCTCGTCTCGTCTCTCTGACATACAGTTGAAGTCGGAAGTTTTCATACACTTAGGTTGGAGTCATTAAAACTTGTTTTTCAACTCCTCCACAAAGTGGTAATTTTTCCAACAATTGTTTACAGACAGATTATTTCACTTATAATTAATTTTATCACAATTCCAGTGGGTCAGAAGTTAACATACACTAAGTTGACTGTGCCTTTAAACAGCCTGGAAAATTCCAGAAAATGATGTCATGGCTTTAGAAGCTTCTGATTGGCTAATTGCCATCATTCGAGTCAATTGCAGGTGTACCTGTGGATGCATTTCAAGGCCGACCTTCAAACTCAGTGCCTCTTTGCTATACATCATGAGAAAAATCACAAGAAATTAGCCAAGACCTCAGAAAAAAAAATTGCAGACCTCCACAAGTCTGGTTCATCCTTGGGAGCAATTTCCAAACGCCTGAAGGTACCACACGTTCATCTGTACAAACAATAGTACGCAAGTATAAACACAATGGGATCCCGCAGCCGTCATACCGCTCAGGAAGGAGACGTGTTCTGTCTCCTAGAGATGAACGGACTTTGGTGCGAAAAGTGCAAATCAATCCCAGAACAACAGCCTTGTGAAGATGGTGGAGGAAACAGGTACAAAAGTATCTATATCCACAGTAAAACGAGACCTAAATCGACATAATCTTAAAGGCCGCTCAGCAAGAAAGAAGCCACTGCTCCAAAACCGCCATAAAAAAGCCAGACTACGGTTTGCAACTGCACATGGGGACAAAGATCGTACTTTTTGGAGAAAGGTCCTCTGGTCTGATGAAACAAAAATAGAACTGTTAGGCCATAATGACCATCGTTATGTTTGAAGGAAAAAGGGGGAGGCTTGCAAGCCGAAGAACACTATCCCAACCTTGAAGCACGGTGGTGGCAGCATCATGTTGTGGGCGTGCTTTGCTGCAGAAGGGACTGTTGCACTTCATAAAATAGATGGCATCATGAGGTAGAAAAGTTCTGTGGATATATTGAAGAAACATCTCAAGACATCAGTCAGGAATTTAAAGCTTGGTCGCAAATGGGTCTTCCAAATGGACAATGACCCCAAGCATACTTCCAAAGTTGTGGCAAAATGGCTTAAGGACAACAAAGTCAAGGTATTGGAATGGCCATCACAAAGCCCTGACCTCAATCCTATAGAAAATGTGTGGGCAGAACTGAAAAAGCGTGTGCGAGCAAGGAGGCCTACAAACCTGACTCGGTTACACCAGCTCTGTCAGGAGGAATGGGCCAAAATTCACCCAACTTACTGTGGGAAGCTTGTGGAAGGCTACCCGAAACATTTGACCCAAGTTAAACAATTTAAAGGCAATGCTACCAAATACTAATTGAGTGTATGTAAACTTCTGACCCACTGTGAATGTGATGAAAGAAGTAAAATATTAAATAAATCATTCTCTCTACTATTATTCTGACATTTCACATTCTTAAAATAAAGTGGTGATCCTAACTGACCTAAAACAGGGAATTTCTACTAAGATTAAATGTCAGGAATTGTGAAAAACTGAGATTACATTTATTTGGCTAAGGTGTATTTAAACTTCCGACTTCAACTGTATGTCGAGCAATATGTTTGGTTATAAAAAAAATAAAAAGCAATGTGTTGGTTACGTCGAATCGCAAAATAAATATCTCAGCATCAAAACGCAATACATATAGACTCATAAGAATCGCAAAACATATCGTACATGGTGAGGTCCCTGGCAATTCCTTGCCCTACAAGAGACACAGTTATCATCTCTTTGAATTTCCTGTTGTCATATTGGGTGTTATTAAAGACAGCTGCTCAAGACTGTAATAGATAGTTCCCTGTCAGTATTGGTTTAGTGAGAAGTGCTGGCATTTATCGAAGTCTGTTGGCCTGTGCTACAGCAGATTGCTTGTTTCTGGATCCCTTCTGCATACATCATTCCTATCTAATCTCCTGTTGTCAAATGAGTGATTTTGAAAGACAGAGGCTCTAGTTTGTCAACATCCCAGGAAGCTGCACTGGACTGATAAACTGAATAGCTTAACAGCTACGCATTGGGTTATACACTATTGGCCCATTTCAAACTGTTGACGCCTACTCCTGCACTCATTTGCATTTGACAGTGACGATAATGTTTTAGACAAGAGTGAAATTATTCCTGGATTTTAATTAAACTTCAATTTAAGTTCGAGTCACACATAATGGCCATGTAATCACAGTTTAAATTGATATTAATTAAACAAAATATTTAGTTCTTCATAGACAAAATGATTCTTGGTGAACTCTAAATGACCTGTTAAAACAACAACAACTTGAAGGTGGTGTAGGCATAGACATGACTAAAATTACAGGCGCGTGTGTCGGTGGTGTGTGTGTTATGATCAAAACTATATGTGTTTAAGAGTGTGTATCGGCATGGTATGTGTTTGTGTCCGAGTTCTGTGTGTGTGTGTGTGTGTGTGTGTACTCACGCTGGCCTAGCTGTGCCTCGGGGACTCTTTCCCTGATCATTCGACAGGCGTCGTACACCATGGTGGAGGGCTCAAACTGCATGGTCTTCACCACGTTCCCCACGCCAATCTTCAGTGACAGGGCCACCATGACTGCCGCTTTCCGTTTCCACCGCCGTTACACCTGCAGGGACAGCAGGGGACACACACAGGACAGGGGGTTAAAGGTTAAAAGACAACACCATACATGAAGCATTACATCATTATGTTCATAACTTTGGGAAACAAAAGACTGAGCTCTCATTTCACCACTAACCATCCTCCTGTTAACTAGTGAGCTCTCATTTCACCACTAACCATCCTCCTGTTAACTAGTGAGCTCTCATTTCACCACTAACCATCCTCCTGTTAACTAGTGAGCTCTCATTTCACCACTAACCATCCTCCTGTTAACTAGTGAGCTCTCATTTCACCACTAACCATCCTCCTGTTAACTAGTGAGCTCTCATTTCCCCACTAACCATCCTCCTGTTAACTAGTGAGCTCTCATTTCACCACTAACCATCCTCCTGTTAACTAGTGAGCTCTCATTTCACCACTAACCATCCTCCTCTTAACCAGTGAGCTCTCATTTCACCACTAACCATCCTCCTGTTAACTAGTGAGCTCTCATTTCACCACTAACCATCCTCCTGTTAACTAGTGAGCTCTCATTTCACCACTAACCATCCTCCTCTTAACCAGTGAGCTCTCATTTCACCACTAACCATCATCCTGTTAACTAGTGAGCTCTCATTTCACCACTAACCATCCTCCTCTTAACCAGTGAGCTCTCATTTCACCACTAACCATCCTCCTGTTAACTAGTGAGCTCTCATTTCACCACTAACCATCCTCCTCTTAACCAGTGAGCTCTCATTTCACCACTAACCATCCTCCTGTTAACTAGTGAGCTCTCATTTCACCACTAACCATCCTCCTCTTAACTAGTGAGCTCTCATTTCACCACTAACCATCCTCCTGTTAACTAGTGAGCTCTCATTTCACCACTAACCATCCTCCTGTTAACTAGTGAGCTCTCATTTCACCACTAACCATCCTCCTGTTAACTAGTGAGCTCTCATTTCACCACTAACCATCCTCCTCTTAACCAGTGAGCTCTCATTTCACCACTAACCATCCTCCTGTTAACTAGTGAGCTCTCATTTCACCACTAACCATCCTCCTGTTAACTAGTGAGCTCTCATTTCACCACTAACCATCCTCCTCTTAACTAGTGAGCTCTCATTTCACCACTAACCATCATCCTGTTAACTAGGAAGAGAGTAGGAGACTGGTGTTTCACTATTAACCCTCCTTCCGGTATGTAGTTCCTCCTCTCTGTGGGGACTTTACACAAGTTGCAGTTTCAGTCTAAAAGGGGCCTTAGAGAAAAGAAGTACTGTCTCAGGGACAGATAACAGTACATGGAAATATCTAGTGAACACTGAATGTGCAACCTCTGAAAATAGCATCAACAGAACATTTGTGGCTTGACTGATTATTACGTCAATTGAGGAATCAAAAGCAGTTACCATACTAAATGAAAGAAGACATTTAATATCAATAGGGAAAAACAACTCCATTTGCTGTGAAAAATATCCCTCAAAAACAATCTCAGAATTTAGGGGAAAGGTGTTGAAAGTTTAAGTTCCGAGGGTAAATCTATTTGGGTTGCCTAGCAATGTGCAGTGATGTGAGGGCGCCTGTAGCTAAAAGAGGGATTTCAAATCAGCCTTTCCTAATACACAGGGAGGAGGAGTACGTGACCAGACTTCTCCTGTCCTATTCACACCATCACTAGTATCACTTCTCTACACCACATTACAATCAGCTCAACAGCAACGTCCTCCTCTAGACAGAGGAGAGAACAAACACAAACATACTGAAAAAGAGCAACACAATGTGGTGGTCTCTGAAAGAGGTGCCAGTTTAGGTACATCTGTCCCAGTGGACAGAAATAACCAGCAGAAGACAGGTAATACAATTCACACTTTATTAACACACACACACACACACACACACACACACACACACACACACACACACACACACACACACACACACACACACACACACACACACACACACACACACACACACACACACACACACACACACACACACACACACACACACACACACACACACACACACACACACACACACACACACACACACACACACACAGGGTAGTGGGTTATGGTCAAAGACACACCAGTCAGGGAGTCCAGCAGAATGAAAGGGTCCAGATGTGAGTTGAGGTAGACAGGAGTTTCTAGAAGTTGTCTCCAACATGACATCTTGGGAGACAACTAAAGAGTTCAGGGGCACACTGGGGTCTCCAACACCAGGCTAGGCCACCGATTGACCGGGACAACTCTATTCCCTGGTAACCTGGTCCCTAGAGGCATCCCTTCCCGGCCAGTCTGAGGCCACCCCTCAGAGCCTGCTTCCTCTCTAGGTTTCTTCCTAGGTTCCTGCCTTCCTAGGGAGTTTTTCCTTAGCCACCATGCTTCTACATCTGCATTGCTTGCTGTTTGGGGTTTTAGGCTGGGTTTCTGTATAGCACTTTGTGACATTGCCTGATGTAAAAAGGGCTTTATAAATACATTTGATTGATTGATTTGATTGAAACAGTTCAGAAGAGTTCATGCATATATTATGACAACATTTTGTGATGTTTTTGGTCTTCGGTGAGGGTTTATCAGCTGTTCAGGAAGACAACATTGTTCCTAGAGGCAAGCCGAAGTTCCGAGCCGAAAGTCTATACCCCTTCGTCGGTGATTGGTTAACAGTAGAGATTCTTCAATAAAGTCTTTGTTGTCATTCAACAAGAGACGACTCGTTTTCATGCACATTTTTTTCATTGAAAAATACTACACCAAACATCTTAGTTAGATATAAAATTGCGCGACTAAGATCTCCTTGGCAAAACCGTCAAGATGAATTACATATTTCTTAAGTTATCTTAGATTAATTCTGACTATTTTAAAGGGAGTGCATACTGGCTACAGCATCTCAGAATGGACAAACAGTACTATTGCCGCAGGACAATAGACTCTGCCTGAGGTCGGGGGTTGGTAGCCTACCTCAGCTGTAAAACGTCACAAAGTTTGCCTAGAAGGGCTCCGACACCAATAGCGTCTGCTGGCCAAGAGTACCAAGCCCCTCTCAGCGTAATTTGAGAACCGAGTGCACACCAATTTTACATGTAGAATCGTGTGAAAAATGTTGGCAGTCACACATCTTACAGTGGGTGGTCCCTAAAACAGGGCACTGAATGATCGGCAGACGAATGCAACATCCATATTCGGTGCGATGTGTGCAAGCCATTAGTCCCAGGGCCAGAGAGAGGGTTTGAGAAAGGGCTCGGAGTTGTACTCATGGGCCACTGTAAGGGTTTTCTTCACAGACAGACAAAGACAGACAGAGAAATAGAGACAGCTACAGACACAGAGACAGACAGAGACACAGATATTTAAATGGACACAGAGACAGAGACAGAACGCGACACAGACAGACATACTTCGCATCAGCATCTGTCTCGCATTTGACCAGTTAATCAACTTACGAAGCATTTCAGAGAACACCTCAGCTGAACAATTATATAAAAATAAGTCTGTAGCAAGAGTGATTTGACCCTCGGCCTAGACTCTGGACTGAGCTCGAGCCACTTATTTATAACCGGTCAGTGATGACAGCACAGATACGAACAGTAGCTAGTGTCACAGTCACGGCACCAACAGAAAGAGAAACAGCACGTAGGTCATAATATGTTGACTGTTGGCGTGGTTGAGGAGCAACCATTTTAACAATGACTGTCCGACTGTCAGGGGCGGCAGATAGCCTAGTGGTTAGGAGCGTTGGGCCAGTAATCGAACTGTTGCTGTTTCGAATCTTTGAGCCAACTAAGTGAAAAATCTGTCGATGTGCCCTTGAGCAAAGCACACAACCCTAATTGCTCTTGTTAGTGGCTCTGGATAAGAGCATCTGCTAAATGACTAAAATGTCAAATGTAATGAGCCAATAGCAATACACATCATGAGTTAAATCACATGAAATGGGCCTATCAAAAGTAGTGAACTACAAAGGAACTATGGTGACGTTTGGGACTCAGGCCAAAGTTATTCATGAAAACTCATGTCGTTAGATAGATCAATACTCATGTCCATGTTCAAATCGTGTGATAAGAATGTCAAGTCCCAGTAGGTTAACATATTGGTAATCAAAATATGATTAATGTGACTGACGATATTCGGCTCTGGCAGAATGCGGAGAATGTTGAACTGAACATCAAGATCCAATTAATGTTCTTACACAGGCACAAAGCTGGAAGCAATTCACACCTCACACTCCCATCCCCCACCACAGCCCCCACTGTGAGCTGAGGCGAATTCCACTTAGTTTTATCAAAATGGTATCTAAACTGTGAAGATTGAGGTTATCCTCTGAGTAAGTGCTTTAAATCCCTAAAAACACACACAGGTACCATTTTCACACTACTGAGCAGAGGCGGGCCGAACTGCACTGTAACCGTGATGGAAATGACGATGTCAAAAGAAGATATCCAAGCCAGCACAATACGGTTGGGGTCGGCACTATTGTGTGAATCTAGCAATGGTAGATACGGTATTAAATAGTAGATACGGTATTATCGGGGGCAGCAGGTAGCCTAGTGGTTAGAGCATTGGGCCAGTAACCGAAAGGTTGCTAGATCGAATCCCCGAGCTGACAAGGTAAAAATCTGTCTTTCTTCCTTAACCCACTGTTCCTAGGCCGTCATTGTAAATAAGAATTTGTTCTTAACTGACTTGCCGAGTTAGATTAAGGTTAAATCAACATTTTTTTAAATCTAATCAGACCCCCATGAGCTCATTTGCCAGTCAGAAGCTCATTGCCTGTTGTGTTTTGTCCCCGGTCTCCCGGTGTGGTCCGTCTCGGTCTATTGGCACTGGCATGGCTGTGTGTGGTGGGGCGACAGACAGACTGGCTGGCAGCCTTCCAGGGGCTCAATACCCACTCTATATTAAGGAGAGAGGGTGGTTTACGGCAGGATTCTGACACCCGCTTCTCAGCTGCAGTGTTGAAGAGGCTCCTATGGGAAGATGCCTACTCATCAATGTCAAATTACTTGTTGTAGATAGACAGGACACTGAAGTGATAACTGCACTGAGTTCAGTTGATTTCTGAAGATCAAGAACTGTTAGAATCTACTAAATATATTTTGGATATATTGTGTATACACTATACATATGTACAGTGGGGAAAACAAGTATTTGATACACTGCCGATTTTGCAGGTTTTCCTACTTACAAAGCATGTAGAGGTCTGTAATTTTTTATCATAGGTACACTTCAACTGTGAGAGACGGAATCTAAAACAAAAATCCAGAAAATCACATTGTATGATTTTTAAGTAATTCATTTGCATTTTATTGCATGACATAAGTATTTGATCACCTACCAACCAGTAAGAATTCCAGCTCTCACAGACCTGTTAGTTTTTCTTTAAGAAGCCCTCCTGTTCTCCACTCATTACCTGTATTAACTGCACCTGTTTGAACTCGTACAGTACCAGTCAAAAGTTTGGACACACCTACTCATTCAAGGGTTTTTCTTTATTTTTACTATTTTCTACATTGTGTAACAATAGTGAAGACATCAAAACTATGAAATAACACATATGGAACCATGTAGTAACCAAAAAAAGTGTTATTTTTGAGATTCTTCAAAGTAGCCACCCTTTGCTTTGACAACAGCTTTGCACACTCTTGGCATTCTCTCAGTAGGTGTGCCCAGACTTTTGACTGGTACTGTATGTATGCATGTATGTATTCCCACACATCTTAGTTACAGACGTTAACTGCAAACATGGTTTTGTAACCTAGCTCCTGCAGCAGCATGCCCGATATCGAGCATTATGTTCCTTTAGGAATGCACCAATACCAAACCTCAGCACAATGGAGTCATAAACACGGCATCCATCAGATTCCAATAGCTAAACCCTTCAGATGGATCAATGAAAAACCTTATATATGTGGTCATTTACATTTTGGTGAGATGGTTTTGATGATCCCTGCTGGTGTCTCTGCTGCCTTACAATAGAACGCCTGCTGAAAGTTTGGGGTTACTACTTCGGTCAAACTGACTGGCTTTCAGTATCGTGATGAGTTCCCTGCACAACAGCCAAAAACACATTTACAGCATTAGGATTTGAATAGCATGGTCATTTCTTGAGTTGAGTTTTATGGGAAATCAGAGATTACGTTTCAAAATAGTGTGGTTCTCTATTTACTTTTTCATCGTGTCTAAAAGTGACTCAAGAAATTACCATTCTGCACAACCAATTGGGACTTTGGATTATAAGATGAGTAATGATATGAATATTCAAAGTCTTAATTAGAACGTCACTCTGGCCTTTGAGTGTGTGAGACGCTCAGACCGTTAACCCGTTGTATGAAACACAGAGGTTTATATAGCAGTGTTCAACTTTAATTAAATAGAGGTTACAAGATGTGTATGAAGTTAGGCTGTATTATTTAATTCCTACTCGAAGCAGTGATTTACACCAGTATAAATAAGTGACTGTGTCCAATACAATAAAGGACAAGCTGTCCCTCTGTGTGTGTGTTCTCTGGTTTTCAGTCAAAATTCCTGAGAAGAATCAGTCTTTAAGAGTTGGCTGTAACCATGTTTTTACTGGACATACCAAATGCATCCCAGATTTACACGAGATATAAAAATGACATGAAATACCAGTAATTTAGCTGTTACCCTCCTTAAACCTCTGTTTTGACAGCTCCACCGCAAAAATGCCCTGCATACTGAGCGATTGTATTTGCATTGTCAGTAGCACTTGTCATTCATTTTTTATTACGGAGTGGAGCAGTCCCCCCTATTGGGTTGGATAGAGAGAGAGAGAAAAGACAGAAGAGGTGCTGCTGAAATAGCAGCAGGCCGGATTCGAACCCATGCTGCAGCGGTATGTGTGTTCCAGACTCCAGAGGCAGTTTATTTTGGTACAGACACCGAGAAAATCGAACTTCCGATAGGTATTTATAACAGTAGGAGGCCGTTCCTTCTCTTGCAAGAACAAAATACGTCCCTGCTGTGTACCGACGGAGTACCAACGAACCTGCTGTTTCTACTTGTAGAATCGCAATGCTTGTCAGTGGGCGAGAAATTGACTTTGAGCCAATTAGAGAGCACAAACCTCTAACAGAAGAATAGGGCACTAAGTGCTAAGTAAGTACCTATTGGCACTCAGATTTTCAATACATCTGATCCTTTAGACCAGCCCAGGCCACCTCACTAGCTCTTCTACAGTCTAGTGGCAAGGTGCAACTGCTGGGTGAGATTCTGTAGGATATAGTTTATCTAATGCTATTGAGTTTGAGGGAGGCATTGAGGAAGGCAGCACTACTTTCAGTTCACATTTCTCGCTGGCATAGTACATGCCTGCTACAAGTAACCTAGATAGATAAAGTGCATGCACTGCAAGTTGTTCCTTAAACATGGTAGAAATTTTGTTTGAGGCAAGCGATGTACCACACCATTATGATGGGAACTTTTAAGAGTTCACAAAGTTCAAAGACTAGCCCACACAACCAGCCTTTGTTAACCGATTAAGTTCAGAGAACATCTAAGAAGATTGGTCAAATATCTTCCATCAACGACATTTTTACAGGGAAAAAGTAGAATTAAGAGGGAGAGTGTCTTCACAGTTCCACATGCTAACCAAATCATCTGGAGCCATGTCCATTTGTAGACATTTACTACAGTGTCAGTCCTTCTCTCTGACTACTGTTTGGACAATGAACCATTTGGAAGAGGTGTAGCATGGAGGCAGAGACTAAGGCTAAGGACTTGGTAAAAAAAATAGACTACATTCTGGCCCGGAAAAAATATAAAATTCTTGAGTCAGTGACCTCAACCCCACTCAAAGAATGTAGCTGTCCCTCTCATGAAAATCCATCACTGAAAATAGATGCACAAAAAGCCGCTTGAGAGCTGACAAGCGATGAGAATATAGCAGAGGACGCTCTGTGGTGATATGTATTTCAGTTTCACTTCTCGTTTTTGTTTTGCATTGTCGTGCAGAATATTTTGAACGTGGTGGTCAAGGTAGGGCACAGACCCAGTTTAGGGGGGGGACGTAAAACGTGATTTGTTAAATGTTATTATGATGGTTCAACGCATTAAATGCTTCATTTTCAGTCTGGTACATTCCCCAGTTCAAATAAAGCATAAAAATCTATTCCAAAAGTCTTGCTACAGTGTTTACATTCTAGGTCAGGATTTTATATAAAAGGGTATTTAGCATAGAGCAGTAAATTTACTTGAAAGTGCCACCCGGAGTGCGTGACATTCACCTTTATTTAACCAGGTAGGCAAGTTGAGAACAAGTTCTCATTTACAACTGCGACCTGGCCAAGATAAAGCAAAGCAGTGTGACAGAAAACAACAACACAGAGTTACACATAAACAAATGTACACAAAAGAAAAGAAAAAAGCTTTATGGGCTTTATAGAAAAGACATGTATTTTAACTGTAAAAAAAAAAGACCTTTTAATGTGTCATGAACACAACCAGTCATGATCTTTCCATATTTTTTGTCAAACAAATCACTTCAAAAAGTAGGTTAAGTTACCTGAACCAAGTTCCTCTACTCCTAATCAAGTCCAGCTTCTGAACAGTGCACTTTGCACCAGCCTTTTGAATGATAAGGGACATGATCACAAACACCATCAGGGTTAACCAACATTGTCAATGTATTCAGGGACGACCTATCAGATCTCAGAATTTCCAATCAGATTTTAGAGAGGGCCGTGGCCACCCTGGGTCACGCCACTGTCGTCATGTCCTTCACACAGTGGGGGGATGTTTCCCTGATGCAGCATAAAGCTTCAAGAGATCAAAATGGGGGATACTTTCACAACATGACTGGCAACATTCAATTGTGTCACTTCACTGAATACATTCAAAGTTACCAAATCCCCTAAACATTTTTGGTATGCTTTCAGATTTTATGCCAAAGAAACTACTAAATCGTCAAAATCTTATATTGCAATTTTCTAGGCCTTTGTTTAATTTTAACATTATATTTTGAATATGCTCCATTTAAAAAAAAACTTTTGAATGCTCTTCAGGGACAATAACATATTGAGATGTGATATTCTTCCTGCCTTTTTCAAACCGAAGGCTATTCAGGGAACATCAACTTATTTGTGTGGAGCTCTTTCACTCTACAGATGCTCTGAGATGAGGTCGTAGAGGTCAAGGAACAACCTTCAAATACAAAATGGCATTTTTACACAAAGGAGGAACTCAGTGGGCTAGAATCAAGATGCCTCTCCTTCAATTAAATCTCTTTTCCTGGGTAAAATACAGTGGTGAAAGCAGAATTTGTTTTCCAGTGATGCACTTGTGGCCACTGATAGGAAGGTATAAACAATACACAAAGTCAGCTTCATAAGTACTTAAATACAGTTATGGCTTCGAGAAGTTAAGTCTTCACCTCACTATTGTTATTTTATTGTGTTACTAAATAAACTAAAGTCATAATTTTTTTTTTTTTTAAGTAAATATTTTCCTAACTCTATTTTCTTAAAATTGTTGGTTAAGGGCTTGTAAAGCAAGCATATCCAGCGCATGTGACAAATAAAATTTGATTTGAGCATTGGTAGAACAATTGCGTAACTGCACCTCATACGTTGATATTACAATTCACTTGACTGTCTTGCAACGTTTGAAGACAAACAAACTTGCACTTGTGCTCGCAGCCACACAGAGCTGTCAGTCAGAGCTGCACAACTCGGTGGTGTCAGAGAAACAACGTTTTTAAATCACCTGTAGCTGTAGCTTGTGGTCCTTTGTATCATGTCCCCTACAAGACAGACAGACCTGTTTCAGTCCTGTTCAGGAGAATATCTGGGTAAGACAAATGATTCCGTGACAAACACACAAACTGCACTTTCTTTCAAGACCTTGTGATAAGCCAACCCCATCAGTCAGCCATTGACACATTCGGAACAGGGTCAATCACGGTGTTGTTTAGACCCAACTTTAGGTGGGTCAGGTCAGGGTCAATCACAATGTTTTTTTTAGATCGACCTTCAGTTCGGTCAGGTCTGGTTTTACGTTGCCCCTCAGACTAAACAAAGGCTTAAAAACACAAAGCCACCATTGATTGTAAGGCCTGGTTTTGAAATATTGGTGGGCTTGGTCAAAGTCTGAGGTGACTACTACAGACTGTCTATCACTGAGAAGTTTCTGAGTCTGTTTGACAGTCTGTGGGTGGGAGATATCCCCCCCATAGCACACAACCCACTTTCTGTCTAAATGGTGGATGCATTATTAAAAGAGTGAGTGACATACTAAGTGACAAACTCACTTGAAAAGTGAACAAAAAGATCAGCTCCTAAGTGAGACTTTACTCATCTCGCCTCAAAAAGGCACTCGACTTCTTCTTGTCTGGTAAGTTTAACAAATTAAATGTATATGTCCAATTTAAGCAGAGCAATGCTATGCGAGACTAATCAAAAATAGTTTAAATAGTTTGAAGAATGACATTATCCAAGCTAAAAGAGACCTACTAACCAGGATACCATTGTAAGTAGTGGTCTCTGGGTAAGGTATTCTCCACACAGCTGTTTGCTCCTCAGCTTGTTCAAATGGGCCCGACAGTGCCAATTATGCCTTCAGTCTTTTAGTCCAAACGACACACCAGTGAGCTCTTTGGGAAAAACAAGTTGTCACTAGACGGGATTGACATTCAACACTTCTAAATTGTGAGTGCACATCACCAACCGTGTGATAAGATACCCAGTTCTGAATCTGAGCCTCCTGTGTTGACAGAAGCCCCAGTCTTCCTTTAATTAAAAAGCTACAACTCAGCCTGGACAAATCAATGCACTCCCATCCAGATCCACTCTGGTACAGCCAATGACAAAGATCAATGGAATGAGTAATTGCATTAACTTGATGACAAACGATGCCGGGATGATATCACATCAACTCAATATTAGGAAGGTGTTCTTAATGTTTTATACACAGTGTAGAGTGGTAATTTATAGGATCTCTGTGCATGAGAGGAAAAAGTGTATTGATTTTCTTGCTGGCGTTGACAAATCAATTTCCAAAAGGGGATTAATAAAGTAATATCCATCCATGTAAAATGCTTCTTTACAACATGTGAGTAGAGCTGATGGTAGATGACAGTAGAGCACAAGGTTACAGACAGTACCTGATAGAAACTGGTCTTAATGGGAGATATCCTCCCAGTCGGTTATGGTGCTGTAGGGTTCTTTGCCCGGCTGCAGAGAAACAGAAAGGAGGAGTTTAGTGTAACCAAGATCAATCTTTTCATTAAACTGTAACGAATTATTGAGATTGCTGCTTAAATGACAATGTCAACAAGTCAAAATTAGATTGATATCCAACGGTAAATATGGAATCTTCTGTGCTAATTGTCGTTAACAATCTCTTAATTAATCTACTTTTTATCGTCTTAAAACTTTCCATACTTAAAATGGTTGTATGCTTTGTTTTCTTGAAAGACTGACCTGAGGTATAGATGCAAATACAAAACTGGCAAAAACACAAGACATTTATACAATACTGCTCCTGGAATACACTGGCTGCTTAGAAGTGACGTTCCTGTCGATAGCTTCTCAGAAACACTGTCATACAAAATGCCAAAGTGTGTCAGGGTCAGAGATGAGCGGTGACGGTTTGACAAACTGTGGTTACGTCCTAAATGGCGCCCCATTCCCTACAAAGTGCATTTATTTTGACCAGAGCCCCATTGGTCCTGGTTAAATGTAGTGCACTCTATAGGGAATTGGGTTACATTTGGGATGGGCCATGTAACTTAAAACAGCCCTGTGATTGATAGTGGTGTTGAAACATGACTGGACACATCCATTATGAGTCATTTAAAAAGGCAATAGGCAGCGTGAACAACAGATAAAGTGTTTTCTCTAGGTGGTCACATTCATATTTGTCACATGAATTACAAATAATGAGAACGGGGTCATACACAGGGTTCACCAGATAAGAAAGCATTACAACACACACACACACACGACCATCCTTTATCTTTGGATCAACATACTGTAAAGCTGTGTGTACTTCCTTTCTCCACAGTTCATTTATTTACACTAGTATTTCAGGTTAATATATTGCTACTTAAATATCACATCTTTGGAATATTCAGATACACAGGGAATTACACTATTAGATATACAGTGGGGAGAACAAGTATTTGATACACTGCCGATTTTGCAGGTTTTCCTACTTACAAAGCATGTAGAGGTCTGTAATTTTTATCATAGGTACACTTCAACTGTGAGAGACGGAATCTAAAACAAAAATCCAGAAAATCACATTGTATGATTTTTAAATAATTAATTTGCATTTTATTGCATGACATAAGTATTTGATCACCTACCAACCAGTAAGAATTCCGGCTCTCACAGACCTGTTAGTTTTTCTTTAAGAAGCCCTCCTGTTCTCCACTCATTACCTGTATTAACTGCACCTGTTTGAACTCGTTACCTGTATAAAAGACACCTGTCCACACACAATCAAACAGATTCCAACCTCTCCACAATGGCCAAGACCAGAGAGCTGTGTAAGGACATCAGGGATAAAATTGTAGACCTGCACAAGGCTGGGATGGGCTACAGGACAATAGGCAAGCAGCTTGGTGAGAAGGAAACAACTGTTGGCGCAATTATTAGAAAATGGAAGAAGTTCAAGATGACGGTCAATCACCCTCGGTCTGGGGCTCCATGCAAGATTTCACCTCGTGGGGCATCAATGATCATGAGGAAGGTGAGGGATCAGCCCAGAACTACACGGCAGGACCTGGTCAATGACCTGAAGAGAGCTGGGACCACAGTCTCAAAGAAAACCATTAGTAACACACTACGCCGTCATGGATTAAAATCCTGCAGCGCACGCAAGGTCCCCCTGCTTAAGCCAGTGCATGTCCAGGCCTGTCTGAAGTTTGCCAATGACCATCTGGATGATCCAGAGGAGGAATGGGAGAAGGTCATGTGGTCTGATGAGACAAAAATAGAGCTTTTTGGTCTAACTCCACTCGCCGTGTTTGGAGGAAGAAGAAGTATGAGTACAACCCCAAGAACACCATCCCAACCGTGAAGCATGGAGGTGGAAACATCATTCTTTGGGGATGCTTTTCTGCAAAGGGGACAGGACGACTGCACCGTATTGAGGGGAGGATGGATGGGGCCATGTATCGCGAGATCTTGGCCAACAACCTCCTTCCCTCAGTAAGAGCATTGAAGATGGGTCGTGGCTGGGTCTTCCAGCATGACAACGACACGAAGCACACAGCCATGGCAACTAAGGAGTGGCTCCGTAAGAAGCATCTCAAGGTCCTGGAGTGGCCTAGCCAGTCTCCAGACCTGAACCCAATAGAAAATCTTTGGAGGGAGCTGAAAGTCCGTATTGCCCAGCGACAGCCCCGAAACCTGAAGGATCTGGAGAAGATCTGTAGGGAGGAGTGGGCCAAAATCCCTGCTGCAGTGTGTGCAAACCTAGTCAAGAACTACAGGAAACGTATGATCTCTGTAATTGCAAACAAAGGTTTCTGTACCAAATATTAACTTCTGCTTTTCTGATGTATCAAATACTTATGTCATGCAATAAAATGCAAATTAATTACTTAAAAATCATACAATGTGATTTTCTGGATTTTTGTTTTAGATTCCGTCTCTCATAGTTGAAGTGTACCTATGATAATAATTACAGACCTCTACATGCTTTGTAAGTAGGAAAACCTGCAAAATCGGCAGTGTATCAAATACTTGTTCTCCCCACTGTATATATGACAATGATTCATCAATATGTCAGGACTTTCATAACAACTAATACTGCACACACACACACACACACACACACACACACACACACACACACACACACACACACACACACACACACACACACACACACACACACACACACACACACACACACACACCCACCCACCACTTGGAAAGTATTCAGACCCCTTGACTTCTTCCACATTTTGTTAAGTTACAGCCTTATTCTAAAATGGATTTAGTTGTTATTTTTCCCCCCTCAATCTACACACAATACCCCATAATGACAACGCGGTAAAATTTTTGCAAATGTATTAAAAAATAATCTTTGTTACATAAGTATTCAGACCCTCGAAATTGAGCTCAGGTGCATCTGTTTCCATTGAATTCTACAACTTGACTGGAGTCTACCTGCGGTACATTCAATTGATTGGACATGATTTGGAAAGACACACACCTGTCTATATAAGGTCACACAGTTCACAGTGCATGTCAGAGAAAAAACCAAGCCATGAGGTCGAAGGAATTGTCTGGGGAAGGGTACCAAAACATTTTTGTTTGGAACCACCAAGACTCTTTCCTAGAGCTGGCCGCCCGGCCAAAGTGAGCATTCGGGGGAGAAGGGCCTTGGTCAGGGAGGTGACCAAGAACCTGATGGTCACTCTGACAGCTCCAGAGTTCCTCTGTGGAGATTGGAGAACCTTCCAGAAGGACAAACATCTCTGCAGCATTCCACCAATCAGGCCTTTACGGTAGAGTGGCCAGACGGAAGCCTCTCCTCAGTAAAAGGCACATGACAGCCCGCTTGGAGTTTGCCAAAAGGAACTTAAAGACCCTCAGACCATGAGAAACAAGATCCTCTGTTCTGATGAAACCAATATTGAACTCTTTGGCCTGAATGCCAAGCGTCACGTCTGGAGGAAACCTGGCATCATCCCTACGGTGAAGCATGGTGGTGGCAGCTTCATGCTGTGGGGATGTTTTTCAGCGGCAGGGACTGGGAGACTGCTCCGTTCATCTTTGCCTCGGTCCTGACTAAAGTACAGTGAAATCCTTGATGAAAACCTGCTCCAGAACGCTCAAGACCTCAGACTGGGGCAAAAATGCACCTTCCGACAGGACAACGACCCTAAGCACACAGCCAAGACAACGCAGGAGTGGCTTTGGGACAAGCCTCAATGTCCTTGAGTGGCCCAGCCAGAGCCCGGACTTGAACCTGATCGAACATTTCTGGAGAGACCTGAAAACAGCTGTGCAGCAAAGCTGCCTGTCCAACCTGACAGAGCTTGAGAGGAGAAGAATGGGAGAAACTCCCCAAATACAGGTGTGCCGAGCTTATAGCGTCATACCCAATAAGACTCGAGGCTGTAGTCGCTGTAATTAACAAATGACTGAGTAAAGGGTCTGAATACTTATGGGAATGTAATCAGTTTTTTATTTGTAATAAATTTGCAAAAATTTCTTAAAGCCTGTTTTTGCTTTGTCATTATGGGGTATTGTGTGTAGATTGATGAGGGGGGAAAAAATTTAATCAATTTTAAGGCTGTAATGTAACAAAATGTGGAAAAAGTCAGGGGGTCTGAATACTTTCCGAATGCACTGTACATGGGCTCCGATACAGGAATGATACATTTAGTTTGAAACGAGTCGGTGCTATTTTGTTTGTTTAGAGATATATACACATACATAAATACAGACATATATCTCTATTCCGGACTCTGACATTGCTCGTTCTGATATTTATTAATTTAAATTTTGGGGGAATTATTTGTTTTGTTTTGTATTGTTAGGTATTACTGCACCGTTGGAGCTAGAAACATAACCATTTTGCTGCACCTGCGATAACATCTGCAAAATATGTGTGTAAGCGACCAATAACATTTTATTAGAAAACTAGCAGTTTCAAGGCTCTTAGTCAACGTGATTTTGAAATAAAGAATAAAATGAACACTCAAAACTGCTCTATAAATACAGGTGGCCCCATAGAAAGAAAAGAATCGTCATCCGAGGTCTGACTCCTGATAATCCCCATTATGAGTAATCTGTTACAGTTGCTGTCTGAAGAGGCCTTAGAAGGCTATTGGAACACTGTGAGCCTTCTGCCGCTCCCTCTCTCTCTCTGGCCTGGCTGCAGCTCCACCTACTTCTAGAGGGACTCCTCCTACTAGTGGCCTGGCTGCACTCCTCCTACTAGAGGGAGTGGCCTGGCTGCACTCCTCCTACTAGAGGGAGTGGCCTGGCTGCACTCCTCCTACTAGAGGGAGTGGCCGTGTGTGTTGCACGTCAGCAGTACCAGACCAGACAGACCGAGCCCCTCCCAGGGAATGAGACATGCATGGTACGCCCGCTGACTGTTCTGTTAACTCTTCTCTCTCCCTCTCTGTATTTCTCTCTTTCTTTAGTCTCGTTCTCTCTGATAAACACTAGTTTGAACTCCTTTCAAGGCCTGGAACTTTACTCAAACCACAAATATTTTTGTCATCATCACTCAACACAAGCCCCTGCTACAATAACACTGCAACCCACCATTCATTATTTTGGTTTGCTGCTATCATCTACCATAGATTAAATAACATCTCAATTGAAAAGTTGTCCGTCCCGGTCAATTTTTTGAGTCTAGGTGATTTGAGTGTCAGTCATGCCTGGGGTTCATTTCCAGGCAAGCTGCGACTCACCCGCTTTGGAATGCCACGGAGTTGTAGCTAGCTCCCTATTCACTACCTCAGAGCGTGATGTCATTTCCTGTTTCAAAAGCCCTCCAACGCCATAAAAGGGAATTTTAGCCATCTGTAGGCTCAGAGAGAGAGAGAGAGAGAGAGAGAGAGAGAGAGAGAGAGAGAGAGAGCGAGAGAGAGACTTTTCCCCAGCCGGGATCTCTGTATCCTGTGCAATTAAGAGTTAGCTAGTAGTAAAAGGAAGGAAGGGTTTGTTTTGCTTATGAGAAAGACGCAGAACTACTACACCAATGCAAACAAAGAAGTTGTGTTTAGGCACAAGTTGTCACAAAGGAGACAGAAGTTATTTCTAATGATGGGCAAAATGTCAGACCTTCCATGTGTTTACTTTTACACTAGCCTAGGTGAGGACACATCCCTCAGAGAAAGTGCATGGTGATGTGTAAGATATTAGTCTTCTGATCATCTACAGAACATACTGTATAACATCATGTCTAGTAGTATCATTGACACCAAAGATCTAATAATTCACTCAGCTTATGCTACAGTTAGTTCAATATCTTTTACTTTTTATACATTGATTTATTTATTTTGAGTACAACTGAAGTCGGGTCCATAGTGGCTCAATATGTCTTACCCAGGCCTTCAGAGTTTTGGTGTCCTGTTGTAGGTCTGAGCCAGTTGCTGTATGAAGCAGCTAGCTGCAGCTAGCCCACTATTGACGGGAGTGGAACGCTTCCCCACCCTGTCTGAGAAAAGGAAGTCACCGGCCAGAGCTGCAATTACTGCAGCGTTTCCGCTGCCGAGTAACAAAGAGCCAGCTCGCAAACAATACAGTCACAGTGCATCGCTTTGACACTATTGGGCATATCAGAAAGTATTCATACCCCTTGACTTATTCTACATTTTGTTGTGTTACAGCATGAATTTAAAATGGATGAAATAGATTTTTGTTCTCACCCATCTACACACAAAATCCCATAATGACAGTGAAAACATGTTTTTAGAAATGTTTGCAAATTTATTGAAAATAAAATACATAAATATCTAATTTAAATAAGTATTCACACCCCTGAGTCAATACCTTGTAGAAGCACCTTTGGCAGCGATTACAGCTGTGCGTCTTTCTGGGTAAGTCTCTAAGACCTTTCCACACCTGGGTTGTGTAAAATTTACTCATTGTTCTTCAAGCTTTGTCAAATTGGTTGTTGATCATTGCTAGACAACCATTTTCAGGTCTTGCCATAGATTTTCAAGTAGATTTAAGTTAAAATTGTAACTCGGCCACTCAGGAACATTCAGTGTCTTCTTGGTAAGGAACTGCAGTGTAGATTTGGCCTTGTGTTTTAGGTTATTGTCCTGTTGAAAGGTACATTTGTCTCCCAGTGTCTGCTGGAAAGCAGACTGAACCAGGTTCATCTCAAAAATGTTGCGTGTGCTTAGCTCCATTCCGTTTCTTTTTCCCTCTAAGGTGATAATATGGTGAGGTCCCTCTGTATGGTGATAATATGGTGATAATATGGTGAGGTCCCTCTGTATGGTCATAATATGGTGATAATATGGTGAGGTCCCTCTGTGTGGTGATAATATGGTGAGGTCCCTCTGTATGGTGATAATATGGTGAGGTCCCTCTGTAAGGTGATAATATGGTGAGGTCCCTCTGTGTGGTGATGATAAGGTGAGGTCCCTCTGTAAGGTGATATGGTGAGATCCCTCTGTGTGGTGATAACATGGTGAGGTCCCTCTGTATGGTGATGATATGGTGAGGTCCCTCTGTATGGTGATAATATGGTGAGGTCCCTCTGTATGGTGATGATATGGTGATGTCCCTCTGTATGGTGATAATATGGTGAGGTCCCTCTGTATGGTGATAATATGGTGATGTCCCTCTGTATGGTGAGGTCCCTCTGTATGGTGATAATATGGTGAGGTCCCTCTGTATGGTGATAATATGGTGAGGTCCCTCTGTATGGTGATAACATGGTGAGGTCCCTCTGTATGGTGATGATATGGTGATGTCCCTCTGTATGGTGATAATATGGTGAGGTCCCTCTGTATGGTGATAATATGGTGATGTCCCTCTGTATGGTGAGGTCCCTCTGTATGGTGATAATATGGTGAGGTCCCTCTGTATGGTGATAATATGGTGAGGTCCCTCTGTATGGTGATAATATGGTGAGGTCCCTCTGTATGGTGATAATATAGTGTTGTCCCTCTGTATGGTGATGATATGGTGAGGTCCCTCTGTATGGTGATGATATGGTGAGGTCCCTCTGTATGGTGATGATATGGTGAGGTCCCTCTGTATGGTGATAATATGGTGATGTCCCTCTGTATGGTGATAATATGGTGATGTCCCTCTGTATGGTGATAATATGGTGATGTCCCTCTGTATGGTGATAATATGGTGAGGTCCCTCTGTATGGTGATAATATGGTGGTGTCCCTCTGTATGGTGATGATATGGTGAGGTCCCTCTGTATGGTGATGATATGGTGAGGTCCCTCTGTATGGTGATAATATGGTGAGGTCCCTCTGTATGGTGATGATATGGTGAGGTCCCTCTGTATGGTGATAATATGGTGAGGTCCCTCTGTATGGCGAGGTCCCTCTGTATGGTGATAATATGGTGAGGTCCCTCAGTGTGGTGATGATATGGTGAGGTCCCTCTGTATGGTGATAATATGGTGAGGTCCCTCTGTATGGTGATGATATGGTGAGGTCCCTCTGTATGGTGATAATATGGTGAGGTCCCTCTGTATGGCGAGGTCCCTCAGTGTGGTGATGATATGGTGAGGTCCCTCAGTGTGGTGATGATATGGTGAGGTCCCTCTGTATGGTGATAATATGGTGAGGTCCCTCTGTATGGTGATGATATGGTGAGTTCCCTGAAAGTTCCCAGCCTTTCCTGAACCCTGCTATTTTCTGGTCCTTGAACTCTCAAGATCACCCCCAGAGGTAAAAGATTAGAGCCAATACTTTTCTCACTACTCGACTTCAAATCAGCCAATCAACTACAGAGAAACTTGGGGGGCATCGGCGGGCCCTCCATAACAAGGTGACACCATGGTGGTAGTTTTATTTTGGAGGGCCTCGTGTCACCGCTGATATGAAAATATAGCTGTGTGACATGAGGATATGCTCCCTCGCACTTGCCAGCGTAACTGAACCCCCGTAGCGACTCCACCAGGCGCCAGAGATGGGGAATGGAGCCGACTAGATCAGTCACAGTGTGAGAATTGCTAATTGGGAAAGAAGAAGTGATATACACTCAACACGCAAAGCAAGTAGGGGACTGTGGAAATATTACCATGGCCCCCCTCACATCAATTAGGCTACCTAGTGCAACCCTGTGTCTCTCTAGGGCCCTGCCCTACATTGGACCACACGTGAAGATCTGAAAGAATTGGATAGGTACAATATTAGTACTACGATGAAAAATCCAACTGGCACTAGCCTATCAGAGGGCAAGGTGGAGCTATAACCATAATGCCTGGATACAGTGCATTCGGAAAGTATTCAGACCCCTTGACTTGTTCCACATTCTGTGTAGTTTCCGAAAGCACTGTATCCAGATCTTTCAGATCTACCTGAGGCGTCTAGGACAAGAGGTTGTTTCTCTTGGTCTCTCAATCCCAATGTCAAAAACCCCTTTAGCACTACCAATCAAATCAATGAGGCACCATTCACTTTTCAGGAATCAACCTCTCAAAAGGCTCTTGCAAGGAATAAAGATTAGACAACCAAGGCTCTGGAAGCAACATTACATTATTCCCAAGCAGACGGGAGACACCAAAACAAGCAGACGGGAGACACCAAAACAAGCAGACACCAAAACAAGCAGACGGGAGACACCAAAACAAGCAGACACCAAAACAAGCAGACGGATGAACTATAATAGACCAACCCTCATCGTTACCCATCCTGCCCTGACCACCATCAACACCCAATCAGAGATATGGACCGATGAAGGTAACCCATTTAATCCCTACCGGTTACCCATCCTGACCTGTCCACCATCAACACCCAATCAGAGATATGAACCAATGAAGGTAATCCTAACCTCTAATCCAAACCTCCAACCCCATAATCAATTTAGTCAGTGGAAAATCTATCTGGGAGAAGTTGGACTGGATCTTGTGTAGTGCTTGCCTTGCTACCCAAACTCCTTTCTCCGGCCAAATGCTACGCCTACGGACGTTAGATCCAGACTCATTACCTCCCCAATGAGTTCTAGTTGGACCCAGAAACTAATGGGTTGGGCCAGAGCCAGAACACACATGGGTAAAGCGGCATTTTTGAAAATTTGTCATTGGCTTTGATACTCTAATTGGTTAGAGATGATCCAATCGCTGGTGACTTTTCTTTTCTTTTTTTTTTTACAATAGCCCTCATTTTGACCAAGAACGACTGAAGTTTAGAGCAGTAGAGCAGTTTGAGTTGTCAGGCAAGTGTAGTGCTAGATCCAGATACTGGTAGGAATATAGGGTGACTAACTTTCTCGATTGTGCGGGTTGAGCAACCAAACAATCATGTCCCGCATTTTTATCAACAAATGAAAACACCGCTTATTTACAAAAAATATTTCAGTCAGACTTCCTACATTTATTTGATGAGAATTGACATTCCAACCTGTCTCTTTTGCAGTCACGTTGTGCTAAATGACAAGATCACAAGGATGTGGTACTGGTGATGTTGAACACTTCTCCAATCATTGTGAGATCTGATCATCTGCGCAGTGCATGACAGAGGCCAAAGTCATTATCGTCAAGTACTCCTACTTGTCCAAGATCCAACAGCATAATGGCTGCTGACATGTGTCGAGGCGAAACCGTGCAATATTCCATGTCTCACAATATCTACAACCACACAGAACAGTAGCCTGCCTAGAACAGTAGCCTGCCTAGAACAGCAGCCTGCCTAGAACAGTAGCCTGCCTAGAACAGTAGCCTGCCTAGAACAGTAGCCTGCCTAGAACAGTAGTCTGCCTAGAACAGCAGCCTGCCTAGAACAGCTGGGCATCATTTATGACTACCATCTAGTTGAGAAAAATCTATATTTCTCTATAAATACAAGTTAATTCATCTTCAATCTTTGGTCTATAACCTTCAGCTTTTGGTTGAAGAGGTTTTGCTGATGAATGGATCTCTGAAATGCGTCATGGCATCGTTTTTGAAATGTAAACAATGACTGATTAGAAAGGCATGATAAATAGGCCAAATAAAATCAATAAAAAGTCAATATCGTCAAGTTTGTTGCAAAGAAAACATGAACACAAAACCTTTTTATCTGTAGCTCTGGTGTTCTGCAGCAGACAGGTCACTCATTGTGTTGGGACCCTCCATGTTCCAGTGCATCCCGTAGTCTTTTAGTACAGATCACTGCACAGGTCAGGGGCCTTTATCTGCACCAGACACAATACAGCTGTTGCAGCCTACTGTAATTATTACACAATTAGGACACAAGGGAGGACACATTAGTTCCTAGTTTTGGTCACTCAAAAAGGACAGAGTAGTCTTGAGACAACAGTTTAACTTCAACAAATATACACCCCCCTCCCCAAATAATGTGTTTATTGTCACAGTCTAAGACCGTTTGAGATAAATAAATCCAATAGGGGTACACATACCTAAAGCTTGGGATGTAATAAGTAAACAATAACTCATATTATAAGAGATGAAGGTGGGTGAGTCAAGTCCTCATTCACATGATACAGCCATGGAAAGTGAGTCATTGGTGAATTTCTTGAGACCTAAAAACATCTTATAGGCAGTGGTGATCTGACTGAGGACATATTTTCTCCAGATGCATAATGCCAACGCCTGCAAACGCCCAGAGTGGACACACCATAGACTGTATAGGGACAAACACACACACACCACTATTATAACAACGGCCATCCCCAACCAGCAGCCTGACATAACCTCAATGCTCAAGCCTCTGTGTGTGTGTGTGTGTGTGTCCACACGAGCTCCTCCCCAAACACTGCCTGCATTCCCAGCTCAGTCGAGGCCAAAAATACACCCCTTCTCCTCCCCCATCCTGTCAAAAGGGAGAAAATGAAGACGCATCAAACTAAATACACAAGTATGCACAAAGAGCAACCACAGTGAATATAAATAATCAAATCATAACAGGAACATTGTTTTGTTGATGGTGAAATAGGATAACAAAAGTAGTGCTGTATATCGTTCATTACATTTTCCCAGAATCCATTGTGTTAGCCATTATTAGATTTCAAGACAACAGAACTAGCTGTACTTCAAAGCAATAGCATGCTAGCTGATCCCATGGACTACCAGTCATTGTGCTAACGCTAGCTTGCAACTTCCTTCAAACTGCACACAGAGACATAAAAATGGTATCTACGAGTTCATCCGACTCTGGGGAGGTAGATAATCTCCATGTATCCCTTTAATAGAAATGGAATTCTAAGTCCTTTAAAAGAAAAAACATGTATAACCGTGAACAACTTCTGACATCATTGAAATAAATAAATCAGAATCACTAGAAAGTAGAACCAAAATCAGTAACCCTATGAATGTGAAATTCAAGGTCGTAGCAGTATGACAGACTGTCTACAGCAGGCACCGGGACCAACTTGTAATGCACAGCTCCCCTTCTAGGGCTTGCGGGTATGATTAAGCTATGCCTTATGCCTATAATTGTTTGATCTCTACATCTGAGCGGCCGGAACGTGTCTGCACTTTCAGGAAGAGATTAGCTCAAATCCTCACACACACACACACACACAGCTTATCAGCGTGCCGAAAACTAGCAGCTTATCTTCCCCGACAGGCTAGCCTTTGAAGTAGGAATGGGCATTTGACATTTTCTTTACTGTTCGAGTACTCGCATGATTTTTCTTCTTCCCCCGAGTACTCGAATAAAAAAATCATTAAAACATACATACATACACTACGGTTCAAAAGTTTGGGGTCACTAGTTTGAGAAACAGACGCCTCACAAGTCCTCAACTGGCAGCTTCATTAAATAGTACAACAAAACACCAGTCTCAACGTCTACAGTGAAGAGGTGACTCCGGGATGCTGACCTTCTAGGCAGAGGTCCTCTGTCCAGTGTCTGTGTTCTTTGGCCAATCTTAATATTTTATTTTCATTGGCAAGCCTGAGATATGGCTTTTTCTTTGCAACACTGCCTAGAAGGCCAGCATCCCGGAGTCGCCTCTTCACTGTTGACGTTGAGACTGGTGTTTTGCGGGTACTATTTAATGAAGCTGCCAGTTGAGGACTTGAGGCGTCTGTTTCTCAAACTAGACACTAATGTACTTGTCCTCTTGCTCAGTTGTGCACCAGGGCCTCCCACTCCTCTTTCTATTCTGATTAGAGCCAGTTTGCGCTGTTCTATGAAGGGAGTAGTACACAGCGTGGTACGAGATCTACAGTTTCTTGGCAATTTCTCGCATGGAATAGCCTTCATTTCTCAGAACAAGAATAGACTGACGAGTTTCAGAAGAAAGTTATTTGTTTCTGGCTATTTGAGCCTGTAATCGAACCCACAAATGCTGACGCTCCAGATACCCATTTCCAGCTACAATAGTCATTTACAACTTTAATGTCTAAACTGTATTTCTGATCAATTTGATGTTATTTTAAATTAAAAACTAAAAAAGTGATTTTCTTTCAAAAACAAGTACATTTCTAAGTGACCTCAAACTTTTGAATGGTAGTGCACAAGGCCTGCACTGGACTAAAAATAGTGCCTTTATCTATATGCCAACAGATCGTAACAATGCCTAATGTATCCTAACCATTACTGATAACAAATCCTAATCTATTTCGTTACGTTACATAGGGCATTTCATTTTGTAGGCCTAAACAGAGCTTGTGTGAACACAATTGAGTGAATGAGAAACGGAGGGGAAAGGGAATTTAGGGAGAAGAACGGCTTGGTTTCTTTTTTTGTTGTACCCCGCAAAAGCACATGTACAAATGGAACACTAGAGTCTAATCAAATTAACGTAGTCTTCAAGACAAAATTTTACTTGCCTGTTCGGGCAGTCACAAAGCACATTCCACCAAATAGTTTTGCGGTACTGTATTTGAAAAAAAAAAACATGTAATCTCTGGTTAAAGATTGAGCTTTGACGTCCGTTCGACTACTCATACCCATCCTTACTTTGAAGGGATACAAAAAAAACGAACGGTAGTGTTAGAAAAATGCAAACAAGTGCAGTTGGATTCATTTTGAATTGGGGTGATTGTGTCAAGACAATGTTCTATTGATTCTGTACTTGGTGAAGGCTCTGCCAAACATGCCCAAATCCACTTAAAAGCTTTAACAGCACAAATGGTTTCCTCCAACTCGGCATAAACTGTTGGTCCCATACGTACAGCCCACTTATGGTGAGAGGGAGCACGATGTGACAGGATCCAGAAAAAGACCCAACACCCTTCCCCTCGCCCTCCAATGTCAGCATGTAGTGTCAGATCACTTCCTGGGCCACTGGTATGAATGACAGCCGCATACGAGCATGACTTCCCTGACCCTGTACTCAACTCAATCTCCACCACCCGGCTGTGTCCGTTTCTCTCTAGTTCGCATAGTTGGCACTACTGTATCTGCCCCCGTGCCTATCTCGTGACACCAAGTTAACAACCCCAAAACAACAATATGAGTATTAATATGAACTATCTTTTCATGTCAGAGGGAGGAGGACCGGCTTTCTGAGATCAGTCATAATCAGCGTTGTGCCGCCCCATCCCATTCCATTCCAAGGCCTAGAGCACGTGCCCAAATCAGTGGGCGAATTGCCACATATTTACAATACACACAAGACTGGCGTCTCTGGTCTGTTTGGAAATGCCTGTCCTCTAAATTGTAACAATTGTACCCTGAAAAAATATGAGCGACAAGAATGTTTGTGTCCTTTCTGCTACTGAGTGTGTTGTTGGAGAGTTATATTTGTCCTGTTGAGCGAGTCTATAGCAGGAATAAATACCAAAAGGGCAACATTCCTGTGGTGCTCACCGAGATAGACATTCTGATGAATCATCCTGTGGTGCGGCAGGGACTGAGAGACTAGTCAGGATTAGCGATGCACCGATATGACATTTTTGGCCGATACCGATATCCAATATTTTCCTTGCCAAAAAACCTGATACCGATAACTGAGATTTAAAATTTTAGCAGCCTTTTAAGCATTCTAGTACAGTTAACACACACACATGGACGCAGCGGTCTAAGGCACTGCATCTCAGTGCAAGAGGCGTCACTACAGTCTCTGGTTCGAATCCAGGCTGTATCACATCCGGCCGTGATTGGGAGTCCCATAGGGCGGCGCACAATTAGCCCAGCGTCGTCCGGGTTTGGCCGGGATAGGCCGTCATTGTAATAAAGAATTTGTTCTTAACTGACTTGTCTAGTTAAACAAAGGTTACACACACATCATCAAAACTTATTTCTTTCACTGACTTGCTGTGCTGTTTCAGTCGTTTCATTCTCAACCAGGATTTCTATGGAACGCTGTATGGATCTCTGCTATGGAACACCGTTTGGGTCTTTGCATGTCAAATAAGCTTCTCGACCAATCAGGACCTGAATATAACTGCACGTCACATAATTTAACGTGGTAATACATTTTTTTATGTAGTTATTACACATTGATTACACTATCCTCGTATTTCATATGTCACAACGATTCGTCGATACGTGTGCTATGATGCTGGTAAAGTAGTCTCGCGCAAATATACAGTGCAATTCATAAAATAAAGCTAGCAAGCTCATGGATGCAAACAATGTTCTTCCCCAAAAACATAGCAAAACGACATATTCTGTTTCAGTAGCTAACTATATAGCTAGGTGTCATCATCTAAAATAACCTGAATTTTTAAGACCGTTCTTATTTGATTAATAGTTGTCAGATCCATCTATGTGAAGCTAGCCACACCGGACTTTGCGGTTAGCCTTCAAAATAAAAGTATGGCATAAACAGCAAATTCCACTATTGTGCCTAATCCTTATTGTGGCTAGCTTCACAACACATAACCTGGTCAGGTCAAGCTTCACTAGCCAGATGAAGCTAGCTGGCTGCTTATAACGTTAGCTTTGGGCAACAGGGTTAAGTAGCTGGCTAGCTATTTATTTTCATAAACTGAAGTTCAATTTCAATAGGTGAACAACAGGTGGCAACCTAGCTAATACTTACTCACAAGGATTCCTAAGTCATTGCTAAGAATACTGAAAATGACTGCAGTTTCTACTGGTCATTGTTTTCAGGCTGGTTGTATTGGTACTAGCTAGGTACCACGCTAAAGCTGGCTACCCCAGAAGTTGCGGTCGAACAAATTATGCTTTATTACCAAAGCGGTATTGTAAACACATCGTTCGTGGCCGGTGTTTGCAGACTTTTTGTACAGCTTTGACAGTGCTACTGAATCTTGATGACCCAAAATGACCCAAAATGGCGGTCCATAGTATGTATGTCGTGAAGCTAATAGCAGTGACGCTATTACTGTGTAACTCCGGTAGGGCAACATCTGAAAAATAGCGCACTTGGTAGTGTGTACCGGTGCTCGACCACTCGGCGAAAGCCAACATCATCCACGACAGAGAACGGTTGATTGTCAAGGGCAATCTTGGCTTTAATGGATTTCACCTTTGAGTTGTCTCGCTGAAATGTTCTTACACTTTCAAATTGACTGCTAGACTTGTTGACTGCTCGATCCACACAGCAGACATCGTGGGCTAGGTTAGGAATGCTGTGTAGCACAACATTTTACGTGGCGTCATTACGTCATGTACCTACATTACATAGGTAAACACGTCAGCTTTGACATCGGTTTGCACATCGGCGTTAAACTAGACACCGGGCCGATACCGATGTTGGCATTTTTAGCTAATATCGGCCGATTCCGATATGTTCACCAATATATCGTGCATCCCTAGTCAGGATCGAGGGAAAGATGAACGGAGCAAAGTACAGAGAGATGCGTCATGAAAACCTGCGCCAGAGTGCTCAAGATCTCAGACTGGGGCGAAGGTTCACATTCCAACAGGACAACAACCCTACGCACACAGCCAAGACAACGCAGGAGTGGCTTCGGGACAAGTCACGGAATGTCCTTGAGTGGCCCAGCCAGAGCCCGGACTTGAATCCGATCGAACATCTCTGGAGAGACCTGAAAATAGCTGTGCAGCGACGCTCCCCATCCAACCTGACAGAGCTTGAGAGGATCTGCAGAGAAGAATGGGAGAAACTCCCCAAATACAGGTGTGCCAAGCTTGTAGCGTCATACCCAAGAAGAATCATGGTTGTAATTGCTGCCAAAGGTGCTTCAACAAAGTACTGAGTAAATGATCTGAATACTTATGTAAAAATCTGTTTTTGCTTTGTCATTATGGGGTATTGTGTGTAGATTGATGAGGGAAAAAAACTATTGAATCCATTTTAGAATAAGGCTGTAACGTAACAAAATGTGGAAAAAGTGAACGGGTCTGAAACATTTGAATGCACTGTACATTCTGATGAATCATCCGGTAGTACTAACTGAGATATATACAGTGAGGGAAAAAAGTATTTGATCCCCTGCTGATTTTGTACGTTTACCCACTGACAAAGAATTGATCAGTCTATACTTTTAATGGTAGGTTTATTTGAACAGTGAGAGACAGAATAACCACAAAAATATCCAGAAAAACGCATGTCAAAAATGTTATAAATTGATTTGCATTTTAATGAGGGAAATAAGTATTTGACCCCCTCTCAATCAGAAAGATTTCTGGCTCCCAGGTGTCTTTCATACAGGTAACGAGCTGAGATTAGGAGCACACTGTTAAAGGGAGTGCTCCTAATTTCAGTTTGTTACCTGTATAAAAGACACCTGTCCACAGAAGCAATCAATCAATCAGATTCCAAACTCTCCACCATGGCCAAGACCAAAGAGCTCTCCAAGGATGTCAGGGACAAGATTGTAGATCTACACAAGGCTGGAATGGGCTACAAGACCATTGCCAAGCAGCTTGGTGAGAAGGTGACAACAGTTGGTGCGATTATTCGCAAATGGAAGAAACACAAAATAACTGTCAAACTCCCTCGGACTGGGACTCCATGCAAGATCTCACCTCGTGGAGTTGCAATGATCATGAGAACGGTGAGGAATCAGCCCAGAACTACACAGGAGGATCTTGTCAATGATCTCAAGGCAGCTGGGACCATAGTCACCAAGAAAACAATTGGTAACACACTACGCCGTGAAGGACTGAAATCCTGCAGCGTCCGCAAGGTCCCCCTGCTCAAGAAAGCACATATACATGCCCGTCTGAAGTTTGCCAATGAACATCTGAATGATTCAGAGGACAACTGGGTGAACGTGTTGTGGTCAGATGAGACCAAAATGGAGTTCTTTGGCATCAACTCAACTTGCCGTGTTTGGAGGAGGAGGAATGCTGCCTATGACCCCAAGAAACCATCCTCACCGTCAAACATGGAGGTGGAAACATTATGCTTTGGGGGTGTTTTTCTGCTAAGGGGACAGGACAACTTCACCGCATCAAAGGGACGATGGACAGGGCCATGTACCGTCAAATCTTGGGTGAAAACCTCCTTCCCTCAGCCTGGGTATTGAAAATGTGTCGTGGATGGGTATTCCAGCACGTCAATGACCCAAAACACACGGCCAAGGCAACAAAGGAGTGGCTCAAGAAAAAGCACATTAAGGTCCTGGAGTGGCCTAGCCAGTCTCCAGACCTTAATCCCATAGAAAATCTGTGGAGGGAGCTGAAGGTTCGAGTTGCCAAATGTCAGCCTCGAAACCTTAATGACTTGAAGAAGATCTGCAAAGAGGAGTGGGACAAAATCCCTCCTGAGATGTGTGCAAACCTGGTGGCCAACTACAAGAAACATCTGACCTCTGTGATTGCCAACAAGGGTTTTGCCACCACGTACTAAGTAATGTTTTGCAGAGGGGGTCAAATACTTATTTCCCTCATTAAAATGCAAATCAATTTATAACATTTTTGACATGCGTTTTTCTGGATATTTTTGTTGATATTCTGTCTCTCACTGTTCAAATAAACCTACCATTAAAATTACAGACTGATCATTTCTTTGTCAGTGGGCAAACGTACAAAATCAGCAGGGGATCAAATACTTTTTTCCCTCACTGTACATATATATTCTGATGAATCATCCGGTAGTACTGAGATATATACATATACATTCTGATGAATCATCCGGTAGTACTAACTGAGATATATACATATACATTCTGATGAATCATCCGGTAGTACTAACTGAAATATATACATATATATTCTGATGAATCATCCGGTAGTACTGAGATATATACATATATATTCTGATGAATCATCCGGTAGTACTAACTGAGATATATACATATATATTCTGATGAATCATCCGGTAGTACTAACTGAGATATATACATATATATTCTGATGAATCATCCGGTAGTACTAACTGAGATATATACATATATATTCTGATGAATCATCCGGTAGTACTAACTGAGATATATACATATATATTCTGATGAATCATCCGGTAGTACTAACTGAGATATATACATATACATTCTGATGAATCATCCGGTAGTACTAACTGAGATATATACATATACATTCTGATGAATCATCCGGTAGTACTAACTGAGATATATACATATACATTCTGATGAATCATCCGGTAGTACTAACTGAGATATATACATATATATTCTGATGAATCATCCGGTAGTACTGAGATATATACATATACATTCTGATGAATCATCCGGTAGTACTAACTGAGATATATACATACATATTCTGATGAATCATCCGGTAGTACTAACTGAAATATATACATATATATTCTGATGAATCATTCATTTCTGTGTAGTCAATGGAAAACAATTCTACATGGAAAAAAATGTAACACAAATTGTGTTCCGCAGAGCACATAGGATACTGTGTTTTTACATTAGGTTCATGAACTACATATTCATTCATCCCTACGTCATGAAACACTAGCATTCCAACTTCCGGATGTGCTTTAACATTGATGTAACATTATAACAACCTCATGATGCGTCTCAGGTAGACCCTGCTGTTACAGCATATGGTTAAAATTAGACCTGTGGTGAGGGGTTTGTCAGAATGGGTGCTCACAAAACACACAAACTCTCCCAGAGGGAGTGCAGTTAAACTGTGAATTCTGGCACACTGATGTGAACTTCACCACTGTGGCTCCATGTTTTTCTGCTGGCTGGCAGGCTCGAAGATGCTTTGATGGCTTAACCAATGGGGAACTGTAAGCAATAGCCCAGGAACATCTGTTGGGAGTATAATCTGCAGGGCAAATCCATTGGCTTTAAATCTCTCTGCAGACACTCACATAGGATGCCTTCACACATTCTAGAATGAATGGAGTATGGAGTGGTAAAGAGGAAAGCCTCTTAGTGATGAGAAACAAGTGGCTAGCCATGGCAACCAGGAAGATCTGAACTTTGCTCAGTGCTTTGAGCCAGTTTGAAAAGGGACTCCGTTCCCCTGTGGTCAAGCTCTTTGTAACTCCATGTTGTCACTTGTCAAACAAATTAAGCCAACTCTCATAATTTTCACAATGTTACAGAAAACGTGACATTAAAGTGTTTGTTTTCTGAGTTTTTACACCAATCTTAAATTGCGCTACACTTTCTTGCATTGCAATTTCAGAAAATGTAAAAAGTGGAATGATAGCATTTCAAAATATTACTTACCCGCCAGTGTTGTGCTTGTGGCTGTGATATTCCCCTATTGATTTCTCCCGCCGGAGCGGCATCTGTTGTCAAAATGGTAAAGCTGTTCCGACTTTGTGGCTGTGTTATGTAGTGGAAATCGCTCTCTCATTTCCTGTCTGCTAAAATTCTACACTGTTCGCTCAATTTCAGTTTATGCGAGAAAACAAGCACTGAATAATATAGGAAATCATTGTACCATCTAAATCCCTGTGAAATATATTTTGTAACACCTTTCATCAGTTTATTGATTCGAGAGAAGTTCCGAGTGCGGTCACACTCAGCAACCAACTGTTTCGTAAAGTACTTGCGAAACCAGTTCAGAGAACTTCCGAGTAAGAAACAAAATGAAAGATTGGCGTTAAAAAGTCACAACTGTCCCTTTCAAAAGCGAGCTCTCAACTATCGATATATCGGTCAAAAGAAATCCCACAATGTTAAACCATCCCCTGAAGTAATACAGTGTCAACAGGTTGCTACCACAGAGACTAATAGCATCCTTAAATAAAGCAGTAGTAGATTTAGAACAGCAACATGAGCTAGGCTAGAGACTGGTTCAGAGACAGCATGGCTACTCTGGCTCGCCAGCTCCATATCTGAATTCCATCCCACATTCCATTGGAATTCCGCTACGATTATCTGCAGGGTCCAGGAGAGGGAGAGAGGGAGGGCTCTTTTTTGGGCCCCTTGTCACTGGCAAAAGGGAGAGGAACACACTAATTTAATTTATTCCCGAAGGCTTGCAAGAATGTAAGGGAACCGATTGAGAAGCTCGGTTGGCATGTTGACGGAAAATAGCGCGTAATCTACACAACCAAGCAGAAACAAGGTAGCAGAGGAGGAATGTCAAGCAGTTGAAAATGACAGCTACATATTTTCCTCTGGGGTAGAAACCCTAAAAATGGTCACTTGTAGACAAATAAGTCTGGTGCAGTTGAATCTTCTGGTGTCTCCTTCAAGCCCTTCAGGATCTTTTGGAGTAGACTACTACAAGCATGGCTGTTCCAAAGTCAGGTTGCTCTTTTGTGACTCTTCCAACAAACTGATATGAAGTCAGCCAAACAATGTTTGGAGTAAAAAATAAAATTAAAATTAAAACACATTCCACTTTTCATTAGGGATGCTATGGAGAAAACAAGAATGAATTATTGTTGGCTTTCAGTGGGGGAGGTCTGAAATGGAGGTATTCCTTCACTTCAACCAAGTGCATTCTTCACCCTCTGCCCACAGCTTAGGTGGATCCGAGTCATATCCAGATATAGATATGACACTGTTGATTCTAAAAGTCGTGCGAAACCGGTGTTGCAGTACAACTAAATGACCTTGGCTAAGATTATGTTTACGAGATCACAAAGTAACTGGGTTGGTTCACACCATCTTAACAAAGCCATGGTCAGCTCAGGCGATACAACATCCTCCCTGCATGCTTGCTGAGAAAATGCAAGTGAGTTAGTGGAATACCTCCTTTGTGGAGTGAATGGAGTTAGCCACTTAGTTTTTAATCCAATTAGACTGTGAAACCACGGCACTCTTGGAAGTTGTGTGCTCTCAGAAAACATCTGTGTCAAACTAATTGTGGTAACATTTGTGACCTGCACTCGCGACAAGGCCGCCAGGCCAGGCAGGCAGCCTGGTGGAGCTGAAGACATCAAAGAAGAGTTAACCAGGAGACTTTTTTTATTTAACCTTTATTTAACTAGGCAAGTCAGTTAAGAACAAATTCTTACTTCCAATGACGGCTTACACCGGCCAAACCCGGACGACGCTAGGCCAATTGTGCGCCGCCCTATGGGACTCCCAATCACAGCCTGTTTGTGATAGAGCCTGGATTCAAACCAGGGTGTCTGTAGTGACACATCTAGCACTGAGATGCAGTGCCTAGACCAGCTGTGTGACTCAGACCAGCTGTGTGACTCGGGAGCCTGGTTCAGCCATATGGTAAAAGAGAAAGGCCCTGTTACAATTGGAACGGATACAAGGGACACCCCCCAAGTCACAAAGAACTTTTGCAAAGATATCGTGAATTCTGGATTCATTTTCAAATGATCACGTTCAGTCATATGTGAGTTTGGCTGATCTAGAAAGCACAAAAGAAAACTCAGGCCTGAATTTCATGTGTGAACTGTGAACATGACAAGTCTGTGTGTGTCAAAGCGCATCAGGAAGTCAAAGTTGCCTGGTTTTGATAGCACGGTTGTGAGCAGGAATTGAGGAAAATTCCAACGGCTAGCATAATGCCGGAGAGCCAGATGTGTGTGTAGACTGGGTGGTAGCTTGTAAACCAGTGGAGGCTCTTCAAAGAAGGAAGGGGAGGACCATCCTCAGTACATTTCATTAAAAAAGTTAAACATAATTACTATATATATAATAAAATGTGGTGAGTAGTTGACTCAAAGAGAAAGACAATAGTTGAACAGTTTTGAACAAATTAATTAATTCAAGACTGTGTGTAGTGGTTATGATATGGTTTGGGAAGGTTTTTTCGCCTGGTCACATGCAGCTGATGTGTTGTGCATTGAAGTCCACAAGCGAAGAGAAAAGGTGAGAAGAGAGCGCATAGATGCGTGAATGAATACAACATGCCTGCTATGAAAGTGAATTGTGATCAGGGGTGTATTCATTCTGCCGATTCTGTTCAAAAGTTGATTAAATGGAAGCAAACGGAACGAGACGGGGATAAAACGTACATTAATTTGTAAAAAAAAAAAAAAAAAAAAAGTTTGCAACTGTTGGACTAATGACTACACCCTAGATCAGCTAGATACAGGCAAGAGTGTGCAAGGCTTTCATTCATAGGCTAGGTTGTAGCAACCTCATGATGGGTATAGGGAAAATTATATCATGTAGTAGCCTCAACCTATCGCTGTTACATTGAACTCGGTGAATGGAATATGAATGACAGTCTTATAATATGCTGTAAATAAGGCCATGCTCATGAAAAAAAAAAGTGTCCTCCCTCATCTTAAAACAGTACCGACCGCCACTGTTGTAAAACACATAGGTGTTGGGGACACATAGGTATTGTACGCCGCACTGAATGTCTGTCACAAAAAAACTAAATGCCTCCAAGCCTAGCTATCTGGCCACTGTAGCTAGTAACGTTATAATTAAATGACAATGGATTTGTTTCCATGAAGCAGCCTGTTGTGAGTCAATGATGTCATTAACTAGCTAGCACAACAGCTAGGTTTAGCTAATGTTAGCCAGCTAGCTAAAAATCTATCCATCTATAGGCTGTATGTGATAATGGAGAGTGAATTCAAATTGTTTCTTGCTAGCTAGTTCTCTAGCTGTGGCCATATGACTGGTATCAACATGAGCTATCTACAACAATAGCAGCATTAGCGCGGCTAGCTAGCTAGCCAACATTGGCTATAGACCATAAAGCAACACAGGGACATGCATTGCGAAACAATGCTACTGCCACCTTCTGGTTTGGAGTGTTTTAACAAGGTTGAGCAGCTGACGACATTAGGGTCTTGACTGACAAAACTCTGTTCAGGAGGTGCCAAGTACTGTGAGCAGGCAAACGTTAGACAATCCTACCAGTTAACGTTAGTTTTCTTTTTTTACAGCCTTGTCTGCCAGAGCACTACAACAACACTGCAGATATTAAGACCTAGAGCAAGCTAAATGCTAAAATGGCATCTAACAGTCAGCAGAGAATCTGGTGGGAAAGTTGACACTTTACCATCTTTAGAGTGAGTAAGTATTGTCTATGTGCAAGAGATTGCTACAGAACAAGCCCATTTGGTTGATCAACAGTTTAAGCAAGGCCTTATAACTTGGCTCCCATGTAGTGATCCTTCCTCAATTCAAACCAAGTATGATGTAACTGAAGTGGACGATTAGAGATGACATTTATGAGAGGAGAAAATGTTACAGGGCTGCTTCAGGAACCAGCGGACCTGATGCACGCAGCCATGGGACCATGATATGAGCAGTGACGGGAGTTCCACATTCTTGCGCTTTCATTCCCACAATGAAACAGGAAGTTGATATGCACGTCCTCCTTCATGTTCACGTCGACTGATGTCTGCAAAGACGCAAAGTGCAGCCTCGAGCAAACTATTTTCAACTATATTCTATAACAAAGTAGTTAGATACTTTGAGAGGGTAAAGTAAGGCTATTTCTGTCATGGAAAAAGGCACTTCATTCCAGACTAGAAATAAAAGTAGGTTTGTATATTCAATTACAGATGGTTACTTACATAGGACTTAATTCAATATTCTAGTCAACAAATGTAGGCTATTCATGTAGATATTCTGAGAACTACCGTAAAAGCAGAGTGTGTGATAATATGACATGGCAGCTGATTCTCAGCTGAATCCTGAAAAATGTTCGTGAAATAAATGTCTTAATCTTGAAAAGATGATTTCTAAAGCACAGGAGAACATAATGAGATGCCAATATCTTCCGTTTTTCGATCCTATTATTCAATAATACTCCAGTTAGTCAAGACAATACCTTGTAAGGGGAAGACGACGTAGGGCTACCAGTGGTATGGAGGGGGGCCACTCTAGTAAACAGAGAGATTCCTTTACACACGTTCACTCGAGAGGTCGATCAGATCAGCATCTGCGTGCTAACAACATACTCGCTGTCAAACACAAGCTAACATTTTACTGGTGAGAATGACAATTTTCCATCTGTCAGGTCTAGACAGAAGACAACACAGTCACTTGACAGATCACAGAGGCCAGTGGCAGGCAGATCTCCTAATGTAAGCAATGACACAGCTAGCGAGCTATGCCAAATATCTGCTAGTTTGTGTACTGTACGCCCCCTTGCTAGACACTGAAGAGGAACCCGACCGTACACCTCGGCTGAGTGACTTGGTGTAAAAGAGAGATCTCATAGGTGTTCCTCTCCAGTGGCTCCTATGTAGACCATGAGGAGGGTCAAGTTTGTCCACCACCACATGATTAACGGCGTGTCGTTTAACATCCAGTAACGGCAGGTCATCTTGTCATGTAGGCTTTCTGCCGGTATGGTAAAACATCATTCTTGGAAGCCAGGGGGGGGGGGGGGGGGAATGAAAAATAATAGGATGAACAAAAACTTACATACAGGCATACAGTAGTTAGACTGAGGGCAATTCTGACACTACCAGGAAACGATGTATCCAGTCTTAATCCACCGCATTCTTTATTTTCATTTTATCGAACCTTTATTTAACTAGACAAGTCAGTTAAGAACACATTTTAAATCTACAATGACGCCCTACCCCGGCCAAACCCTAACGACGCTGGGCCAATTGTGCGCCACCCTATGGGACTCCCAATCACGGCCGGTTGTGATACAGCCTGGAATCGAACCAGGGTCTGTAGTGACGCCTCTAGCACTGAGATGCAGTGCCTTACACCGCTGCGCCACTCAGGAGCCCCATTCTACTCAACTTTTTGTCAGAAACATTACAAAACTGTACAATTGTGGCCTTTATAACTATACGTGTTAGTGTAGCTCAACAAGCAAAGTATATAGACAAAGTGCATAAGCCCCCACAAAGCTAATTGTCAATGCATGAAGTAACTTTCAAATTAAAAGCGCTACCGCTGGTTGCTGAAGCTCAATCAAATACATTGTGTAAAAGTGCACTGGAGCTTGCAGAAGGTCAACAGCAAACTCAAATCTGGGAGGGATGATCAGCATCATAAATGATGATCTTGGACTGACTGAACTCGCTGGCATTTGAACACACAGTGAGCCCATTAGCAGAGTCGGGAATGCAAAACAAATGACTTCTTTAGCTGGAGAAATAACAGTGCATGTTGCCTTGACCAAATTTGGCTGGCTGAAAACACTGACATGGAGCAGCCTGCGAAACACACGCACATCTTCTAAACATGAGTGAGAATGAGCAAGGACGCATACTGTACTGACATCAATTAAATCTAGGGTGTTTCTTTACTTATACTGTGCAAAAAAAATCTAAAATGGAACATGCAACAATTAATGATTTTATTGAGTTACATGTTCATAGAAGGAAATCAGTCAATTGAAATAAATTCATTAGGCCCTAATCTATGGCTTTCACATGACTGGAGAGCCAGGCCCAGCCAATCAGAATGAGTTTTTCCCCACCAAAGGGCTTTATTACAGACAGAAATACTCCTCAGCACCCCCCCTCCCCCAAATCAGACGATCCCGCAGGTGAGGAAGCCGGATGTTGAGGTCCTGGGCTGGCATGGTTACGTGTGGCCTGCGGTTGTGAGGCCGGTTGGATATACTTTTAAATTCTCTAAAGCAACGTTGGAGGTGGCTTCTTACTCAAGCTAGGCTTGGAGGCATAATGTACTTTAAAATCTTTGGCAACAGCTCTGTTGGACATTCCTGCAGTCAGCATGCCAAATGCATGCTCCATCAAAACTTGCCATTGTGTTGTGTAACAAAACTCCACATATTAGAGTGGTCTTTTATTGTCCCCAGCATAAGCTGCACCTGTGTAATGATCATGCTGTTTAATCTTGATATGCCACACCTGTCAAGTGGATGGATTATCTTGGCAAAGGAGAAATGCTCACCAACGGGGATGTAAACAAATTTGTGCACAAAATTTGCGAGAAATAAGCTTTTTGTGAGTACGGAAGATTTCTGGGATCTCTTATTTCAGCTCATGAAACATAGGAACAACACTTTACATGTTGCGTTTATATTTTTGTTCAGTATAGCTTGCCAATCTGTTACTATACAGTACAACCAGGGATACATTTTTTAAACGCTATTTATTAATTTATAAAGGTGCAATATGCAGAAATCGCTCCCCCATTTCCTGGTTGCTAAAATTCTAATAGTTTGTCTTATTTCAGTTTGTGACAAAACAAGCAATATATAATGTAGATAATCATTGTACCATCTAAACATTGTACCACCACTGTGAAATATATTTTCAACAACCAAAAATATAGCATTTTCAGCTGGTGTACAAAACCGAAAGTAAGACGCAAAAACGATACTTAACGGGAAGCATAGAAATAGGGCACATAGAACATATCTACCGCTTCTTAGACTTGCTTTCAATGAGAAGGAAAGTTCTATAAGTCACATTTCTATGTTATTTTGGTGAGCTAGCCCAAAAAGTTACATATTGCAGCATCAAAGCTATTTATTAAGACTATGGTTTACAAGGCTATGGTTCAGCCAAAACTGCCACAATGTGCTCTTCCCAATGTGAGCATGCCTATGGCACATTTGAATTCTGTTGTTGATGTCTGTAAACAGGAAGTTGCCTCACTGTGTACAATGATGTCATAGTGCTTAGTTCACCTTTTAACAAAGTGACCTGTAAATGTAGGTGGTACAGAGTAGAGGTCAACCGATTAATCGGAATGGCCGATTAATTAGGCCCGATTTCAAGTTTTCATAACAATCGGAAATCGGTATTTTTGGACACCGATTTGGCCGATCAAAAAAACATTTTTTTTACACCTTTATTTAATCTTTATTTAACTAGGCAAGTCAGTTAAGAACACATTCTTATTTTCAATGACGGCCTAGGTGAACGGTGGGTTAACTGCCTCGTTCAGGGGCAGAACAACAGATTTTTACCTTGTCAGCTTGGGGGATTCAATCTTGCAACCTTACAGTTAACTAGTCCAACGCTCTAACCACCTGATTACATTGCACTTCACGAGGAGACTGCCAGTTACGCGAATGCAGTAGAAGCCAAGGTAAGTTCCTAGCTAGCATTAAACTTATCTTATAAAAAACAATCAATCAATCATAATCACTAGTTAACTACACATGGTTGATGATATTACTAGTTTATCTAGCGTGTCCTGCGTTGCATATAATCAATGCGGTGCGTATCGTTGCTCCAATGTGTACCTAACCATAAACATCAATGACTTTCTTAAAATCAATACACAGAAGTATATATTTTTAAACCTGCATATTTAGCTAAAATAAATCCAGGTTAGAAGGCAATATTAACCAGGTGAAATTGTGTCACTTCTCTTGCGTTCATTGCACGCAGAGTCAGTGTATATGCAACAGTTTGGGCCGCCTAATTTGCCAGAATTTTACGTAATTATGACATAACATTGAAGGTTGTGCAATGTAACAGGAATATTTAGACTTATGGATGCCACCCGTTAGATAAAATACGGAACGGTTCTGTATTTTACTGAAAGAATAAACGTCTTGTTTTCGAGATGATAGTTTCCGGATTCGACCATATTAATGACCTAAGGCTCGTATTTCTGTGTGTTATTATGTTATAACTACGTCTATGATTTGATAGAGCAGTCTGACTGAGCGGTGGTAGGCAGCAGCGGTCTCGTAAGCATTCATTCAAACAGCACTTTCCTGCGTTTTGCCAGAAGCTCTTCGCTGTGCTTCAAGCCTATCAACTCCCGAGATTAGGCTGGTGTAACCGAAGTGAAATGGCTAGCTAGTTAGCGGGGTGCGCGCTAATAGCGTTTCAAACGTCACTCGCTCTGAGACTTGGAGTAGCTATTCCCCTTGCTCTGCATGGGTAACGCTGCTTCGAGGGTGGCTGTTGTCGTTGTGTTCCTGGTTCGAGCCCAGGTAGGAGCGAGGAGAGGGATGGAAGCTATACTGTTACACTGGCAATACTAAAGTGCCTGTAAGAACATCCAATGGTCAAAGGTTAATGAAATACAAATGGTATAGAGAGAAATAGTCCTATAATTTCTATAATAACTACAACCTAAAACTTCTTACGTGGGAATATTGAAGACTCATGTTAAAAGGAACCACCAGCTTTCATATGTTCTCATGTTCTGAGCAAGGAACTTAAACGTTAGCTTTCTTACATGGCACATTTCTTACATGGCGCATTTTTACTTTCTTCTCCAACACTTTGTTTTTGCATTATTTAAACCAAATTGAACATGCTTCATTATTTATTTGAGGCTAAATTGATTTTATTGATGTATTATATTAAGTTAAAATAAGTGTTCATTCAGTATTGTTGTAATTGTCATTATTACAAATTAAAAAATTTAAAATTAAAATCGTCCGATTAATCGGTATCGGCTTTTTTTGGTCCTCCAATAATCGGTATCGGCGTTGAAAAATCATAATCGGTCGACCTCTAGTACAGAGTTGATATCAAAGATGGATGGGAGCAGTCCTGATACTATTTTATTGGCTGTAAAGGTTCTTCATGACTTTCCTGTTGACGTTGCCAGTCTCCCGCCCATGGGGCTTCCTCAGGGGAAGCTCTGAATGGCTGTCCAGGGAGAACATCCTGAGGCCATGTGGTCACTGTGCCAGGGGTCACTGTGGATCTGACTTCAGAAAAGGCCTAATGGCAGAGACCAGCTGGGACAATGCAACAGCATGAACATCCCTTCACTTTTCAATGTTCCCCTTCCATTATTGAAATGAGCTACTGAGCTAACTCTGTCTGGCTCTTACATCTTACAAAATATTTGGCTTCAATCGATCTCAAATGGTTGTAATGGAATATTCTAGTTTGTGAGGATGTAGCATCAGAGAAACATGACAGTGATACGAAGTTGCATTGTCTTGCAAAACCTACCTTTTCTCTGACTCATGCACTCAGTTGGTTGACGTCACATATACAGTAATTCCCCGGGAGGATACGTATAATTGTGCTATCCAGGAAGACATCCACCAGCCTAGACGGTGCTTTAGGAAATGACCATGACGTTATCTTTCACTTGCTTTGAATAGCCAGAAGTGATCACGGTAGGTGTAATGCAAATACAAAAATCACTGGATATGAGTAGCAGTACAACTCACACTCAGCACAGTTCAACCACTGACGTACAGTTCATTGTTGATCAAAGCTCTTGGAGTAAACCCTGAGAAAAAAAATATGTCTGTTGTAAACAGACATTCATTCAACTCTGCACAAATGTGGAGTTTGGCAAACACTGTGGAACACCACTGTTTTAGACTATTCAAATTAAGATCAGCTATGAAATATACAAAGTGCAATTTTGGCCCACAATGCAATAGTCCTGTACTTCCACATTGCTATTTTCATAAATAGATCTTCACTGTTGAATTTGATTTAGATATTCAGGTTCTCAAAAAAGGTCATGTTCACTTCCATCATTTTGAGCAGCCAGCATTTGAAATACACATTTCCTGTTCTGGTATATTTCACAGTGGATTCAAATGGCCGTTGTGAGTGAGATCATAATTTTTGCCTTGAGTCAATCTTTTTTCTCTCCAAAGTTATACACAATCTGAACTTGCAAAGTAACAGCCAGGGCCAGCTTCGACTGTGCCTTTTAATGTTGAGATATGGCTGGATAGATTTCATACATTTTCTTTAACAGTCTGCAAACTGTCCAAATTATATGTTTGTGTATTCTGCAAAAGATGATTGGGAGTAACATTGTCTCAGTGGAGTCTTTTACCAAAACAGAAGGTGAGACTTTAAATGATGAAAAGGGGAAATGAACCACAAAACATAGCAGATCAGATCTCGTTCCCTAGCCCATACCGGTTCTCTCTTTCTGTTCCTCTGTATTACCCTCATCAATTCATCTCTCCGCTTTTCTTATTTGGTCTCTGAGATTACCAAGAACCCTTCCTTAAGGTGTGGGCTAACATGGCAACTTCAAAAAGATTCCTGGCCTAAATATAACATTTAACTGCAAGACCCATGCTGCTTAGGAGTCTAGACATCTACCGTGATATCTACGCTCAGCGGTAACACGCCTATTTAAACCAAGGGAGCCTGTCCATTTGTATGTGTGTGGGGGAAAAAATATTGTTGATTTTATAGTGATGGTGAAAACATCGATCCAGTTGTATATTGCAATATTATTTTGGGACGATATTATATTGATATTTGACTTCAAGTATAAACTTTTTTTTATTTTTTATGTATTGCTACGGTAGGTAGCGTTGGCAAGCGCTAGTCGGCTGTACCGGCGCCAAAACTCCAATATTTTTCATCCTATAGCTTGTTCTCAATCTTCTTTTTAAATACTAAATACTCAGCCTGTTTTCAGGACTAATTTCCCTGACTGACCAAAACTAGTTCTCATGCTGTCTCTTGTCTCTCTGCAGCAGACATATAGTGAGCAATTAGTTTGGATCATCAAAATAGCAATAAAATCACAGGATCGAATCACAATACATATAGAATTGTGACAATAGCAATACATATCGTATCGGCACCTAAGTATGGTGATAATATCGTATTGTGAGGTCCCTGGCAATTCCCAGCCTTATTATTTTACAGAGTAAATATTTTCATATTTAACTAGGCAAGTCAGTTAAGAACAAATTCTTAATTACAATGACGACCTACCGGGGAACAGTGGGTTAACTGCCTTGTTCAGGGGCAGAATGACAGATTTTTACCTTGTCAGCTCGGGGATTCAATCCATCAACCTTTCTGGTTACTGGCTCAACGCTCTAACCACTAGGCTACCTGCCGTAGTGTTCAAGATATCAAATACGGTTATCAGTGACCCTTCCAAAAAAAGTGGTGAATGACCTCCTCCTACACCGACTTTGACACCCGCAGAAATACAGTTCAATAGCTGTGCGCACAGACATCGTCCCACAAAAAGGAACCAACGGAAGAGGGGGGAAAAAGCTGTACGAATGTAGTTGATAGTGTGGCTGGTTAACACAATTGTAGACTGACGGTCTATCAGATGTTAAAAACAAGTGGTCAATATGTAAAAAAGGGACAGACGATCTAGACCTAAAATTGGACATCTTTAAGGTTGAAAAGCTGTATGAAATGTTACTGTCTAGGAAAAGTGTCTAGAAAAAAAAGTGCAAAAAATAAAATAAAAAAGGTGGTCCATTGCAATATTTCTCTCCTGCTTGTATTTACCATTCGAGAGAATGAAGCCCTTCAGTTTGTTTGGACAGACAATGTCAAAACATTTAGAGAGAAAACATTGTTGAGAACATGCATACTTGCCATGGTCAATGGGATTACTCACCTGTACAAACGCCTGTCAACAAACAACCATTCAGTCACATGCTGCCGTGTCAAATGGGTGCTTCGAGCACATCTTGGAGGCAAAACGTATGTGACCTTAGCAGGTTTAACTTAAGACAAAACAGTTATAAATGGAGTACCAACAGAAATAGAAGTATGTTGCACCACCACAAGGGCGGTTCTACCATTTTAACTGCCATTTCTACAGCAAAAGAAATACCACAATATTTTAGCTGGCAAGCACCCTTACACATTATCTTGCAGCAGTGGAACCCTTGAGTGATTCCAACAGCTAGGCCTAATCCAGAGCCATGTCTCTCCCTTGGGAAGTTATGTTTCCTGTCCATAGGATTAAAGATATTTCTGCAGTAGGAGCTCATTGCTATAATTGCCCTAAAAATAACTACATTACACATCCATAAGTTTAACATAAAACATATAGTATATGATTGAGTGAATGCAGGGCATTGGGTTTGATGCGTCTTAAAGATGCTGCAGTTGTTGACAGGAGAATCATAAATGACTATTAACTGCTGAAGAATGTGTTGTTAGGCCGATATATAGGTCCTTGGAGTTGCTCAGAGACATTTGTTGTTTGCATGAGTAGGTTCCTGTATTGGAGTAGGTCCCTGTATAGGAGTAGGTCCCTGTATTGGAGTAGGTCCCTGTATAGGAGTAGGTCCCTGTATAGGAGTAGGTTCCTGCCAACATGACTGTGTCTAGGCCAGATGGGAGCCATGAGATGAGAATAGTCAGACCCCAGATATGTTGAGAGACCAGAGTAGCCTGGTCCCAGATATGTTGAGAGACCAGAGTAGCCTGGTCCCAGTTTGGTTGAGAGACCAGAATAGCCTGGTCCCAGATATGTTGAGAGACCAGAGTAGCCTGGTCCCAGATATGTTGAGAGACCAGTGTAGTTTGGTCTCAGATGTTAGTGCTGTATAGCAAACATCTATGGTCACCTGTTTATAAACCGATCTGGGACCAGGCTAGATCCAGAGGCGGAGCAGGAGCACCTCCCACAGTGCACCTCTCTTGTGTAGTGCGAAGGTGCCCCTAGACACTGATCTTGGGACAGTTTAGCATTTTCCCCACTAATGGTTAAGGTTAGGATTCATGAAACTAATCCTAGATCTGTACCTAGGAGAAACATCAGCCCGTACCCACCTCTCTGCTGCTGAGGAATCAGCAGGATTCTCCTGCAGCACCCACACACCCCTAAGGACAAAGGAGGCCTTCATTCCCCCAGAGCCCAGTACAATACCACACAGTTGTGGCCCTCAATAGCAACCTTGTTACCCAGGGGAGAGTCTGTGGCACATGCTGGTCCTAGCCTTGGCTTTGTCTGAGGCAGAGCTGGCTATGGTCGTCGGCAGTATAATGCATTGCCCTTCACACTTTAATGGAGTGGCAATGGAGGCCATTGAGTGGCTTTCACTTTCAAAGTCTATATCAAAGTTGAGAAGAAACTGTGTAGCTGTTTTACAATTTCTGGGCATAAAGTACAGGGCACATTTAGGACATAGCCCATTTCTGAGGCAGAAAGTACAGGGCACATTTAGGACATAGCCCATTTCTGAGGCAGAAAGTACAGGGCACATTTAGGACATAGCCCATTTCTGAGGCAGAAAGTACAGGGCACATTTAGGACATAGCCCATTTCCAGGTTCTGTAACACCTGGATCAAAATGCACTGACAGACACTTGCAACAGGGGCTCTATTATAAAAAAAAAAAAATGTATGTACAATACATTGCTTCATGTGTGATCCCTTATGAATACCTTCAGACAAACTAAGCCATGTAAAGAATCAGACGAGTAATGGATCAGCAGACACCAGTGACATAATTCATGATGAACATGCACAGTACACGCCATAGAAATAGAATGACTAGTAAGTGCACTTCTAGATGGCCTTGAGGCTCCATGACAGAGGAGCAAGGTGATAGTTTAATCCAGACTAACCATCCACCATCCAGACTAACCTCTGATACTGACAATAGCTTTACAGGATTAAAATAGGCATGGAAATAAAGCAAACATGCTGTTGGGCTGAATCACTCAACTCCTCATTGCCGATGCACCGACTCGTCTATTGAGCCTCTCAGTGTTCAATAGATACATGAAGTCCTGTTTGGCATCCTGTCTTTAATAAAGGCTTTTTTGTTGGCTTCTGGGCCACAGAAAAACAAAAAATATCTAAATCTGATGCTGAAATGACTAGTGGGCCCTTTGTTGGCTTTTTGAATTTTCCATCATAGAAACATCAAATAGCCGAACATGAGTGTTATGGATGGACCATTTTCAGCTATGATGGTTAGACTACAACATCCACTTGTTTTATGTTATAAACACTTACTTGTGAACGTTGTGAAATAACCAGATAAGTACAAACATGACAACTGACATTTTGTGAAAACACTTTTACCCTCCCTGTTGCTCAACAATGACTGTTTCTTTCAATAACCTGAACGAGGCACACATTCAAAACAGAATTTAATTCACAATACAAGCACAGAGACATGATTGAACTGAATGCTCTCTCAACCACCGATTAAAGAGTAACAGACAGTGAAACAGTCGAGAGCCTCAGGCAAAACCAAGCTTCTGACACTATCAGAGTCACACAAGACCGACTACTGGCCTAGGCTAGCCTCAAATAAATTATAATTATTGCTGTGTCATGAGCAATTTCTCAATGGCACCCGTTCCCCTCCCCACCAACTGTCACACGGCTGTGATGAGTGACTGTGCGCTGCTCAAGGACAGTGGTTGTTGGCTTTAATAATTAGGGTCTGTGTGTACTTCCCGTCATTCTTTTTTCATTGAAACAGTTAACTGTTTAATCCAATTTATTTACTAGTTGACAATTTGTAGAACTCAGCATTGCACGTGTCCTAACAGTAAGACGCATTGTAATAAAATCAGGTTAAGGTGTCGACACATTGCAGAAAAAACACAGAAAACGGTATAAAAGAGTAGACTTTACAAAACCATAAAACTAAATGCCAGAAAAAATCTAGAAGGAAATCACATCAATAACATGTTTTTTTCCACCATGTAGCAAGAATGTAGAAGTGCTGTTCTGAAGTCCACTGTGTGCCTTACTGCCTTCCCAGAGGACATTTACATGTAGCAACAGGAAACATGCCCTGCCGCGTTACCTGAAAACTGCTGAGTCTAGCTAGGCCCTATCAAATCCCTCACCTGCAAGCATATATCAATCACATTGCTAGCTATTCATTGGCTCCATTTCTCCTGAGGCACATGTGTCCCCACAGCTACATAGTTTGTTCTGTCACACGGAAATGGTGACACCACACCCCATCTTGGTGTTGGAATTCACACCCAGAGGCTGCATATTTTCTGTAGCTTGTTTGACAACTGCAGAACACACACACGAGGCCTTGAAACATTATTGAAGAAGTTAAGGCAATCCAAACTACAACAATGGGAAAAGATTAATCAACCAAAGCTAGACCATGGAAAACTTATTTGAAATGTGAATCTGTGTTAGGTAAGCTTCTCTATAGACAAATCAAGGGTGCAAAAGGCATTGGGTTACGCAATGACTGCTGTTTACTACATATTGTTATTTGAAGCCAAATAGACACATTTTCATACAGGTTGGATACCATATTCTGGCTTCATGTAAAGTTTTAAGAACGACCAGTCAAGTGAGGTAACTGTTTACAGACAGCTTACCCAACTCAGTCTGGCTGGCCAGAATATGAATGTGGGTAGTGGTGGTGATGACAGTGGCGGAGCCAACCAACAGTGCGAATGATACAAAGTAACACACCTTAATGTAGTCTAGAGATTTAGGACGTGACATGGCTACATTTGGCTAGGATTGTAGGCTGACCTAGTTGTACGATTGTAGGGAAAAATTACTCCATACCAAAATGTACAGCGTGCCATGTGTTTAATGAATACAAATTCATTTTTTTCTTCTTTATTTACGAGCAATAGGCCAAGAACTGATCTGTAATGCATGTATTCATGCCTTGAGGCACTGTTTCGCTTCCGTATTAAAACACTTCTCTAGCTACAAAGCTCCGGAAATCGAAGTAACGTTAGAATGCTCAGTTTACGTATTGTTAAATGGTCGTTTCAAAATCTTTTTTCTTTTTTTCTCGATATAAGCTACGACTAGGCTACTGCTCTAAAAGATTTGTCAATAGGTAGCCTATTCGGCCCTCAAACTATTCGAAGTGCATAACTCGGTGAAGTTTAGAGAATGGAGGAGTTGAAAACTTCAAAATCGGACTTGACGTCACGCGCAGTCAGGCATAGTTCTGACCTAAAACACATACATTGTATCTCGACTCACCTCTTAGTTCCTCTTCCTGCGAAGATTTCCCACTTTCAAAGGTGCAATATCGAAATTAAATCCCTTTCCCCAGCAGAAATGGTGTTCTAAATGCTGGTAAATGTCAGATAGTGATTTTTCAACTCCCTCCCTAGTCCCGTTCTTTAGAGGCGGTGGTACAAACTCCACCCTTCAGCGATTCAAGAGCACAGCACACTATGATGCAGGCATGGGGCGGTGTATCAGGGGGACTCAGAACTTGTGGATTTCGTGATAATCGACGTAAACTTTTCTATTAAACCGCAACGTCACTGAATTATTTGTGAATGACACATCTAGCCTAACAAGCCCCATTTTAAAAAGTCGACTAGTTACCAAATGCAGAGATTTGGTTACATCCGTCACCTCACCCGCAAATAGATGAACTTCAAAGTAGCTTACTGTATTATGATAGTATAGCCACCAATTAATATAACCTATTAGACATCATTTGAAAGGAAATCGTAACAATAGGCCACTGACAAAAGCTGCATCTAACACATTATTTTAGTGGTCCCAAATGTGTTTTTATGAGTCCTCCACATCAGGTCTAAAACATAACAGGTCAGCTAGGAATGTCATTTTGCGTCTGCTCTAGAAAACCGCAGAAATGCTGCCACCATTTGGTATAACAGTGCGTCTACAGGTGTATAAGTCTGTAAAATGGTGGAAAAGTTGTGCCACAAATCAAATCAAATTTTATTTGTCACATGCTTCGTAAACAACAGGTGTAGATTGCCAGTGAAACGCTTGCTTTACGGGTCCTTTTCCAGCAATGTAGAGTTAATATAAAGATGCAAAAATAAAAATGTGAAAATATTGACAAGCGGAATAAATACACAGTGGATAATAACGAGTAAAAAGTAACATGACTATATAGAGGGAGTACCGTGTCGATGTGCAGGTGTACAAGGTAATTGTGGTAGCTATGTACATATAAGTAGGGGTAAAGTGACTAGACGGTAGCAGCAGCGTATGTGGTGAGTGAGTGAGTGTGTGTGTGTGTTGTGGGGGGGGATAGAGTCAGTGCAAAAAAAGGATCAATGCAGATAGTCCTGGTAGCCATTTGATTAGCTATTTAGCAGTCTTGTTTAGCAGTCTTATGGCCATACTTGAGTAAAAGTAAAGATACCATATTAGAAAATGACCTAAGTGAAAGTCACCCTGTAGAATACTACTTGAGTAAAAGTTTTTAAAAAAAAATTGGTTTTAAATATACTTAACTATCAAAAGTAAATGTAATTGCTCAAATATACTTCAAAGTAAAAATAATTTTAAATTCCTTATATTAGGAAAACCAGAATGGCACAATTTTCTTGTTTTTTTTTATTTACAGATAGCCAGGGGAACACTCCAACACTCAGCCATCATTTACAAACGAAGCATTTGTGTTTAGTGAGTCCTCCAGATCCGAGGCATTAGGGATGACCTTAGATGTTCTCTTGATAAATGTGTGAATTTGACAATTGTCCTGTCCTGCTAAACATTCAAAATGTAACAAGTACTTTTGGGTGTCAGAGAAAATGTATGGAGTAAAAAGTACTTTACACCACTGCTTATGGCATGGGGGTCAAAGCTGTTCAAGGTCCTGTTGGTTCCAGACTTGGTGCACTGGTACCGCTTGCCGTGCGGTGGCAGAGAGAACAGTCTATGGCTTGGGTTAACACCTTGCAGAGTCTTGCATTATTTCAACCAACACCTCAGAAATCAGGATGCTTGAATTACAAATCAACCTTTGAGTAGGGTGAAAGTTTAACACCTTTATACCTATTGGATACAGGTATTAGCATTGATGGCATTCACTGTACATATAGGTAGATGTAGCCTGTAGTGGCATAGTTATAGTCATACTTATGACATGGGCTATATTACTGATAGTTTATTGTTCAGTGTTATACTGAACCTCATCAGGTGCTATCCAACAGCAACAGGCATTTTGACTTATTAAAGACTAGTATCACACATACCACAGAGTGCCAAAATGTCATGAAAATCCACTCTGTGGTTTGTGTGTTGTTGGATCAGATCCAAGATCTTTTATGAAGTCACAGAGACAGCCATCACTTCATCTCCTCACCATTCTAGATCATTAGGAGACGAGGGGATGGCTGCCATTTGTGAGGTCATAAACAAATGCATAACAGCACCATGATATCACTCCAGTAAACATTGAAACAAGCAAGTCTCGCCGCAAACAAGAATCACAACTCGGCTACCTCTCTAGTGTGGTTACCATTTTATTTTCTCTACGGTTTGATTGACATGATGATTTCCAGATTTGTTTTCTGCTTTATTGTCCTGTTGATGATCTTCAACATCAAGCCTCTAGATCTTGAGGCCCTCCAGAACACCCTGATGCCTCTCATGGTCCCCAAACAATGGGCCAGCACCCTGTCCCTGCAGGGGGACCTCTTCACGGATGTGGACAATTTTGTCATTCAGCTATACGAGACCACCACAATGCCACCGCACCACCAGAGGACCAGGGGGGGCCCAACGAGAACACCTTTGACCCAGGAACCAGTTCCTACTGTGACCCAGTAAATGCTTCTAACAACACCTTTGGCCCAATAAGTGATTAAGCCTTACTGGTAGTGTGGGATGAATAACACCCACCAGGTGAGAACCAGGAAGGCCATCATTCAGCCCCCAGATGGAAGACTGGCTCAGGACCCAACCAGGGACTGCCCCCACCTCTGGCCCAGGAAACTGACCATCCAGGTGGACATCATCCATGTGCAGGGTAATTTGCCCAAATTAATTAATAATTTAATTTGAAGAAAATGGAACAATAGTGACACAGCAATGCTTCCCCACCAACAAACCTCTGGCCCAGGAACCACTTTGAGAAACACCTCTGGGCCCGGGTGGAAGGCTTGGAGTGACTCTGCTCAGACCCTTGAAGAGATCTCCTGCCTCCTGGGAGCCTCAAGAGACGTCTACAGGTATGTTTTAGGAATATGAAAGAGCACTGTGGGCTGAGGATATTTTCAGAACCACAAATAATAATTGCATTAGCATCACTTTAATAACATACATGTGTATTTAACAGAGGCATTTTCTATAAAATTGAAGCCTAACTTTATATTAATACCTGGTTTCCTCTTAGACTGTCAAGAAAGCAGAGCTTGGCGAAGGATAGGACAAAGCAGAGCTTGGCGAAGGATAGGACAAAGCAGAGCTTGGCAAAAGATAGGACAAAGCAGAGCTTGGCGAAGGATAGGACAAAGCAGAGCTTGGCGAAGGATAGGACAAAGCAGAGCTTGGCGAAGGATAGGACAAAGCAGAGCTTGGCGAAGGATAGGACAAAGCAGAGCTTGGCGAAGGATAGGACAAAGCAGAGCTTGGCGAAGGATAGGACAAAGCAGAGCTTGGCGAAGGATAGGACAAAGCAGAGCTTGGCGAAGGATAGGACAAAGCAGAGCTTGGCGAAGGATAGGACAAAGCAGAGCTTGGCGAAGGATAGGACAAAGCAGAGCTTGGCGAAGGATAGGACAAAGCAGAGCTTGGCGAAGGATAGGACAAAGCAGAGCTTGGCGAAGGATAGGACAAAGCACGGTGTAAGTCGAAGACTGTTCTGAAGATCAGAATGTCTGATCAGAAATCTTGATAAAGGCAGCTGGCTGTCAAAACGTTTAATTCATTAAATGTACTGTATTGGAGCAATAGACTGTGCTGTTTATTTCTTTTAATAAAGATCATTCATATATATATTTTTTTAAATAAATACATATAATCTAAACTGAACAAAAATTTAAATTGTTGGTTCCATGTTTCATGAGCTGAAATAAAAGATCCCAGAAAATTACCATACGCACAAAAAGCTTATTTCTCCTTTGCCAAGATAATCCATCTACCTGACAGGTGTGGCATATCCAGAAGCTGATTAAACAGCATGATCATTACATAGGTGCAACTTAAAAGGCCACTCTAAAATATGCAGTTTTGTCACACAACATATTGCCACAGATGTCTCAAGTTTTGAGGGAGCGTGCAATTGGCATGGGGACTGCAAGAATGTCCACCAGAGCTGTTGCCAGAGATTTTAAGGTTAATTTCTCAACCATATGACGCCTCCAATGTTGTTTTAGAGAACTTGGCAGTACGTCCAACCGGCCTCACAACCGCAGACCAAATGTAACCATAACAGACCAGGACCTCCACATTCGGCTTCTTCACCTGCAGGATTGTCTGAGAACAGCCACCCGGACAGATGAAGCTGTGGGTTTGCACAACTGAAGAATCTCTGCACAAACTGTCAAACATCATCTCAGGGAAGCTCATCTGGGTGTTTGTTGTCCTCACCAGGGTCTTGACCTAACTGCAGTTTGGCGTCGGAACCGACATCAGTGGGGAAATGTTCACCTTCGATGGAGAAGTGTGCTCTTCACGGATGAATCCTGGTTTCAACTGAAACTGAAAAGATTTGACATGGGTCGTCAAATCCTCAAAAGGTTCTACAGCTGCACCATCGAGAGCATCCTGACTGGTTGCATCACTGCCTGGTATGGCGACTGCTCGGCCTCCGACCGCAAGGCACTACAGAGGGTAGTGCGTACGGCCCAGTACATCACTGGGTCCAAGCTTCCCGCCATCCAGGACCTCTATACCAGGCGGTGTCAGAGGAAGGCCCTAAAAATTGTCAAAGACTCCAGCCACCCTAGTCATAGACTGTTCTCTCTTCTACCGCACGGCAAGCGGTACCGTAGCACCAAGTCTAGGTCCAAAAGGCTTCTTAATAGCTTCTACCCCCAAGCCATAAGACTCCTGAACAGTTAATCAAATGGCTACCCAGGCCCCTATTTTACGCTGCTGCTACTCTGTTTATTATTTATGCATGGTCACTTTAACTCTACCTACATGTACCTATTACCTCAATTACCTCGACTAACCGGTGCCCCCGCACATTGACTGTACCGGTACACCCTGTATATAGCCTCGCTACTGTTATTTGACTTCTACTGTTAAATTATCTGCTACTTTTATTTTAAAAAATGTACTTATCTGTTTTTTTACTTAACACTTACTTTTCTTAACTTCTTATTGCATTATTGATTAAGGGCTTGTAAGTAAGCATTTCACTGTTGTATTCGGTTGTTGTATTCGGCGCATGTGACAAATCAAATTTGATTTGAACTGTGCCGGGCAGATGGCAGACAGCGTGTAAGGTGTCGTGTGGGTGAGCGGTTTGCTGATGTCAATGTTGTGAACAGAGTGCTCCGTGGTGGCGGTGGGGTTATGGTATGGGCAGGCATGAGCTACAGACAGCCAACACAATTGCATTTTATCGATGGCAATTTGAATGCAGAGATACCGTGATGAGATCCTGAGTCCCATTGTCGTGCCATTCATCCACCACCATCTCCTCATGTTTCAGCATGATAATGCACGGTGTAACATTCGTCGTATAGAGGAAGAGAGGAGGACCAAGGCGCAGCGTGAAAAGTATCCATTTTAATAGAATACGTTAAACAAACAAACAAACAAAATAACGATAAACGAGAATAACACGAAACGAAACAGTTCTGTCTGGTGCACACACACAAAGACTGAAAATAACCACCCACAAAACCCAACACAAAACAGGCTACCTAAATATGGTTCCCAATCAGAGACAATGACTAACACCTGCCTCTGATTGAGAACCATATCAGGCCAAGCACAGAAATAAAAAAACATAGATAAACAAACAGACTGCCCACCCCAACTCACACCCTGACAATACTAAATAAAGATAAAAACAAAGGAAATAAAGGTCAGAACGTGACAGTATTCCCCCCCCCCAAGGTGCGGACTCCGGCCGCTACACCTGAACCTATAGGGGAGGTTCTGGGTGGGCATTTGTGGCGGCTCTGGCGCAGGACCCCACTCCACCATAGTCTTTGTCCGCTTTAGTGCCCTCCTAGGAACGGCGACCCTCGCCGCCGACCTAGGATTGGCAACCCTACTAAATGGCCCCACTGGACTGAGGGGCAGCTCCGGACTGAGGGCCGGCTCCGGACTGGGTGGCGGCTCCTGACTGGCGGACGGCTCTGGCGGCTCCTGACTGGCGGACGGCTCTGGCGGCTCCTGACTGGCGGACGGCTCTGGCGGCTCCTGACTGGCGGACGGCTCTGGCGGCTCCTGACTGGCGGACGGCTCTGGCGGCTCCTGACTGGGGGACGGCTCTGGCGGCTCAGGACAGACGGGCGGCTCTAGCGGCTCAGGACAGACGGGCGGCTCTAGCGGCTCAAGACAGACGGGCGGCTCTGACGGCGCTGGACAGACGGGCGGCTCTAGCGGCTCAGGACAGACGGGCGGCTCTGACGGCGCTGGACAGACGGGCGGCTCTGACGGCGCTGGACAGACGGGCGGCTCTGACGGCGCTGGACAGACGGGCGGCTCAGGCGGCGCTGGACAGACGGGCGGCTCAGGCGGCGCTGGACAGACGGGCGGCTCAGGCGGCGCTGGACAGACGGGCGGCTCAGGCGGCGCTGGACAGACGGGCGGCTCAGGCGGCGCTGGACAGACGGGCGGCGCTGGACAGACGGGCGGCTCAGGCGGCGCTGGACAGACGGGCGGCTCAGGCGGCGCTGGACAGACGGGCGGCTCAGGCGGCGCTGGACAGACGGGCGGCTCAGGCGGCGCTGGACAGACGGGCGGCTCAGGCGGCGCTGGACAGACGGGCGGCTCAGGCGGCGCTGGACAGACGGGCGGCTCAGGCGGCGCTGGACAGACGGGAGCACCTGTAGTGAGGAGACAGAGAGACAGTCTGGTGCGGGGGGCTGCCACCGGAGGACTGGTGCGTGGAGGTGGCACCGGATAGACCGGACCATGGAGGCGCACTGCAGGTCTTGAGCACCGAACCTGCCCAACCCTACCTGGCTGAATGCTCCCCGTAGCCAAGCCAGTGCGGCGAGGTGGAATAGGCCGCACTGGGCTGTGCTGGCGAACCGGGGACACCATGCGTAGGGTCGGTGCCATGTACCTCGGCCCGAGGAGACGCACTGGAGACCAGATGCGTTGAGCCGGCTTCATGGCACCTGGCTCGATGCCCACTCTAGCCCGGCCGATACTAGGCGCTGCTACGTACCGCACCGGGCTATGCCTGCTCTCCGGGGACACCGTGCGCCTCACGGCATAACATGGTGCCTGCCCGGTCCCTCTCTCTCTAAGGTAAGCACGGGGAGTTGGCTCAGGTCTCCTACCTGGCTTAGCCACACTCCCCGTGTGCCCCCCCAATAAATTTTTGGGGCTGCCTCTCGGGCTTCCTTGCCAGCCTTGTTCCCTCGTATCGCTGGCTCCTCTCTCTGGCTGCCTCTGCTCTCCTAGCTGCCTCCACCTGTTCCCATGGGAGGCGATCCCTTCCAGCCAGGATCTCCTCCCATGTGTAGCAACCCTTGCCGTCCAAAACGTCTTCCCATGTCCAGGAGTCCTGACATCGCTGCTGCCCGTTACCACGCTGCTTGGTCCTTTTGTGGTGGGTGGTTCTGTAACGTTCGTCGTATGGAGGAAGAGAGGAGGACCAAGGCGCAGCGTGAAAAGTATCCATTTCAATAGAATACGTTAAACAAACAAAATAACGATAAACGAGAATAACACGAAACGAAACAGTTCTGTCTGGTGCACACACACAAAGACTGAAAATAACCACCCACAAAACCCAACACAAAACAGGCTACCTAAATATGGTTCCCAATCAGAGACAATGACTAACACCTGCCTCTGATTGAGAACCATATCAGGCCAAGCACAGAAATAGAAAAACATAGATAAACAAACATAGACTGCCCACCCCAACTCACGCCCTGACCATACTAAATAAAGACAAAAACAAAGGAAATAAAGGTCAGAACGTGACACACGGCCCCATGTCGCAAGGATCTGTATACAATTCCTGGAAGCTGAACATGTCCTAGTTCTTTTTTTTCTTTAAGGGGTGGATCAGCTTAATATTGCGGAAAGAATGTTGCTTCCAATGTAATTGTCTGCATCATTTCCAATCCCCCATATTTTTGGGGTAAATATATATATCCATACACATATATACATACACACATACTTTTTAAAATAATATACCTTTATTATTATTCCCCGCAAACCCTACAACCGATCCCCCAATTGGAGTAAACTAAAACACTTCTGCTTTTACCTTCAATTTATACATCTTATACACATTTTACAGACACAGTCTACTTTATAATAGTTCTCTCTTGTTTGTTCTTAGTCCTTCCTCTATTTCTGATGTCCATCCAGTTTGATTTCTATTTGTAACTGTGCTATTTCAAAGGTTCCGAACCTATATACATTTTACAGATCCCGTATGCTTTACATTGTTTATCTTGTTATTAGTCCCACCCTTCAGCTCCATTCAACCCCTCCCATCTATCTCTCAACATCATCCATTTTGGATTTCTATTTGCCATATATTTTTCAACTGTGCTGTGATGCTTCAAAAGAATTGAACCTTCCTATTCGCATAGCTTCTACAGATTGTAAATTAAAAATAAACATTTTTGCTAAAATAATGATTATATTATTGATTGATTGACTATGGCTTTTCAAATCATCCAGTATTGCTATCTGTAGCGTTAGTTCTAGGCAAATGTTGCAATTCTTCAGCCATTCCTGGACCTGTGACCAAAAACGAGCTACATATGGACAATACCAAAATAAATGATCTAATGACTCTGCCTTCTCACAGCAGAATCTGCAGAGCTGGGAAGAGAGCTGGGAGTTCCATTGGCCTTTTTACCGCATCTATAAAAGGTATGGAAATCTGGATACCCCCACCCTATAGCCATATAATAAGCAGGAAACAGCCACTTTAAATGAACAGATATTTATTATTCAGTTCATCTCTTAATACATCTCTACCTTGTTATTACATCATCTCTATACAGATCGTTGCTATAAAAGAGACACTTGATCAGACGCCAATTTATTTATATCTACAAATATAAATAATCTTAGTACTATACATTACTCACCAATTATATTTTTTAATTATCTGATCTCAGAGAAACATAATGTAAACATCAGCCATTCACAGATATAAACATAGAGGCAACTTATCTTGGCTGTTTAAAATTAAAATATCTGTACATTATTATGAGTATAGCTATTTTCTACATTTAGTACATGCTTATTGTAAGGCTTCTCAAACTTGAGAGATTGGAAATGGACTATAAGTGAGCCACGTGTGCAACTCTGTCGCACAACGTTGCAGAAGAAATGCAAAACATTTATGTGAAAGAAAAAATAAGTATGCCCCCGAACTCTGTTCCCTTTAAGGCTGATGTTTGCAGGTATTTCTGCCGGAGCATTTTCTGCCTGTGTCAAGATTTGGTTTCTTTACAGTCTATAACTAGTCCTATCCCTGTCAGTGTTAAAAAACAACAACAAAAAACATTTGAGACCTCGGAGAAAGCAACCATTTCAGGACAGCATCCGGTCCCTTAAGTCTAGTAAGGAAAGACACGTTGTAGGGACACAGAACATGACTTTCTTCTGCACACTACATTAAAACAATAACTTGTTGGACATATGTCTTTTAAAACTGATTTAAAAGTTTCTGCACTGAGACTAGATTGACCATGTCAATTTACATAATTCCAGGAAATAGATTTATCTGCTGAAATGTTTTCCCCAAAAATATTTAAGGACAAACAAGAACTCAAACAAAATGTTATTTTACATATTGTATAGATTATCAGAGCCTGGTGAGAATAAAAGCTCTTATAAAACAGCATGCTCAATTGAGGCATTTCATTTTAGTCTGTAGTGCAATCACCGCCGTGGGAAACATTGATCACATGATTTAAACATGTTGTTGAATTGTTGCTCAGTTGGTAGGGCAAAGAGCTTGCAACGCCAGGGTTGTGGGTTTCGATTTCCACGGGGGACTTGTACAAAACAATATGAACATGTATGCACTCACTACTGTAAGTGTCTCTGGATAAGAGCATCTGCTAAATTACTTAAATGTAACTCAGACCGTTCAGTCCCTCTTCCCTGATATTTGTTCATGGTGGTATAACAAAGAGTCCTAAGAGAAAACTAATTCTGACTATTAGTAGTCTAGCGGTTAAGAATATTGGGCAAGTAACTGAAAGGTCGCTGGTTCGAATACCCCAGCCGAGTAGGTGAAACATCTGTTGATGTGCCCTTGAGCAAGGTACTTAACCCTAATTGCTCCAGGGTTGCTGTCAATAACGTCTGATCCCTGGCCGTGACCCCACTCTCCGAGGGTATCTCCGGGGGGAGTTGGGATATGCAAAAAACTCATTTCCAATTTACACGTGTGAAATAGGATAAATATAAGCGCCCACCTAATTATTATTGTTATTGTTTCCCCTATATAGCAAACAGAAGTATTCTGAAAGCGGTCAATCTTAAGGTATAGTAGGGGTGTAGCTCCTTTGTACAGCTCAAGTCATTACAGCAAGCTGCAACGGTAGCAGCAGCATTTGATAAACAAACAGAGTTGAGGCCTCACTTCCCTTTTTATCCCCAAAGGCCTGCAGGCAGTCATGTTCCTCAAGCTTCCATTTCCTCTTGGTGCTAAGAGTGAACATAATAGTTGACTTAAAATGGAGCTTCTATTTTTTTACATTGTTTTTTTTTTCACTGTTAAGTTTGCGCCATGATAAGATAAAAAAATATTTTGAACAAAGAATTGGTCCAAAATTAAATAAAAATAGCTTGTTGAATTTGTTGGGCTATAAATACTTTATTTTATTCTTTTTGAAAAAGGGAAATGCAAACTTATGTAAAACATAATCTTAATAGCCGAAATCTGATCAAATTTTTCACCCTGGCTCAGGAATTATGTGGAATCATGAGGATTTTAGTTTCAGGAATGTCTGCTACCTTGACAAACACTTTTCCTTTCCATGCATCCAATGGAACACACACATTTCATATAATATTACTCCCTGTTACATATTAGAGAGCAATGATGGTTGAAGATAAATTCTACGATGTGATAGCTTGGTTTTACGCAGCATTCAGCAATATGTTAGAAAACATATCTCTGAGGAGAAGGTCCTCTCTGCTAGCATTATAATTGTGTTTCCAATGTCCTTTGTTGTTCGTCCTCCATGTCTACCTGTACCTCACAGAGGTAAGCTTAGCTTAATGATCCCCATTGCTAACGGTGACCGCCTCAGGACCAGCTGTGGAGGCGGGGAGGCGGGGCATCTTCTTCACTGGGCTTGGGATGTGCTGCTGGGAATAAGGAAGCCACACGTAAAAATCAGTTCCTGTTTTCTAATGTCACTTTTTATGTAGCTAATATAATGATTTAATTAAGGAACAATGGAGCTTGTTTTTTTCTGTCTCTGTGTGCATTTAGTTATTTTTATGTGTGGTGCCTGCATGCAAACTAAATGTCTCTCAGTGACCTAGCCTCCATACAATGTGCTGCTTCCAGCCACTAGTTTATGTGTATGAGTAGTGTCTGCGGGGTTGGGAATATTATTTCATTTATAAATTATTTGATTTCTGATTTACGTTGAACAATACAATTGTATTGTACCTCAGTGGCTGTGGTGGAGTTGACCAGGCCAGCCTCCAGGGGCAAGTCGTCGTTCAGGGAGCATCTGGAGTACTCCCGACGGTGCTTTTCGTCCACCCGGGTCAGATACCACGTCCCAGGGAACAGCTCCTCCACAGCGCCCTGGGGCACGTACGGTGCTTTATGGGAAAGGGACGGACATGGCTTCAAATGAAACATGAGTTCAATAAAGGCTCAGGCCTTTTTGTGTGTGTGTGTGAGTAGTTTGTGTGTGTGTGTGTGTCTGTGTAGTGTGTGTGTTTGTGTGTGTAGTGTGTGTGTGTGAGTAGTTTGTGTGTGTGTGTGTGTTTGTGTGTGTAGTGTGTGTGTGTGTGAGTAGTTTGTGTGTGTGTCTGTGTAGTGTGTGTGTAGTGTGTGTGTCTTTGTGTGTGTGGACATACCTAGGTGGTGGGTCTCTTCCCTCAGCTGCATGTTTTCAGCGAACATGGCAGGTGACACCTTCCTCCTGGAGTCCAGTCTGGCCTTGAGGTCACACAGGCTGGCACAGATCTTATCCAATCCAGAGCCTGAGGGAGGGAGACGGCCAACCAACAGACATTAAATACAGACCCCGGGAAAGACCCAATACCTACTCATTCATAGTTCAACTAAATAACCAATGCTCAGTCCAAAAACAACCAGCTCAGTTCATAACCCCTAGCATTAGACAATTCTCTTTCCCCTCATTTGCTCAGCCATCTAATCCAGAAGTGTCAAGACTAGAGGGAAGGGGAAACGGGTTAATTTCTAGTTCCTTGGAGGGTAAATATCAGTGGAACCCATCTCTATTGACAAGGTGTTTCCCCCATCCCATACAGGTGACGACCCCAGTGTGAGGTGAACCTACCAGGCGTGGCGTCCTGGGAGACTCGGAGGGAGTAGAGTGTGGCGGCAAACCCCGAGCCGTAGGAGAACAGGCCGATTCTCTGGCCCGCCAGGTGCTGAGGTGTGTGTCTGTCCAGGAACAAACGTGTTACACACAAACACTCCCTATGTGTGCCTCTCCATAACTATCATTTTAGCAACACTTAATTACAGTGTCCTTATTGCTACAGTGCTGAGATCTGTCTAAATACTGTATAACTATTGTAATAACACAGTTACACTGTATTTACACTGTGCTTAGGTCAGTAAGGACAATGTAACACAGTAATTACAAACGTTGTCACACTGTACTTTCAGACATAATTACACAGTAATAATGACACTAATATTATGTGTATTTCTTCTTGCTGATGACTAATTCAAGTAGTAAGTTTTCATGTGATAATTTAATTATGTAAAATGAGTTGACTCTGATTCAGACGAGACTTACTGTGCGATGACAGAAGCAAGGCAGCCGTAGACAGAGGGGGTGTACATGTTGCCGTTCTGGTTGGAGACGAGGAGGGAAGCCTTGGTCTTTTGATCAAACATCTCTGTGCTGGCCTTCATGAAGGCCTTCTCCACATCCCTGTTGAAGTAGGTCTCCTCCGGCTTCACCTCCCTGCTCAGCACACAGACGGAAGGATAGAGCCTTTTAGAGTCATATATATACAGTGCCTTTGGAAAGTATTCAGACCCCTTGACTTTTTCCACATTTTGTTAGGTTACAGTCTTATTCTAAAATTGATGAAATCATTTTTTTTTCATCAATCTACACACGACTCCATAATGACAAAGCAAAAACAGGTTTAGATTTCTTTGCAAATTTATAAAAAAATAAAACTGAAATATCACATTTACATAAGTATTCAGACCATTTACTCAGTACTTTGTTGAAGCACCTTTAGCAGTGATTACAGCCTCGAGTCTTTTTGGGTATGACGCTACAAGCTTGACACAAATGTATTTGGGGAGTTTCTCCCATTCCTCTCTGCAGATCCTCTCAAGCTCTGTCAGGTTGGATGGGGAGCGTCGCTGCACAGCTATTTAGGTCTCTCCAGAGATGTTAGATCGGGTTCAAGCCCAGGCTCTGGCTGGGCCACTCAAGGACATTCAGAGACTTGTTCTGAAGCCACTCCTGCGTTGTCCTGTTGGAAGGTGAACCTTCACCCCAGTCTGAGGTCCTGAGCACTTTCATCAAGGATCTCTGTATTTTGCTCCGTTCGTCTTTGCCTCGATCCTGACTAGTCTCCCAGTCCCTGCTGCTGAAAAACATCCCCACACCATGATGCTGCCACCTCCATGCTTCTTAGTAGGGATGGTGCCAGGTTTCCTCCTTCAATCTTGGTTTCATCAGACCAGAGAATCTTGGTCTGATGAGAACCAGGCCCAGTCCGCCTGGCCTTGCTGCTATTCCAGTTTCAGCTGTTCTGCCTGCGGTTATGGAACCCCTACCTGTCCCAGACCTGCTGTTTTCAACTCTTAATGATCGGCTATGAAAAGCCAACTGATATTTATTCCTGATTATTATTTGACCATGCTTGTCATTTATGAACATTTTGAAAATCTTGGCTCTCTCTAATTCTCTCTTTCTTTCTCTCTCTCGGAGGACCTGAGCCCTAGGACCATACGTCAGGACTACCGGGCATGATGACTCCTTGCTGTCCCCAGTCCGCCTGGCCTTGCTGCTATTCCAGTTTCAGCTGTTCTGCCTGCGGTTATGGAACCGCCACCTGTCCCAGACCTGCTATTTTCAACTCTTAATGATCGGCTATGAAAAGCCAACTGAAAATTATTCATGATTATTATTTGACCATGCTTGTCACTTATGAATATTTTGAACATCTTGGCATAGTTCTGTTATAATCTCCACCCGGCACAGCCAGAAGAGGACTGGCCACCCCTCATAGCCTGGTTCCTCTCTAGGTTTCTTCCTAGGTTTTGGCCTTTCATGGGAGTTTTTCCTAGCCACCGTGCTTCTACACCTGCATTGCTTGCTGTTTGGGGTTTTAGGCTGGGTTTCTGTACAGCACTTCGAGATATTAGCTGATGTACGAAGGGCTATATAAAATAAACTTGATTTGATTTGTTTCATGGTCTGAGAGTCTTTAGGTGCCTTTTGACAATCTCCAAGCGGTCATGTGCCTTTTACTGAGGAGTGGCTTCCATCTGGCCACTCTACCATAAAAGGCCTGAAGGTTCTCCCATCTCCACAGAGGAACTCTAGAGCTCTATCAGAGTGACAATCGGGTTCTTGGTCACCTCCCTGACCAAGGCCCTTCTCCCCCGATTGCTCAGTTTGGCCAGGTGGCCAGCCAGCTCTTGGAAGAGTCTTGATGGTTCCAAACCTCTTCCATTTAAGAATGATGGAGGCCACTGTGTTCTTGGGGACCTTCAATGCTGCAGACATTTTTTGGTACCCTTCCAGATCTGTGCCTTGACACAATCCTGTCTCGGCGCTCGACGGACGATTCCTTCGACCTCACGGCTTGGTTTTTGCTCTGACATGCACTGTTAACTGTGGGACTCCAATCAAGTTGTAGAAACAACTCAAAGATGATAAATGGAAACAGGATACACCTGAGCTCAATTTTGAGTCTCATAGCAAAGGGTCTGAAAACTTATGTAAATAAGTTTTTATTTTAATTTATTTACAAAAACCTTGCACATACACTGGCCACTAGATGGCAGTGTATGTGCAAGGTTTTAGACTGAGTCAATGAACCATTGCATTTCTGTTCAAAATGTTGTATCAAGACTGCCCAAATGTGCCTAATTGGTTTATTACCCTAATTGGTTTATTGCCCATATCAGATATGTCTATGTCCTGGGAAATGTTCTCGTTACTTACAACCTCATGCTAATCACATTAGCCTACATTAGCTCTACTGTCCCGTGGGGGACACACACCAATCCTGTAGTTTTTTTAACTGACTTGCCTAGTTAAATGAAGGTTAAATAAAAAATAAAAATAAATTGTAGATGTGTGTGGGAATAATATATCTATGGTAATTTATGACCAATCAAAAAGTAGTGAACTACGTAGCTAATAAGGTGCAAGCCTGACAGTGGAGTTCTAACCTGAAAGCCTCCAGGCCACTGAACGGTCCAGTCTCTGTGTTCGGCCTGGGGTGGCTGAGGAAGTCACTGAGCACCAGACGGGCTAAGGACTTCTGCACCAGCTTGCAGTAGGGAGAGTGGAACACCATGTAGCCAAAGTCCTCCAGGCTGAAACGCTTGTCCACACCCTCTGTGTAGAACATAGGACATGTTTTGAGCCAAACTGACAGGTGTCGCAGGAAAGCCAAGACCATCATCAAGGACCTCAGCCACTCGAGCCACGGCCTGTTCTCCCCGCTTCAATCACTCAGACGCGGGCAGTATTTGAGCATCGTGGCAAAAACTGAAAAACTGGCCAATAATGCAAAAACTGGCCAATAGCTTCTACCACCAGACCATCAGGCTGCTGAACAGCCACCACTAGTCACCTAGTTGCTCCCCCTGTCCCCTGCAACCCTGTGCATGTAACTAATAAACTCATCTAAAACAAAATACACAAGTTTTACTCAGATGGTCAATGATAAAACCGAACAGACTGGAGTCAAATACTACAGTATCAAATACTTTTAAATACCCAAGCTATCTCAGGAACAACAGAAACAATGGACTAGTCCCAAACTATAAACTAAGTCAAGCACACCTGAAATACACATATTGGAAGTATTTGGCATAATGTATTTGACCCAGGTCTGCTAGAAAGGCCGTACCAAGATTTCAATCAAGCTCATGGTTGGATAAGTTCCATATTGATAGTGGGCAAAAATACAAGCTTTGGTTAAAATGTTCTCTGATACTATAGAGGTAGGTGACACAAGGACAAAGTATTCAGGATCACTGTCCAATCCTGTACCTAACCTAACTACCCTCTGCGATGACATTAGCAACACACTACTTTCACTAAACCAATTTCAGGCCGCAGTGGAAATGAACCTTAGTTAACTACTTAAGACTATAAAGGGAACTATAGGCCTGGCCTAAGCCCACTTTACCTACTTAGGATTTAGCCTAAAGTGTTTGAATTAACCCGAGTGTTTGAATTGACCACGGCCTGTTGAAAAGGTATGGTGGATGCATTGAAATGAACAATGTTGTTATCAATTTTTAAACAAGCAAAGTGCATCTTACAAAATGTACAAATGCTAATTTCTCTCACCTCTTTGCCACTGTGCATGGATCTTGTTGCGATAGACAGAGTAACAGCGATCTAAGGCGCTGAGGTAGCACTCGATAGACAGCTTTCCGTCCACCACAGGATATTCTGACGCCATATCTGGCTTGTAGAAGTCGTAGGCGTGCTGCATGTGTGTACCCCGCAGACCTGCAAGGTCAAACATGACGCACCATTTTATTCCATGTATAACTCTGTGTTGTTGTTTTTGCTGCCCTGCTTTGCTTTATCTTGGCCAGGTTGCAGTTGTAATTGAGAACTTGTTCTCAACTAGCCTACCTGGTTAAATAAAGGTGAAATTAAAAAATATATATAATTTATTTTACCCATTGTAGAGCAGGGTTGGGGTCAATTCCATGTCAATTCTAGTCAATTCAGAAAGTAAACCAAATTCCAATTCCACATTTTCCTCATTGAAAAGCATTGAAGGGAATTGGAATTTCAGCAGCAGTGTAAAGTACTTTTAAGTACTACTTACGTTGTTTTTTGGGGTATCTGTACTTTACTTGTTATATTTTTGACAACTTTTACTCCACTACATTCCTAAAGAAAATAATGTACTTTTTACTCCATACATTTTCTCTGACACCCAAAAGTGATCATTACATTTTGAATGCTTAGCAGGACAGGAAACTTGTCTAATTCACACACTTATCAAGTGAACATCCCTGGTCATCTCTACTGCAGACAGACACTGGATGAATGGCTGGCTATCTATGAGATGGAAACGTACTGACGGTGTCTTTGACGCATGGCTTGTTGAAATGTAAACAAAGCTGTGTATTCGTCAGTAAGATGAGCAGTGAGTGATATTGTGTGTATGTATGCATGTGTGTGTACACGCTTGTGTGTCAATACAATAGGTCTGAGTTGTACTGTTGAACTGATATTGACCTGAATGACTTAAACAAACAACAACAGAGGAACTGTGTCTATAATAAACAGGCTGGGGGGAGTCATGCTTCAGTCAGCAGGCTGGGGGGAGTCATGCTTCAGTCAGCTTGTCAACATCAACTATTTACACACAGTAGGATATTGACCTACCTCTGTCAAAAGCCAGTGGGGCGTTGGGCCCTACCAACATGGCTATCGCACCGGCGCCCCCTGTCGGCCGGGCACTTCCTGTGGCGTAAACTGCAATGTCTCCTGCCACCACCAGGGCATAACGACCTGCAGGGGGGCAGAAAGAGATGTCAGTAAGCAGACAGGTAACACAAATACTGAATATTCTTTATGAATAACAGATGATTTCTTCTCTCATTATGGACTGATACATTTGATTTAAGGTTATTCTATTGTCAGCATACTAGGTCCATTTAGAGGTAGTGTGTCAGACTTAAGAAATACGTCTTGTTTGTTCTTCAGTCAAATATTTGACTAAAATAGACAGTCTCACACACAGTCAAACACACCACACTTGAGAAGGTCAACAAAACGTTGACACAATGTCAACACAACGTTAAAAGCAACGCCTCTCACCGTCCCAGGAGCTAGACTCCACCCAGTTGACGGCGTTGAAGAGGGCGGCGGTGCCCCCATAGCAAGCGTTGGTCGTGTCAATCCCCTCCACGTCCGTGTTGCCCGATTCCTCGAACAGCTGCATCACCACCGTCTTCACCGACTTGGACTTGTCGATGATGGTCTCAGTGCCCACCTCCAAACGGCCCACCTGGTCGTAGGAGAGGCCATTCCTTTCCATCAGCCGCTGGACCACCGTCAGGCAGAGGGAGTTGATGTCCTCGCGGTCCGAGCAGAAGCCCATACGCGCCTGGCCCAGGCCCACCGTGTACTTGCCGGCCGACACGCCGTCAAACTGCTCCAGCTCGGCCTGGTCCACGTACTGTGAGGGGAAGTAGATCTCCAGGGCGATGACGCCCACATCTTTGGGCCACGTGGCCTCGCCGTTGGCTTGGGCTGATCCAGGCATTCTGTATGAGCTGGTTGGGAGAGAAGATAAGGATGAAGAGAGGTTTTAGAGATATGTTAATATGGGGAGTTTTTATTCATGGTGGAATGTGAGGTCAATAGGTTGATAAGGGAATTAAGTGCAACAGAGTAGTTCACGTCGTTATCCAGACCATGGTGCGCGAACCAGGGACCTTCTGCACAAAGACACTTAGCAGTCTAATCAATCGCTCCAACAAAACCAATCTGAATGTTATTCTGAAGCTGGTATCAAAAGGTATTTTCTATTGGTTGCATAATATTTCAAACATACATACTGAAGTAAATCAACTGGGAAAATGGCAGCTTGCATAACACCTGTTCTGAGTGTTCTTCCAGTGTGTTGAAGCTTGCTTGCAAATATTGTCTTCCTTGCTAAATGAACACACAAGCCCATTGGCAACACACGCACTGCGATGTTGGACAGAATGGAGACGCTAGCTAGCTACAACGAGAATAGGAGAAGGATAAAAGGTTTCGGAGTGGAGGAATATGGAAGGTGGATGGACAAACTTGAATCTGGCCCAGCGGTGGCAGGTCATGTAATAGCGGAAGCGGATGAAATGTTTGTTTCTGTTGGCGTGAGTGAAGTTGGTAAGAATGGGGCGGCAGGTAGCCTAGTGGTTAGAGCGTTGGACTAGTAACTGAAAGGTTGCAAGATCGAATCCCTGAGCTGACATGGTAAAAATCTGTCGTTCTGCCCCTGAACAAGGCAGTTAACCCACTGTTCCTAGGCCGTCATTGAAAATAAGAATTTGTTCTTAACTGACGTGCCTAGTTAAATAAAGGTAAAATAAAAAAAAGAATGACGATAATAAACAACAATGGAGCTAAAATAGCACAAGTTGGAAATGAACAGCAGTTTCTGGTTGGATTATGTTTCATGAATAAGGATGTTAATTTGGGAGACCTGTTTGCGGTTACTAAATTGGTGACAGACGAAGTGGAGTCGGGTCAGAGTGATCAGGAGCGGTATCATAGTGATTACATGTGTATCGAAAGAGCAAGAGGAAAAAGCTTTGTGGCTCTTTAAACTTTCAACGTACAAAGTGGAAAATGACGATTTTTAGAGTAGGGCGCAGAATAAAGGTGTCATCTCTGGCGATTCGCTGGATATCGAGGCTTCATGGTTTAGGGACAACATGCTGGTAATAGTTTGGGAATGTCAATTAACCTGTACTATGAGCATATGTACAAAAACTATTACAACGTTATAAAATGTAAAAAACTTTGTCCACCGGTCAAGAATTCACTGAGAATTCACCTGTTAGGGTAAAGGAGGTCAATGTAGCGAGGATCAGGGCTGTCGAGCAGGTCTTCTATGCGGAGGCTGTGAAAATTGTTGAGAGAGTAGAGATTATGAAGCTATGGCAGTGGATAACCAGCAGTCTATTGATGTCGTTCATCAGATAAAAGATTCTGAAATACTAATGGTGAAGATGGATTTTGTTGAGTTAATTGTACAGGACGACTACATTTTCAAAAAAATCTAAGAGACTGGATATCATTGTGAAAGCGGCAAAAATATTATTGGATCTTCAGTACTTCACGGCAGAAACATTGCAGGGAATACTGTCGGAAGATCAGTGGTGTAAAGTACTTAAGTAAAAATACTTTAAAGTACTACTTTTTTTTGGTATCTGTAAATTACTGTTTATATTTTTGACAACTTTTACTTTACTTAATTCCTAAAGAAAATAATGTACTTTTTAATCCATGCATTTTCCCTGACACCCAAAAGTACATTTTGAATGGTTAGCAGGACAGGAAAATGGTCCCATTCAAGCACTTATCCCTGGTCATCCCTACTTCCTCTGATCTGGTGGACGCACTAAACACAAATGCCTCATGTGTAAATTATGTCTGAGTGTTGGAGTGTGTCCCTGGCTAAATTTAAAATTTAAAAATATTTTTTTTATAATCTTTTTTATTTTACTAGGCAAGTCAGTTAAGAACAAATTCTTATTCACAATGAAGGCCTACCATTTTGCTTAATATAAGGAATTTGAAAGGATTTATACTTTTGATACTTAAGTATATTTCAGAAATTACATTTACTTTTGATACTTAAGTATATTTAAAACCAAATACTTTTAGAATTTTACTCAAGTAGTATTTCACTAGGTGACTTTTACTTGAGTAATTTTCTATTAAGGTATCTTTACGTTTACTCAAGTATGACGATTGGGTATTTTTTCCACCACTGTGGAAGATACTCCACCTTCTCAGGTTAGAGCCTGTGTAGGAATCTGAGTAGACATTTTAAACTGACTGAAGGATTACATTGGTTTGTGGGGGAAGTCTGAAAAACATACCAGCCTTCTTCTTATTATAATTTTTATTTGTGGACTACATCCTAAAAGGTGCATTGACGCCTCCTACTGGGTGGGGTGAAAACTGAGCGACTTTAACGCAGAAAAAAAGGGAATAGGGGAAGTGTTGATCATCAGGGAAGCAAACAATGTGATCAGCAGATGTCTTGCAGTAGTGAGTAATTGCGCTAGCATGCTCTACGCGTTACTATTTCCTCTATCGTCTCCTTTTTCGTGATTTTTTACCTAGCTAACGTTAATTGGCTAATAAAAATCCAAGAAGGAGAGTTGATTGGAAGCTAGCTAGCTAATGTTAGCTCTGCAAGTCCATGGTTGGTCTGCCATCAAGTGTGTCAGAACGACAATATAGTGGAAGAGGATAGCCATAACAGGGCTAACTACAGCTACAATCTCTACAAGCCATGTAATCAAATTCTAGCTGATGACAGCTAGCTAGCTACTTAGGACATTCGATTACTAGCTATGGCAAAATATGTCTGTTCACATAATCAGTCATCGAGAACATTCACAAAACCATTGACGATAGGTATCATCTTACCTTACAATCATAGGGTAATGACAAGATGTCTGTTTGCTGTCCTTAGAGGCTAGCTAACCAGATCATAAGGTCAGAACTCGATGTGACCACAGTCGGACGAAAGAGCGGACGGACCAGCTTCCGTTTCGAATTCTCTGAACAACCGTTCGACGTAGAATGTTACAATGTAGCACGCTCTCGTGAGTTCCTCTCATGTACCACGTTTGTTACTTTGTAATAACAGTGGTACTTTGTAAAAGGGCAACACCTGGCAGCACGATATGCATCCAAGATTAGATTTAGGATCTATTCTACTAATACCATAAAATAATTAGCAACTTAATTCAGCACCCCTCAGCAATCTAACTTGGAGCAAAATTGATATGCACCTAAATGAATAGTCGTCTAGGCTACTAATTTGGAGCAACGTTTCTTAGGCTATATCAATTTAGATGACCAATTTTGACCGCAAAGTAGATAACAGAATACTGATGATTTATCCATCACAGACAGAACACTCCGTTGACCATCTTGACTCGTGTACAGAAGCTTAACTTTTATCGTCACCTAGTTTAAAATAATATATTCCATAAAACCAAAAATTGGTGTAGCCTATTTAACAGGTATAATTACTTTTACAGTAGCCTGTACCGCTATAGCCCAGTATACCATCGTGTGGATTGGAGAAAGGCAATCCCGTAATCAATCCGTGTACTCACCTTGAAAAAGTAAGTGGTCTATCACTTCAATTATATAACCAGCCAAACTTTAGTCCCTTAACACTTTCTTGGCAGTAACGAATGACTTCAACATGCAAAACATCAATCCATTTATATATGACGAGTGTACTGTACCTGTGAACGACACCCCGTTTTCCAAGTGCCGAATACATGTCCAATCATAACAGAGATCCAAAGTTCTGAAGTTTCGGCATTGCCCACCCCTTTACGTATCCGACCAATCCACGAGAGGTAAAGAGAGACCATGCGCCGCAGCAGTCGAAGCGGTTCAATGGGGTGAGGGAATGACGGTGTATGGTGAGAGAGTATGGACCAATCAGGGAGCACGTCTGACTGCTGGCGAGGTAGTCAGAGACCTCCAGGCTCGAATCCGCGAGGAAGCTGAAGTGTCTCCTTGACGACCAGGGGCTGGATATTCACGTGCATGGTATTGGTGGATCTCCTCATCCTGCCATTGATCATGAACTTTCCTCTTTTCTTTCTTGCTTTAAAAGGAACACTTATACAACCTATTCTTGTTTGGCCGGGGTAGGCCTTCATTGTAAATACGAATTTGTTCTTAACTGACTTGCCTAGTTAAATAAAAGGTAAAGAATATATTTGGAAAAAATGAAGTTAAAATATACACCATGTGCTTGGTGGCTAGGCTACTGAGATGTTTCCTACAATAAACCCAACAGTCAGAATAAAATATAATCATGATATTCTAAAATAATAATAATATTCAATATGTTGGAAGAATAGGCTAACTTTATTTTTCCTAAAGGGGACTTTGACATATCTGGGAGATTTTGTTGGTAAAAATTGCTTCCAAATTCAGTCAAAACTGAGTCCTTATTTAGGCCTTGGTCAAAGAGCAATATATATTTATTGGTCCTATCTCACCAAGCAAGTGTTCAATGTCCTGACCCAACCAACAACTTTGTTTCCCAAGTAAAGTACTCAAGCAACCGGTGCATAAAATATTTCATAGCTTGAAGTTTTCCTTGTATGTTGGGACAGTGTTCTGACTGCATGGTGCATTTTAAGATTACCGTTTAAGAATGCATGTCTTTGAAAATTATTCTATAGTATGGCTTGCTTGCTGTGGGGTTGCCATTGCTCTCACAATGGGAAATAGTAACATACTGTAACACTGTAAGTCAACCCAGTGTACTTGATCATAATTTTCTCTGAAACCAAACCAGTGACAGTTTACCAGGTGGTGTCACTCATATGCTTTACCGCAATGAGAGAGCTAGGTTTTTGTAGTTAAAGAAAAGCTCTGATTGATCATGTTAAAACTAAAACCAATAAAACTTGACACCTTTCAGTAAATGTTGGTTGCACATAACAATAAGTCTTAGGTTTTTAGATGTTAGTGAGTTAAATTGTAGTTACATCTTTGTTTTTATGTTTGTCTGATTGGATCTTTTCCTACTTTTTCAAGGATGCATATTTGTCCTCTTTAATGTTTACAAATTTATCAAAGAATAACCAACGAGTAACGACCCTCCCTTTAATGTTCATATTGTTTAAGTATCTATATGTAACAGGGTTAGAAAATGTCCCTGTTCAGTGGCTTCCTCACAAAATGTATTGTTTTTCATATTTTTCATGTGGTAAGAGTGACCTCAATTGGTATAATGTGATACTGCAGTTCTTTGGTGACATCCTGGTTTTTGCAATCTCCAGGGCCCGTTTTTCCAAAGGTACCTGCAGGACTTCCCAAATAGGATAGGATTAAATGTTAGAATTGTGATTTTCAAAACTGAAAAATGTGATTATGATTCTCTGGATAGGAATAAGGATTTGGTCACCCAATCTCACCTTTAAATCAGGATTAAATATTGTTTTTGCTTTTTTCAAAACTCAAAAAAGGTAGTGATTAGGATAGTTTTGATCCCAAAAATCTGGATTATCTCGATCCCACTGGAAGGGTGGAGTCAGAGTGGCACTACAACCTAGACATTTCTATGTAACGAAAGTGAGCATCTGAAAACCAAAGGTTCATTATATTCAATTGACTGCCGTATAGGTATGTGGTAAATTGTTATTGAAAAGTGTCAAATACTTAAGTGATATGCAGGCTCTATTATTTTTAATCAAGGTATCTTTATTCATGTACAGTAGTTTACTCATCTGTTTCCCTTTGACAGTGTAGCAGTAGTACCACAGCCTGTCCATTAGATGGCAAGTAGCCTGTTCAAAGCACTGAAAATCCGGACTCTGTGATATCCGGATCAGAATGATCCTAACCGATTATTTTCTTAAAAACCGTCTCAAACACAGCCAGATTGATCTGATCCTGGATAGCAAAGAAGAAGATTACAGAATCCGCATAATTCTGATCCAGATACAAAGTTTTGAAAAAACGAAATGTTGTAACATATATAACTGGGTGAGTTATATAGAGACCTATCCAAATATGGATTGTAATTTCATGCAATTCTGGACTTTGGCCCTGGTTTCATGCAATTCTGGACTTTGGCCCCAGGGCCCAGTTTTTCAATTTTGAAATTTGGTTGTGCATCAGCTATTTTTCTATTGTTATGTCAGTCACTGACAGGACACTCAATTAATTAGCCCATGTCAGCAAACAATTTTTAGATTGGTAAATTAGTCTAGCCAGCTATCATCATTGAATTACCGACTGGGGGGCCCCACTGATTTTGTTAGTCACTCTCATTCAGTGTACAAACGACTAGCTGGAGCTTGTCTGACCGGTTGGCTGTGAATGCCCTCACCCACTACTCAATGCTGATAGTTAAGATTCTGACTCATTATAGCCTGTACTCAATGCTGATAGTGAGTCAGAATCTTAACTACACACTATCTGGCAAGAACAAGGCAGATGTGTCCATATCCAGAATTTCATTGGCTCTTTGTCACCACCACACATTACCAAACACACACACACACACACACACACACACACACACACACACACACACACACACACACACACACACACACACACACACACACACACACACACACACACACACACACACACACACACACACACACACACACACACACACACACACTTCATAGTTTTATGAAAGAAAGGAAATAAACACGCATATTAACACTGGTAATGCAGCTATACAATCAGGTCTGTACATAGCCCTTGATCATAAATCTCAGTTCCATTACATTACACATAAGAGTCATTGGACGAAGGCGTCTTCTGTATGGGGGAGTTTTGTTAAGAACCCTGATGCTCAATCTGAACATTAACAATTTCAGTATGGTTTTGCGAGCTTAAAAAGGTCCTTATCTTTCATATCAGCGAGAAATAATAATAAATAAATAACTAAAGGTTAAATTGAGACACGTTTATAAGGTTAGTTTTAGTGTTCCCATATGGCCATATCTCCATGTCACAGTGTATTTTTACAGAAGACAGGTGTATATTTAGCATTTGTGAAGTTATTTTGATGTGACATTATAGTAAAGGACTTTATGTTTCTAGAACCTTATCGCAACTGAGAATCGATTCACGTTTAGATGGAGTATTTGATTTATTTATATTTGGCTGCCAGAGCCAGTCTAACTCTAAAAAATAACATAAGATCATTGGAGCTTATTAAAACCTCTACGGGATCGGTGTCCCTAAACCGGGACAGTTGTTGCTCAATATGCGATAATGTGACTAGAATGACGTTGTAAACAACAGACAACTTTACGGGACATAGACGTGTTATTTGGGCAGAAAGCTTAAATTATTGTTAATCTTAACTGCAGTGTCCAATTTACAGGTGGTATTACAGCGAAAAAATACCATGCTATTGTTTGAGGATAGTGCACAACAACAACACATTTTTATCACAGCAACTAGTTTTATACATTCACCTCTGAAGGTATATAATGTACTTACATTCAGAAATCTTGCTCTGATTTGTCATCCTGAGGGTCCCAGAGAAAAACAGTAGCGTAGTTTTGTTTGATAAAATAAATGTTTATATTAATATGTAGGAACTGGGTTCTACAGTTTGCTGTCTCTGGCTCCACACCTACCCCGCCCGGCCATCTAAATGTGTGAAGGTTAGTGTCTTTTTTGTTGGGAAGCTAATGATCCATCATGTATGACATTCCTGGGAGTGTGTAAACTTACATTTTTATTACCATAGCATTTTTGTATGTTCTCTATAGTTATGTACTTGAACATGTATAAATTGACCAATTCGGCACATTTGGACAAACTCCTGGCAGGCTTGATACAAAATATTGTGGAGTCACTGGATCAGTCTGAAACTTTGCACACTCACTGCCATCTTGTGGACAACATCTAAATTACAACTATAATCCTAATCAGTATCTGGCCTCTCTCTTGCATTTCAAAGATGCCAAAAAATAAAACACGTTTTTTTGTTTGTATTATCTTTTACCAGATCTAATGTGTTATATTCTCCTACATTAATTTCACATTTACACAAACTTCAAAGTGTTTCCTTTCAATTGGTATCAATAATATGCATATCCTTGCTTCAGGTCCTGAGCTACAGGCAGTTAGATTTGGGTATGTCATTTTAGGTGGAAATTGAAAAAAAGGGTCCGATCCTTAAGAGGAGTAAGAGTACATCTTACTCAACAGGTAAACAATTCTACCAGCTAACAGAACAAATAAGTTACAGATGTAACAAGATAACTATCTCTAGCAAAGTCTCAGAAGCAAGCAGTAATTATAGTAAACAATCCCATAAAATATAAGCCACCAATTTACATTGCAGATGCACTTCTAGAATACACACTGATAACTTTGGTCGGCAGCCAAATTTGCATCTTCATCTAATATGCTGTAATTGTAGACTGAATATGGTGTAATTGCAGACCGCACCCCGGGGCGTTTCTTCTACTACTAAACTAATGGTGAAGAGGGAGAGAGGCCAGTGGAGATGCATGAATTGCGCAAGAAGGGAAAGTTGAACACAGATGTGTAAATTAGAAGTTCATTAAGCCACCATTTGTATGCTAGCCTACTACAGTGGATTTAGGCGAGTGAATTTTGGAGAAATATTTTTTGTCTATCGCATGTTTTGTGCCAATGAATTAAAGTTGAATGTCGCCAAATGCTTCAGTTTAATTAAATATGCAATGAAGAAGTAAAGTGCCTAGGCCTATTTAATGAAACCCTGGCTGTTGACGTAGGCAACAGATCGCAAAGCAGGGAATCACCATTCCCTACTGAGGTAATTTTTGGAAATGGCAAATTCACTTTCTCATCCATAAACGCATATCAAGTGTAAGTGCGCTGTCCAGCAGTTCATATCAACAGGATGGGGGGGCTTTTCATTAGGAGGAACGTCTAATGCGGATCGCTAAAATAATGATCACATTTCCTCAGTTTAAATATTAGACCTATGGGGAAACCTGTACATTTGGCAGCCAAGCATGAGTGATCATTGTAGCTTTTTATCGTCTAGACATGTTGAAATATCTTCACGCCTAAAATAAAAAAAATCACCAGCCTTCCGTCATAAGATTCAATGAATGACATTTTTTTATTAGGCCTACAGGGGGCTGTTTAGACAAATAAGGCACATGCTTGGATACTAATTACATAACCAACATCTAGTAATAATATAGCTGTCTCTCTCCCCCTTCAAACTTTCCTTGTCAATGAATTTGATAGGCAACATTATTTCAGCATTATGCTATAATGTAGCCTAGGCCTACTTTCTGATAGACTACAGGCACGATTTGAAGGTGAGCCTATAGGTTTTGAATATGTGTTTAAGAAAGGAGAAATGTGATTTGTGTGTGACTGAGGTGCACTGGTTGCTTTGATTGATGGGTCTGTGAGGGAACATTTTACGTTTGTGTGTATCAGATTGTACACAGATCGTATGTTTAGCATAAATGCTGCTTTTCTAATAACCAATTAGACTGGGTTCATGCAAGTGATTGATTGATTGTGCATGGGAGGAATTCTCACTATCAGTATAAGCAATCTGGCAGTACGCCCATAAAATTGCTTTGAGAACAAAAGGGGGGGTATCTCAGTTTCAAGATCTCAGCTTGGAGAGAAGAAGCCTCGTGAGGTTTTGGTCAGTCACGTGCAGGAACCAAAGTTAATGATGAATAGTGTAAATCATGCTTCTATTACTTTTTTACAATAGCCGTATATAAGAGAACTAACAGGACTGCCCCCAGAGAGCTCCTGACAGACCTTAAGTTTGTTGGAACTTGCTGATAATAAATAATTATTCCTTTAATATTGACTTCAGGTATCCCTGATAGTAATTTCTACAACAGGTCCTTTTAGTGTGTGTGTGTGTGTGTGTGTGTGTGTGTGTGTGTGTGTGTGTGTGTGTGTGTGTGTGTGTGTGTGTGTGTGTGTGTGTGACAGTTCACTAATTCTCTATGTCCATTCAGAAAGTTTCCTAAAGCAGCCTGTCTGGACTCCATTGTATAAATAAGAGAGGAGGGACAAATAACATAGGCCAAACTGAAATGAGCATAACAAATTGTGAAAATGTAAGCAAGTCATGATGATCAGCATACTGTATGTGCGAGGAATGACGACAGGTGCCAGTTTTGCATTTCTTTCAACTCATTAATGGGATGCAACTTAAGTAAACGTAGCTCGATTGAATCTTGCAGGCTAATATTTTCTGTATCATTATTTCTCTCTCATTATGGAGTCCTCTCTAGCCACTTTGAACAACCTGATCTTGCATTGACACTGTCTTCTCACAAGGGAATTACCACAGCATGCGGTAACGGTATTGTTTGTTGTTCTTAAAATTAGAATTTTAAATTGTGCAAAATTTTTTGCACACCCCCCCATGTTACATAACGTTGTCATGTAAAATATGAATGTTGCTTCCAACTACCAATCAGCAATTGTGTCATAAACCCGGCTGAAGGTTGTGATTGCTGGAGTGGAATGTCAGCTAAAGAGTCTGGTACTCAGCAGAGATGGAGTGGAATGTTAGCTAAAGAGTCTGGTACTCAGGGGAGATGGAGTAGAATGTTAGCTAAAGAGTCTGGTACTCAGGGGAGATGGAGTAGAATGTTAGCTAAAGAGTCTGGTACTCAGGGGAGATGGAGTAGAATGTTAGCTAAAGAGTCTGGTACTCAGGGGAGATGGAGTAGAATGTTAGCTAAAGAGTCTGGTACTCAGGGGAGATGGAGTAGAATGTTAGCTAAAGAGTCTGGTACTCAGGGGAGATGGAGTGGAATGTTAGCTAAAGAGTCTGGTACTCAGGGGAGATGGAGTGGAATGTTAGCTAAAGAGTCTGGTACTCAGGGGAGAAGGAGTGGGTTTCCTCACTCCATCCATCATGCGGGGTCAGTCGGTGTGATATCAGGAAACGCCCATTGATACCTGCCATCGGTCAGTCCCGGTTTTATGAGACTAATGGTTTCTCGACACAGGGGATTTGTTTACATAACAGGTTAAGATAATTAATGTGGCAGGTTATGTGAATTAGCGTGGCAGGTTAGCCAAAGGGTTAGGGTTAGCTACACTCCTACAGTTGTAAACAACGGTTGTACCCCACACACAAGAAACGGCTAAGGACCAAATCAAATCAAAGATGGCGAGCATCAATGGGTGTAATTTGATAGAGTGGAAGGGGTCAGAGTCCAAATGTACATTCTGGCATGCTGATTGGTGGAAACCAGGAGGCAATGAGGGGTTTGATTAGTCTTGCTCCTGTAGGTGGGTTTTGCACCAGCTGAAATTCGATTGCGTTTGTTTAGGACCCGGGCTGCCTCCCGGGCGTGAGCCAGGTGCCCGTTCAACCCCACGGCGAAGTCATCTCAAAACAAAAATGAAGTAATTAAGCACGTGGTGTAATGAGAAGGATTCTGTTATTTTCACAGTTTTCAATTTAAACACTTTATCTGACTTCCCAATTGTCATGATGGAGACCCGGCAGTGAATTATCCGGCTTAGTTATGTTTAGTAACTCTTAAAATCAGACAATTAACATGCAGTCCACAAGCTACTATCTGCTAGTCCTCATTGCTAGGTTAGCCATATCCGGTTATGACGATGACACGCATAACCAATCAATTACGGAGATATCTTTCAGACATCACTACATCTCCCCTTTTCTGAGAGAAATAAACTGTAACATCCTCTGTACCTAATACAAATATTCACCCTGTGGATCGTTTCAATACAAACTATTTGTATTTCAATGACATATTTTTTCAGTAACATAAGTTTTGTTTTTCTTTAACATCGACAATACACATAACTGTGTCAACTAGGACATGGGGGTAGACAGCCCTTTGTCCACAGCAACATAAGGATTATTCTGCCCTGAAACAGTTGCTGTTCCTATACCTCTTTCTTTTTTCTCAGGTGTCTCTGAACCTCAGTGGTAGTTTTACCTCTCGACCTCTGGAGGTCATTCTCACCAGTTGTGGTGAGGCTGGCTGAGGTGGTGGACTGAGTGAGGGGATGAGAGTTGGCTGGCTCACAGGCGGGGCCTGGTAGACTGGATGGCTCACAGGCGGGGCCTGGTAGACTGGATGGCTCACAGGCGGGGCCTGGTAGACTGGATGGCTCACAGGCGGGGCCTGGTAGACTGGATGGCTCACAGGCGGGGCCTGGTAGACTGGATGGCTCACAGGCGGGGCCTGGTAGACTGGATGGCTCACAGGCGGGGCCTGGTAGACTGGATGGCTCACAGGCGGGGCCTGGTAGACTGGATGGCTCACAGGCGGGGCCTGGTAGACTGGATGGCTCACAGGCGGGGCCTGGTAGACTGGATGGCTCACAGGCGGGGCCTGGTAGACTGGATGGCTCACAGGCGGGGCCTGGTAGACTGGCTGGCTGACAGGCGGGGCCTGGTAGACTGGCTGGCTGACAGGCGGGGCCTGGTAGACTGGATGGCTCACAGGCGGGGCCTGGTAGACTGGATGGCTCACAGGCGGGGCCTGGTAGACTGGATGGCTCACAGGCGGGGCCTGGTAGACTGGATGGCTCACAGGCGGGGCCTGGTAGACTGGATGGCTCACAGGCGGGGCCTGGTAGACTGGATGGCTCACAGGCGGGGCCTGGTAGACTGGATGGCTCACAGGCGGGGCCTGGTAGACTGGATGGCTCACAGGCGGGGCCTGGTAGACTGGATGGCTCACAGGCGGGGCCTGGTAGACTGGATGGCTCACAGGCGGGGCCTGGTAGACTGGCTGGCTCACAGGCGGGGCCTGGTAGACTGGCTGGCTCACAGGCGGGGCCTGGTAGACTGGATGTCTCACAGGCGGGGCCTGGTAGACTGGCTGGCTCACAGGCGGGGCCTGGTAGACTGGATGGCTCTTTCGTTGATCTGCTGCTGTCTCTCTGGAGAAGGTGACTCTAGAAAACCCTGACGATGTCGCCTGTTTCTCTGAGCGATGGTGCCGTGTTCAGTTTCCACAACGTAGGATCTCGGCTCTGGAGATTTGCTGATGACAACTGCTGGTGTTTTCCATCCTTTCTCTCTGTCCAGCTTGACTCTGACACTGTGTTCAGGGTGTAATAACGGTAGGGGGCGCACTGAATGCCTCCTGATATAGAAGAACTGGTAAGCTTGTTTGGCTTTCTGGTCCTTCTGTTTAACACTGTTGTGGCTGATAAGTTTTGGTTGTATATTTCCATCCAGCACGGGGACCAACGTCCGGATCTGACGTCCAGTCATGATTGGTGCTGTGCTTGCTCCTGTTGCGCTAATGGGGGCGTGGCTCGGTTGTTTAAGAATTCACATTAGCTGTCTGTACAGCACTCTCCGCTGCTCTATTTGCCTGCGGGCAATGGGGACCGGAGGTGGTATGAGCCAAACCATACTATCTGAACTCCTTGAACTCAATGCAGACAAACTGAGTAGCGTTGTCGCTAACGAGCTCAGTAGGTATCCCCATCTTACAAACATACCTTTGAGGCGGGTGATGACCTGCTGGCTAGTGGTAGTGGGCAGGTGAGCTATTTCTATGTCCCTACAATAGTAGTCCACCACTAGGAGGTATTTCTTGGCCTCTAGCTCACACAGGTCAGCTGCGATCTTCTGCCACGGACCCTTAGGTAAAGGTGTCATGACAAGGGGTTCTCTCTTCTGAGTTGGTTTGTTCTCTGTACAGAACCTGCATGACGTGCATCATTTTTCTCACGATGTGGGTGCTGATGCCCGACTACCACACCGATATCATGTGACCTTTATGTATCTGTTGTAGAACTTATCTCTGTGAAGCTGGGATGATAATCCTGTCTTGATATAGCACAAGTCCGTCCCGCTCTGATAGATGTGTGTGGTATCCCTGTAGCGTGTAGGGTAGCTGCGCCATTCTCTGAGACCAGCCTTTTCAGATGTAGCCAATGACCATTTGGAGGTGTGCATCATTGCGTGTCGCCTCTCTGATGTCATCCAGCCTGTGTGCAGACACTGGTCTGCTCTCCCCCACAGCTTCCACATATGCTTTGACTTCTTCTTCTGTGTCTGACGTGTTTACTTTCAATGGGTTTCTTGACAGTGTGTCATCCACCACTAACTGCTTCCTAAGAAACACTGCTTTCACTTTGAAACGTCTGAGGCGCATGAGCAGTCGCTGACACATGAGTTGTGCTTTGTCCAGGTCGTATGTGTTGATCAATGGAACGAGTGGCTTATGGTCTGTCTGTAAAACAAAGCTGCCCTGCAGGTAGCAGTCAAACCGTTCACATGCCCACCTGCCAGGCACTCTTTTTCAATTTGCGTGTATCTGAACGTGAACAAAATGCAACAGGACAGAGTTCGCCACCCTCTTGTTCCTGTAGGAGGGTAGCTCCGAGGCCATAGCTGCTTACGTCCGCACTGACCACAGTTTGTTTGCCGGCGTCGTAGTATGCTAATACGTTTGTTGACACTAACATAGCCTTGACCTTGTGGAAGGCCTGCTCCTGTGGGTTTCCCCACATCCACTCTGTCTCTTTTTTCAACAGCTCAGTGATGGGGTGTAGCACTGATGACAGGCCCGGAAAGAATTTCCCCAAGTAGTTCACCAGTCCCAGTATCTGGCGAAGCTCAGTGATGTTTGTTGGACTGGGCATCTCGGAGACGGCTTTCACAATGCTGTCATCCGGATTTATCTCATCCGGCTTTATCTCATCCAAGTACAGGATCTCCGACTTCCCACAGTGGCACTTGTCTTTGTTCAGCTTTAGTCCTGACTCTTTGATGGTCTGTAGCACTTTGCTCAGATTCCTGTCACGTTCTTCCTTATTTGCACCGTAGACCAGCATGTCATCCATCACGACGACTGTGCCTTCGTGTCCTCTCAGGAGCTTGCTCATCTCCCTCTGAAAGATCTCTGGCTCGTTGTTTATTCCTAAAGGAAGGCACTTTTTGGGGAAAAAAGTTTTGCCCATGCTGCAGAGGGCTATATCAGTCCACTAATACAGGACTATTAAAGGCCCAGCACTGCAGAGGGCTCTACCAGTCCACTAATACAGGAGTATTAAAGGCCCAGCACTGCAGAGGGCTCTATCAGTCCACTAATACAGGACTATTAAAGGCCCATCACTGCAGAGGGCTCTATCAGTCCACTAATACAGGACTATTAAAGGCCCAGCACTGCAGAGGGCTATATCAGTCCACTAATACAGGACTATTAAAGGCCCAGCACTGCAGAGGGCTATATCAGTCCACTAATACAGGACTATTAAAGGCCCAGCACTGCAGAGGGCTATATCAGTCCACTAATACAGGACTATTAAAGGCCCAGCACTGCAGAGGGCTATATCAGTCCACTAATACAGGACTATTAAAGGCCAGCACTGCAGAGGGCTATATCAGTCCACTAATACAGGCCTATTAAAGGCCCAGCACTGCAGAGGGCTATATCAGTCCACTAATACAGGACTATGAAAGGCCCAGCACTGCAGAGGGCTATATCAGTCCACTAATACAGGCCTATTAAAGGCCCAGCACTGCAGAGGGCTATATCAGTCCACTAATACAGGCCTCTTAAAGGCCCAGCACTGCAGAGGGCTATATCAGTCCACTAATACAGGACTATTAAAGGCCCAGCACTGCAGAGGGCTATATCAGTCCACTAATACAGGCCTATTAAAGGCCCAGCACTGCAGAGGGCTATATCAGTCCACTAATACAGGACTATTAAAGGCCCAGCACTGCAGAGGCCTATATCAGTCCACTAATACAGGCCTATTATTAAAGGCCCAGCACTGCAGAGGGCTATATCAGTCCACTAATACAGGCCTATTAAAGGCCCAGCACTGCAGAGGGCTATATCAGTCCACTAATACCGGACTATTAAAGGCCCAGCACTGCAGGGGGCTATATCAGTCCACTAATACAGGCCTATTAAAGGCCCAGCACTGCAGAGGGCTATATCAGTCCACTAATACAGGCCTCTTACCACTAATACAGGCCTCTTAAAGGCCCAGCACTGCAGAGGGCTATATCAGTCCACTAATACAGGACTATTAAAGGCCCAGTGCACTACTTTTGTGATATATATTTTTATATTGTGATTTTTCAGGCGGTGCTGCCGCACCCTCAGCACCCCTGTTTCCCGTGGCTATGTCTGTGTCTGAGGAAGTGGCCAGATGAGTCTCACACTTAGGAGAACAATAGGTGAAACTGGTTTGACAGGTGTTGTCACATTCCTAACCACCCACTTGCTCATGAGATTGGCCACCAAAGTAACTATATTTGGTTGAGGGTGTGATTTTATTGGAGGGCTAGTCTGTGATTTAAATGTCAGTGGGTTGTTCGTTGCCGAGTCGTGTCACTGCAGCAAGCTGATGGCAACAGTTAGACCACAGGCCAGCTCCCTGATACAGTGGCCACGTTCCAGGATGGTTTTATTGCAGTCAAGCTGCACACGGCAACCAATGGCTGCGTGCTACATCATCATCTGTGCAGTCGGGCATCAGATTGGGTGTGTTCCACAACTAATGCGAGGCGACGCAACAACCAATGGTCGCATGCCACGTCATCAACTGTGTCATCGACTGACAAATTGCTATAACATATGACGTGGTTAGCTGATACCTAAAATACCTATCCAGGCGTTGTCAGATCTGTCAGGCGTCAGCCATGTCTAAGCATAGGAACTTGCCAATTGCTACATCATTATGATGTGGTTAACTGAGACGTGAAACACCTATCCAACATTATATATATATTTTTAGATATCAAAATGAACCTTTACCAGTTGAATATAATTCTTTTTGTATTACTATCTTTCTGAAATATTGTAACAAAATATGCAATTTAGACAATATACGTGCACATCAATATCCATTATACATCAAAATCCATGATACATCAATATCCATGATACATCAACATCCATTATGCATGATACATCAATATCCATTACATCCACAACCATTAGGATGTTACTGATATCATATAATGAAAAGAGAGAAACCAATTATGAAAGTTAGCTTTACAATTTTTTTTTTTATTATGATACGATTTAAGGCGCATCTTTTACAAAAACGTTGTTACATTGCCTGTCCCAGTCACCTCAAGGCACTTTCATTTGGTTAACATATTCATCTTTATAACTAATGCTGGGGAACTGCTGTGAGTGGAAAAACAAGTTCTGTGAGTCCTTTCTAAAAGACATGCTCAGAAATACTTCCTGTTGTTGCAATTGAAAGGTCATCGTCACAGTGTTGCCAACTTAGCGACTTTGTCTCTATATTTAGAGAGTATTCAGACCCCTCTAGCAACACATTTTCAAAAAAGCAACAAGCGACAAATCTAGCGACTTTTTCTGGTGTTATTGGAGACTCTGACATGAAAGCACGTATCATTCTTACTCTTCTCAACGAGCAGCGGATGTTGCCGTGGGCCCCGCCCACGTCCCAAAGCACTCACAGGCGGCCCAGTCCTCGCGCAGCAATCCCTCCCAGCTGCAGTCAGAGCAGGAGATGTTCACCCCTCCACGTCCAGACTGCAAATGAATCGCACATGCGGGAAGCCGCCGCTGGCTGATCCTGGCCTGGTTCACAATAAAATAAAATAAATTAACCTGAATTAGGGCCAGACTAGTTACCATAATTTTCTCACATTGCCATTGACAGTTTTTTCCATTGTCTCTTTTTGGTCCATTTAGATTGTTAATGTAGATTGTATACAAAAAAAGTGTAAAAAATGTTATGGTTAAAAATTTTCATGTTTTACTGTGACTTGTTGTAGGCTCCTAAGTGGACCATAAGGTCAAAAACCAAACCAAATCAAGAAAACTAAAGTAAAAAAACAAAAAAAAATTAATTAAAAACTAAGTAACTCCGCCAGTGTCTCTTTTGGGTCACTTTTGCCGGTCCCAAGCCCGGATAAAGGAGGAGGGTTGGAATTGTGACAAAAAAAACAAGAATCAACAGAAGAAAGTTCATTTGTAGTTCTAAACATATTTAGGGTGTTTTTTTCCTCACTTTTTATCTCTCCCACGACGTTATTCCTCTCCTACAGCGTCCATCACAATTACATGGCAAATTATGCAAATTAGGTGATGACATCATTTAGCGACTTTTAGGACAGCCAATAACTACTTTCCTTACTGAGGAGTTGGCAACACTGCATCACCTCATTCTAGTAAGTCAGTATGAATGAGAAGGACATCACCTCCAGACAGGAGCAGCAGACCGGAGTTACTCATGAGACAGAAGAGATCTTTCAGACCAGTTCACTGTGTCAACAGCTATGAAGGGGGGGTCAAAGACAACAGTAAATATCAAATCTGTAAAAAAAAAAAATTAAATGTAGATTTTTTAAAATTTTACTGAAGATAGATTAAAGGGTTTTTCCATGAGATTCCTATAAAACATATTTACCAAGTTTTACACAGATCTTGGCGGTCTACAATTTTTTTTTTCTCCTGAGGTCTTGGCTGATTTCTTTTGATTTTCTCATGATGTCAAGCAAAGGTAGGCCTTGAAATACATCCACATGTACACCTCCAATTGACTCAAATGATGTCAATTAGCCTATCAGAAGCTTCTAAAGCCATGACATCATTTTCTGGAATTTTCCAAGCTGTTTAAAGGCACAGTCAATTTAGTGTACTTCTGACCCACTGGAATTGTGATCAAGTGAATTATAAGTGAAATAATCTGTCTGTAAACAATTGTTGGAAAAATTACTTGTGTCATGCATATAGTAGATGTCCTAACCGACTTGCCAAAACAATAGTTTGTTTACAAGAAATTTGTGGAGTGGTTGAAAAACGAGTTTTAATGACTCCAACCTAAGTGTATGTAAACTTCCGACTTCAACTGTATATACATAAACTGTATGAAATTATTTGATATTGTAAGCCATGAAATGTAGATGAAATATTTGTGCAATGAAAACTGCAAGAAAATACAGTATATATATATATATATAAACGGAATGTAGTGGAGTACTTTAAATACATTTTTGTTAAGTAATTTACACCACTGGACTTTAAAGGAACACCTCAATTACCTTGACTAACCGGTGCCCCGCACATTGACTCTGTACCGGACCCCCTGTATATAGCCTCGCTATTGTTATTTTACTGCTGCTCTTTAATTATTTGTTACTTTTATTTCTTATTTTTTAGTTAAGACGTGTATTTTTCTTGAAACGAAATTGTTGGTTAATGGCTTGTAAGTCAGCATTTCACTGTAATGTCTACACATGTAGTATTCGGCGCATGTGACAATTACAATTTGATTTGTTACACATGAAAACATGTTGTGAACCTGGTGTGACATTATTGAAACTGTGCTGACACCTAGTGGACACCAAGAGGAATTACACCACACACACTATAAAACAGATCCTTTACCTACATTGCTCTTTTTTATTAGACACTAATACACTGCACAAAAAAATAAAGGGAACACTTAAACAACACAATGTAACTCCAAGTCAATCACACTTCTATGAAATCAAACTGTCCACTTAGGAAGCAACACTGATTGACAATAAATGTCACATGCTGTTGTGCAAATGGAATAGACAAAAGGTGGAAATTATAGGCAATTAGCAAGACACCCCCAATAAAGGAGTGATTCTGCAGGTGGTGACCACAGACCACTTCTCAGTTCCTATGCTTCCTGGCTGATGTTTTGGTCACTTTTGAATGCTGGCGGTGCTCTCACTCTAGTGGTAGCATGAGACGGAGTCTACAACCCACACAAGTGGCTCAGGTAGTGCAGCTCATCCAGGATGGCACATCAATGCGAGCTGTGGCAAGAAGGTTTGCTGTGTCTGTCAGCGTAGTGTCCAGAGCATGGAGGCGCTACCAGGAGACAGGCCAGTACATCAGGAGACGTGGAGAAGGCCGTAGGAGGGCAACAACCCAGCAGCAGGACCGCTACCTCCGCCTTTGTGCAAGGAGGAGCACTGCAGGAGCCCTGCAAAATGACCTCCAGCAGGCCACAAATGTGCATGTGTCAGCATATGGTCTCACAAGGGCTCTGAGGATCTCATCTCGGTACCTAATGGCAGTCAGGCTACCTCTGGCGAGCACATGGAGGGCTGTGCGGCCCCACAAAGAAATGCCACCCCACACCATGACTGACCCACCGCCAAATCGGTCATGCTGGAGGATGTTGCATGCAGCAGAACGTTCTCCACGGCGTCTCCAGACTCTGTCACGTCTGTCACATGTGCTCAGTGTGAACCTGCTTTCATCTGTGAAGAGCACAGGGCGCCAGTGGCGAATTTGCCAATATTGATGTTCTCTGGCAAATGCCAAACGTCCTGCACGGTGTTGGGCTGTAAGCACAACCCCCACCTGTGGACGTCGGGCCCTCATACCACCCTCATGGAGTCTGTTTCTGACCGTTTGAGCAGACACATGCACATTTGTGGCCTGCTGGAGGTCATTTTGCAGGGCTCTGGTAGTGCTCCTCCTTGCACAAAGGCGGAGGTAGCGGTCCTGCTGCTGGGTTGTTGCCCTCCTACGGCCTCCTCCACGTCTCCTGATGTACTGGCCTGTCTCCTGGTAGCGCCTCCATGCTCTGGACACTACGCTGACAGACACAGCAAACCTTCTTGCCACAGCTCGCATTGATGTGCCATCCTGGATGAGCTGCACTACCTGAGCCACTTGTGTGGGTTGTAGACTCCGTCTCATGCTACCACTAGAGTGAGAGCACCGCCAGCATTCAAAAGTGACCAAAACATCAGCCAGGAAGCATAGGAACTGAGAAGTGGTCTGTGGTCACCACCTGCAGAATCACTCCTTTATTGGGGGTGTCTTGCTAATTGCCTATAATTTCCACCTTTTGTCTATTCCATTTGCACAACAGCATGTGACATTTATTGTCAATCAGTGTTGCTTCCTAAGTGGACAGTTTGATTTCACAGAAGTGTGATTGACTTGGAGTTACATTGTGTTGTTTAAGTGTTCCCTTTATTTTTTTGAGCAGTGTATATACGTCCAATAAACAGACATTCAAAAGTCGGAATGTAAAGCACTAACTACTGGAAAGTTCTTCAAAAGCAGCTGTAGTGAGTCAAGCATCTTGAGGTTTCCTGAAATAGATTAAAGCATATTTTCTAATTTATTTCATCTTTATTTAACTAGGCAAGTTGAACTCAACATCGACACAGACACAAGTTACCTGCTATATTTGGGAAACAGGATTAACACAGAGAGATCTTGACAAAATACAATGTATGTTTTTGTAGTACGAGTAGGCTGGTATATACCGTATCATCGGTAACAATTGTGTACAAGCCACCTAGTTAATGAAATAGTGGGGCTAGCGGTCATTAGTTACATTTCAATCATAGCGATAGCCTAATTGAGGCGCAATAGAGTTCACCGGCGAATACCGGAAATAATAACTAAACCAACGAACGAGAAATGGTGGAGGCTATCAGAATGAAGAGACATTTTCCCCAATAAACGTGGTGAGTGAAAAACGTATTTGCATACCGGGTAGGGAGTGGGCTCTCTCATTCTACCGTAATACGACTTTGTATGCGTTGTTTGTTGGCAACCTTGATATTTACTACGTTTTTGGAACGGATTCCTGCTTACAATCAGAAAACGAAAAAAGCTCGACAGTCAGGGAGAATCGAAAATGCAAAATAAGATGGAGGATTGTGATTGCGAAATGAAAGGTAGAGTCCTAGATAGCATCAAATGTTAAACAATGGATAAAGGACTTTTTAGTTCTTATGGTTAAAATGAGCAGAGCAGTATTCCACTCCTAGGAGACTTCAGTAGTGTGCTGAACCAATTTACACGTCCATTTCAGGTAACAAGACCCACCAGAACTAATAATACCACCTGACGCCTCTGATAGTGTGGGCAAGTGTCGTTACTGGTGTAGTGTAGAGGTCTACGTGGCACTGATTTCGGCACCTACAGCTATTCATACCGAAGCCGCTGGCTTTCTGTCCGACTCTCACCTGCTACCGCAGGAATTGGTCCCAAACCCAACCAGTCCCGCAACGTTTAGGCATATGTGACGCAGCTCAATTGCCAGCCATGGTCCCAGCAATTATGCGCCCTATAGGCAATATCAAAATGCACAAAAATATGCTGAGAAATAGGTTAGATTACCACAGATTCTCACATGGCCCTTTATATTAGGCTTCCGATATTACTAGACATAGTTTGAAGAGAGCAGAGTTGGAGAGACTTGAACTTTCTCTTCATTCAATAAAATGTATTTCCAAAGCCATTTTTACATCAGATGTCACAACGTGCTATACAGACACTCCAAACAGCAAGCAATGCACTCACAAACTACTACGTTGTATAGCCTACCTTTTAGGAGTGGGAAAATTTTCAGGCTGAGAAAAATATGGGTGTTCAATATTTTATTTATAGGCAATGTAGTAAACTATAGGCTAATCATGGGAACTCCGTTGACTAGGCTTGATTGAATATGACCCTCAGTCTGAAGGCAAGTTGCTCCAGTAGTTCATAGTAAAGTGAGTAATACTGATGAATGAAAATGTAACAATGTATTATGTTCTGAGTCAGCACATTGACAAAATCACAGGAGGAACAAGAAACTTCTCCTATTTTGGGTGATAAATGTTTATAAAATGAAATGCCATGGTTGAATTGCAGACACCAACCCAATCGTCTTAGATTTCTACAAGTGCCTGTAAAGGGGTAGGAATAAGGTTGTAGGGGTTTATTTGAAAATGACAGATAACATATCACAACTGGTTTCTGCCTCCAGCAAAACTACCTGTTGCAGTTCTCATTGGAAACCTCATTGGCTCTATGTGATGTCCTATTATAGTGGGGTTGCAGGAGCCCGTGTCTTGTAGAAAGGGAAGGGGACATGCTGTTATAGAATGTATGGTATGTGAGCAGGTGACCTTGAATAAATGCCCATGTTAATTAGTAACTAATGTCTAGTTATTGCAATATTACTCTATTCTAGTAAACCCGTAAGAGAAGGACAATCACCTCCAGACAGGAGCAGCAGACCTGAGTTAGTCGTGAGACCGAAGATAACTTTGCAGACCAGTTCACCATGTCAGCAGCTGTGAAGGGGGTCAAAGACTCACAGTAAAGATCAAACCGGAAAATTTAAGTTACTGCACACTCGAACTTCAGTGGCTGTTCCCCAAGTGAAATATGCAATTACATGCTAAAACGTGACCGGATCTCGCTGCCTCATGCTTGCTCTGCACAACAATAATACCCATTGTAAAAGCCCATCTGAACTATCTTGGCTTAACGATAAGAATCTTTCACCATTTCCTACCGAACTACCTCCTTGTTACACACGCCTCTAGGAAGAGGGAACGCAACACCCTGCTACAACTCAACTCCCTGTGGTGTGAAAGAGGTATGGGACTGTAGGTGCGAGTAAGGATGATAAAAGGCAGAACATTTGCCGTTTACTAGGAATTTATTCCGTCACACGGTAATATGGGGAAAATGGTCTGGACAGAACCAAAGTAAAGTAAATGTCAAAGCCCCCTCTATCTTACCTGCCTACCCACTACTTATCCAACTTAACACCACCTGGTGCACTAACCAAAATACAGGGGGTGGTCCGCCCAGGTCTTACCTGTGAATAGACTTCGGGTATATCTATGCCCGCGGGCCTCTTGCCTAAGCACTCCCTAGGTGCCTTCCCCCCCTGGGAACAGATGAAACAGAATATTACAAACTACTTGACAACAAAACTGAGAGAAAAAACTAAGGACATTAAAGAAGCTCTCTCTCTGAACAACAAACACAGAACACTACAATCAGCAACAACTAACACAGTACATAACAAATCTCTTAGCAACATGCTACAGCCATCAGCCTCCTCTCTCAGCAAACATCTCCCTCCTGAGCAAGAGAACACTGGTTAATATAGCTTCAGGAGTTGGTAATTGAAGACAGCTGCGTCCTGATGAGGGGGCGGGGTCAGCTCTCCAATTATCAACGGGGGCCGACCAATCAGCTGCTTGGGGAGAATTTCAGGAAGCCATTTCCTGAAATACACTCACAAATACACATACTACAACACAGAAACTGGGGAACGTAACACTCCTCACTTGGCACAGATGTCAGTTCTACGTCTACTTTGGATTAACATTTGTTTGAGTTGTCAACGAACCGTGAAATCAACAATAAATGTCACCATGTCATTGGCTTTAGGTTAGAAGTTGGATGAAAAAAAGACTAAATGCCCTTACGTTAACTTTTTGCAAAAATCTATAATCTGTTTTTCACATTGATTCAATGTCATCACATTGCTTTTTTTTTTGGATGAAATGATGTGGAAACAAACACACAGATAATATTGATTCAAACAGTTTTTGCCTAGTGGGTCATGTCTTCAACTCACTGATCAACAATGGAGACACCTGTCCCTGAGCTGTTGCTGACCATTCTAGAGGACAAACTGTGTGAAGAAAAACTGAAGAAATTCAAATGGCACCTGGTCCAGGGTGTAAAAGGTTTCCCTCAACACATCCCAAAGGCCCGGCTGGACAAAGCCGACCACCAGGACATTGTGGATAAGATGGTGGAGACTTACGGCCTTGAGGGCGCAAAGAAGATCACACTGGAGGTCCTGATGAAGATGAAGCTGATTGATTGCACTAATATGTGGACAGAACCAGCAGGTTAGATGATTTAAAAACATTTAAAGGGATAATAGTCATCATCATGATAGTCATATTGTGTTAGTATTGAAATGGCTATGGTCTGGCTCTGGCCTGTTCAAGAACTACAAGTTATACCCATTAGCGTATGTCCTGTTCATGACAACATTATGATGCTGTGATGACATACAGTTAATGTGTTTCAGAATGTATTGCCAAAATTCATGGTATCAATCTATGTACATTTAGTTTAATTAATAAAGGTTTGGGGTTGGTGCTCCATTGTAATTTTAGCACGGCTGTGATGGTCGACGGTACTACTCGGATAGCGTCTTTATATATGACCTCAGCACGTGCTTAAAGCCATGCTAAAACCACCATGAATCACACAGCCTCTCTCTCCCCTCTCTCTTTCTCAGCCCGGAGTGCTCCAGCAGTGGTTCAAAAAGTCAGAGGTGAGTAATACAAAATGAACACAGCGGCTACATTTGACACGTGGCACGTCATATTCTGTTTGTAAAGTGGTTTTCTGGTTGAGAACCAGATAAACGTTGTCTTTTTTTTTCCATGACAAAATCGAAAAGTCCTAGGAAGAATACCGCAAAGTTGCTACTTTCCATACAACAAGTACAAAACCTGACCAAAAGACGACATAATGATGTCAAACACATGCAGTTATCATGACCATTATATAAATAACTAGTGGCACCGTGCCCGGCGGGCAGTCAGTCATCTGATTAATGCAATTCCATCTGATGACTGTAACCCTAAAAATATATTAATATAAATAATATTTAAAAAATATGACTGAAATTACCACAGAATCTTTAACTCAATAACCCGTCTACTAATAAACTATGGTCAACTTCCTGTCTATTTGAAATGTAATGATTATTTTGCTTATGATCACTGTCACCCTATGTGTTGAGCTATTCAATTGTCATAGACAATTATTTTGTTGCAAATGCAACTGTGACCATGTAAAGAATTGTTAGGCTACTCATTTGAAATCCTCAGGTGGACACCTTGTGTGACCAATAGTCTTTGTGAGACCTGGCACAGTAAAATAATTTTGTTGCAAAAGCTACTGCCTCCCATACATCATAGAACACTCTTCAGCATCATTAAAAAATAATAATAATAATGTTTTACCCATACTCCAGCAATCTATCACAGGTGTGTAGAATCTGTAGAAAAGCTTTTCTTGTGCAGAGTTGCGGTAGCTCTGTAAAGTCCTGAAATCGAATCTTTGGGCTTTGTTTGAATGGCACATGGGAGTTACCACAGGTTATGTTGATGAGTCCTACCTTTTACCTGGGCCATTTCCCATATTGGCCGAGAACATATAGGCTACACTACAGGCTTATCAGTTTTGGAAACCAAATCTAGCCGAGGCTACTTATTAGTCTACTGTCTGGAATTTATCTTGCGTTGGTCTGCAAATGTGATCAAAGATGCATGTGTTTTATTAAAGGCTAAAAGTGTAAAGAATAAACTGAATCTATCTTTGTTTTCCCTTGCAATTGAAGATGAACTGAAATCGTACCTAAAGAAGAAGTATGACCAAATATATGAGGGGACGTCAAAGAAAGGGGATTTCGTCTATCTAAACAAGATCTACACTGAGCTTTACGTGATAGATGGGGCCATGGGAGGGGTCAGTGGTGATCATGAGGTCAGATGTCTGGATTCCAGAACACCAGCCACAGAAGAGACCGTTAAGCTCAGTGAAATATTCAAACCCCAGCCTGATCAGAAGAAACGAATCAGAACAGTGCTTTCACTGGGTATCGCTGGAGTGGGAAAAACTGTCTCTGTTCAGAAGTTTATTCTAGACTGGACAGAAGGAAAGGAGAACCAGGACATTGACTTCATCATTCCACTTCCTTTTCGCCAAATCAATAAAATAAGAGCAAAAGACTGCAGTCTGATTGACCTGCTTCATCAGTTCTTCCCCTTCATGGACCCAATCGATACTCTGGAGGAAGGTTTTAAGGTTCTGTTCATCTTTGATGGTCTGGATGAGAGTCGACTCCCTCTGGCCCTTAATCATAATAAAGATGTGGCTAAAGACACAAAAACAGCTCCGCTGGACGTCCTGATCACAAACCTCATCACAGGACAGCTCCTCCCTTCTGCTCTCATCTGGATAACCTCCCGACCTGCAGCAGCCAATCAGATTGATCGAAACTACATCCACCAGTGGACCGAGATACGAGGGTTCAATGACCCTCAGAAGGAGGAGTACTTCAGGAAGAGATTCTGTAATGATGACCAGGCCTACAGAATCATCAACCATATAAAGTCTTCAAGGAGCCTCCACATTATGTGTCACATACCAGTGTTTTGTTGGATTTCAGCCACTGTTCTGAATGATATCCTGGGTAAAACTAAGAGTGGAGAGATGCCAAAGACTCTGACTAAAATGTATGAACACTTTCTGCTCTGCCAGACTGATAAAATGACAGAACAGAAGTATCCCACAGGTAGTAAAAACGTTGTCCTTCAACTAGCAAAACTAGCATTCTGTCAACTGCAAAAAGGACAATTGATTTTTTATGAGAAAGACCTGCGAGAGAGTGGTATTGACATTGAGGTGGCTATAGTGTACTCAGGTGTGTGCACTGAAATATTTCTAGAGGAGGAGAAAGTGTTTAGCTTTGTGCATCTGAGTGTTCAGGAGTTCCTTGCAGCTCTATATGCTTACCACTGTCACACAACGTACAACAATAATGTACTTCTCCCAAAGCTGACAAGGAAACATTCAATATTTTGTTTTGGATGTATTCCACAGTCTTGGACATCTGTGTTTGACTTACATAAGACGGCAATCGACAAAGCCTTAGAGAGCCAGAATGGACACTTGGACCTTTTCCTCCGCTTCCTGCTTGGTCTTTCACTGGAGTCTAATCAGAGACTCCTGAGGGGAATCCTACCAGAGACAAAGGACCAAGAGGACATTGAGAAAACAGTCAGGTACATCAAGGAGAAAATCCGAGAGGACCTTTCTCCAGAGAAGAGCATCAACCTGTTCCACTGTCTGAGTGAGCTGAAGGATGAGTCTCTGGTGCTGGAGATCCAGAGCTATCTGAGATCGGGGAGTCTGCCAGTGAATGACCTGTCACCTACACAGTGGTCAGCACTCACCTTTGTGTTAATGACATCTGAGGAAACACAAGAGGTGTTTGACCTGAAGAAATACATCAGATCAGAGGAGGGCCTCCTGAAGCTGTTGGCAGTCATCACCTCCTGCAGGCGTGCTCTGTAAGTAGGCTACTAAAGTTGAAGTTGGTCTTGGTATATCCCAGGGACAGAAGTTATATTTTGGTCTCCATAAAATCATCAAATCGTATTTGTCACATGCGCCGAATACAACAGGTGTAGACTTTACAGTGAAATGCTTACTTACAAGCCCTTAACCAACAATGCAGTTTTAAGAAAAATAAGTGTTAAGTAAATATTATTATTATTTTTAAAGTAACAAATAATTAAAGAGCAGCAGTAAAATAACAATAGCGAGGCTATATACAGGGGGTACCGGTACAGAGTCAATATGCTGGGGCACCAGTTAGTCGAGGTAATTGTGGTAATATGTACAGTACATGTAGGTAGAGTTAAAGTAACTAAAGTGACATTTCCACGTTTGATCTGCTCTTTCCAAAGTATAATTCACAATAGTTAAATTAATTGCACCATCCTTGCTAATTTCAAGTGCTTGCCACCAGACGAGTAATGAAATGGATGTGCAATTCAAAATGTAAAAATCTAAAGCAGTCACCTCCATCAGAGAGAGTGATAGATTCGAGAGGGATACTACTACTTTATACAACGGGTGGGTCTAATCTTGCACGCTGATTGGTTAAAACCGCATTCCAGCCGGTGTCTATTCCACAAGTTATCACCGGCTAAAGCTATGACGTTGAAATGCCTATTTACTCTGTTCCATCTCACTGCGCAATCCACTGTCTCATCAGCTCAACCAGACAAGTATAAACTTGATCTCCCATTTCTTTTAGACTAGCAATTGGTTTTCAGTAGCGGAGATTTGTATAACACTTGCAGTCTGTCTCTCTGACATTTGCAACATTGTTTGAATATTGAAATTCGATCTCCAGCTGTCCCATAGTAATGCATGTGTCGGGGCGAGACAGACTGACAATCAATAAACCAAGGGGCCTGTAGACAGGACCCCGACACCCAATAAGGGTGACGAGCGAGAGAGAAACAGGTCGAGACGTGAGCTAAGTGACACAGGATGCACTTCCTGACAGCCGGAGGCAGGCAGGCAGCTTTTCTCGGGTAGTTCAAATCATGAATTAGCATAATTTTTTATGGATATATACAATTTACGAGTTAATGTTAATAGAAAACAGGTAAGACAAAACGAAATGCAGCTAGTTTGCAGTCTTTCCAGCTTCAGTTTGAAGTGATTGTGTTAGCTGTGTTGTTGGCTAGCTCCTCTTAACAACAGTGTCCTGATGAGAGCACACATTTTCTATGACAGGTGAAATCGTGCATCATTAGCTCATTGTTATGGATGTATCCAAGTAAATGTCTCAAGAAAACAGTTAAACAAATGCAAATGCAGCTTCTGTTGTTATTCTGGCTGCACTGTTTGACGTTACTGTATGTTAGCCGTAGTTGGCTAGCTATCAAGCAAGGGATAAGAACATTGCCAGCCAGTATGGCAATAGAACATAAAGACTGAACGACCAGTCGGCCTGGGTATCAACCCTAGGTTTTTGTCAGGACTATATCTCGTGGAAGGATGAAATAGTATTAATCAATACATCAAAATAACGTTTTTAATGAAAATATGTCAATTATTATTTGAATATGTTGGTAACCCGTTGTATAAAATTGATAATGCCCTCAAAGCCGGTGTTTGGAGTATATATTGACACGGTTTGCCTAACAACACTCATGCCAATATGTCCCCGAAACACCGGCTTCTCTGGCATTATCACTTAAATACAAGACACCTCCATCAGAGAGGGATAGATCAGAGGGATACTACGACCATATAAGATGTTTTAAACACAAAATAGTTGATATTAGAGGAGCCAATACTGCCATGTGATTTGATGTATAGCATTGTTGAAATAAACTTTTCATTCTGCTTTAGCTTAAACGACAAGTGCCGTTAAATGTTATTTTCCTGTGTTTTAATATATATTTCCACAATATGAGGTTGGAATAATACTGTGAAATTGTGACAATGTTGCTAATGCCCTTTTAGCTTAAGAGCTGGTTGAAAAGACCACCTGAAATGTCAGCCTGTTTTGGTGGGATGGAGTTTTGACCTGTCTGGTGACATCACCAGGAGGTAAATTAGTTAATAGACCAATAAGAGAGTTCCAAACCCCTCTGCCAATAACAGCTCGTTGTCAGTTTCCCCCTCCCCACTCAGACCACTCCCAGACAGTCCTAGCAAAATAAAAAATTCTTGCTTGAGAAATTGCTCTTGCTAAGAAGCTATTTTGGTTTATTTTTGACCGTTTTGATTGAAAGCAATCACAGTAAGGTACTTAAATTGTTACCCAAACTGCTGCATTGGACCTTTAATGCATACACTATGAGAAAGAGTTATGCAATTTAACATGTGTGTCATTCTGTGAAAAACATTCTTCTCCAGACTAGATAGCTGTAACCTTACAGCAAGATGCTGTGAAATGTTGGCAAAAGCTATCGGCTCAAACTCCTCTTACATGAAAGAGCTGGACCTGAGTGACAATGACCTACAGGATTCAGGAGTGAAACTGCTCTCTGCTGGTCTGAGGAGTCCACTATGTAAACTGGAGACACTAAGGTGAACAATTCTGGACTTGAATTGGGCTCTGTTTTATTTGTTCAATTGCGCTTCCTTTGTTCATATTTTTATTTATTTTTCAGACTGAATAGATGTAACCTCACAAATAACTGCTGTGTAGCATTGGCCTCAGCTCTGACTCTGAGGTCAAACGCCTCACACCTAAGGAAGCTGGACCTGAGTGACAACAATCTACAAGACTCAGGGGTCCAGAAGCTTTCTGATGGACTGAATGATCCACAATGTAAACTGGAGACACTGGGGTCAGTTGCTTTGGGTTATATGGGGCAATTTTCTAGGACCTTGTATAAAATGTCTGTAGCTATCATAATGTATCAGTATGAGTGTTCTCAATGTAGGCTTGAATAAAATGTCATCTAGCCTTTGGTTTATACCTGTGAACTGAAGAAGAGTTTTTGGAATATTTGATGATAGCAACTGTTCCCACAGGTTGTCGTTCTGCGGAGTCACAGAGAAAGGCTGTGCTTATCTGGCTTCAGCTCTGATGTCAAACCCCTCCCACCTGAAAGAGCTGGACCTGAGATACAATCACCCAAAAGATTCAGGAGTGAAGCTGCTCTCTGCTGGACAATATACAGTCAGGTGGGTCACAACAATACATACTGTGAAATGGGTGATAAACACTAATACTACAAAATATTAATTCTGTTCATTCTCTGTTCTTCTCTTACTAGTTTTCACCCTGGGGGAGAATACTGGTTCAGCGTTAGATGTAAGTGTGTTCGTGACTTTGCTCTCAGTCTGCATGTTAGCGCTGGATTAAAATTATACTAAAAAAAGTGTTCCGTACTTTGCCCTCAAAACCCAGCAGCGTTGCAGTTCTGGACACAAACCAGTACGCCTGGCACCTACCATACCCTGTTCAAAGACACTTAAATATTTTGTCTTGCCCATTCACCCTCTGAATGGAACACATACATACACAAGCCATGTCTCCGGTGTCTCAAGGTTTAAAAATCATTCTTTAACCCGTCTCCTCCCCTTCATCTACACTGATTTGAAGTGGATTTAACAGGTGATATCAATAAGGGATCAAAGCTTTCACCTGGATTCACCTGGTCAGTCTATGTCATGGAAAGAGCAGTTCTTAATGTTTTGTACAGTCAGTGAACAGAAATATAAACACAACATGTAAAGTGTTGGCAAGCTGGAGATTACATGTGAAAAGTAAACACATGGGTCCCTGCCTAATCAGGGCCAGATTACCAGTTAAAACAACGGGTCTCCTGCAGGCCCTCCGTATATGTATTCAACACATAACCAACATACACACAGACATCGATGTGTACACACACACACACTTTGACATGACGTGTTCTGAAAACAGACCTCCAAAAATCACACGACTTCAAAGTTGAAGCAGCAAGTAAGTAGGAGTATGATATACACTGAACAGAAATATAAACACAACATGTAAAGTGTTTGTCCCATATTTCATGAGCTGAAATGAAAGATCCCAGACATGTCCCATATGCACAAAAAGCTTATTTCTCTAAAATTTTGTGCACAAATTTGTTTACATCCCTGTTAGTGAGCATTTCTCCTTTGCCAAGATAATCCATCCAGTTGACAGGTGTGGCATATCAAGAAGCTGATTAAACAGTATGATCATTACACAGGTGCACCTTGTGCTGGAGACAGTTAAAGGCCACTCTAAAATGTGCAGTTTTGTTACATCACACAATGCCACAGTTGTCTCAAGTTGAGGCAGCGTGCAATTGGCATGCTGACTGCAGGGATGTCCACCAGAGCTGTTGCCAGTTAATTGAATGTTCATTTCTCTACAATAATTTGGCAATACGTCCAACCGGCCTCACATGATAATGCACGGCCCCATGTCCCAAGGATCTGTAAACAATTCCTGGAAGCTGAACATGTCCTAGTTATTCCATGGCTTGCATACTCACCAGACATGTCACCCATTGGGCATGTTTGAGATGCTCTGGATTGACATGTACGACAGCATGTTACAGTTCCCGCCAATATCCAGCAACTTTGCACAGCCATTGAAGAGGAGTGGGACAACATTCCACATGCCACAATCAACAGCCTGATCAACTCTATGCGAAGGAGATGCGTTGCATTTGGCAAATGGTGGTCACACCAGATGCTGACTGGTTTTCTGATCCACGCCCCTACTTTTTTTAAGGTATCGGTGACCAACAGATGCATATCTGTATTCCCATTCATGTGAAATCCATAGATTAGGGCCTAATGAATTTATTTCAATTGATTGATTTCCTTATATAAACTGTAACTCAGTTAAATTGTTGCGTTTATATTTTTGTTCAGTATATATTAGTTTCATTTTAAATGTCCATTTAGTTAGGCAATTTATGTTAATAATTCATAGGACTACAATCTCGTTTGATAAAATAGATATGCCTAATATTTATAATCTCAATTGTCTTGATTTAGTTACAAAATAAGGAAGTGGACAAAATAATGAAGTGGACAGTTCTTTACTTTAAAGGTTACATTTCCCTAGCGCCATCCCTTGACTAAAACATGTGGTGGGGCTACCGTTTTGTTGTTTTTCCAATCCCAGACTGTTGTTTTAAATGTGCAGTCCGTAATTCTAAAAACAACAAAACGGCTGTCCGGCATCTTTTTGAGGGGGTTAACAGCTACGGGATGGGGCTGGAGAAACCACTCTCAAATAGACCGGAGCTATGGATTAAAGGACTGACCGTCCATGAGATCAAAATGATCATTTTAATTAACCGTGTTTTTATTTGATTTATTTTGTACAATTACTAATTATGGGCTTAATAATTTTGTACAATTATTAAGTCCAAAAATGGATGTACCAATTCCAGATTTCCCCTTGAAGACTAATGATTAATGTCCACTGTATCAGTATGCATTTTAATAGAGCACAGTTTAAATTACTTGCTTACACTTTACATCGTTATGTATAACTTTTTTTTCTTTCATTCCCCCATCAGATGTCTGTAACCTCACACTGGACCCGAACACAACATGCAGAAATCTATCTTTGTCTGAGGAGAACAGGAAGGTGACATGGGTGACCACGAAGCAGCCATACCCTGATCACCCTGAGAGATTTCACTACTATGCACAAGTGCTGTGTAGAGAGGGTCTGACTGGCCGCTGCTACTGGGAGGTCGAGTGGAGTGGGAATAGGGTTGAAATAGGTATGACATATAAAGGAATCAGCAGAAGAGGACAGATAGATGACTGTGTTTTGGGACACAATGACAAATCCTGGTGTCTAGATTGTGATGGTAACCAATACACTGCCTGGCACAATGATGAGGACACTGCCATATCTGTCTCCTCTCGCTCCAACAGAGTAGGAGTGTCTCTGATTTGGTCGGACGGCAGTTTGGCTTCTATAGCATCTCTTCTTCTAACACGTTGACACACCTGTACACATTCCGTACCAAATTCACCGAGCCCCTCTACCCAGGATTTAATATTACAAACAACTCTTCAGTGACTTTGTGTCATAGATACCGAATGAGAAGTTCCCAAGCTCAATTTCCACCGCATATAGGCAAGAGCCTGACACACTATGCAACAGAGTGAGACTTGAAAGGAGCGCACCTTAAAATTGCGGTGGGAGAGAGAACCTGCTACAGTTGTTTAGATAGGATTTTGAAAATGAAGATTCTGAGTTTATAAAGTGAAAACGATTTCTAAGATGCATACTTTCACATATCATTAAGTCCTGCATTCAGACACGAGTCCTGCATTCAGACACGAGTCCTGCATTCAGACACGAGTCCTGCATTCAGACACGAGTCCTGCATTCAGACACAAGTCCTGCATTCAGACACGAGTCCTGCATTCAGACACGAGTGCCAGAAATGTTCCAAAAAGCGGAATCTGCATTGATTACCATGGAGAGTGGATGTTCCTATTCCTATTCCGCTTTGTCCGGTGGAGTGGGCCAGAGGCTCCTTTCAAGTCCTGTTTTGAGGCCTTGTGAAACCAGAGGGTTCCAGAGAGCCGGCTGGGTGGAGGAGCACTATCTGTTGGATGTAGGCCCACAGACGTTCCCTCTCCTCTGTGTAGTTCCAGTTACACTCTAACTGGAATGTCAGCAGCAGGATAGCAAAACTAGGGGCTTGTGGAATGTCAGCAGCAGGATAGCAAATCTAGGGGCTTGTGGAATGTCAGCAGCAGGATAGCAAATCTAGGGGCTTGTGGAATGTCAGCAGCAGGATAGCAAAACTAGGGGCTTGTGGAATGTCAGCAGCAGGATAGCAAATCTAGGGGCTTGTGGAATGTCAGCAGCAGGATAGCAAAACTAGGGGCTTGTGGAATGTCAGCAGCAGGATAGCAAAACTAGGGGCTTGTGGAATGTCAGCAGCAGGATAGCAAATCTAGGGGCTTGTGGAATGTCAGCAGCAGGATAGCAAATCTAGGGGCTTGTGGAATGTCAGCAGCAGGATAGCAAAACTAGGGGCTTGTGGAATGTCAGCAGCAGGATAGCAAATCTAGGGGCTTGTGGAATGTCAGCAGCAGGATAGCAAAACTAGGGGCTTGTGGAATGTCAGCAGCAGGATAGCAAATCTAGGGGCTTGTGGAATGTCAGCAGCAGGATAGCAAATCTAGGGGCTTGTGGAATGTCAGCAGCAGGATAGCAAATCTAGGGGCTTGTGGAATGTCAGCAGCAGGATAGCAAAACTAGGGGCTTGTGGAATGTCAGCAGCAGGATAGCAAATCTAGGGGCTTGTGGAATGTCAGCAGCAGGATAGCAAAACTAGGGGCTTGTGGAATGTCAGCAGCAGGATAGCAAAACTAGGGGCTTGTGGAATGTCAGCAGCAGGATAGCAAATCTAGGGGCTTGTGGAATGTCAGCAGCAGGATAGCAAAACTAGGGGCTTGTGGAATGTCAGCAGCAGGATAGCAAATCTAGGGGCTTGTGGAATGTCAGCAGCAGGATAGCAAATCTAGGGGCTTGTGGAATGTCAGCAGCAGGATAGCAAATCTAGGGGCTTGTGGAATGTCAGCAGCAGGATAGCAAAACTAGGGGCTTGTGGAATGGAATGTCAGCTGCAGGATAGGAAATCTAGGGGCTTGTGGAATGTCAGCTGCATGATAGAAAAATGAGGGGCTTGTGGAATGTCAGCTGCAGGATAGGAAATCTAGGGGCTTGTGGAATGTCAGCAGCAGGATAGCAAATCTAGGGGCTTGTGGAATGTCAGCAGCAGGATAGCAAAACTAGGGGCTTGTGGAATGTCAGCAGCAGGATAGCAAATCTAGGGGCTTGTGGAATGTCAGCAGCAGGATAGCAAATCTAGGGGCTTGTGGAATGTCAGCAGCAGGATAGCAAAACTAGGGGCTTGTGGAATGTCAGCAGCAGGATAGCAAATCTAGGGGCTTGTGGAATGTCAGCAGCAGGATAGCAAATCTAGGGGCTTGTGGAATGTCAGCAGCAGGATAGCAAATCTAGGGGCTTGTGGAATGTCAGCAGCAGGATAGCAAAACTAGGGGCTTGTGGAATGTCAGCTGCATGATAGAAAAATGAGGGGCTTGTGGAATGTCAGCTGCAGGATAGGAAATCTAGGGGCTTGTGGAATGTCAGCAGCAGGATAGCAAATCTAGGGGCTTGTGGAATGTCAGCAGCAGGATAGCAAAACTAGGGGCTTGTGGAATGTCAGCAGCAGGATAGCAAATCTAGGGGCTTGTGGAATGTCAGCAGCAGGATAGCAAATCTAGGGGCTTGTGGAATGTCAGCAGCAGGATAGCAAATCTAGGGGCTTGTGGAATGTCAGCAGCAGGATAGCAAAACTAGGGGCTTGTGGAATGGAATGTCAGCTGCAGGATAGGAAATCTAGGGGCTTGTGGAATGTCAGCTGCATGATAGAAAAATGAGGGGCTTGTGGAATGTCAGCTGCAGGATAGGAAATCTAGGGGCTTGTGGAATGGAATGTCAGCTGCAGGATAGGAAATCTAGGGGCTTGTGGAATGGAATGTCAGCTGCATGATAGAAAAACGAGGGGCTTGTGGAATGGAATAGAGCTGATCACAGGCTATGGGATCAAATGCAGTCTGAATGAGCAGGACTTGTCCATACTACTCTCTCTATATGATGAATGATAATGTTAATCTCACCCCACCCATAGCTGTCACTATTGATGAGGAATCTAGGTGCTTTAAACCAAATACAGCATCTGGTCCTGATGGGGTTAAACCACAGGTGCTTTGTGTGGTCCTGATGGGGTTAAACCACAGGTGCTTTGTGTGGTCCTGATGGGGTTAAACCACAGGTGCTTTGTGAGGTCCTGATGTGGTTAAACCACAGGTGTTTTGTGAGGTACTTCATTACATACATGTTGTCTATGTTAATCTTTATGGCAAATATCCCAATGGGTGCAAAACACCACACATAGTCATGTGAAGTGTCAGTCTGTAAAAAGAAAACAAAGACAAATGCAGGGCAGCAATTCAGGCCAATAGCATTGACCTCAGTCACAGATCAGGAAGTGTTTTGAGAAGGTGGTGCAGGTCTGTGCTCTCCAGGACCCTCTACAATATGCCTACAGGAAAAAGATAAGGGTTGATGACCCTTTGCCCTGTTTTTGTTTATCTATTTTAGACGACCATATTTAAGGTGAACTGATTGTCATGTTTTATATCGTTTATTGCTCTTTATTATTTTTTATATGCATATTATTCAATTGATCCTTGTGAAGTGATGTATTGCACTTTGTACCTGTTACTTAAGATGGGACAGAGGTCCTCCACGATTAGCTAATGTATTCAGGATGTATTGTACAGTCATTTGGTATTTTATTAGGATCGCCATTAGCTGTTGCAAAAGCTGCAGCTACTCTTCCTGGGGTTCCACACAAAACATAATACAGAATGACAGACAAGAACAGCTCAAGGACAGAACTACATACATTTTAAAAAAGGCACACGTAGCCTAGATATCAATGCATGCACACTTTTCCATTGATTCTAGTCTATTCCAGTGAATCTTTTGGCTATTATACAGTCTCTTATGAACATCATTATGAACTTGTTTCATCAGTCACTAGTACTCTGGTCATTGTCTTTACTGGTGACATCACATTTCTCCTCTGGAGATTAATTCATCTCTCGTTAACAGACGTTCCGTTTCTACAATTACGCAAGATTTTAGGTCTGGGTTAGGGATGAATTAATGTAACAGGACTGTGTCCATGTACATCTCAGATGCTATCTGGTGAGTGCAAGTTGATTACCTGTTTGTTGTGAATAAAAATGGCTGACCAAATGGAAGCGTTGAACTATCCAGGGATACTTAAATAGATTTAGCAATAGGAACACTTTTTTTGTATTACATGACACTTGATGTGATGTTACAGAGAACAAAACAATCTTTTTTTAATTTTTTTATGCTGTATTTCTATTGTTTATCTGAAATAAATCATATTTAACAATGTAATCAAGTCTCAAGTAGTGATTTTCTACCGAAAGAAAATAAAGGCCTATAGATGTGGTAAAGAGGCCAATGGAACACAGACCATGGGGGATAGAAGGATAGCGGATTGGCGCACAGTAAACAAATCTGATCTAACAAGGTGGATATTCATCAAATCAGTCATGATTGGTGTATTGTAACAGGCCCACAATGTGATTACTAAAGTCAGATTTGGATATATCTGTCTGTTTTAGCTGCATAACATTTAGAAGTAGTCCCTATTCAGGTTTAGAAGAAGTGACTGCTAAATGCTAACTCCCGTTCGTATAATTTAAACTGGTAGCATAGCTAGCGTACAGCAATCTGTGGTGGTAGTCAGTCGTTTTTAACTGTAATGCAGCTGATTGGTCACTATGACATGAACATGTATTGGGTTTAACATCCATGCAAACATTATATTCTGATTTTACCTCAACATATGTGTATTTTACACTAAATGTAGGATAATTTTGCTGGGGGGCAATCAGGAGATTAGGGATCTTTCCCCAACACGTTTCCATGGCATTTCCATTGTTTTGGTTGAGTTCCATTGACCTCTTTACTGCGTCTATCAAATTGAATACTTTCAAATTACTTTATTATATCAAACAACTATGATGTAATAAAGAATGACATTTTGATAGAACATTACTTATGACATAACAAATGAGCTTCCAGGAATTCCACGACATGGCATTATTTCATTCTGTGCTGCTGAGCTAATCTTTTCAAGTTGTATTTATTATACTCATGTGGCAGTCAGTACAAAGTGAAATCCAGGGAATATTATAGCCTTGAGTCTTCTTGTGTTTGACGCTACAAGCTTGACACAAATGCATTTGGGGAGTTTCTCCCATTCTTCTCTGCAGATCCTCTCAGGCTCTGTCAGGGTGGATGGGGAGCGTTGCTGCACAGCTATTTTCAGGTCTCTCCAGAGATGTTAGATCGGGTTCAAGTCCGGGCTCTGGCTGGGCCACTCAAGGACATTCAGAGACTTGTCCCGAAGCCACACCTGTGTTGTTCTGGCTGCTTAGGATTGTTGTCCTGTTGGAAGGTGAACCTTCACCCCGATCTGAGGTCCTGAGCACTATGGAGCAGGTTTTCATCAAGGATCTCTCTGTACTTTGCTCCGTTTATCTTTCCCTCGATCAAGACTAGTCTCCCTCCAGACGTGACGCTTTGCATTCAGGCCAAATAGTTGAATCTTCGTTTCACCAGACCAGAGAATCTTGTTTCTCATGGTCAGAGTCCTTTAGGTGCCTTTTGGCAAACTCAATGCGGGCTGTCATGTGCCTTTTACTGAGGAGTGGCTTCCTTCTGGCCACTCTACAATAAATGCCTGATTTGTGGAGTGCTGCAGAGATGGTTGTCCTTCTGGAAGGTTCTCCCATCTACACAAAGGGACTCTGGAGCTCTGTCAGAGTGACCATCGGGTTCTTGGTCACATCCCTGACCAAGGCCCTTCTCCCCTGATTGCTCAGTTTGGCCAGCCGGACAGCTGTAGGAAGAGTCTTGGTAGTTCCAAACTTCTTCCATTTAAGAATGATGGAGGCCACTGTGTTCTTTGGTACCCTTCTCCAGATCTGTGCCTTGAATCAATCCTGTCTTGGTGCTCTACACACAATTTCGTCGACCTCGTGGCTTTTTTTTGCTCTGACATTCACTGTCAACTGTGGGACCTTATATAGACAGGTGTGTATCTTTCCAAATCATGTCCAATCAATTGAATTTCCACCACAGGTGGACTCCAATCAAGTTGTAAAAACATCTAAAGGATGATCAATGGAAACAGGATGCACCTGAGATTCATTTTGAGTCTCATAGCAAAGGGTCTGAATACTTACGTAAATACATTTGTAAAACTTTTTTTTTTTTTACTTTTCGCTTTGTCACATTTCAGCCTCAGCTATCTACACACAATACACCATAAGGACAAAGCAAAAACAGTTTAGAAATTTTTGCAAATGTATTAAAAATAAAAAACAGAAATACCTTATTTACATAAGTATTCAGACCCTTTGCTATGAGATTCGCAACTGAGCTCAGGTGCATCATGTGTGGAGATGGGAGAACCTTCCAGAAGGACAACCAGGGTCTGGGAGACTAGTCAGGATAGAGGGAAAGATGAACAGAACAACGTACAGAGAGATCCTTAATGAAAACCTGATCCAGGTTCACCTTCCAAAAGGACAAGGACCCTAAGCACACAGCCAAGACAACGCAGGCGTGGCTTCGGGACAACTCCTTGAGTTTCCCAGCAAGAGCCCGGACTTGAATCCGATTGAACATCTCTGGAGAGACCTGAAATAGCTGTGCAGCATTGAGGCTGTAATCGCTGCCAAAGGTGCTTAAACAAAGTACTGAGAAAAGGGTCGGAATACAAATACTTATGTAAACATGATTTGTTTATTATTTATGAACTACCAAAGATTTCTAAAACCTATTTTTGCTTTGTCATTATGGGGTGTTGTGTAGATTGAAATGAAACGTAAAAGAGCAATTTCTCAAGCAAGAATTTAGCTAGGACTGTCTGGGAGTGGTCTTAGTGGGGAAACTGAAAACTAGCTGTTATTGGCAGAAGGGTTAAGAACTGGCTTTTCTTTATTCCATTAACTCATTTACTGCCTGGTGATGTCATCAGGCAGGCATAAACTCCATCCCAACAAAACAGGTTGAAATTTCAGGTCTTTTCAAACAGCTCTTACACTTTTATATATACATTTTTTTGTGTCAATTTGGGTTTTTGAAAAGCGTGTTACATTTTAAAATATATATTATTATTGAAGCCAGACAAGGCATGTCTTGGTTAAATAGACTTTTAGGCCAGTATTCCACTGAGTGACTTGTACTGAACCAACTGACAGGTCCATCTCCAACACAACCACCAGTAGGGCTGTGTCAGTCTGGAATTCTGGATGATCTTAACTGGCATGTTCTCCTCCTGAATGCGTGCTGCCATAGAAATATAATGAATACAACGAGTGTCCCCATTCCACAAACACTCTTTTGCTTGTTTCAGCAAGGAGCAACAAAGTTTAATCATGTTCTTAACCATGTTACAGCAGAAACTGACTCAACCGCAAGAACCAGTCTTCAGTTAAACGTTTGACGGTTATTTTCTTTTCATGACGGTCTTCATCCATAACTGGCAGTTCCGCGGTAATTGTGCTAGCCCTATCCTCCAGAACAAGTCCTACCACATGATGCTTTCAAGGAAAGTGATCATGGTTTTGATAGAGTTAAGAGTTATACGCATCTTTGTCCTGTACTGACTATTTATTTAAAAAAGCAAGTCAGTTAAGAACAAATTCTTATTTTCAATGATGGCCTAACTGCCTTGTTCAGGGGCAGAACGACAGATTTTTTTTGACCTTGTCAGCTCGGGGATTAGATCTTGCAACCTTTCAGTTACTAGTCCAACGCTCTAACCACTAGGCTACCTGTCGCCCACAGTTAAGGATCTATCTCAGATGACAAGGTTTTATTTAACCTTCATTTTAAAAAGGGAAGACATAGGTTGGACTGAATAGCACCGGCATTCTGAAGTAGAGGTTGCTCTAACTCATAATAAAGTCAAGGATACTCGTCTGTATGCCCATTGATAAACTGAACACAGTAGTTATGTGGTTCTGAGGCTTTGACAAAGAATTGACAGGAGGAACAAGAAACCTTTTTCCCAATTCTTTGTTTATTTACCATAAAGACAAACACCAAAATAAGTTCCAATTTATGCAATAAAATGCTTAGAATGGGGTAAAAATTGTAATAATTAAAATATCTTGATACATTTTAACTTACAGGATACAGCTTAAGCCATTTTTTTTCTTAATCCAGAGATTTCATGAGTTTATTTGCACAGTAAAGGTGCTAATATAAGTTAGCCCTTAAGCCCTGAAAATCTTTGAAGAAAAAAAAACGAAGTCAAAAAAAAGATTATATATATATATATATATATTGAGAAAGTGAACTTTGGTAGAAGAGACTCTATAGGACACCTGAGGTAGTAGAGACTGGAATAAAACAGCAAGATGTTTTTTACAAATAAAAAAAGTACCACCAAGTGACACAGGAAACAATTTCACACAAATTTCAGTCCAGCTTAGATCCAAAAAAAGCACATAAGATTACATCACATCAGCATAAAATAAGACAAAATAGATAAAGACCAGCAAGCTGGCTGAGACACAGGTGGACAAGAGGATTCCGAAGGCATTAAGAGATTGGTAAGAATTATAGACATGACAAATTGAAGTAATACTGATTAGCTTTTATGAATGACAGAAACAGATTTTTCTTCCAGTATATAAAAAAGACCAGAGTGCATAACTTTAAAGCTTTTAAAAAGGCATAAGAAAAATAACCCGAAGCAGGAACAAAAATAAAATGGAAAAGAGTATGGTATAAAAATACAGTCAAGTACAATCATTTTAGCTACCAAACTTCACATGTATTTACATTTAACTCTTCAAGCTTGATCAGCTTGTACTCCACGTAAAGAATAGGATATGTTTTAAATAGATTACATTTTCTGCTTAAAAAAAAGAATTTTTGAAATTGTCTCAAACCCTTGCCATTAAGAGATTCCAAATAAAAATAGCAATTAAATGCATATTCCCCATTTAAAAAAAGGTTGAATTTGGAAACATTCTACATCTTAATTATCATCCTTTTACTTTCTTAATAGATTACAACCAGAACAACAACACTTGGAGAGTTATAGTTCATAAATTAACACCATTTAGGAACATGTTTGAGAATTCTAATCAAAAAGAGATGGTAAAACATTTAAGCAGAAAAGTCAGCCTTAAATCAGAGAAATATCCCTCCACCAAAAATAAAAAACATTGTACAGCATTTATATTCATTATATAGAGTATCCACAATGGAAAATAGAAGAGTCATAGAAAACCTCAGATGTACATGGATTTTATAACAATTTGTTTTAAAAATAGAGCCAAGATAAAAAATAAAAATAAATCTAAATTGTTGAATTGTAGCGTGACATTCTACAAAGGAACAGCACCAGAAGAATGGTAGATCAATATTGAATATAGCGGTTTTGAATGTATGGACACAGCATTTAGGGCTCATAAAATGATTAAAAAACGCTAAAATATGTGCGATGCACATGGCTCAATTGTAACAGCGAGAGTTAAGAGACCAACAGGGTGTTTTCATTTTAACAGTGTGGTACGACATCAAAATGTTGTTCGGAAAACTTACGCCCATACACAATATATGTCTCAATCTCTTAAGGATAGCTTTGAATATACAATAACACCCCAAAAATATATCTATCTTTTTGGGGTGTTATTATATATATATATATAAAATCATAACTTCATACATGGGATCTTTCTATCTAAAAAATAAAATAAAATCAAACAAAATAACATTTGAGACAATACGGGCATCGTAAGCGTTCACATTCAGCGTTATGCTAGCCAAACTAGCAATGTTTCTGTTAGATATATCACCGCTCCCTGAAATACTTAAGTAATCTTCATGATTATTCGACTAAGCTTTATGGCCCAACAGTAAAATGCACATCTTAAAGGCATCTTTATAGAAATGCAGTTATGCACAAATTCAACCGATTAAAACTGCTTCATTATGCCTTTCTTCTACACATAGGATACTCTAAAAACAAAAACCGAGTCGGAAACTTATGACCCGACGTTACAACATAACAGTGATAAAAACCATTTTACTCCGTCGTCTCCAGATTGCGGTTCTAAGGACTTATTTGTTGACTCACGGGGGGTTAAAATGGGAAGAAGAACTTCTCGAAACCATTGCAAAATGGCTACCAAAGTGCTGACGGAACCATTTCTTTACCAGAACAGAGGCTTGATAAAACAGAGCAATACAGACTACAGTATACCAACATGGCACTAACTAAGAAAGCACCGTTTTCGTAGTAGAACGTTTGCGACTCGCTTTTTGCATTTTGTGCTAAGGTACAGCAGTTTGAGGCCATAGTAGTGGAGTGGGAGGGTATTACCCAGGTATCCCATCCATCCCAGGCCCTCCACTCATGACTGGGGGCAGTTTGGTGTGGATGGAGGGCGGTCTGGGGTTAGGTAGGCTGGTCTTGTGTTATGGAGGCTGGTCTGATTGTCAGCGGTGGGAGGAGGAGAGAAAAGCAGGCAGGCTGGCTGGGCCTTCAGTAGTAGACACTATGGGATAGTGAGGCTAGGGGGACTGTGGGAGGATGTTGGGGACTACCAGTTGAGGCGGAAGACGGGGTGCTTGAGGAGTTCCCTGGATGGGGGCCGGTCGGCAGGCTGCAGCTCAAGGCAGCGCAGGGTGACGTCCCTCAGGCCAGGGGTCAGTTGGGGAGGGATGGAGGGCGCCGTGGTGGCACTCGCAATCTGGGGGAGGGAGGGTGAGGTCATGCTACTGTTGAAACCCAATCAACCTTTGGATGAAACAGGCCAATAGGGTGCTTTTTCTGGTATATGTATTTTACAGCTCTACGTGTACATCAATCCTAAAACAGTAATGTTGTGCCAATTCCATCTAGTGATGTAAGACAGTAATGTGGTGCCAATTCCATCTAGTGATGTAAAACACCGACTGTGGTTTTTAGTGGGTCACATATTCAATGGTAACGTTAAAGAGTACTAATAACATTTCTAGGTATAGGATATTTCTGGTCGTGAAGACACATTGATCACATTTTTTTTTTTTTATAAAATGTATTTATCACTTATCTAACTGAATAGACATGGTTTCCTTAAAATCTAACTTTGTGGCTGTGCTTGTATTGGTGGCACCTTGAATATGAGAGCGAGGTGGTTGGAGTGTTTCTCTGCGTTCCAGGGGGGCTTGGCACACGACATCTCGATGATGGCACAGCCCACACTCCACACGTCACAGCTCCGGCCGTACTGCTGTCCACGCAGCACCTGCAGAGTCAACCGTACACAAAAAGGTATCAACATATGGACAACTGCGTGACGTTTATTGAATTTAAGCCTTTACTGCACACGCCCACTACACACACTTAACTCTACTCCATTCATAGGCTAGCATTTGCAAATAGCGGCAGAAAGGACTGAAATGGCAAGTCATTGTTTTATAGCACTTGACTGGGTGTTGTTGAGGAGTGGAATAGTTACACAACAGACACTTTTTGGTGGATGGACACACAACGTCAAACCAAAAAGAGTTAAATGTATTACGGAGCCTCCCATAGGCGGGCATTATGTTTTGTTGTGTCTATTTAGTTGCCCTGTTTCTACATTTGTCACATGACTATGGCTTCAATTTATTCCCAGGCCAAATCTAGCTTTCGTACGTATGGGGAAGGCCATTTAAAATGTCGTTGGATTCCGACAAAGCTTTTTTCCGGCGGTGAAACCCAGCCGCCATTATACGGGCCATTCAGAGTCACGTGTTCGCTACGGAAGTGAATTAAAGTGGATTTAGATTTCTCAGTAACTCCCAAATGTAAGAGCATTTTAATCCCCTTTGAAAGAGAAGGCCCCCACAATGGAGGCCGACCCCTTAATGTCTTGTTATTGTAGTGGCTCCCAAAACCTTGTTTAATTAGGAGGGAGTTCAACTGCCCAGGCCTCCCACAGCATGACAGCCCAGTTTAATACCAGCATGATCAGGGCCCTCTTCAAAACGAACAGACCCCACAGAAGGCTAATGCTTCGGCTTCTACCTCTTTCAGACCCTCTCCACAAAGAGGATACAGAGGACTGGGGGTTTTGATCTTAGGACATTGGTTTAAGTGGCGGAATTTACTCGTTTTATGCGAGCCATCACTTGTACGCAGTGTGTGTGTTAGGCTGTGTCTGAAATTCACTATGGCTCCAGTCAAAAGGATTGCACTATAAAGGCCAGGAACAGAATGCTAATTCTAAAACAGATTTACTCTCTCTCCCTTTCATCCATGCCTACCTCTGGGGCCATGAAGGCAATGGTTCCCAGGAGTTGGCCCTGGAACTCCCCTGCGCCAGTGCCCTTGGAGGCCAGTCTGGCTGCAGCACCGAAGTCAGCTATCCTCAGCCTCTGACCTGTGCTGTCAATCAGCAGGTTGGCACCTGGAGGAGACAGGGGGAGAGAAGGTGAGTTATAGTATGCCATAACAGGAGAGGTAGGGTGAGGTGTGTTCTGACTAGTCACCCAGTAGTCAGTCTCTAAGTTAGTTATTCCTGACCAGTACAAACCCAGTAGTCAGTCTCTAGTTAGTTATTCCTGACCTGTCCAGTACAAACCCAGTAGTCAGTCTCTAGTTAGTTATTCCTGACCTGTCCAGTACAAACCCAGTAGTCAGTCTCTAGTTAGTTATTCCTGACCTGTCCAGTACAAACCCAGTAGTCAGTCTCTAGTTAGTTATTCCTGACCAGTACAAACCCAGTAGTCAGTCTCTAGTTAATTATTCCTGTCCTGTACAAACCCAGTAGTTAGTTATTCCTGTCCAGTACAAACCCAGTAGTCAGTCTCTAGTTAGTTATTCCTGACCTGTCCAGTACAAACCCAGTAGTCAGTCTCTAGTTAGTTATTCCTGACCAGTACAAACCCAGTAGTCAGTCTCTAGTTAATTATTCCTGTCCTGTACAAACCCAGTAGTTAGTTATTCCTGACCTGTCCAGTACAAACCCAGTAGTCAGTCTCTAGTTAGTTATTCCTGACCTGTCCAGTACAAACCCAGTAGTCAGTCTAGTTAGTTATTCCTGACCAGTACAAACCCAGTAGTCAGTCTCTAGTTAATTATTCCTGACCTGTATAAACCCAGTAGTCAGTCTAGTTAATTATTCCTGACCAGTACAAAGCCAGTAGTCAGTCTCTAGTTAGTTATTCCTGACCAGTACAAACCCAGTAGTCAGTCTCTAGTTAATTATTCCTGTCCTGTACAAACCCAGTAGTTAGTTATTCCTGACCTGTCCAGTACAAACCCAGTAGTCAGTCTCTAGTTAGTTATTCCTGACCTGTCCAGTACAAACCCAGTAGTCAGTCTAGTTAGTTATTCCTGACCAGTACAAACCCAGTAGTTAGACTCTAGTTAGTTATTCCTGACCAGTACAAACCCAGTAGTCAGTCTCTAGTTAATTATTCCTGACCTGTATAAACCCAGTAGTCAGTCTCTAGTTAATTATTCCTGACCAGTACAAAGCCAGTAGTCAGTCTCTAGTTAATTATTCCTGACCAGTCCAGTACAAACCACAAGCCCTTATTATAGTTTCTTATTTCTACACTACATTTGTCCTTTAGCAGACGCTCTTCGGCAGAGCGACTTACAGCAGCAGTTACTTACCACTCAGTCTCCAAAGTTCCACCCGGAAAAGGTGAAACACATGGAATGAGTGTGTTTCCTGAGAGCCCACCTTGAACCCTGCGACAGGCAGCTCAATAGCAGCAGGGACTTCCTGTGCGCTGGAGGGTGTGTATGTGTGTGCCCTCACCTTTGATGTCTCTGTGGATGATCTGGTTCTCGTGGAGGTAGGCCAGGCCTCGGAGCAGCTGCTCCGTGTAGTTGATGATCACAGCCTCCTTGAAGGCTCCATACTTGTTCAGGAGATGGGACACACTGCCACCTGTACACAACAGAGAGAGGATCAACCCATGAAATATAATGACTATTTATCCTATTAATGGTACACCCAGTACTTCTATTTCTACGGGAGCAACATATGTGATTGTTATAGGAGGAAATTTATAGTAGGGATGGGGTCAAAAGTTACAATATCTACTATCAAGTTCAACTTCTGGTTAGTTCCAATTGGACATGACTTGTCTTATTTACATACAGGAAGTTAATGCTGCTGATACATATTCATCACTCATTAAAGGTTAAATTTCTATTTTATGTACCCAGTTCTGAAAAGTTGAATAAATACAAAAAGAATAATCACATCAAAGATAAAAAGCAAGAAAACGAAAATCTATCAATTTTCATAAATATTTTTTATCAACTAAATCAAAATTGAATTGAACAAATGAGAAAAGCAGGAACCCCCCCCCCCCCCCAAAATTTCAATTAAGGCTTTTTTCAACGTGGGATATCATCATCATCATCAGCAGCAGCAGCAGAGGAGGAGGTCGTTACCTGCCATCCACTCCACCATCAGGTTGTAGTTGCTCTTCTCGCAGGTGGCCCCCAGCATACGGATGATGTTGGGGTGGTTGAGGTGGGCCATCATCCGGATCTCCTCCCTCAGAGCAGTCACCACCTCCTCTTGCTCCGACGATGTGTTCCTGACGTAGGTCACCTATAGTCGGGGAGGACATGCATACACAGGGTTATCAGGGGAAGAGAGCTGGACATTCTCTTTAAGGGCAACATCTCAGTTTGAGGTCACTAGCTAAAATGAAGTCACAACTCTGACATGGAATCCCCAGAGTTTCTGCACCAGGGAACACAAGAGACCCATAGGCCCCACCTAGCAACAACACCTAGCCCTTATTCCCTAAACACTCCTGTAGATGGGAAAGCATTGAATAGGTATACATGCGCTATGGTAAGAGCTCTGACTGGCTAGGACACATTTTTATAACCATCTATTTCTCTGACATCAACAGGTGTGTATCAGGGCAGACATCTGTGGTTGGCATGTGTCTCCTCTTCTCACCTGTTTGACGGCCATCAGGGTGCCAGTGCCCACGTCCTGGGCCTGGTAGCAGGAGGAGAAGGCCCCCAGGCCAATCTGCTGGCCCTTCAGCCACTCCTGGCCCTCCCTGTAGGGCTGCTTGGCTTTGGTATGGCCAGGCAGTGTCTCTGGAGTCTGGGGAAGCATGGGATGACAACACGTCAGTATGACACACACATACACACCTGAAGTCGGAGGTTTACATACACCTTAGCCAGATACATTTAAACTCGGTTTCACAATTCCTGGCATTTAATCCTAGTAAGAATTCCCTGTTTTAGGTCAGTTAGGATCACCACTTTATTTTAAGAATGTGAAATGTCAGAATAATAGTAGAGAGAATTATTTCTTTCATCACATTCCCAGTGGGTTAGAAGTTTACATACACTCAATTAGTATGTTGTAGCATTGCTTTTAAATTGTTAAACTTGGGTCAAACGTTTCAGGTAGCCTTCCACAAGCTTCCCACAATAAGTTGGGTGAATTTTGGCCCATTCCTCCTGACAGAGCTGGTGTAACTGGGTCAGGTTTGTAGGCCTCCTTGCTTTGCGCACGCTTTTTAAGTTCTGCCCACAAATTGTCTATGCGATTGAGGTCAGGGCTTTGTGATGGCCACACCAATACCTTGACTTCTTTGTCCTTAAGCCATTTTGCAAGTATGCTTGGGGTCATTGACCATTTGGAAGACCCATTTGCGACCGAGCTTTAAACTTCTTGACTGATGTCTTGAGATGTTCCTTCAATATATCCACATAATTTTCCTCCCTCATGATGCCATCTATTTTGTGAAGTGCAGCAGTCCCTCCTGCAGGAAAGCACCCCCACAACATTCTGCCACCCCCGTGCTTCACGGTTGGGATGGTGCACTTCGGCTTGCAAGCCCCCCCCCCCTTTTTCCTCCAAACATAACGATGGTCATTATGACCTAACAGTTCTATTTTAATTTTTTTTCTAAAAGTACGATCTTTGTCCCCATGTGCAATTGCAAACCGTAGTGTGGCTTTTTTAATGGCGGTTTTGGAGCAATGGCTTCTTCCTTGCTGAGCGGCCTTTCAGGTTATGTCGATATAGGACTCGTTTTACTGTGGATATAGATACTTTTGTACCTGTTTCCTCCAGCATCTTCACAAAGTCCTTTGTGGTTGTTCTGGGATTGATTGGCACTTTTTGCACCAAAGTACGTTCATCTCTAGGAGACAGAACGCTTCTCCTTCCTGAGCGGTATGACAGCTGCGTGGTCCCATGGTGTTTATACTTGCGTACTATTGTTTGTACAGATGAACGTGGTACCTTCAGGCCTTTGGAAATTGCTCCCAAGGATGAACCAGACTTGTGGAGGTCTACTATTTTTTTTCTGAGGTCTTGGCTGATTTCTTTTGATTTTCCCATGATGTCAAGCAAAGAGGCACTGAGTTTGAAGGTACGTGAACTTCCGACTTCAACTGTACATACACACACACCTTCAAATGAGTGGATTCGACTATTTCAGCCACACAGGTGTATAAAATCAAGCACACAGCCAATCTCCACAGACAAACATTGGCAGTAAAATGGCGCTTACTGAAGACCTCAGTGACTTTCAATGTGGCACTGTCAATTTCTGCCCTTCTAGAGCTTCCCTGGTCAACTGTAAGTGCTGTTATTGTGAAGTGGAAACGTCTAGGAGCAACAACGGCTCAGCCGTGAAGTGGTAGGCTTCCCACAGCCAGCATGTGTATAGGTAATAGGCCTAGCACCACACACACGCTGTGGGTTAGATTTAGGGCCTCAGTCAACATTGGCAGGTTGATATGAATGATTATTCCCATGTATTCTCTGACCTTGGGTGTGACAATGTTCTCTATGCGGCAGCGTAGCCTAGTGGTTAGAGCGTTGGACTAGTAACCGAAAGGTTGTAAGATCGAATCCCCCAGCTGACAAGGTACAAATCTGTCGTTCTGTCCCTGAACAAGGCAGTTAACCCACTGTTCCTAGGCTGTCATTGAAAATAAGAATTTGTTCTTAACTGACTTGCCTAGTTAAATAAAGGTAAAAATTATATGTTATTTGTTACTGGGGCAGTTTCCTGGGCACAAATTAAGCCTAGTCCTGGAGAAAAAGGAAGCTCAATGGAGAAACATAAGGCTTAATCTGTGTCTGGGAAACTGCCCTTTTGTTTAGGGAACACTGAGGAAGTCTAAAGCCTTGTAGGGACATATGTTACTGAAGGTGCACATTGACTCACATCTGCCTGGATGATGATGATGTCCTGGTCTTTATCCACCTGCAGCTGGGGGATGATGGGCAGCGCATCCTGCGACTCTGACATGGCCATAACTACGGCCAGCGCCGCCTCCTCCTCCGCCTCCATCTTCTCCTTGCACTTCTGGTGCTGCGTCACGTCCTCGCTGTACATCCCCACCTCTCCCCCTCCTCCCGGCCCGTCCCCAGCCCGCTCCGGCGACAGCACGGCCACCTCCGACTGGAACGTGACGGTGGTGGTGTCACCAGCAACGGGCAAAGATGCTTCCAGGAGGTCTTCCATGGAGGAGTTGAGCTCAGCAGAGGCATCCAGTCCACGGAACTTCTCTTCCACAGGGGTGAAGCAGCTGTCCTCGCTGCTGATGAGGGTGGTGGCCCCCCCCATGTGGCCCCCTGTGGAGGGGCCTTCACCTCCGGAGGCGCTGGTGGAGAGGCTGGGCGATTCCCCCTGGAGGTCCAGCTTCATGCCCATCTTGGCGGCTCTTGGAGTGGGCGAGGTGCAGAGGGTCTTGGCCCCCTCGGAGGGGGTGGGTCGGGAGGGCTTTGGTCTGTGGATCTGGCTGGAGGGGAGGGGTCGGGCCTGGGTGAAACAGGGGGAGGGGAGCTGCTTCTCTGGGTCCTTGTTGCTGAAGGGCTTCTGCTGGGGAAACCTGCGCTGGGCGCCTGGAGAGCAGGAGGAAGCAGAAGAGGGGGCAGTTGACGCTAGCTTGCTGGGGACGAAGCTCTGGGGCCGGGGTTTGGTACTGCTGTCAGGGCCTGGGAAGGAGGGGGGAGGGTGGGAGGCGGAGGGCGAGGGGAGGCTGGGGGTTTGGCTGGAAGGCGTAGAGTTCAGGCACTGGCTGAGGGGGCGGTTACGCGCCTGAACGGGGGGCTTTGGGTGCTCGGCCAGGGCCCCACCGCACGTGGAAGTGGCCATATTGGGACGCCCAGCGCTAGTTGAGATGGCCGCTAACCTCTCACTTATATCCTCAGGACTCGCTCCCAGGTTGCCGGAGAAACCTCTCCCTCCCTTCCCGCTGGTCATCTGGACCGTATGCGTCGGGGTGTTGCTCTCGGTCACGTTGGGCGAGTTCTGAGGCGCGGAGGGCTCAAGGAAGGCGGCGCTTGCCCGTTGGTGCGCCTCGCTGGCGCTGTGCTCCATGCTCTCCAGACCCAGGTTGATGGCGTCCAGGATGTCCATCTCCTCGGCGATGGCGAGCAGGCGGCGGCGCATGCGGGCGTAGTGAGTGGAGCTGGTGACGCTCAGCATGTCCAGGAGCTTGACGAAGATGTGCGGCACGCGGGCCACCATGCGCGCGGCGCTCAGGAACACGCGGCGAGACAGCTTGCCCACCATAGAGTGGGAGTTGTCGATGGACTGCAGTGAGAAGCTCAGTAAGGGGAGCAGCTTCTGATACCTGGACAGAGGAACAGGAGAAGGACAACTTAAAAGGCTGTAGCTTCCTATTCCCTATAGTACACTCTCTTGCAATAAAATCACTGTGTGAGATATAAAGGCACGATTCAAGGAAGTGTTATCCAGACCCGAGTTTGTATCCAGACCCGAGTTTGGTCATCACGAGTCTACATATTTTAACTTAGAATAAAAAATATTTTAATTACCATGTCATCAACATTAAGAACAGACCAAACTACTGAATTACAAGCTACAAACCAGGACACCATTTTTTATAAAGTTAGGAGTGTTTATTAATAGCAATACCCAAAGAATCCATCATAGCACATTAGGCCCCTTAATGAACTTCCCAAGCATTCAGAGTAATGGGCCAGGTCAAGGCTATGTATCCAAGGCTACGCACTCAAGCGTACAAGGTTTTGACTTTGTCTAGGTGATCGAGGCTATACCAGGACAAGGTCACCATATCAATGCTGTGAGCTCAAGGCTACGTGACTACAAGATCCAAACTACTAAGTCAGGGAAATATCACTGGGCACAACGCTCATCCCTGTGGCACTCCTCTCCCAGGGAGTCAGACTCGAGTCAGCAGCTAGGTGAATCAGGCTATACAAGAACAAGTCTAGAAGAGGAGAAGATTGCGTACCTGTCCCCCAGGGTCTGAGACTGGTGCCAGTCCCCTCCAGAGACGATGTGGGGGTAGAACTCAGCAGGGAACTCCAGCAGGAGCCTGTCAATCAGACACAGACGGCCCAGCAGGGCCTGCCAGTTATTGGCCTCCGTCTGGGGTCCCAGGATGCAGTTCAAGACATAGTCCACCCCGCCAATACCGATGGACCCTGAGCGAGATGGATAGGGAGAGACGCTTACAATGAGTTGTCAGTTGGATGTTGAGGACCTACGCACCTGGGCATTAATGGCCAGATGGATATTGAGTATTAGACAAGTGGCATATTTACTGTTGTTGAGAAGAAGAAAAAACACTTAAGACAACAGATAGTCAAAGTCGCATATATAAATTGTGGTGAGTATGTGATATGGGGTGAATACTACATTTCCACTGATAACCCAGAGGGGTTGCATGGGATTTATAGCTCTTACCTGCTTTGAGGATCTCTCTACCCACAGCCAGCTCTCCCAGCTGGCCTTTGCACAGCTCCAGTAGTGTGGACACCGACAGCTGGCTGGTACGACTGGACACGACACTCAGAATTAATGTCCATGCTAGACTGCTAATGGCCGTCATTCATACTCTAACTTTTATACAGTGTGTTATCTCTTGTGGACAGACTACGTTAACATTCTGACCAAATGAAGCAGCATTTTAGTTCTGGCTTAAACGAGATTATACAGTGTGCAACATAGACCTACTGAAATGAGACAGGAATCATGGAGATCTGTTGACTAACAGTATTATACCACAAGTAAAGGTGCCCATATTTGAGTCAGTTCTTAGAGATATATCATGGAAATGTACAGTGGGGAGAACAAGTATTTGATACACTGCCGATTTTGCAGGTTTTCCTACTTACAAAGCATGTAGAGGTCTTTAATTTTTATCATAGGTACACTTCAACTGTGAGAGACGGAATCTAAAACAAAAATCCAGAAAATCACATTGTATGATTTTTAAGTAATTCATTTGCATTTTATTGCATGACATAAGTATTTGATCACCTACCAACCAGTAAGAATTCCGGCTCTCACAGACCTGTTAGTTTTTCTTTAAGAAGCCCTCCTGTTCTCCACTCATTACCTGTATTAACTGCACCTGTTTGAACTCGTTACCTGTATAAAAGACACCTGTCCACACACTCAATCAAACAGACTCCAACCTCTCCACAATGGCCAAGACCAGAGAGCTGTGTAAGGACATCAGGGATAAAATTGTAGACCTGCACAAGGCTGGGATGGGCTACAGGACAATAGGCAAGCAGCTTGGTGAGAAGGCAACAACTGTTGGCGCAATTATTAGAAAATAGAAGAAAATAGAAGAAGTTCAAGATGATGGTCAATCACCCTCGGTCTGGGGCTCCATGCAAGATCTCACCTCGTGGGGCATCAATGATCATGAGGAAGGTGAGGGATCAGCCCAGAACTACACGGCAGGACCTGGTCAATGACCTGAAGAGAGCTGGGACCACAGTCTCAAAGAAAACCATTAGTAACACACTACGCCGTCATGGATTAAAATCCTGCAGCGCACACAAGGTCCCCCTGCTCAAGCAGGCGCATGTCCAGGCCCGTCTGAAGTTTGCCAATGACCATCTGGATGATCCAGAGGAGGAATGGGAGAAGGTCATGTGGTCTGATGATTCAAAAATAGAGCTTTTTGGTCTAAACTCCACTCGCCGTGTTTGGAGGAAGAAGAAGGATGAGTACAACCCCAAGAACACCATCCCAACCGTGAAGCATGGAGGTGGAAACATCATTCTTTGGGGATGCTTTTCTGCAAAGGGGACAGGACGACTGCACCGTATTGAGGGGAGGATGGATGGGGCCATGTATTGCGAGATCTTAGCCAACAACCTCCTTCCCTCAGTAAGAGCATTGATGATGGGTCGTGGCTGGGTCTTCCAGCATGACAACGACCCGAAACACACAGCCAGGGCAACTAAGGAGTGGCTCCGTAAGAAGTATCTCAAGGTCCTGGAGTGGCCTAGCCAGTCTCCAGACCTGAACCCAATAGAAAATCTTTGGAGGGAGCCGAAAGTCCGTATTGCCCAGCGACAGCCCCGAAACCTGAAGGATCTGGAGAAGGTCTGTATGGAGGAGTGGGCCAAAATCCCTGCTGCAGTGTGTGCAAACCTGGTCAAGAACTACAGGAAACGTATGATCTCTGTAATTGCAAACAAAGGATTCTGTACCAAATATTAAGTTCTGCTTTTCTGATGTATCAAATACTTATGTCATGCAATAAAATGCTAATGAATTACTTAAAAATCATACAATGTGATTTTCGGGATTTTTGTTTTAGATTCCGTCTCTCACAGTTGAAGTGTACCTATGATAAAAATTACAGACCTCTACATGCTTTGTAAGTAGGAAAATCGGCAAAATCGGCAGTGTATCAAATACTTGTTCTCCCCACTGTATATCTGGACCTGGAAGCCAGTTCCACTGCTGATTTTCATTGTTCCCCTCTGATCAGTGACTGATTTACACCAAGTGGGTGCAATTAATTATCAGGTAGAACAGAAAACCAGCATCACTCCGGACCTCCAGGCTCAGATGTGAATATCCCTGATAGAACTCACCACTGATCATACTGGGAGAAACCTAACAAGTCCTGTTGTGTATTCTCCACCTGAGGGCACTAGCTACAAGCAGTTGTAGTCAGGCTCCCATATCTATCCCACTCTGTAGTTTCAGACTGACTTTACCTGTTGGCGTCGGCACATTTGACCAGGACGGTCTCCACCACGGGCCGGAGCAGCTGCTGCAGGCGCGAGCGTTCAGACACTGAGTGGCAGGGCGTGTACACCAGCATGGCCCGCAAGGTTTTCTACAACAAGGGGGTGAGAGACCAGGGTTCACATTACCACTTCAAACATACAGTCAGTACTACAAACACTTTATCCCTAGTCCTGTGTGTGGAACATGGGTAAAGACAAGAACAGTGATAGTGAATGTGACAACAATATTGTCCAGTCTAATGTATAATAACTTACTATCAACTATGAGTTTTAAATACTTTATATAAAGCTCCCCCCCCAAAAATGTTTTTGACCTACATGACTAAACCAAACAAGGCAAATGCTGAGATGGCAAGTTGCTAATTTAAAAATGATTGCGCAACACAAGACCTCTTGGAGCCCAAATGTAATACTAATAAGGCGGTTGGGGAAATTACGCTTTTGACCCAGTCGAGTTACGACCCCGTCTATTCCTGTGAGAATATGTCCACCTGGGCCTGATCACAGGCCATTAGAGACCCTCTGTGGCCTCGGCTGGAGGACACTTGGTGGTGCTCCCCCCAGGAGAGGGGTAGAGGTGCTGGGTTACAGGCGGTGCAGCCTGACCCTTACTCCCAGAGAGAGAGAAGAGGTGTGGGGAGTGGTGACTGATAGAGCGTTGAATTGGAATGCTGCCCAGAGACCGATAGAGAGAAAAAGAGAGAGGGACTCAGAGACTTTCTCCCCCACCCTCCCTCCCTCCCTCCCTCCACCAGGCAGACAAGGCTACTCCTTCCTCCAACCACCTCATCCCACTCACTCACAAATCACTCAAACACAGCACTACATACACGCACTCCCTCCCTCTCCCTCCATTACTACATTCTCCACAGCCTACTCTACTCTCAGGAGAGACGGATCATATCAATAAACAAGCATTTTGGCAAAACAAACAAAACTTCCAAAGGGGAAGCCACATCACATGGTATGACAAGGCAAGAAAATAGGACCCCAATCATCAAAGTTATTGAAATGGTGGCTCTGGCATTTTCACTCGTTACAAGGTCCCAGGTAGCGCGCACGTAGCTAACGACTTTGCCCCGTGATCTGAGCACACTTTCCAAGGCTGCCTCAAACAAAGTAGAGGCTTTTCAAAACGGCGATTAAAGTCGATTTTTGTCCCACTCTTCCAACTCTGGTGGTGCCCATGGTATTTTTAGTCCACTCCCCGCCATCACCAACATCCCCTGCTTTGTCTTAATAGAAGAATACAACAGACGCCAAAAGTCTGTCTGCTGCTAAACACGCTGGAAAGCCCCCAGAGAAGACAGAACTCTTTTTGTTTTCCATAACCGCAGCTCTGCTGAAGCAAAGTGCCGCGGGGGGAAATGTCAAGCTCCCCAGAGGGTCTGCATATTTTTTAAAACAGCCACCAATAAATATTGTTCTCTAAAAGAGACGAAGTAGAAGAAATTAGGCTAGGAAGAGTGAAAAAAGAGAGATGCTCAGTCTGTCCCTGGAGAATCCCTGCTGGTTTGACTTTAGGACTAGTCAGGCTAGCTTGTTGTTGAAGTGGACTTTAGGACTAGTCAGGCTAGCTTGTTGTTGAAGTGGACTTTAGGACTAGTCAGGCTAGCTTGTTGTTGAAGTGGACTTTAGGACTAGTCAGGCTAGCTTGTTGTTGAAGTGGACTTTAGGACTAGTCAGGCTAGCTTGTTGTTGAAGTGGACTTTAGGACTAGTCAGGCTAGCTTGTTGTTGAAGTGGACTTTAGGACTAGTCAGGCTAGCTTGTTGTTGAAGTGGACTTTAGGACTAGTCAGGCTAGCTTGTTGTTGAAGTGGACTTTAGGACTAGTCAGGCTAGCTTGTTGTTGAAGTGGACTTTAGGACTAGTCAGGCTAGCTTGTTGTTGAAGTGGACTTTAGGACTAGTCAGGCTAGCTTGTTGTTGAAGTGGACTTTAGGACTAGTCAGGCTAGCTTGTTGTTGAAGTGGACTTTAGGACTAGTCAGGCTAGCTTGTTGTTGAAGTGGACTTTAGGACTAGTCAGGCTAGCTTGTTGTTGAAGTGGACTTTAGGACTAGTCAGGCTAGCTTGTTGTTGAAGTGGACTTTAGGACTAGTCAGGCTAGCTTGTTGTTGAAGTGGACTTTAGGACAATTCAAGAGCTGTGGTGGAAGGAAGGGAGACAGGCCAAGGGGTGAAAGCGGAGATTGGGTAGCGCTAATTAATCAACTCCTGAGTACCGATAACAACACATTTCATGTCTTCAGCACTGGGTTCATGGTAATGAATGGAAGTTACTTGACCGTCTATGCATTGCAATCACTGTGTACATACAGTACAGTGTATAATTTGTCTTTGAAGTGATGGTGATTCCTGGAAGATAAACGTTTTGGAAGCGCCGTGATAAGAGGTTGTTTATGGACGGGGCTTCAGACTTTATGGGGCCAAAATGCTTTCCTTGACAGCTGGAGTATGGTACAGTCATATTTAAGAAAATAAGGTACTAAAACACTCACTGCTCTTTTTTACTAGCACCAACTTCGCTGATAATTAAATAGTTATCAGCCATGACTGTGATATGTGGTTGTCCCACCTAGCTATCTTAAGATGAATGCAGGAACTGTTAAGTGGATCTGGATAAGACCATCTGCTAAATGACTAAATGTTGAGTCTCACCAGTGCAGCCACGTAGACCTTGTAGACAGGGTCAGCACACACCATGGAGAGGACGCTACAGCACGACTCCACCACCACGTCACCCGACACCTCAGAGCAGCCTGCCCCGGCCCCTAGCCCCGCCCCCGGCCAGGAGCGTTCACCATTGGCCAGGAGGAGCGCGCCGCTGACGTCATGCGACAGCCGCCGCAGGGCCATCTCCCGGATGTTCCAGTTCCTGGAGAACAGACAGCCCACCACCTCCATGCCAAACACCTGGGGAGGACAGAGACATTAAATGAGTCTGAAAGGAATATGGCACTGATTGGATAGAGACACAAGTACACGTGAACCCCTCTTTGTAGGCAAAGGGAAAGTCCTAAAAAATGCAAAAGCTCCTTGAAGAATTTGAAAGTATAAGACAGAGTCCCCACATTATAGACCCCACGTCCATCTTCCCACCCCGCTCACCTTTATCCAGGGCTCGGCCAGCTCTTTGTAGGTCTGGGGGATCTGCTGGACCCCGTATTGTGGCAGGGTGAAGTCCCCCTCCTGGGACGATGACCCCCCTCTGGAACCACCTTCGCTGTGGGATGATGACGCCGCCGCATTCTCCATGGAGACAGATGAGGGGTCATGGCTGCCGAGAAAGACGCCAAAGTCAGTGAGCTTTTAGCGATTTTTGGGGGACTCAAAATGGTGGTGGTAGGTAGGTAACTAGACTAAGTTTGAATTGTAGTTCTGCGCATTTGATATTACAATAAAGAATGGTCACAAATATGCTGATTCAGGCTTGGTCAGAATTCAGGAATATACTTTCAGAATATAATGAAATGGGGGGAGAAGTTGTCAATAGGGGGAGGTGGGGGGGAATCATATTCTGAAGACGCCAAGAATCAACCCAGTGAAACCGGAAAATATGAAACTCTTTCCTTCCTGTTGTATTGGCACGAGAGTCATGTGACATGGCAGGTCATCATAATTGCAAACAAACAACAAAAAAACATTGAAAAACAACTGGGTACAATTTCAGGGCGGAGGGGGTAACAGATACTTTCTGACAGTATTCATGTCTTCATGTCTTCTGACAGTATTCATGGGGAAAAACAACAACAGCTATCATTTCATTCCCAAGCAGACGCACAAAACAAGGGCTGGTGCCTGGCTGTCTGGCTCACATAACCGCACTGTGGAGGGGATCGAGCTCACGACAAACCTACGTACACACACACACACACACGTGCGCACACTAACATACGTGTGCATACTCACACGCGGCACTTCAAGTTCAAAGAAGTTCTTGAGGCTAGTGTATTTAGCATGGGCTCATTCAGGGGTATGTAACATTATACAGCACTAGAGCATTCAGATAAACATTGTGGAGACACATAATTTCTAAAGTTTTTAGTTCTATAATGTTTTACAGTGGCTGGTTGTAAGGGTTGAGAGCTAAGGGAATGGTGATGTGTGTGGGGGGTGAGTCTCGAATGGTGATGTGTGGGGGGTGAGTCTCGAATGGTAATGTGTGTATGTGTGTGGGAGGTGGTGGGGCTGTTGACACTGATATTCCTGAACTCACAACCTGGGCTCAGTTATTGGCTTCTATTAAGCTTTAAGTGGAATGGCTCTGGCACACTGCATTAGCGTAGCCCTGTTTGACCTAGCATGATATAGCCTAGCGCACCACTAACATGCTAATGTGATGGCTCTGGCACACTGCATTAGCATAGCCCTGTTTGACCTAGCATGATATAGCCTAGCGCACCACTAACATGCTAATGTGATGGCTCTGGCACACTGCATTAGCGTAGCACTGTTTGACCTAGAATGATATAGCCTAGCGCACCACTAACGTGCTACTGGGAGACTAGTCAGGATCGAGGCAAAGATGAACGGAGCAAAGTACAGAGAGATCCTTGATGAAAACCTGCTCCAGAGTGCTCAGGGCCTCAGACTGGGGCAAAGGTTCACCTTCCAACAGGACAATGACCCTAAGCACACAGCCAAGACAACGCAGAAGTGGCTTCGGGACAAGTCTTTAAGTGGCCCAGCCAGAGCCTGGAATTGAATCCGATCTCTGGAAAAACCTGAAAATAGCTGCGCAGCAACGCTCTCCATCCAACCTGACAGAGCTTGAGAGGATCTGCAGAGAAGAAATGGGAGAAACTCCAAATACAGGTGTGCCAAGCTTGTAGCGTCATACCCAAGAAGACTCGAGGCTGTAATCGCTGCCAAAGGTGCTTCAGCAAAGTACTGAGTAAAGGGTCTGAATACTTATGTAAATGTAACATCAGTTTATTATTTTTAAAATGTCTAAAAACCTGTTTTTGTTTTGTCATTATGGGGTATTGTGGGTAGATTGAGGGGAAAATACGATTTAATAAATTTTAGAATAAGGCAGTAACGTAACAAAATGTGGAAAAGGGGAAAGGGCCTGAATACTTTCCGAATACACTGTAGCGTAGCTCACCGCTAACACTCAAGGTTCTTTCCTGTCTCTGGGCTACTGTGTCACTGACATAGCCTGCAATGAATCAATCACAGATTCACTGTGCAGTTCCACACGATATGCGCTAATCTAAATCCCTAACACTTTATGAGCTTATAAACAGCTTATAAACCATTCAATAGTTAGCTAACTATTAGTTAACCATAACTTGCATTCAGCTTGCATGAGATTCGAAGCTCCACAGCTGTTCTGTCATCTCAGACGAGGCAGGTGTTTCCTTTCCTCCCAGACACAAATATAGTGAAGCCGCTTCCCCCGTCTTTCACACAACAATACCAGATACCAGCTGGTGCGCTGTCAAATCATTCCCCCTCCCCCCATCCCAGGAGTCTTTCCAGGAGTTGCTAGTTCCTAGCCCACACAAACACACGTGAAAATTACCTGTAAAAATCATGGGACTTCCACTTGGCTCTACAGAGGGGGCAGATGAGCGTCTCGTGGTTCCGCCGGCATTCCTCAGCCCCTGCGAGACAGACAGACCAACAGAATTAGCTCTCCCCCCAGTTTAGAAAAATGTGTCAAGGAAGTCAATGCGCCAATAAAATGGAGCAACAATTAGACAGGAGTGTAGAGAGAGAGAAGGAGGCTAGGGCCTCGGCACGAACGTGACAGACTATCGAGAGGGCTGTATAGGGCTGTGTGTGTAATGAGATGGGAGTAAGTGGAGTGGCGTGTGGTGGTGCTTGCTGGACTATAAAACCTTCATGGATGACTGCATGGAGTCACTAAATGTCAGACGAGTCCATGTCTGAGGCCGGGCCACAGAGACCCAGGTCTCAAACAGTCAGTCGGTCGATGTTAGGGGAGATCGCTAACGGCTCGGAGCCTATTATAATTTCCCCCTTCACTCTATTTGAGGGGCATATGATATTCTGTTGTAGTTGCTTTTAGGAACACTATGCACATGTATATCCATTATGGCGCTACCACTGTACACCAACTACTACTACCACTGTACACCAACTACTTCAACTGGTGAAGAAAAGCACTGAGTGAAAACAAGACTTTCAGAGCTTCTACTCTGTCAATTTTAGTGTCATTTCACCATATCCGCTTCTCTCAAAATACATGTTTAATCACTCCACACCTCGTCAAACAGAGGTTGACTCTGTAAAGGGGGAAATTATAATAGGCTCCGAGCCGTTAGCGATCTCCCCTAACATCGACCGACTGACTGTTTGAGACCTGGGTCTCTGTGGCCCGGCCTCAGACATGGACTCGTCTGACATTTAGTGACTCCATGCAGTCATCCATGAAGGTTTTATAGAGAAGCTGATACGGTAAAATGACACTAAAATAGACAGAGTAGAAGCTCTGAAAGTCTTGTTTTCACTCAGTGCTTTTCTTCACCAGTTGAAGTAGTTGGTGTACAGTGGTAGTAGTAGTTGGTGTATAGTGGTAGCGCCATAATGGATATACATGTGCATAGTGTTCCTAAAAGCAACTACAACAGAATATCATATGCCCCTCAAATAGAAAAATCTGGACCTTGATGCCAGTTTAACTGCTTTAAAAAAAAAATGTATTCTTCCCCTCTAAATCAGGGACTAAATCAGGGACTGATTTAGACCTGGGACACCAGGTGAGTGCAATTAATTATCTGGAGGAACGGAAAACCAGCAGTACTCAGGACCTTGTAGAGTCAGATTTCAATACACCTGCCTTATGAACTAACCCTAAGTGTTACTGGGGTAAAACTATTTTGACAATGTCAGAGCTCACCTTGGCTTAGATGACAGGGACCATATTACACTGTACACGCGTCAAAAGTTTAAATGAGTTGAACTTTTGATAGCGTACTGTTGTACTCACAGATAGACATGCAGTCTTCTGATAGCGTACTGTTGTACTCACAGATAGACATGCAGTGGTGGTGCAGCTTGTTCCTGCAGCCTTCCTCACACACAGTCAGACTCTCCTCATCCAGCATGTCCAACAGACAGATAGGACACATCTGCTCCTCTTCATCCTTCAGACTACTGAGAGACAGAGGGGGTGAGAGAGAGAGGGGGGGACAGAGAGAGAGGGAGAGAGACACAGAGAGGGAGATGCAGAGAGAGAGGGGGAAGAGAAAAACCAAGGACATAAACATATACATATATATATATAAACATATACACACACACAGTTAAAATAGGAAGTTTACATACACTTAGGTTGAAGTCATTAAAACTTGTTTTTCAACAACAACCACAAATGTCTTGTTGACAAACTATACTTTTGGCAAGTCGGTTAGGACATCTACTTTGTGCTTGACATAAGTAATTTTTCCAACAATTGTTTAGACAGAATATTTCACTGTATCACAATTCCAGTGGGTCAGAAGTTTACATACACTAAGTTGACTGTGCCTTTAAACAGCTCGGAAAATTCCAGAAAATGATGTCATGGCTTTAGAAGTTTCTGATTGACTCAAATGATGTCAATTAGCCTATTGGAGGTGTACCTGTGGATGTATTTCAAGGCATACCTTCAAACTCAGTGCCTCTTTGCTTGACATTATGGGAAAATCAAAAGAAATCAGCCAAGACCTCAGAAAAAAATGGTAGACCTCCACAAGTCTGGTTCATCCTTGGGAGCAATTTCCAAACGACTGAAGGTACCACATTCATCTGTACAAACAATAGTACGCAAGTATAAACACCATGGGACCACGCAGCCATCATACCGCTCAGGAAGGAGACACGTTCTGTCTCCTAGAGATGAACGTACTCGTGCGAAAAGTGCAAATCAATCCCAGAACAACAGCAAAGGACCTTGTGAAGATGCTGGGGGAAACAGGTCCAAAAGTATCTACATCCACAGTAAAACGAGACCTATATCGACATAACCTGAAAGGCCGCTCGGCAAGGAAGAAGCCACTGCTCCAAAACCGCCATAAAAAAGCCAGACTACGGTTTGCAACTGCACATGGGGACAAAGATCGTACTTTTTGGAGAAATGTCCTCTGGTCTGATGAAACAAAAATAGAACTGTTAGGCCATAATGACTATAGTTATGTTTGGAGGAAAAAGGGGGATGCTTGAAAGCCGAAAAACACCATCCCAACCGTGAAGCACGGGGGTGGCATCATGTTGTGGGGGTGCTTTGCTGCGGGAGGGACTGGTGCACTTCACAAAATAGATGAAATCATGAGGGACAATTATGTGGATATATTGAAGCAACATCAAGACATCAGTCAGGAAGTTAAAGCTTGGTTGCAAATGGGTCTTCCAAATGGACAATGACCCCAAGCATACTTCCAAAGTTGTGGTAAAATGGCTTAAGGACAACAAAGTCAAGGTACTGGAGTGGCCATCACAAAGCCCTGACCTCAATCCTATAGAACATTTGTGGGCAGAACTGAAAAAGCGTGCGCAAGCAAGGAGGCCTACAAACCTGACCCAGTTACACCAGCTCTGTCAGGAGGAATGGGACAGAATTCACCCAACTTATTGTGGGAAGCTTGTGGAAGGCTACCCAAAACATTTGACCCAAGTTAAACAACTTAAAAGCAATGCTACAAAATACTAATTGAGTGTATGTAAACTTCTGACCCACTGGGAATGTGATGAAATAAATAAAAGCTGAACTAAATCATTCTCTCTACTATTATTCTGACATTTCACATTCTTAAAATAAAGTGATGTGCTAAAACAGGACATGTTAACTAGGATTAAATGTCAGGAATTGTGAAAAACTGAGTTTAAATGTATTTGGCTAAAGTGTATGTAAACTTCCGACTTCAACCATACACACACACACACACACACACACACACACACACACATACATATATATATATATATACATATATATATATATATATATATATATATATATATATGTGTGTGTGTGTGTGTATGTATGTGTACGGTTGAAGTCGGAAGTTTACATACACTTTAGCCAAATACATTTAAACTCAGTTTTTCTATAAATATAAATAACAGCCAGGGCAGAAAGGGAAAGAGACATTTGTGTTAAACCAAGCTGGACCAATGTGTTAAACCAATGCTTGACCCTCGTTCACATCAAAATCAAAAATTTGACACCACTTTTGTTTATACAACTTGGTGGTATTCAAGGGCCTTCTGGCATAATATGTTTTACAATACAACATCTGTACTCTGTGTGCGCGTGTGTGCGTGTGTGCGTGCACACTACCTGCTGTCGTTGCTCGAGGCGCCAGAGTTGCTGGACGGACAGGACGTGTGGGGGTTGGACATGCGCGACACAAACTTCTGAATGGTGTTGCGCGACGGCGCCTTGATGCGCGAGCTGCGGCGATTGTGGTACTTCTGGAACAAGCTCTCCACCTGGAGACAATGCCACAGTTAGCCGTCGTAGGGAGACATTTGCCCTAGACGCTGATCTTGGGTCAGATTGGCATTTTCTCTACTAGTGGTTAAGTATCTACATATTCAAGTGCATATCTTAACGTGCATTCAAGACGGTGCAAGTCATTGAAAGTTATCCTAAACATAGACATATTCTAGCTTTGAAGTTTCTTTGGAAATTGGTCATTACAAAATGGGTTTAGCTAATCATGTATGCCCTTGTCAAACTATTGTTTCGACCTGAAGCATACTGTGCTGGTACGGATATCCCCATTTTCACATTGTCCTGTCCAGCACGTTTTCAGCAACTATGTTGGATCCTTAAACAGGCCAGCACGGTACAGCTCAGTTCTCAGCTCAATAGGGAGAAAGGGAAATTACACAGATTGGTTACAGGGCATGTCGGTTGGTTGCTGAAAGGTTACCTCAAAGTTTTTGAGGGTTTTCCTCCAGAGCAGGGGGTCTGAGGGCTCCAGCTGGAAGACACGGAGCATGACGAAGAGGACGTGGATACAGAACGCCCCTCGGCCACAGCTACAGGTCTACAGTGAATGGAGAGGATAGCAGACCGAGGGGTTACTCACATGTGTGTGTATATACATACCAACACCGCACTCACAAACACACGCGCAGGCACACACACATGGCCATAAATGGTCACTCAGACAGATACAGACCTGCTGATCCATCTGTCCCAAATGGTACCCTAATTCCCCCACGTTGGACAACGCTCTGGTCAAAAGTAGTGCCATTTGGGACGCAAGCCTTTAGTAAGAGGAAGCTCTAAATCGCACCATCGCTACAGTAGCAAATGGCTGGGTAATCACTACATTAGCGATGGAGCGATTACCCAGCCATTTACTAACGATAAATCGCTCCAGTAGTAAACGGCTGGGTAATCGCTCCAGTAGGAAATGGCTGGGTAATCAATCACTCCATCTCTCCAGTAGTAAATGGCTGGGTAATCACTCCATCGCTCCAGTAGTAAATGGCTGGGTAATCACTACAGTAGTAAATGGCTGGGTAATCACCCCATCTCTACAGTAGTAAATGGCTGGGTAATCACTCCATCTCTACAGTAGTAAATGGCTGGGTAATCACTCCATCTCTACAGTAGTAAATGGCTGGGTAATCACTCCATCGCTACAGTAGTAAATGGCTGGGTAATCACTCCATCTCTACAGTAGTAAATGGCTGGGTAATCACTCCATCTCTCCAGTAGTAAATGGCTGGGTAATCACTCCATCTCTCCAGTAGTAAATGGCTGGGTAATCACTCCATCTCTCCAGTAGTAAATGGCTGGGTAATCACTCCATCGCTCCAGTAGTAAATGGCTGGGTAATCACTACAGTAGTAAATGGCTGGGTAATCACTACAGTAGTAAATGGCTGGGTAATCACTACAGTAGTAAATGGCTGGGTAATCACTCCATCGCTCCAGTAGTAAATGGCTGGGTAAACGCTCCATCTCTCCAGTAGTAAATGGCTGGGTAATCACTCCATCGCTCCAGTAGTAAATGGCTGGGTAATCACTACAGTAGTAAATGGCTGGGTAATCACTACAGTAGTAAATGGCTGGGTAATCACTACAGTAGTAAATGGCTGGGTAATCACTCCATCTCTACAGTAGTAAATGGCTGGGTAATCACTACAGTAGTAAATGGCTGGGTAATCACTACAGTAGTAAATGGCTGGGTAATCACTACAGTAGTAAATGGCTGGGTAATCACTCCATCGCTCCAGTAGTAAATGGCTGGGTAATCGCTCCATCTCTACAGTAGTAAATGGCTGGGTAATCACTACAGTAGTAAATGGCTGGGTAATCACTACAGTAGTAAATGGCTGGGTAATCACTACAGTAGTAAATGGCTGGGTAATCACTCCATCGCTCCAGTAGTAAATGGCTGGGTAATCACTCCATCGCTCCAGTAGTAAATGGCTGGGTAATCACTACAGTAGTAAATGGCTGGGTAATCACCCCATCTCTACAGTAGTAAATGGCTGGGTAATCACTCCATCTCTACAGTAGTAAATGGCTGGGTAATCACTCCATCTCTACAGTAGTAAATGGCTGGGTAATCACTCCATCGCTACAGTAGTAAATGGCTGGGTAATCACTCCATCTCTACAGTAGTAAATGGCTGGGTAATCACTCCATCTCTACAGTAGTAAATGGCTGGGTAATCACTCCATCGCTACAGTAGTAAATGGCTGGGTAATCACTCCATCTCTACAGTAGTAAATGGCTGGGTAATCACTCCATCTCTCCAGTAGTAAATGGCTGGGTAATCACTCCATCTCTCCAGTAGTAAATGGCTGGGTAATCACTCCATCTCTCCAGTAGTAAATGGCTGGGTAATCACTCCATCGCTCCAGTAGTAAATGGCTGGGTAATCACTACAGTAGTAAATGGCTGGGTAATCACTACAGTAGTAAATGGCTGGGTAATCACTACAGTAGTAAATGGCTGGGTAATCACTCCATCGCTCCAGTAGTAAATGGCTGGGTAAACGCTCCATCTCTACAGTAGTAAATGGCTGGGTAATCACTACAGTAGTAAATGGCTGGGTAATCACTACAGTAGTAAATGGCTGGGTAATCACTCCATCTCTACAGTAGTAAATGGCTGGGTAATCACTACAGTAGTAAATGGCTGGGTAATCACTACAGTAGTAAATGGCTGGGTAATCACTACAGTAGTAAATGGCTGGGTAATCACTACAGTAGTAAATGGCTGGGTAATCACTCCATCGCTCCAGTAGTAAATGGCTGGGTAATCGCTCCATCTCTACAGTAGTAAATGGCTGGGTAATCACTACAGTAGTAAATGGCTGGGTAATCACTACAGTAGTAAATGGCTGGGTAATCACTACAGTAGTAAATGGCTGGGTAATCACTCCATCTCTACAGTAGTAAATGGCTGGGTAATCGCTACAGTAGTAAATGGCTGGGTAATCACCCCATCTCTACAGTAGTAAATGGCTGGGTAATCACTCCATCTCTACAGTAGTAAATGGCTGGGTAATCACTCCATCTCTACAGTAGTAAATGGCTGGGTAATCGCTACAGTAGTAAATGGCTGGGTAATCGCTACAGTAGTAAATGGCTGGGTAATCACTCCATCTCTCCAGTAGTAAATGGCTGGGTAATCACTCCATCTCTCCAGTAGTAAATGGCTGGGTAATCACTCCATCTCTCTAGTAGTAAATGGCTGGGTAATCACTCCATCTCTCCAGTAGTAAATGGCTGGGTAATCACTCCATCTCTCCAGTAGTAAATGGCTGGGTAATCACTCCATCTCTCCAGTAGTAAATGGCTGGGTAATCACTCCATCTCTCCAGTAGTAAATGGCTGGGTAATCACTCCATCGCTACAGTAGTAAATGGCTGGGTAATCACTCCATCGCTCCAGTAGCAAATGGCTGGGTAATCACTACAGTAGTAAATGGCTGGGTAATCACTACAGTAGTAAATGGCTGGGTAATCACTACAGTAGTAAATGGCTGGGTAATCACTCCATCTCTACAGTAGTAAATGGCTGGGTAATCACTACAGTAGTAAATGGCTGGGTAATCACTACAGTAGTAAATGGCTGGGTAATCACTACAGTAGTAAATGGCTGGGTAATCACTCCATCGCTCCAGTAGTAAATGGCTGGGTAATCGCTCCATCTCTACAGTAGTAAATGGCTGGGTAATCACTCCATCTCTACAGTAGTAAATGGCTGGGTAATCACTACAGTAGTAAATGGCTGGGTAATCACTACAGTAGTAAATGGCTGGGTAATCACTCCATCTCTACAGTAGTAAATGGCTGGGTAATCACTACAGTAGCAAATGGCTGGGTAAACAAAAAGAGCCTGGCAATGTACAAGTGAAGCAACTTATTAAAGTAACTGTCCAGTGTTTCCAGATTTCTATGAAATATGACCTATAATTACTTACAATACGAGTGAAATGTTTTTCCTTCCCAAAAAAATGGTAATTAAGTACTGTATGTTAAAAAGCAACAGAATAGTGTGGGCACATATTGGTCATAAAAAATATTAATGCGAGTAGAGCGCTGATTGGTCAGCTCATCCTCCTTTAGACCACGGATTGGCCAGCTCATCCTCTTCAGGAGTATGACATCATACTCTGAGAAAATAGAAAGCGTTCTTGTTGAGATACAAGTTTGAGGTGTGGTTTTTGAACAGTTTTTTTCTTAGTACAACTACATATGGGGATATTATTTTTGATGATATATAGTATTACATCGTTTTGACAATATTGCTATATTTTTTTGGCGCTAGTCTCCTCAGGACTGTAGGGGGCATTTCCCAGCCCTATTATTACTTCAATGTATGTTTTGGCCACAAATACAATTATAGGATGAGTCAACAACATTATTTGGGTATAAGTTAACAGAATACAAACTTTTAAAAGTGAGATTTTCAAATGGACAATTACTCTAACCCCATTGCTGTAAACGCAATTTGGTAAAAGCTGGAGCCGTTGTTGCAGCCAAGCCTCAATCTAGCCTGCCAGTTGGAATCTCACAAACTTGCATCAGTTTAATCAATTCCCAATCGACCCCAAGTCTAGACACTTGTATATGTTTGAAATGTCTGTATCGACATAATAGCTGATAACACCCATCTAATCCTTTTAATATTTACACAAGTACAGAGGGTAGAGGGAGTCGATTTGAAAATTAGTCTTGATTCTGTTTAAATCTTCATTGGTCTGAGTGGACTTCCAGCACTTCCTACCTGTGGACCAATGAACACCCTGTATTTGTTGTCGGGGCTGTCTCCTCCAATCAGAAAGGAGTTGGGGCCTATCTGCTGCAGTAGGTAGAGGCGAGCCCTCATGACCTTGTTGACACGGCGACTGGTCTCCTCAGGACTGTAGGGGGAGAAGCCGTCTGGGGAGGGCGCCCGGCGAGGGGGCGTCACCCTGCCACTCTGAAACTACACAACAACATCAGATTAAGACAGCCTTAGAACAATAGTTACATGGGTATATTATACTGTCACTAAATAGTCACTTTGGACTTTATATTGCTATGATACTTTATACAGTTCTTTAAACCCCAAGTGAAGAGGCTTGATATCTAATCAATGTTATATTATCATCAACATGTTTTTATGTCTGTGCATTGTGTGTGTGCTACGTCTGTGTGTGGCTAATCACCGGCACGGGTGAGGCCCTCTTCCTGCGCACCCCGGGGGACTCAGGCTTCCCACCGGCCCTGCCAGAGGAAGAGGAGGAGGAAGAGGGGGGTCCGGGGGAGGGGCTGCGGCGGCCTCTGCTCTGCTGGGGGGAGGAGCTGGTGGGTGCGTCGGCTCCGGCCTCTGCCGCTTTACAGCCCGCCTCGCTCCCGTCCGGTCGCAGGGGGACGGGCTTCACCACCTGAGGGAGAGAAGGACAGGCGGTTAATATGTGGTTGGGGTAGGCCAAATGAGGCCTAAATGACAGTAGAGTCCCTTTACAGTGGAACGTTCAGACAGACATTTGTTTGAGTTTGAGTTTATTTTTATTTTTACAGGGGCAGTGCACACTAATCAACGTTTCAGTAAAAGTGCCGGTTTTAGCCAGCCGGCTAATTTTCAACCGCAGTCCCTGGGCAGGTTATTAAAAACAATTACAATATAGACAATAGCAACATAGAACAAGCAAGACATAGCAACATAGGACAAGCAAGACATAGCAACATAGGACAAGCAAGACGTAGCATACAGACAGAGCAACATAGAACAAAAAGCAGCAAGACAAAATTCATAAAAGCAACAAAGTGTTTCCACACCTTACAAGTTACAGACAACAGACATGGAAAGCGGCAACACACAGCTAGGGACCATGTTCACAAATCTGATTGACCTTTAGCCATGTCTTCAAGCATTTTGTGAAAGTGTGATATGTGGTGCAGTTATGTGTGTCTGATGGCAGTGTATTCCAGATATGGGAAGCTCTCACAGAGAATGCAGATTTACTAAAGGTGCTTTTCCTTAGGGGAACTATACAGTCACCTCTCATGGCAGACCTTGTGGATCTGCTGCCATATGTCTGGGTTTTCTGTTATGTAGAACAAACATGCTTCTCTGACATGTAGAACAAGGAATAATGTCAGCTCTATCCATGGCATTTCTATCTGCGACGTTGGTCAACTGAACACGGGTCTGTAGATCTGGTGGAAGCATTGACATTTCCACGCAGCCAATCGGAAGGCATGATGTAGCTATATTACCATAATACATATATCCATCTAATCCTCTCAGAAGACTGTCGAGACTAGAGGTCAGGGGGCTAGAGGTCAGGGGGCTAGAGGTCAGGGGGCTAGAGATCAGGGGGCTAGAGGTCAGGGGGCTAGAGATCAGCATCTGTGTCTGCTGTGAAAGACTAGGTGCAACATAATGGTGCAACGCCCAGGGTTGGGCATGTCCAATTCTGCTAGATTTGAGTCATGAAAACAAACTTTATTTCAAAGCATTAACAGTATCAAATCAGTCTTTAGAGTAGTGAATATTTAAGAGTTGCTTGGATCTATAAATGTTAAGCGTGGCACAGTAAGCTAAGTACACACACACGTGTGGTGTTCTCTCTCTCTGTGTGTGTGTGTGTGTGTGTGTGTGTGTGTGTGTGTGTGTGTGTGTGTGTGTGTGTGTGTATAGACCTACATGTTTATACAGTATTAGCCGTGTGTGCATGCGTTTGTTTCTGTGTCCATGTGTGTCAGGCTGCAGTAGCTCACCACCGGGCCCCTCCTGCTACGTCTCTCCAGCCACTCGTGCTTCCAGGTGGGCATGCAGGTGGCCTTGAGCTTCTCCCGGATCATCCGCTCCTCGGGCCGGTCCTCCATCTTTTGCAGACCCCGCAGGGTATCCTTACTCTCCATGTCGCGACTACAGAGAAACCGCAGAGGGGGCGGAGTTAGACAATGGCAACTGCTTGGCATCTGACCGCAAGGCACTACAGAGGGTAGTGCTTACGGCTCAGTACATCACTGGGGCTAAGCTACCTGACATCCAGGATCTCTATACCAGGCGATTTCTGAGGAAGCTGTGGCATATCAACAGGCTGATTAAACAGCATGATCATTACACAGGTGCACCTTGTGCTGGGGACAATAAAAGGCCACTTTAAAATGTGCAACACATTGCCACAGATGTCTCAAGTTGAGGGAGCGTGCAATTGGCATGCAGGAATGTCCACCAAAGCTGTTGCCAGAGAATTTAATGTTAATTTCTCTACCATAAGCTGCCTCCAACATCGTTTTAGAGAATTTAGCACTAAGTCCAACCGGCCTCACAACTGCTGACCATGTGTAACCATGCCAGCCCAGGACCTCCACATTCGGCTTCTTCACCTGCGGGATTGTCTGGGGGGGGGGGGGGGGGGCTGAGGAGTATGTGTCTGTGGTAAGCCCTTTTGTGGGTAAAATTCTGATTGGCTGGGCCTGGCTCCCCAGTGGGTGGGCATGCCTGCACCCCTGCCTACTCATGTGAAATACATAGATTAGGGCCTAATGAATTCATTTAAATTGATCATTATATGAACTTTAAGTAAAATCTTAGAAATTGTTGAATTTATATTTGTGTTCAGTATATGTACATATCTACCCTCAAGTACCCCTGCACAGACGACTCGGAACTGGTAACCCGTGTACAGGGCCTGAAACTTTTTTGGTTCACCATGATTGTTGCCATAATTACACCAAAAACATATATATTTTTTAAACAGATGAGCATGCTTTGTAATGTTTCTCAAACAAATGTATTACTAGTAAAAAGTGGTATATTGCTAAATGTTTACATTTGAACCAAAATATTACAGAGACAAATGTTCAGCTACCCCCTTTAAGGGCGGGAGGTTACCGTGGCAACGAGGGCGCTAGCTGCTCTAGTTCTTAGTGACACAGAATCTGACTAGTAGCCGGTGCCTTCACTAGCAGTTGAAGCAAAAATCAAACATTGAAAAACAACCTAGCTTGTGAACAAGACAATGTAAATAGTCAAGACACAGAAGGGCAAAGTCTCACTTTAGTAGACTTGCTGTGCGTCGCGGGATGGATAGATATATAAGTCCTAGTTCTTTGTGTGATTAGCTACAAGCTATGAAACAAAACGACAGAAACACTTTGAAAACAGCTCATACTTGGCTGGTGGCGTGTGTTCATTTTAGACTCTGCCATATAGCCAAGTTACTCATTGTGTATTTATTCCTCATTTTATTATTTTTCTATTATTTCTCTGCATTGTTCGGAAGGGCCCATAAGTAAGCATTTCACTGTTTGTCTACAACTGTAGATGTGATTGCCAATACCCAGCAAACTAGAAACATTCCCAGAACATTATCCAAGATTCCCATGATGTTCTAGTTAGGGTTCTCTTACAATAGGTTGATAAAGATTTTATTAACAACGTTCTCTGAATGTTTATGTTCTAACATTCACTAAAATGTTGTGCACAACATTATAAAAACCACCACAGAACATTCCCCAAAAGTTCTCATTGGGTTTCCAGGTAATGTAATAACAATGTACCAGTAATGTTTTCCCAGCAAACCTTTCTGGGAAAGTTCCCAGAACATTATTTAGGTCACGGCAAATGTTCTCATAACACACATTCCTGGTGATGATTAAAGAATGTTTGTATAAAACATTTGCCTAATGTTGCAAAAATGTTCCTATAAAACATTTAAAAAAGGTTCCCAGGATGTTTCATTAGGTTGTGGGACCAGTCTGGTGAGAACATTTTGGGGACATGACAAAAGATACACTACCGGTCAAACGTTTTAGAACACCTACTCAGTCAAGGGTTTTTCTTAATTTTTTCTACATTGTAATAGTGAAGACATCAAAACCATGAAATAACACATATGGAATCATGTAGTAACCAAAAAAGTGTTAAACAAATCCAAATGTATTTTATATTTGAGATTCTTCAAAGTAGCCACCCTTTGACTTGCTTGCAGCTTTGCACACTCTTGGCATTCTCTCAACAAGCTTCATGAGGTAGTCACCTGGAATGCATTTCAATTAACAGGTGTGCCTTCTTAAAAGTTAATTTGTGGAATTTCTTTCCTTCTTAATGCGTTTGAGCCAAATAGTTGTGTTGTGACAAGGTAGGGGTGGTATACAGAAGATGGCCTTACTTGGTAAAAGACCAAGTCCATATTATGGCAAGAACAGATCAAACGACAGTCCATCATTACTTTAAGACATGAAGGTCAGTAAATACGGAACATTAAGACCTTTGAAAGTTTCTTCAAGTGCAGTCGCAAAAACCATCCAAGTGCTATGATGAAACTGGCTCTCATGAGGATCGCCACAGGAATGGAAGACCCAGAGTTACCTCTGCTGCAGACGATGAGTTCATTAGAGTTACCAGCCTCAGAAATTGCAGCCCAAATAAATGCTTATTTGTCACGAGCGCCTGAATACAACACTTACAGTGAGATACTTACAGGCTCTAACCAACAGTGCAAAAAAGGTATTAGGTGAACAATAGGTAAGTAAAGAAATAAAAACAGTAAAAAAGACAGTGAAAAATAACAGTAGCGAGGGAATATACAGGCACCGGTTAGTCGGGCTGATTGAGGTAGTATGTACATGTAGATGTGGTTAAAGTGACTATGCATATATGATAGACAGAGAGTAGCAGTAGCGTAAAAGAGAGGTTGGCGAGTGGTGGGTGGCGGGACACAATGCAAATAGCCCGGTTAGCCAATGTGCGGGTGCACTGGTTGGTCGGGCCAATTGAGGTAGTATTTACATGAATGTATAATTAAAGTGGCTATGCATATATGATAAACAGAGAGTAGCAGCAGCATAAAAGAGGGGTTGGGGGAGGGGGGGCACACAATGCAAATAGTCCAGGTAGCCATTTGATTACCTGTTCAGGAGTCTTATGGCTAAAAACTGTTGAGAAGCCTTTTTGTCCTAGACTTGGCACTCCGGTACCGCTTGGCATGCGGCAGTAGAGAGAACAGTCTATGACTGGGGTGGCTGGGGTCTTTGACAATTTTTAGGGCCTTCCTCTGACACCGCCTGGTGTAGAGGTCCTGAATGGCAGGCAGTTTAGCCCCCGTAATGTACTGGGCCGTACGCACTACCCTCTGTAGTGCCTTGCGGTCGGAGGCCGAGCAATTGCCGTAACCAGGCAGTGATGCAACCAGTCAGGATGCTCTCGATGTTGCAGCTGTAGAACCTTGAGGATCTCAGGACCCATGCCAAATCTTTACATTTACATTTAAGTCATTTAGCAGACGCTCTTATCCAGAGCGACTTACAAATTGGAAAGTTCATACATATTCATCCTGGTCCCCCCGTGGGGAATGAACCCACAACCCTGGCGTTGCAAGCGCCATGCTCTACCAACTGAGCCACACGGGACCGTGTGGCTTTAGTTTCCTGAGGGGGAATAGGCTTTGTCGTGCCCTCTTCACGACTGTCTTGGTGTGTTTGGACCATTCTAGTTTGTTGGTGATGTGGACACCAAGGAACTTGAAGCTCAACCTGCTCCACTACAGCCTCGTAGATGAGAATGGGGGCGTGCTCGGTCCTCCTTTTCCTGTAGTCCACAATCATCTCCTTAGTCTTGGTTACGTTGAGGTTGTTATTCTGGCACCACCCGGCCAGGTCTCTGACCTCCTCCCTATAGGCTGTCTCGTCGTTGATCAGGCTGCATCGAGCGTGCTCACTGTTGTGTCGTCTGCAAACTTAATGATGGTGTTGGAGTCATGCCTGGCCATGCAGTCATGAGTATACTGGGAGTACAGGAGGGGACTGAGCACGCACCCCTGGGGGGCTCCAGTGTTGAGGATCAGCGTGGCAGATGTGTTGCTACCTACACTCACCACCTGGGTGCGGCCCGTCAGGAAGTCCAGGATCCTTAGCTTAGTGATGAGCTGAGGGTACTATGGTGTTGAACGCTGAGCTGTAGTCAATGAATAGCATTCTCACGTAGGTGTTCCTTTTGTCAATGTGGGAAAGGTCAGAGTGGAGTGCAATAGAGAATGCATCATCTGTGGATCTGTTTGGACGGTATGCAAATTGGACTGGGTCTAGGGTTTCTGGGGTAATGGTGTTGATGTGAGCCAATACCAGCCTTTCAAAGCACTTCATGGCTACAGACGTGAGTGCTACGGGTATGTTAGTCATTTAGGCAGGTTGCCTTCGTGTTCTTGGGCATAGGGACTATGGTGGTCTGCTTGAAACATGTTGGTATTACAGACTCAATCAGGGACATGTTGAAAATGTCAGTGAAGACACCTGCCGGTTGGTCAGCACATGCCCGGAGCACACGTCCTGGTAATCCGTCTGGCCCCGCAGCCTTGTGAATGTTGACCTGTTTAAAGGTCTTACTCACGTCGGCTAAGGAAAGCATGATCACAGTCGTCTGGAACAGCTGATGCTCTCATGCATGCCTCAGTGTTGCTTTCCTCGAAGCGAGCATAGAAGTGATTTAGCTCTTCTGGTAGGCTCTTGTCACTGGGCAGCTCGCGGCTGTGCTTCCCTTTGTAGTCTGTAAAAGTTGGCAAGCCCTGCCACATATGACAAGCGTCGGAGCCGGTGTAGTACAATTCAGTCTTTGCACTGTATTGACGCTTTGCCTGTTTGATGGTTCGTCACAAGGCATAGCAGGATTTCTTATAAGTTTCCGGTTAGAGTCCCGCACCTTGAAAGCGGCAGCAGTGCGAATGTTGCCTGTAATCCATGGCTTCTGGTTGGGGTATGTACGTACAGTCACTGTGGAGACGACGTCCTCGATGCAGTTATTGATAAAGCCAGTGACTGATGTGGTGTACTCCTCAATGCCATCGGAAGAATCCCGGAACATGTTCCAGTCTGCGATAGCAAAACAGTCCTATAGTTTAGCATCTGCTTCACCTGATCACTTTTTTTATAGACCGAGTCACTGGTGCTTCCTGCTTTAATTTTTTCTTGTAAGCAGGAATCAGGAGGTTAGAATTGTAGTCGGATTTACCAAATGGAGGGCGAGGGAGAGTTTTCTATGCGTCTCTGTGTGGAGTACAGGTGAGCTAGAATTTTTTTCCCTCTAATTACACATTTAACATGTTGATAGAAATTAGGTAGAACTGATTTAAGTTACCCTGCATGAAAGTCTCCGGCCACTAGGAGCGCCACCTCTGGGTGAGTGGTTTCCTGTTTGCTTATACAGCTAACTGACTGCGGTCTTAGTGCCAGTGATGCATCTGTGGTGGTAAATAAACAGCCACGAAAAGTATAGCTGAAAACTTTAGGCAAATAGTGTGGTCTGCATTTTATCACAAGATACTCTACTTCAGGCGGGCAAAATATAGAGACTTCCTTAGATTTCGTGCACCAGCTGTTTACAAATATGCACAGACCGCCCCCCCCTCGTCTTACCGGAGTGTGCTGTTCTATCTTGCCGGTGCAGCGTGTATCCCGCTAGCTGAATATCCATGTCATCATTCAGCCACGATTCCGTGAAACATAGGATATTACAGTTTTTGATGTTCCTTTGGTAGGATATTCGTGATCGCACCTCGTCTAATTTATTGTCCAGTGATCGCACGTTGGCGAGTAATATTGACGGTAACGGCAGCTTTCCCACTCGCCTTCTGCGTATCCTTATGAGGCACCCCGCTCTGTGTCCTCTGTACCTGCGTCTCTTCCTCTTGCAAATAACTGGGATGTCGGCCTTGTCGGTGTTCGGAGAATGTCCTATGCTTCATACTTGAAGAAAAAATCTGAGTCTAATCCGAGGTGAGTGAACACTGTCCTGATATCCAGAAGCTCTTTTTTGCCGTAAGATACAGCACAATTGGTTGGGCACCCGTAAAACTGCTGCCATTTCTTCCGGCGTCATTTTACCTCAGACACATCTCAACAACAACTGTTCAGAGGAGAACAGGCCTTCATGGTCGAATTGCTGCAAAGCAACCACTACTAAAAGGACACCAATAAGAAGAAGAGACTTGCTCGAGCAATGGACATTAGACCGATGGAAATCTGTCCTTTGGGCTGATGAGTCCAAATTGGAGATTTTTGGATCCAACTGCTGTGTCTTTGTGAGACGTGATGTGGGTGAAGGGATGATCTCTGCATGTGCATTTCCCACTGTGAAGCATGGAGGGGGAGGTGTTATGGTGTGGGGGTGCTTTGCTGGTGACACTGTCGTGATTTATTTAGAATTCAAGGCACACTTAACCAGCATGGCTACCACAGAATTCTGCAGCGAATACGCCATCCCATCTGGTTTGCGCTTAGTGGGACGCTCATTTGTTTTCAACAGGACAATGACCCAACACACCTCCAGGCTGTGTAAGGGCTATTTGACCAAGAAGGAGAGTGATGAGTGCTGCAACAGATTACCTGGCCTCCACAATCACCCGACAACCCAATTGAGATGGTTTGGGATGAGTCGGGCCACAGAGAAGGAAAAGTAGCCAATAAGTGCTCAGCATATGTGGGAACCCCTTCAAGATGGTTGGGAAAGCATTCCAGGTGAAGCTGGTATAGAGAATGCCAAGAGTGTGCAAAACTGTCATCAGGTCAAAGGGTGGCTATTTGAAGAATCTCAAATATATTTTGATTTGTTTAACACTTTTTTGGTTACTACATGATTCCATATGTGTTATTTCATAGTTTTGAGGTCTTTACTATTATTCTACAACATAGAAAATAGTAAAAATAAAAGAACAACTCTTGAATGAGTAGGTGTTCTAAAACATTTCACCAGTAGGGTATGTTCCCAAAATACAAAAACTGTCCAGTTCTGCAGATGAGGGAGACAGAGAGTGCAAAAAACATTCACCTGATGTTCCAAGAAAGTTCCCAGAACACATTCTCTGTTCTTTAAAAAGCTCCCAGAACATTTCATTCAGTTGTGGTAACATTGTGGGGAAATGACAAGTGATACTGCATGTTCCCAAAACACAGAAAATGTCCAGTTGTGCTGACATTTAGATAATGTTTGTATCAGGATGCACAAAATATTCCTTTGATGTTGCAAATTTTTTAACAAAACAGCCTTTTCTAATTCCCAGAATATGTACAGTTGAAGTCGGAAGTTTACATACACTTAGTTTGGAGTCATTAAAACTAGTTTTTCAACCACTCCACAAATTTCTTGTTAACAAACTATAGTTTTGGCAAGTCTTTTAAGACATCTACTTTGTGCATGACACAAGTAATATTTCCAACAATTGTTTACAGAGAAATTATTTCACTTAGTTAACATACACTAAGTTGACTGTGCCTTTAAACAGCTTGGAAAATTCCAGAAAATGATGTCATGGCTTTAGAAGCTTCTGATAGGCTAATTGACATAATTTGAGTCAATTGGAGGTGTACCTGTGGATGCATTTCAAGGCGTACCTTCAAACTCAGTGCCTCTTTGCTTGACATTATGGGAAAATCAAAAAGAAATCAGCCTGGTTCATCCTTGGGAGCAATTTCCAAAGGCCTGAAGGTACCACGTTCATCTGTACAAACAATAGTACGCAAGTATAAACACCATGGGACCACGCAGCCATCATACCGCTCAGGAAGGAGACGCGTTCTGTCTTCTATAGATGAACGTACTTTGGTGCGAAAAGTGCAAATCAATCCCAGAACAACAGCAAAGGACCTTGTGAAGATGCTGGGGGAAACAGGTCCAAAAGTATCTACATCCACAGTAAAACGAGACCTATATCGACATAACCTGAAAGGCCGCTCGGCAAGGAAGAAGCCACTGCTCCAAAACCGCCATAAAAAAGCCAGACTACGGTTTGCAACTGCATATGGGGACAAAGATGGTACTTTTTGGAGAAATGTCCTCTGGTCTGATGAAACAAACATAGAACTGTTAGGTCAAAATGACCACCGTTATGTTTGGAGGAAAAAGGGGGAGGCTTGCAAGCCGAAGAACACCATCCCAACCGTGAAGCACGGGGGGTGGCAGCATCATGTTGTGGGGGTGCTTTGCTGCAGGAGGGAGTGGTGCACTTCACAAAATAGATGGCATCATGAGGATGGAGAATTATGTGGATATATTGAAGCAACATCAAGACATCAGTCAGGAAGTTAAAGCTTGGTCGCAAATGGGTATTCCAAATGGACAATGACCCCAAGCATAGTTCCAAAGTTGTGGCAAAATGGCTTAAGGACAACAAAGTCAAGGTACTGGAGTAGCCATCACAAAGCCCTGACCTAAATCCCATAGATTTGTGGGCAGAACTGAAAAAGCATGTGCGAGCAAGGTGGCCTACAAACCTGACTCAGTTACACCAGCTCTGTCAGGAGGAATGGGCCAAAAATTCACCCAACTTATTGTTGGAAGCTTGTGGAAGGCTACCCGAAACATTTGACCCAAGTTAAACAATTTAAAAGCAATGCTACCAAATACTAATTGAGTGTATGTAAACTTCTGACCCACTGGGAACGTGATGAAATAAATAAAAGCTGAAAGAAATAACTTTCTCCACTATTATTCTGACATTTCACATTCTTAAAATAAAGTGGTGATCCTAACTGACCTAAGACAGGGAATGTTTACTTGGATTAAAATATCAGGAATTGTGAAAAACTGAGTTGAAATGTTTTTGGCTAAGGTGTATGTAAACTTCTGACTTCAACTATAATTAGGTTGTGGGAACAGTGTGAGTACATTAAAAGAGAAGTTCCCAAAACACAAAATATGCTCAGTTGTGATGGCATTCAGACAATGTTTACGTTAGGTTGCACAGGACATTCCCTTAATGTGGTAAGAATGAAATAAGGATGTTTTTATGACATTCACAGCATATCTGTTTTAGGTTTAACATAATATTCCATTGATGTTCACGCAATATACATTTCACCTCGTCTTACAGGTCTACAGAACATTGACAGGACATTGACAATGTTATATTTTAAGTTTTACCTAATATTACCACAACATTCTCAGCATGCAAATTAAAGCATAAGAAAGCAGATTGGAATGTTTTACATTTATTTAACTAGGCAAGTCAGTTAAGAACAAATTCTTAATTACAAATAACGGCCTACCCCGGCCAAACCCTAAACCGGACGACGCTGGGCCAATTGTGCGCCGTCCTATGGGACTCCCAATCACGGCCGGTTGTGATCCAGAACCCGGGGCCTGTAGTGTCACCTCTAGCACTGAGATGCAGCACCTTAGACCGCTGCGCCACTCAGAAACCAATACATCACCATGATGTTTTTCTCCATATTTAATGGCAATTTACATATTAGGACTGTATTTGTAGGTGATAGACACAAGTGGCATTTTTATTTAATTCATAGGAAATTTGAACAGTATTTTTTTTAAATCATACAAACAACCATATTATTTACACTTCATATATTGACAATCTGCACATCATTTAATTCATAGGAAATTTGAACAGCATTTAAAACATGGATCTTGTGATCTCTGGGACTCCACTAGTATTATGTCATCTTCTGTATACTGCCCCATACAACCCGAGAGCAAACAAATCCTCCTCCCACCCCTGGCCAGTCTGTGTTTAAGGCTGTCGGGTCAGAGTGCTTCAGAACAAATATTCCGCCTCACACGAGAGGATGTTATGATAAGGAGGCAGCAGTCTGAGCCCGTTAGAGTTCCAGTACATCATACAAATGGGAACTGACAGCCTTGTTCGCTGCACTCCCAATGCTTCTTTGTGAATGAGCCTTCCCTTTCAGCTCCCAAACACTTTGCCTTTAAAAAAAAATGGTTTGCCTACAAACCCCTCTAGTCAGACCTCGGAGTGCTGTGGTCAGGTCAATTCACCGCTTCTCTACAACAACCTTGGAGTCTTTTTCCATTGGCTGGACTTGGAGGTGTGGGCTGCTCACCAGTCAACTGTGCATGAAGCTTGCTCTTATCAAAGGATAGAGTTCATGAACCATTTTCACAAATCTTACACTTCAATAAAAGGTATATTCTCAGTTTGATGAGTCATAGAAAAAGGACTAAAGTCCATAGAACTCCAAAGTCCTTGAACAAACAAAAGGACTTTGGTTACCATTCAAGACCTCTAATTTGCAAAGATCTGAAGACTACAATATCAATATCCTCAGACAAAAAAAATCCACAACTAGCTTAAACATCATGCGAACACAACCGGGAGCTGAACTGAACTTCAAAGTCTCCTACAAAACCTAAGGATTGCACACGTCGCATCGAATGTGGATCTAGCATGCCTGCCGATCATTCAGCGTGCTGTGTTTTAGGGACCACCCACTGTAGATGTCTGACTGTCGACATCTTTCACTAGATTCTACATGTAAAAAGTCAGTGCGCACTCAGTTCGCAAAGTACGTTTAGAGAGCCTAGATACTCTCGACCAGCAAAAGCTATTGGTGTGTCTGTGCCCTTATGGTCGTCAGTCAGAAGATTAAAGTCGGAGGGTAAAGATCTCCTTACAACAATTATATCAGCCTCCGAGATGAAAGATTCCTCCACTGGATATATAGTTGTTTACCAGAACTCACTGCATCCCAAATGGCACCCTATTCCCTATATACAGGCCTGAAAAGAACTCACCCGGCGGGCCGATGGGAGTCACATGCAGTCCAGGGCCAGCTGTGGAAACCAGCCATTTTTAATTGATGCTGTGATCAATGCTTCTACCCCCTTCAGGCCTTTTCCGTTGGTCAATTGAATAGGAGGCTCGACTTGCTGCGGCTAACGAACGCTGTCAGTTCGACAATAACAAGTGGTTGGGTTGGTTGGGGGAACAGGAAGAGAGGAGTCTTCCTGTTCTGAGAACTGAAGAGCCGTTTGAAGCGTAAGATGTAGCAACTAGGAAGTAGACTGGGGTTTAAGTCAACATTACAGGGTAACGTTTATGTGGGGTTGATGCTTTGTAATTGTTGTGGAATGACAATGTGATTGGGAACATCGATTGGGGACATTGCCCTGTATTGTGTGCCGTCTTTCAGATGGGATGTCAATCGGATGTCCTGACTCTCTGTGGTCACTAAAGATCCCATGGCACTTATCGTAAGTGCAGAGGTGTTTAGCCCGGTGTCCTGGCTAAATTCCCAAACTGCCCCTCATACCATCATGGACACCAAATCATCCTCAGCTTCCAATTGGCTCTTCCGTCCTCTCCCCTGTAACTATTCCCCAGGTCGTTGCTGTAACTGAGAATGTGTTCAGTCAACTTCCCTGGTAAATAAATAACAAAATACTTAATGTGTCAGCTTAGCTACCATGTGTTTAGACTTCTCCTCTGTGGATGATGTGTTGGGTACAAACAGAGGGGGGCTCAAGTGGGCTTCCTATGGGCTAGTGGGAGGTCTAATGGGCTTCCTATGGGCTAGTGGGAGGGCTAGTGGGCTTCCTATGGGCTAGTGGGAGGTCTAATGGGCTTCCTATGGGCTAGTGGGCTTCCTATGGGCTAGTGGGAGGTCTAATGGGCTTCCTATGGGCTAGTGGGAGGGCTAGTGGGCTTCCTATGGGCTAGTGGGAGGTCTAATGGGCTTCCTATGGGGGGCTAGTGGGAGGGCTAGTGGGCTTCCTATGGGGGGCTAGTGGGAGGGCTAGTGGGCTTCCTATGGGCTAGTGGGAGGTCTTGTTGTTCATTAGGAGTACTCTCAAAACAAGGTATTTTCTGAGAATTAACTAAAAATTTTACATATACATCCTTCTCAGTAGATTTTCCTTAGAGTTTAAACTGTCTGTGATTAACTCTGATAGCAATGCTGTTCTGCGGCATGCTCTTTGAAAATGATCACAGTGCATGTCTCCAAAAAGTCCTTGTACTGTACAAGTGATCGTTAGCATAGCGTAAGTGCCTTCAACTTCACTAAGGAGAAGAAACATACAAATTTGGGCACCATAGTTCCTAGCTACACGCCATGTTCTGTCAAGCCAGCAAATGAAAAGAGAAGTCAATGTAGCCCAACTCCTTCATTTGTACAGATGTCAAACCTTCCAAAATAGACTTGTGTCAACGAGCACAGTGTGTAGTCAGTTAAAAACAACTGGAGCGGCCGTCTATTCAGTCCCCACTGGCAGAGGCCGACCTATTCAGTCCCCACTGGCAGAGGCCGACCTATTCAGTCCCCACTGGCAGAGACCGCCCTATTCAGTCCCCACTGGCAGAGGCCGCCCTATTCAGTCCCCACTGGCAGAGGCCGCCCTATTCAGTCCCCACTGGCAGAGGCCGCCCTATTCAGTCCCCACTGGCAGAGGCCGACCTATTCAGTCCCCACTGGCAGAGGCCGACCTATTCAGTCCCCACTGCCAGAGGCCGACCTATTCAGTCCCCACTGGCAGAGGCCGACCTATTCAGTCCCCACTGGCAGAGGCCGACCTATTCAGTCCCCACTGGCAGAGGCCGACCTATTCAGTCCCCACTGGCAGAGACCGTCTATTCAGTCCCCACTGGCAGAGACCGTCTATTCAGTCCCCACTGGCAGAGACCGAGGCCGTCTATTCAGTCTCCACTGACAATGGAACCAGATAGGAGTTTACCATCTTTCCTCTGAATAAAGAGTCAGTGGTGTTGCCGTCCCCTCGCCTCTTAAATAACAGCTATCCCACAGGGCCGTGGGCCGGGAACAAAAGGGCATTGTGGGGCTGTGCAGGTGGGACCTGGAAGGGCCGGCAGGCTGGGAGTTCATTTCAAACCTCCACGTAAGCAGAGACTGCGTCACACACACACACACACACACACACAGCCAAGCTCGCTGGGCACACACCCTTTCTCATGGGCTTCAACGCTCCCAAAAACTCAGGTTACCGGTTCACACAATCCCTGCCTCTGCTGGAGGGAACAGAGGAGCCAGGACTGCTCAACAGTGTATAATGACAGACGGAGCCTGGTGTTTCTGGTCAAAACAAGGCTGAGCAGACTCAACAACAGCCATAAACAACTTCAAAACAGACACAGCATAGCTAACCTTTCAGGCAATACAAAGAGGCAGCCAATTGAATTTCGCCTGACAAAATAAAATGGTTACGTTTAAAAAGGGAAAGAAACATATCCACATGACTAACCGACAAAACAAAAAGGTCAACCGCTCTGACTAACATATGGAAAGATCCGACTCTCTGTAACCAAATTAATCAATGACACAATGAGATTCAGCACCTCTAAATAGTGAGTGGAATCTAACGCTGACATGAAACTAATAACCATCACTAATGCTGTGAGGACCATATATCTAACTCTGGCTCAGCCCCCCAGTGCATGGTGGGAAGGGAGTAGCTTAACTGAAACCTTATTACAGCCGGCTTGCATCATGACCACGAGTTTGGTGATCTAACTCCACGGACCACTGAGAGACCCCCTGAGCGAGCAGCCGATGGTCAACTAATCCCGGGAGGAATCTCCTCGACAGACCAATAACAGTTGACCAGAGATTTGAGACAATAGTTCCACTATTAGGAACCAACAGAAGTGAACCGGTTAGATGGCAGAAACAGAAGTGAAAAAGGCAATCCCCTACAACAACTTGCCAAGTCATGAGACTAAGCAACCTGACGGAGGCATTTTAAGTGTAAATAAAAATGGGAATGACGTTTTAAATGAGCGCTTTCAAATCAATGTTATTTAAGCCCTTTGATGAATCTGGCAGCTTTCAAACCCCTTAGTTGTATTAATGCTGATTCAAAGTACAGTCACAGAAACAGCCAGAGAAATCAAATGACTGCCGTTTCAAAGCAAGATTCTGCCCAATGTTTCCCTCTGGAGAGAACCAGCCATGGAAGAACTATTTAGACAAAGTGCTGCAGTACTCCCAATAGAAACATGGGGTCGGAGAGTAGACCGTACCCACTGAAACTTTGAGGGGGGAATTCTGCTGCACTGAATTAGGGTATCCATCACTTTCTCAGGGAACAACCTCGTTGACATATTGATTGAAAGAAAAATGGGAGGGGTTAAAGTAAGCCCTATCAATCGTATTCATTACAACAAGCAAAACAGCCCACCTGACCTCGACGAACATGAGAATCTATCATCCACCGTAATAAACCTGAGCTGAAGGGACACTTCACAAGTTGTGTTGAAGTTTCTGCGTCTTTAGCATGAACTTCCTCTCAGGCAAGCAAACAAACCAGCAGCTTATGGTCGGAGAGGAGAAGTTAGATTCCGAGCAGATATCCGCCACATGTGCCGGACGGACCGAAACTGGTCCACCAAGAGGAGAAGTTCCCCATTACGGTTTCAGATCATGTGGGCAGGCGAGGGGGGGGGGGGGGGGGGGGTAAACAACGGCACGACATGGGACGTTTCGCAAGATTTAGAAAATATGCATTTCGCAAGTTGCCGGTTTGAAACCATCCACCTCCACCCGTCAATTCAGATGAAAGGGTTGGAAAGGAAGAGGAAAGACGAATCAGGGCCTCAATAGCAGGGCCTCAATAGCAGGGCCTCAATAGCAGGGCCTCAATAGCAGCCCGATGCAAAGACATCAGCTTTCTCTGCCTGTGAGCTTTTGTTTTGTTTTTAACCACAGACAGTGGTGGTGTCATTGGTTAGAAATACTATTGGTAGTCACATGAGTTGATTTTTCGTTTCTAAAGAGGTAACAAACACAGCCACCACTTATGAAGACCCTAACCATAAAGATGATGTTGGAGCATAGAGTCTGTTGGACATTACATTTAACATTTGAGTAATTTAGCACACACTCTTATCCAGAGCGACTTACAGTAATGAGTGCATACATTTTCATACTGGTCCCAACCCTGGCGCCATGCTCTACCAACTGAGTTACACGGGACCTGTGTGGCAGGACATCTGCACAGACTCTCGCTTTGTCCCTCTCCAACCTGCTGTTTGGTTTGCTTGCCTGAAGAGGTTTAGGTCCAAATCCTATTCCTGATTGGAGGATAACTGGGTCACCATGTAAGAGATAAAAGTTCATGACGAATGTTATGCAACACAGGAAACTGGACCCTGGTGTACCATTCAGAGCGCCCTTTTGGGAGGTGTGCCTCTGTCCAATAAGGTCATTTCTGGGAAATAGTTTACGGCTATTGAGCATCCCTAGAGGGAGGGAAAACATGTTCAATTCACAGTTGAGAGTTTATGCCCAATTACATTTTGAACAATGGCAGGTCTACCCATTTAATAGCAATTAAGTTCGTTTGCCAACATTTTGGTAGCGAAGTTCTCTAGCTTTTATTTTAAACAAATAAAAGAGTAGAAATCTATCAAACGTTGGACTAAAGCTGGGACGCCCTGACTTTGAAATGTCTATCTAGTTCATAATAACGTGTGATCATCACCTACGATGTAGGCCGCTGACTGACTCAACGCGTCAGGTATTCACATTCTCCACTTCAGAATTTTGGCCTATGGAGGAAGACTCGTTTAAACATGTTCAAACCAGTCTTCCAGCATTACCATAACATTTTCTTGACCTCTAATGGCATCCTGCTTGAGTCTACTCATTCAAATGAATCTTACCAGATGCCTTCCAAAACAGGACACGTCTGAATTTTGCAGGTCATCTGAGGCTTTCGTTTTAGTGCAGCCAGCTTCTAAATATAGGCCTGGTGCTGAATATAGGCCTGGTGCTGAATATAGGCCTAGTGCTGAATATAGGCCTGGTGCTGAATATAGGCCTGGTGCTGAATATAGGCCTAGTGCTGAATATAGGCCTAGTGCTGAATATAGGCCTAGTGCTGAATATAGGCCTGGTGCTGAATATAGGCCTAGTGCTGAATATAGGCCTGGTGCTGAATATAGGCCTAGTGCTGAATATAGGCCTAGTGCTGAATATAGGCCTAGTGCTGAATATAGGCCTAGTGCTGAATATAGGCCTGGTGCTGAATATAGGCCTAGTGCTGAATATAGGCCTAGTGCTGAATATAGGCCTAGTGCTAGTAGAGGCAACATGCCATGGTCTCGCCTGAGATATATATATATATATATATGTCTGATAAAACAATTTAAATTCACAAAAGTAGCAACACAATCAGTTTGTTTCATACCACTATAGCGGTTGCTGATGGCAAGTGGGAGCGTTGTGTGCATGCCGTTTAGTTCAGTGCCCACTGCTTGGCTATGGAATGTAGATGGAATGCAGAGAAATTCCTCCCACCCAGAGTTATTCAGAGCGCTTGGCCCCCACTGTGATGGGGGTATATGGAGGAGGTCAGGACCCCACCAACTCCCCACCTTCCCTCTCTGAGCAGGGGAAGCCCCATTAACCTCTCCCGGGAGCCCTCTTATCAAGCCACAAACCAGGCCAATAGTACTGCTGGTGCCTCTCATTCACACACCACGTCCTCATCACAAACCAGACTACTTTCAGCGGTTAAAAAAATAAAAAGTCAAAACTTTTCCATAGAGGGGGAAAAAAATGCTTAACTTCTGCAGCATGAATCATCACGGACCTGAAAAGGCTTGGTTGCTTGGTGAGAATTGATGTGGATGAGGTGTCCCCCACCCCCAGGGCTCTCTTCCCCCCCAGCGTGTCAGTGCGATTGTGCAGTGCCCCAACGAGCAGACACTCCATTAATGTCCCACTGGCCAACGTGCTGGAAGTGGAGCATGGCCTCCGGGGAGGAGGAGGAGAAAAGGGGGAATCATGAGGCAGGATGAACACTGGTTTTAGGAGGAGCGGTGAGGCAGGATGAACACTGGTTTTAGGAGGAGCGGTGAGGCAGGATGAACACTGGTTTTAGGAGGAGGGGTGAGGCAGGATGAACACTGGTTTTAGGAGGAGCGGTGAGGCAGGATGAACACTGGTTTTAGGAGGAGCGGTGAGGCAGGATGGACACTGGTTTTAGGAGGAGCGGTGAGGCAGGATGAACACTGGTTTTAGGAGGAGCGGTGAGGCAGGATGAACACTGGTTTTAGGAGGAGGGGTGAGGCAGGATGAACACTGGTTTTAGGAGGAGGGGTGAGGCAGGATGAACACTGGTTTTAGGAGGAGGGGTGAGGCAGGATGAACACTGGTTTTAGGAGGAGCGGTGAGGCAGGATGAACACTGGTTTTAGGAGGAGCGGTGAGGCAGGATGAACACTGGTTTTAGGAGGAGCGGTGAGGCAGGATGGACACTGGTTTTAGGAGGAGGGGTGAGGCAGGATGAACACTGGTTTTAGGAGGAGCGGTGAGGCAGGATGGACACTGGTTTTAGGAGGAGGGGTGAGGCAGGATGAACACTGGTTTTAGGAGGAGCGGTGAGGCAGGATGAACACTGGTTTTAGGGGGAGCGGTGAGGCAGGATGAACACTGGTTTTAGGAGGAGCGGTGAGGCAGGATGAACACTGGTTTTAGGAGGAGCGGTGAGGCAGGATGAACACTGGTTTTAGGAGGAGCGGTGAGGCAGGATGAACACTGGTTTTAGGAGGAGCGGTGAGGCAGGATGAACACTGGTTTTAGGAGGAGCAGTGAGCTTAATATCGCTCTCCCTTTTCAACCGTGGCTTGGCCAATCCCAACGCACTTGTCAAACGCAGGTATAGAACACATCCCTACGGCAGACGCGAAGAGAGGAACTATGAAAAGTAGCCATTCCCTGGAAAATCATTCAATGAGTCTCCTGATGACATAGAATACACAGAAATCCAAGCATCTGACAACTATGAGCCATGACATCATCAGTTCTCTCAACTGATGTTACTTCTCTGATGCTAAAAGACACCAATCTCAAGGTCTCTGGAACATTCTAGACAAAGATAAACACAACCACCATAGAAACCTGTGCTGGGGCCAACCTTGGTCTAAAGGTTTCAAAAACAATGTATTTATGTATCTGTGTGTTAATTTCACAAACAAAACATGTCTTTAAATATACCTTGGGTTTATGAGAAGCATCATAGCTTCCTCTGCCGTGAGTCTCCGGGCACCGAAGACGTGGATGTCGATTAAGGCAACCCCCCTCACCTCTCTGATTGAGGGGTTGGGTTAAATGGAGGAAGACACATTTCAGTTGTACAACTGACTAGGTATCTCCCCTTACCCACTGGAGTTAAAGTAGACAGATAATCTTACCAATCTGTCCTGCAAACAAGGCAGGTGTTAAATATTCACTCTGCTGTCTCAGAACAGAGTAGAGTGGAAACTTAGCAGACACAGGTGATTTCCCCAAGTTAATCAATATTTTCACCAGACACAAGTGGAACAAAGTTCGAAAAAACACATGTAGTGTTCGGCGAATATCAAAGGAGTTTTTATTGCCGTTTTGTTATTGGACTTTTGTGTTTAATGGTCCGACTTTGACCGTAACTCTCCAGCCATCTGGCCAGCTGTTATATCAGGTTTATACAGTTTGCAGAAGGCCTATATTCCAGTCCAACTCAAAATGACACATTGCTCATACCGTAAAAACAGCCCATGCGTCGGTCGACCGTTTACAATCTTCACATCCAAGTGTGGTAGTACCACAGTCTCAGCATGCTACACTAAGGTGGTGCCCTTCCCAGCCCCAGCACTGCTCTCTAGGACACTGTACCTGTTGCCTAGGACCCTGTTGCCTAGGATATTACAGTTACAGTACTCTTAGGCTGGAGATGGACAGCAGTGTAGCTAGCATGGGAGTCTGTAGAATATAGTTCATGAACTGTCCATGACTTTGCCTGAGATACTGGCTGCTACAGTCATGAGCGGCCTCAGAGATGATGTTTGGAGGCGCTGTCTTCGTACACAGCAGGATCTTTCGCTGGTGATGCAAGCTGACAGGGGATACACGGCGGGGGTACACCGTGAATCACACGGCCCATAGTGGGGTACACCGTGAATCACACGGCCCATAGTGGGGTACACGATGAATCACACGGCCCATAGTGGGGTACACGATGAATCACACGGCCCATAGTGGGGTACACAATGAATCACACGGCCCATAGTGGGGTACACGATGAAAGCACCTCTCCCTCAAATTTTTTTTTAATAATTCTAAACACAAAAAGCCCCTCCCCCACCCTCTAAATATCCCTATTTCTTACGTTCTCTCTTGCGCCACTCATCCGTCCCCACTGTGAGCAGAGGCAACAGCAGCAGCACATTTCACAGCGTTTCAGCGGGCCCTCCCCAGTCACATGTGAAAGCGACTCGAGTCATGGGAAAATCTGGGCCAAATCCGCCCAGAGAATCACATGCATGGCCTCTCCCCGTGCACCACTGACAGTTAGGGAGTGAAGGAGAGAGAGCGCACGCGAGAGAGAGAGCGCACGCGAGAAATATGCAAAGTTGGCACTGTAGTAGAACTGCCTAGTTCTCTCCATCCATTATGTTTTTTTGGCTACGTCTAGGACATTAGAAAGTGCATCTGGCTATTCCTGCCTTGGATATTTTCATGCAATCACATTTAGCTCATACTTTTATGGATACACGGCGCTGAAGTATTTTTATTCCGTGATCAAATAGCCCTTCGGCCAAACTAAGAACATCATTGCAAAATATCAGTTGGACGTCGCTTTCAGCGTCGGCATTTTGACAGCTAGTTCCAGGAAAGGTGAGCTTTGGCACGGCCACAACTTTAAGTCTGAGACACCAGACATTAAAACAGAGCAAACAAATCACATTAGTGAAGTCAGATCAGCATGTTGAACGAAAGCTGTGGAGCGGACTGTCACGGGGGTCAGGCGGGTTCCTGACTGTCACGGGGGTCAGACGGGTTCCTGACTGTCACGGGGGTCAGGCGGGTTCCTGACTGTCACGGGGGTCAGGCGGGTTCCTGACTGTCACGGGGGTCAGGCGGGTTCCTGACTGTCACGGGGGTCAGGCGGGTTCCTGACTGTCACGGGGGTCAGGCGGGTTCCTGACTGTCACGGGGGTCAGGCGGGTTCCTGACTGTCACGGGGGTCAGGCGGGTTCCTGACTGTCACGGGGGTCAGGCGGGTTCCTGACTGTCACGGGGGTCAGGCGGGTTCCTGACTGTCACGGGGGTCAGGCGGGTTCCTGACTGTCAAGCTAGCATCTCGCTAACAAGAGCCTACGACAACACATGTAGTCCACAGGAGGTTGGTGAAACCTTAAATTGGGGAGAACAGGCACATGGTTATGGCTGGAGCGAAATCTGTGGAATGGGATCAAATGCGCCAAACACATGGTTTCCATGTGTTTGATGCCAGTCCATTCGCTCAGTTCCAACCATTATTAGGAGCCGTCCCTCCCCCTCAGCAGCCTCCACTGACGTAATCTCTTCCGAGACTCATTCAAACTGTCTCGTGGAACGTTGAATAAAAGTGCTACCATGGCTGTGGTCGAAGGGCAGGGATACTCCGACGAGGGCAAAACGGTGAATACGGCTGCATTCAGCCAGGCACATGCCAGCGTTTTCAGCTGCTTGAGGAAACATGGCTTGAAACAAAAACAACTTGACCTGAAAAGCACAAAGAAAGACAAAAGGAAAACAAGTGTGGAACAGTGACCCTGGGGGAGTGTGTGGAGGCCAAGGCAGCTGCCCGGATGAACGCACGGTGGAAGAAAGGCGTGGCTAAGTAAACATTTCTGAGCCCTTCCAAAAACAGCTTTGACTGTAACAAATGGGAGGGCCGCCCGAGCTGAACATGCCAGCCAGGGGACGTTATTTTAACACAGCAAATTCAAAGCAAGGTCCTCATACGATGCATAAATGGACATGTAAAACTGCTTTGGGAGGAACAGAGATTGCACAACTGGTTTGTTTCTCTGCCACTATACATTAGCACATCAGCAGAAGAAAGACGTGGAGCAATACATGAACAGAATGTTGTTAGGAGCTTGGCAGCTAATTGGCAGAGGCACTGGTCAATATTTAGCTGTCCTTGACCCCACCTTCTGGAAAATATTCAACCAAAACTACAAGCCATGCATTCTTTATCAGCATTCAAGATAGCCCTTCTCACCCCCATAAGCCTCTAGAACACTCCAATAACATACTGAACAAATATATAACGCATCATGCAACAATTTCAACGACTTTACAGAGTTACAGCTCACAGAAGGAAATCAGTCTATTGAAATAAATTAGGCCCTAATCTAGCCAATCAGAATGAGTTTTTCCCTACAAAAGAGCTTTATTACAGACAGAAATACTCTTATGGTAGAGAAATTAACATTAAATTCTCTGGCAACAGCTCTGGTGAACATTCCTGCAGTCAGCATGCCAATTGCACGCTGCCTCAAAACTTGAGACATCTGTGGCATTGTGTGGTGTGACAAAACTGCACATTTTAGAGTGGCCTTTTGTCCCCAGCACAAGGTGCACCTGTAATGATCATGCTGTTTAATCAGCTTCTTGATATGCCACACCTGTGAGGTGGATGGATTATCTTGGCAAAGGAGAAAATGCTCACTAACAGGGATGTAAACAAATTTGTGCACAACATTTTAGAGAAATAAGCTTTGTGCGTGTGGACAATTTCTGGGACCTTTATTTCAGTTCATGAAACATGGAACCAATACTTTACATGTTGCGTTTATATTTTTGTTCAGTGTATATCATACTCCTACTTACTTGCTGCTTCAACTTTGAAGTCGTGTGTAGTGTTAGCGACGTATGATTTTTGGAGGTCTGTTTTCAGAACACGTCATGTGAAAGTGTGTGTGTGTACACATCGATGTCTGTGTGTATGTTGGCTATGTGTTGAATGCATATACGGAGGGCCTGCAGGAGACCCGTTGTTTTAACTGGTAATCTGGCCCTGATTAGGCAGGGACCCATGTGTTTACTTTTCACATGTCCAGCTTGCCTCGTCCTGCTGCTAACTAAACAGAATCTGGGAGGGGACCCCTAGGCCTGCTCACACGCCTAATGGGGATGGAAATATCCGGGCCTTTTGTTAGTGGCCTCCAGCTCTGAGTGTTGAGCTAACCCCGGGCTTTAAACAGCCAGTTCTGGTGAACGTGGAGAGGCCCAGGCAGGCTGGTTAGACAAAACAGTCAAACCCTCTGGAGTCCAGGGCCAACCCACAACCCACTGGGGCAGGGCCATAGAAAACAGACCTACAACTAGGCCCCCCTCTCTCAACGACACATTACCATGGGAAACCCAACGGCTATCAGGTAAGGTCTTGGTTAAAAGACAGCCATTAAAACAAAAGACATTTGCCCCCAGATACATTTCAAAGATACATTAGCATGGGCTTCTAAGAACACCCTTTCTGTTCCAAAACCACAGTCAAACATTATCCAGCAATCGTCGTTCATGCTGATGATGCCGTAGCGCCCCACACGTCGAGCGTGAGACATGTGTTTTCTGTGAACACAATAGTATGGGCTTCCCTGTCTTAAATCATATACCAATTATCACAAATAGCATTAGGCATTTTCAGAACGAGTTGGAGAAGGACAAAAGCTGGCTTCTGACCCCCCCATGTGAAGAATAGAATTTGAGAGCATTCCAGCCCCTGGTCTGCCTAGCAACAGTGCATTTCAGATGCTTCGGGCTGCTCCAGTCTTGAAGTAACTGCTCGTTATAAACATTGCCATGTTACCTTTATAAAATCTTTGCATTTAGCCAGGCAAGTCTTGAACCTTGGCCAGGAGTTTTATGGAATGGATAACAGTGAGAGCTACTTTTCAGTGTCGGACTCAAAGTTGCGTTGTTTGTATGATTAAAAATGTCAAGTCCATCACTATAAAATGTAGAGGTTAGAACAGCTCTGAATCAAACCCTGAAAAACAGACGTGTTTCCCTCTAGATACTAGAAGAAGTATAAACAAGGCAATATATTGAAATGTGAACATCTGTCAAAGAAATACTAGTAAAACTAATTGTCTCTCTGCAAAAAAATCTCAGTCTGGAAAATCCAAATCCTTGGATTAAAATGATTCAGTGAAAACTAAAACAGTTGAGAGCTACGCTGAGTCATTGAAAACCGATCTGTCTGCGGCCTCCTCCTCCACAAAACATAAACATAGCGCCTTTTAACATACCTTGATGGTGGAGTTGGCAGTGGACATAGGGGCTGCGGTCAAACCAGTTCTGGATGACCAGATCAAAGCACTCAACACTAGTCATGTGATTCGGTGGGAGGAGATCGGTGGCTCCCCTTGACTCCAAAGGCTCCGTACTATCCCCGGGAAGTAAAGTGTTGCATTTTACACTCAAACGCTACTTTGCCGACCCTGCATTTAACACTGGACAGTAAGCGCATACAGAGAAGATCCTCTGGTCTGGTCCCTTCTCCCCTCAATGTCAAAGGAGCTGACGTTAACAACATATGATAGATAAGAAACTGATCCCTAGGACCACTCTCCACAATGTTTCATGACTTTGGAAGATCCAGAACTAGAGCCGTGACGACACCAGTATCGCCATACTCCTTAGTATCGTGGCAAGGAAACAAAACACGAAGCGGATGTAACTTCTTTAGGAAAACATCCCTAATGTTGGAAACAAACATTGTGTTCATGTTTGTTCATCATTGTGTTGTCATCCAGAGTCACATGTATTTATTTAACAAGCTATAACGACAATGTTTTACATACAGCAGGTTTTTAAACGGACCAAAGACCTGGATCTGCTTCGTGTTTTCATTTTTGACATGGATAACATAATCGCAACACTGGTACCGTCCCAGCCCTATCTAGAACTTTGGTTGATGAGCATTGACCTTACCATGGTCCTGGACTTTCTGTATAGGTTAACAGTCTGAAGTGAACATTTGCAGCTCTTTCTAGAAAACACAACCATGCTGGTGTCATTTTTCCGTATGACTATACTGACATCCACAGTTAGTCGTTGAGATGATGTCAGGTCATACTCTTTGAAAGGCCATGGGGTTTGTACTACATAGGCTTTCCCTCTACTTCACCCATGGAGTCATTGGGCATCCAGATGTTAACAAGCTACTAATCTGACTCAAACAGCCGCTCCCCCCAGCTGTTCAGTGACCATCCCAGTGTTGGAGCCACGATGACTCATTCTATCACGATGACAGGATAACAAGATGTTAATGACATGATGCCCCCCAGGCTGAAAACGACTGAAGACAAACATGACTTAAGCCCAAATATTTCTTGAACTCTTCAACATTGCCACCTCAAGACAATTAAGTCAAGCTGTGTTTGAAACCTAAGCCCGGAACACCATCAGCTAAATAAAATGCGAGATGAAATTACTTCAGGAAACTCTCAATTATGGATCCTAAGCAATGTGCACAGAGAGGGGATTTTCCGGCTCATTTTTTTTTTCTCCCAGAAATGTCTACTTAGTGATTTTTGGAAGGGGTGTAGTCCAAGGGAAGTGTGCTTCACAAATTACCGCTGGTCTGATGTGACTGCCGATAATTGCAAGGAGTTTTGTGCAGTTAAGAATAAAAGCTACCAGCCAAGGTTATGAGTTTAAAACGAGGTGTACAAACACTAATCAAAACGACAACTACAGTACAAGATATAGGCTACTTTATAAACTGGGTTAGTCGAGCCCTGAATGCTGACGATGACAGCCGTGGTATATTTAAGTCCTTATGCACGACGCAACGCAGAGTGCCTGGACACATGATGGTACGGCATACACTTTTCCAGGGGGGCCATATCTTATCCTGCATCAGACTGTCGGTCTACTGTAAACCACAACGTCAGAACTCCTGCCACATCCGCTGGAAATGCAAACAAATTAATTGCGACCCCGTGGGTAGGGAACACCCATTGGCCACATACCAGCTTCTTCTTTTCCAAAGGAAACTTCTGTCCTTCAGAAGCAAAAAGCACAATAGTCAGGTTCCACTCCCATCAGCCTTTCAAGTGCCAACTGGTCAGTTGAGGTTAAGGCCCTGGTGAATTGTGTCCAGTTTCATTGTAAACATAGCACAGAGCCAAGCAAGAGCTCCAATAACTTAAAATGGCCAAGCTGAGAAAATATGGACGAAAAGCCAATGGAGGTGCAGCTTTTCTTGTTTGAGTGACCTGCTGAGGACGTGGTTGGGGGATGTTCTGGCCCTAGGCAGTGCAAGTGATAGCTTCTCTCCTCCATTAGACCTCAACCTCACAATGTAGACAGGATATGTAGGGCACCAACTGGATAAATAATACAACATACATGGTGAAGCCATGAAACTCCTCCAAAAAAGGTAGGCCACATACTGTATCGTACCTACCATTATATCATCTCCCTCAGATACTAACTTTGATTAGGCCTCTATGAATTAAAGCTGCAATATGGACCAACATTCACATATAAATGTGAGTTATAGATCTGTCATTCTCATTGAAAGCAAGTCTAAGAAGCGATAGATATGTTCTATGTGCACGATTTCTATGCTTCCCGTTCTTAAGTTTTGTTTTTGCGTATTTTACTTTCCGTTTTGTACACCAGCTTCAAACAGCTGAAAATGTAAAAAATTGGGTTATGGAAAATATATTTCACAGTGGTTTAAATGGTACAATGATTCTCTACACTAAATATTGCTTGGTTTTGTCACAAACTGAAATTAAGTGAAGTATTAGAATTTTTGCAACCAGGAAATGGAGGAGCGATTTCTGCATAGTGCATCTTTAAATAAGGGACCTTGCGAGACATGAGACATTCAGTGTGCCCAATCGAGTCTTCCCTGAAGTTAGTGTGAAGCATACAAATAGAGTTCAAAGAAACATCTGACCTTAATGTGTAACCGTCACTGTAGATAGCAAGGGAAGAGGCAATCCAGGCCTTTGAATGATTTAAATCCTAAGAAACCGTGTCAGCCAGAGGAGAAAGAGACGTTGGACTAAATTCTCTTTTGATCTCTCGTCAGTAAGACTGTTTACGAGTAGTCAACAAGGTTCTGACTTAACACACCTGCTTTTTGAAACGTCAGCAACACCTGTCGGATGGCTCATCTCCTACCAGCAAGGGTTGTTCAGAGAGGACAAAACAGCTACGAATAGCTCCACAAAACTCAATGACGCTCTGAGGCAACATGTCAGTGAGTGATTCAGTTTGCTGATGCAAACCGAGGCGTTTCGCTTTATCCGACTCAAAATCACGATGTGGCTTCTACAATATGTGAGTGCTGGGGTGGAGTACAACAAACCAGCCTTCCTTGAAAGCACAATGTGTCCAGCTAGAGCATTTCAATAGGATGTGGAAGCCTAAAGGCATTTGCCTGAGCATTAGCCTAATTATGGCTAGTATTGAAACTACACTATATACACAAAAGTATGTGGACACCCCTTCAAATTAGTGGATTCAGCCATTTCCGCCACACCCGTTGCTGTATAAAAATCGAGCACACATCTATGCAATCTCTATAGACAAACATTGGCAGTAGAATGGCCTTACTGAAGAGCTCAGTGACTTTCAAATGTGGCACCGTCATAGGATGGCACTTTTCCAGCAAGTCAGTTAGTCAAATTTCTGCCCTGGTCAACTGTGAACGCTGTTATTGTGAAGTGGAAACGTCTAGGAGCAACAACGGCTCAGCCGCGAAGCAGTAGGCCACACAAGCTCACAGAACCGCCGAAAAATTGTCTGTCCTCAGTTGCAACACTCACTACCGAGTTTCAAACTGCCTCTGGAAGCAACGTCAGCACAAGAACTGTTCGTCAGGAGCTTCATGAAATTGGTTTCCATTGCCGAGTTCGACAGACTAATCTGGGTTTGGCGGATGCCAAGAGAATGCTACTTGCCGCAATGCATTGTGCCAAGTGTAAAGTTTGGTGGAGAAGGAATATTGGTCTGGGGCTGTTTTTCATGGTTCGGGCTAGGCCCCTTAGTTCCAGTGGAGGGAAATCTGAACGCTACAGCATACAATGACATTCTAGACGATTCTGTGCTTCCAACTTTGTGGCAACAGTTTGGGGAACGCCCTTTCCTGTTTCAGCATGACAATGCCCCTGTGCACAAAGCGAGGTCCATACAGAAATGGTTTGTCGAGATCGGTGTGGAAGAACTTGACTGGCCTGCACAGAGCCCATCGAACACCTTTGGGATGAATTGGAACGCCAACTGCGAGCCAGGCCTAAACGCCCAACATCAGTGCCCGACCTCGCTAATGCTCTTGTGGCTGAATGGAAGGAAGAAAGTCCCCGCAGCAATGTTCCAACAACTAGTGGAAAGCCTTCCCAGAAGAGTGGAGGCTGTTATAGCAGCAAAGGGGAACCAACTCCATATTAATGCCCATGATTTTGTAATGAGATGTTCGATGAGCAGATGTCCACACACTTTTGGTCATGTAGTGCATATCTATGTAAACTCTGACAAACTCACGACTAAGATATTTCACTCAACTTCTTCAGCATTCATCAGTTTTTAAGTGTAATAAAATATCTGACATGGGATTGTGTTTACTTGTATGCTTTCTGTAATGCAAGTCCCTGCAAGCCATTGACACAATGATGATGCCTCCCTAAATAAAATATGCCAATTATGGGTTTGGCTTGTGATGTCTTGCTCTACTAAATGAAAAAGGGTATAATATATACTTAACATTCATTATTGTCTCTATATTTCATTGGCCCAAAGATCAGTAGAGAGAGGACTAAAGTTCAACCGAGAAACTACTGTGTGCAGAAAAGGGCTTGGGCCTCTGAGGTCCAACAGTGGAGTTCAGTTTGTTGGAATTTTACCTTTGTGCGGTGAGGGGATACTGATGGTTTGCCTTAGCCCATTATCCCGGACAAGAAACGCCACAATGGAATCCAGCTCTCTTTCCATCCATTTCTTTAGCTTTCAACGTCCTATTCATCTTTCATTATCTGTACCGTTCCAAAAGCCAATGTCTCATGTTGCAACAAATTCTCATCTCACAATCTTTCCTTTCTAAAAAGCTGTCATTCATCCCGGGCTGATCTCTGCGCTATATGGCTGTGTTGAGAAAGGAAGCCCAAGTCTGATATTTTTATTTTTTTTCACTAATAGGTCTTTTGACCAATCAGTTTAGCTCTGAAAAAGAGCTGATGTGAAAAGATCTGAAAATAGAATTGGGCTGCCTGTCAATACACCTGTCAATCATTAATCCTTAAGAGTCTATTGACGCACCCGTGCAGCAATCTATTTAACATAATACAAAAATCCCCATCAAAATCTGCTAGTTTTAACAGTGCTGTTTGTCAAACCAGGGGACATCACCAAAATTGTTCTCACAAAAATGTCTGTAACATCTGAATGGTTTGGCCTACTAACTATGACCACCACGATGGTGTTCTCCGTTCTGCTCTACAACCCCCACAACCTGTTTGAAGTCGGTACCGCCAATGTGCCAACTTCTGTCTGTAGTGTCCGAACCGTTTAGGCTATAAACTAATATGACTCCACTATGGAAAGGGAAGACTCTCACGAACACGATGGTGGTTAAATGTGTCCAAAAAACTTAAATTTTTGCTGAGATTTCTTATATCTCCTAGACATAGGACAGACACTTCAAAACCTTGTGTCTGTTTTGCCATTGATAAATGTGTTATTCAATGCGTTTCTATGGGCTATAGCAGTAAAGGCCAAATTAAATATTTGATCAAAAGCATTTTAAATATTTTGTTTGATACTTACAGGGGTCCTAAAATCATCAATCAAATAGCTAAATGATCCATGGTATGACCATCTTAAAACAATTTCATGTTAGTTTAGGAGAATACCCACCCCACCTTGAACCAGGTAGCCTAGCGGTTAGAGCGTTGGGCCAGTAACCGAAAGGTTGCTGGATCAAATCCCTGAGCTGACAAGGTAAAATCTGTCGTTCTGCTCCTGAACAAGGCAGTTAACCCACTGTTTCCCGGTAGGTCGTCATTGTAAATAATAATTTGTTCTTAACTGACTTGCCTAGTTAAATAAATAAAAATAATGGACACAAAGATGTTGATTGTTAAACACTACTCACAAAAGAAAATATATAGAAGTTGGCTGATTTTTAATAGCAACCGTTACAGAACTGCGTTTGAACTGTGTACACAGGACAACCAATGAATTTGAATTGTAGAACAGTGAATAACAAAGGATGTTCTATAAATGGAAAAACAGCAGAATTGGGATACCTGCTTGAAGTACTTGACCTACTGTGAGGTCACACAGAATTTCTTTCACCGTGAACTTTTTAATAATAAAAACAATTCCGTTAAAATATTAGCTGCTTTTTCACATGTGTTTTTCTATGTGTAACGTGATGACGTTTAAATGTCTTACTCTCAGAAAACCTATTGGTAGTGCAACCTAGTGCTGCTGACCGTGGCACGTCTGTAAATAGACACTTCTGACTCTACTTCCAAATGACACAGCCTACACAAACGGTCCTTCTACACGAGGGTTCGTAAGTAAGCATGTCACGGTAAGGTCTACTACACCTGTTGTATTCAGAGCATGTGACAAATAAAATGTGTTACAAGTTGGAGAATTACCGACCTTGAATTCTCTGGTCTTTGAAATTTTGACCTATACTTTTGAAAAAGCCTACATTAAGACCCATAACCATTATTAATTATTTATTTATAAACCAATAAAAACGATGCTTACAGTAAACACGCACTTGTATTTCATAAATCGCTATTGCAAGTTTCAAAAACTGATTGAAACGTGCGCCAAGACGAGGAAATCTCACAAATTAATATATAACTGTGCAACAAAGTAACTAGCTATGTCTGCAACTGACAGAATCCAACCAACAAGATAAAAAGTATAACGATTATCAAACAATCCATGCACCGAGAGTCAATCTTGTATGTACAGCTTACCTATTTTGTGTAGTATTAACTTCTATTGAAGTTACGGTTGCACCATTATCCGGACTGAGATGGTCGCTGCTGTTTTTGAAAGAAGTTTTCAACAATTCCTGAGCGGCTGTAGACAAACTATTAGTCGTTTTATCCGAGAGAGGGTGATCAGTTAGTGAGTTGCTCTGCTGAATGTGGGGTGTTTTCTGTAATAAAGTAGCCTGGACCGCACCAGGCGAGGAAATGGACAAGAAGTGAAGCTGCGCTGATATCGGAGCCGTCCCAGTCTCAGGAGACAGGAGCAGCGACTCAGGTTTATCCAGATCCACACTTCGGACTTTGCGTAGATCTTTACGTCTCCATTGTGAGTTTTCCCCGGTACTACTCTTCGCCTTACCGTGACTGCTTGAATTTCCTTGAAGACCGCTTTCAACGTTTGTGCTGTTATTCGACTCATATATTCCTGACGACGAGGTCCGGCTCCCCGCCGTCGCCATTTTCAGTCACGGAGTTTATCACTTATTAGGTTCTATGAAGAGGGAGTGGAGGGCATTGGGGGATGGTCGGGAGGGAGGAGCGAGAGAACCGTGGTGTTTACATTCGACCGTAAAATGCGCTTCAGTTGGCGTATTTTGCGCAACTTTACGCAAGGTCCAAATCTCTCAAAATAAGATCGACAATAAATGATACGTGACTCCTGTTACAGGCAGCATGTGATACCACATCAACACGCTTAAAATTATGAATCAGAATAAAGTTCTTTGTTTTATTTTAGATGTATTTAAAAACTGCAGAGAAAGTTAAACCATACATAACTACAAACCATTGGTAGCTGAAAACACACCCAGGGAACACTCAGGTTAAAATACATGAAACAGAACACAAAACTGGCACAAAAATGCTGCATTTACACAGGCAACTCAATTCTGAGCGTTTTTGCACTAATTGGTCTTTTCACTAATCAGATCTGCTCTTTTGCCAATAATTAGGCAACATATCAGAATTGTGCTGCCTGTGTAAACAACACAGCTCTATTTAAAATGAGCTATTTAGCGCAGTAAAAACACCTGTCTATTAGCCACCAATAATCTCAACCAATAAAAAACAAGAAACACTTAATAATGAACACGTGCTTGTAAAGGTTGTAAACTGATGGGAAATTTGGCCTACTAACTGGAAGTTTCATAAATGACTGAGTAAAACAAACATAGGTCTACATTGAACACATAAATACTTTGAATAAAGATTGTTGTTATATGGTTTAGCCTTAGGCCTACATAAATGAACAAAACAAACAGAACTTATAACTAGTAATATAATTATTTCTGTTCTGTTCTGATATTTACTTATCAGTATAAACTGCAGAGATTGTCCCAAAGCACCAGGGAGGTCTCTGGCCATGACCAACCAGTTCAGTGTGTTCCTCTTTTTCTAGGGCAACCGTTGGTCTGGGCAGAGTGTCATCTTTGTGAACCTGCAAATTGCATGTCCCCCTGAATCTATCTTTTGTTATTCAAGTTATGTAATGGCACAATTGAGTTTAAGGTCCTAACAGCAAATAAATATTGGGCTTGAAGGCTTCAACACAAACCCACATCATGTGAAGTATATTCTTATTTGGAAATACAGTACTTTTCCCCTTCACTGTATTCATGTCATGTACATTGTTGAAAATATCAGCCCTCAAATGAAACCATTGATATGGTTTTCCTCTTGATATAAAGGGATTGTTCTTCTTGATTCAAAGTACATTACATGTAGGTTACACCAAATGCTTTTATGTATGAATAGTATGTGCTATTATGACCTATAGTGCATGATATTCAGGGATTTCACAAACATGAAAGTCAATGCCGAGCTATCTTGATATAACAATCAGAAACTCTTGAACATGGACCGTTTCAGACTGTGATTTTGAGCGTGCAAACTCAGCAAAAAAGTTTTGTTTTCCCAGAAACCGGTAGTTGGGCAAGCAGGGTATTTTCTTTCTAAAAAAACAGAGAGCAGAGTGGATCTTTGAGCCCTGGGGAGAAAACAATTTCCTGTCAATGTGGATTCAATCCATCACCAAGCGCTATTCATAGCCACTCAGACTTCCTGTAGCTTCTACACGTCCTGCTCACGTGGGCCTGAACACATGAAACATGTCCACACCTCCTCACTCATGGTAATTTATACCAGGGTTGCTTTGGTCATTGAGGCTTACAAAGGTGTCATCGTTTGATCATTGACAGGGTAGAATCAAATTAAATGTTATTTGTCACATGCTTTGTAAACAACAGGTGTAGACTAACAATGAAATGCTTACTTACGGGCCCTTTTCCAGCAATGCAGAGTTAAATAGAAAACATATACAATATAAATAGTGACATGAGGAATAAATACACAGTAAATAATGAATAACAATAACGAGTAAAAAATAACATGGCTATATACAGGGAGTACCAGTACTGTGTCGATGTGCAGGGGTACGAGGTCATTGAGGTAGCTATGTACATATAGGTAGGGGTAAACTGACTAGGCAACTGTAACGGCTGTCGTCGGAAGAAGGTGAAGACCAAAACGCAGCGTGGTAAGTGTTCGTCATGTTTAATAGAAACTGAACACTAAAAAGCAAAAACAACAAGTGACAACCGAAACAGCTCCGTCAGGTGCAACACACACTAAACAGAAATGAATCACCCACAACACAAAATGGGAAAACAGGATACCTAAGTATGGCTCCCAATCAGAGACCACGATAGACAGCTGCCTCTGATTGGGAACCACACCAGGCCAAACACATAGAAAACCAACAACATAGAAAAAAGAACATAGACTGCCCACCCTAGTCACACCCTGGCCTAACCAAAATAGAGAATAAAAAACCTCTCTATAGCCAGGGCGTGACAGTAACAGGATAGACAATAGACTGAGCTGTAGCAGCAGCGTATGTGGTGAGTGTGAAAGTGTGTGTGTGTGTGTGTGTGTGTGTGTGTGTGTGTGTGTGTGTGTGTGTGTGTGTGTGTGTGTGTGTGTGTGTGTGTGTGTGTGTGTGTGTGTGTGTGTGTGTGTGTGTGTGTGTGTGGTGTCAGTATGAATGTGTGAGCATGTTATGTGTGTGGGTACCAGTCTATGTGTAAGCGGTAGCAGTCTTATGGCTTGTGGGGTATCTTTTCGGGGTCCTGTTGGTTCCAGACCTGGTGCACTGGTACCGCTTGCTGTGCGGTAGCAGAGAGAACAGTCTAGGCGTTGTCGTGCCCTTTTCACAACTGTGTGGGTGTGTGTGAACCATGTTAATTCCTTAAAATTAATGATGTGAGTGCTACGGGCGATATTCATTTAGGCAGGTTACCTTGATGCATTTGTGTTCATTTACCTTTATTTTAATTTATTCAATAGGTGCTTCAACTTCTTAAGAACTTTATACTGTGAACATACTAAATAAACATGACAATTTAACTTATATGTTTATGAGAAACATAATAATGAATTTCGTAATATCGATGTTTAGGTCACTGTAATTATATCTGCCGCTGTGGCCCTGCAGTCTCCAGTCCTGGTGTCTTCAGCTGACACCTTGCCAGGGGTCAATAGGACTCCTGCTCCTCCCCTGGGGGTCTTATAAGCCTTCACCATTGAGGTACTCCTGTTGCCTGTTCCTAGGCAGAGGGGGCAGCCGTCACCGGATCCACCACCGCATCTTGTTGGCTCCCCTCTTCCAGCGCTGCTTCACAGCCTGCACTGGCCTCCACAGTATCATTCGCCCTGGTCTGGTGACCTCAAGCACCCTTTGTGACGGGGCGGCCAGGTAAACCAAAAGACAGGCCTTCTGGTCTACATTTCTTCCTCTCTGAATGACCACAAGTATTTACGTCATTCCTCTCAGTGACTGTCTACCCTTGCTGCCCTTTGTTGTTGATTTCAAAGCACGCTGTGTGGTCAGAAACGTGCTTTCCCCATCCTGATGAGCACTTCCACAGTTTTCCCTCCTGCTGAACTTTTCCTCCTGTGGACTGAATCCCTGTATGTCTCGTGTTTAATTGTGCGTGCATCTAAACGTAAGTGCCTTGAGATCTGTGTCATGTTATGTGGAGCTAAATTTTGTGGTTTATTGTGTACAATTACCATGTGTTGAGCTTGTTAGCTAGCTCGCGCTCCCACTAGCGTTAGCAGTACTGTTAGCATTATGCATTGGAATGCATTAGCATTTTAGCATGACTGTTAGCGATTAGCAATTTCTAAGCATTGCTCATTTATGGTGCTAGGCTGTTTTCTATTCTATATATATATATATATCACTCATGCTCATTGTAATTATATTATGTATACATTTTAACATTACTGTAATGTTTATTTGAGCACATTTGCCTGAGTTTCAGGTTTAGAAGTCCAGTAGGGTGTTTGCCAGTCTATTGCCATGTGTCACGCCCTGATCTGTTTCGCCTGTCCTTGTGCTTGTCTCCACCCCCCTCCAGCTGTCGCCCATTTTCTCCATTATCCCCTGGGTACTTATATCTGTGTTCTCTGTTTGTCTGTTGCCAGTTGGTTTTGTTTTGTCAAGCCTACCAGCGCTTTTCCCTCTGTTCCTGTCTATTGATTCTTCCTGTTTTTCTCAGTTTTGACCTTTCCTGCCCGCCCTGACCCTGAGCCTGCCTGCCGTCCTGTACCTTTGCCCCACTACTCTGGATTACCAACCTTTGTCTGACTTGACCTGTCATTTGCCTGCCCCTGTTGCTGTAATACGCATTGTTACTTCAACACAGTCTGCATTTGGGTCTTACCTGAAACATGTGACTAGGCCTTATACTTGCTGTAGTGTATAGCCCTTGCTGTTATATACTTACCTGTGCTAGCTTATACAGACATGTCATTCATAATATAGCAGTGCTATAGCCTAAGTTTTCTTTCTCCTCTTTCCTTTCAGAACCACATAGTTAATGTCAGTTCTCACTGGGCATGACTGTCAGTTATCTGAACCGTGAGTGGTCAGATGTGTGTGTGATGTGTGAATGTGGACATCTTCTTCCATTAAACTCCCCCTAATCTGGACAACCGCCTCATCCTTCTTCTGACCAGACATTCTGTAGTGGTTGCTACCAGCCTTTAGCCAGTGTAACGGATGTGAAATGGCTAGCTAGTTAGCGGTGGTGCGAGCTAGCAGCCTTTCAGTCGGTTACGTCACTTGCTCTGAAACCTAGAAGTAGGGGTTCCCCTTGCTCTGCAAGGGCCGCGGCTTTTGTGGAGCGATGGGTAACGATGCTTCGTGGGTGACTGTTGTTGATGTGTGCAGAGGGTCCCTGGTTCGCGCCCGTGTCGGGGCGAGGGGACGGTCTAAACTTATACTGTTACACCAGCACCTAAGGTTTCTTATTACATTCATGGTCCTTCGAATCTCTACAACCCTACCCCTATTTTTCACCAGCACCTAATTAAGGATGTGCGTATGACCGCTAACTTTTCTATAGATGGAATTTTGATGTTTACCATTATATTGTCAGATGCGATTTAAAAAATAACTGTAAAACTGTACCCTCAGCCAATTACTAACAACAACCCTCAAATGACAAAGGCTTTTCTAGTCTGAAGTACAAACTCAAGAGTGGGATTAATACCCAACTGTAGTGAGAAAGGTAATTGTGACACATTTCACAGGTTTTACAAATGTCCAGGGCCCGGTTTCTCAAAAGCAGTTTAAGGGTATTAGAACCATTAGAACCATAGGATCCGATATGGCTCTAAAATGAACGTGGCCTTAAGTTACTTTTGGGAAACCGGGCCCTGGAATGTAACAACTCACTCAACACACAGCATAAAGCAGAACTCTGTGTTTTTTTTCATTTTTGGACAAGTTGATATAGCCTCCCGCTTCAAAACGTTTTCATCCTACTGGATAAGGACCAAGCTACAGGTACAGTACAATGTTGGTTCAGTTAGGGTAGAATCAGATTAAACACTGACTTGGCATCCTTTAGCAACAAATGACAAAAGAGACAAATGCCTCTCTTTCTTTCTCTCTCTCGGAGGACCTGAGCCCTAGGACCATACGTCAGGACTACCGGGCATGATGACTCCTTGCTGTCCCCAGTCCACCTGGCCTTGCTGCTGTTCCAGTTTCAACTGTTCTGCCTGCGGTTATGGAACCACTACCTGTCCCAAACCTGCTGTTTTCAACTCTTAATGATCGGCTATGAAAAGCCAACTTTTATTCCTGATTATTATTTGACCATGCTTGTCATTTATGAACATTTTGAACATGTTCTGTTATAATCTCCACCCGGCACAGCCAGAAGAGGACTGGCCACCCCTCATAGCCTGGTTCCTCTCTAGGTTTCTTCCTAGGTTTTGGCCTTTCTAGGGAGTTTTTCCTAGCCACCGTGCTTCTACACCTGCATTGCTTGCTGTTTGGAGTTTTAGGCTGGGTTTCTGTACAGCACTTCGAGATATTAGCTGATGTACGAAGGGCTATATAAAATAAACTTGATAACTTGATATTAAAAAAAGACTGGGCCACAGCGACCGTGGTCACCCTCACTCTCATTCTTCATCAACCAGTGGTTCACAAAAGGTACAAATGCAACAGGTTTTGTCTATTAGTACACACCATATCACCAACCACACATACGGTATCTTCTTCAGTCCCACGGTTGCTGCTTCAATCTGGGACCAAATACTTTGGGGTGTAGTCAAGCCAAAGGTTTCCAAGCGCAAACAAGACGGTCAAGTTCATTAGGGCAACAGAAAATGGATGGCGCCGGAGGAGATGGCTGCTGTTTTACAGGCTCCCAACCAATTGTGCAATTGTGTGTGTTTTTTCGCGTTATTTGTAACTTATTTTCTACATAATATTTCTGCCACTGTCTCTTATGACCAAAAAGAGCTTCTGTAAATCAGGACAGCGATTACTCACCTCATACTGGACAAATCATTTTTCTTTAACGAGTCGGACTCGAAGGATTTACTTCAGACATCCGTCAAGGCCCAAATCCCCGTCATTCGCATGAGAAAGAGATGGAGACATAGGGGACGTAGGTCGGGGTGCGTTGTAAGGATCCGACTGCCTCGACCATCAGTCCTATTAGCCAACGTACAATCATTGGATAAGAAAATAGACATGTTGCGATCACGAATATCCTACCAACGGGACAATAAAAACTGTAATATCTTATGCTTCAACACATGGATAACATACAGCTGGCGGGTTTTACGCTGCATCGGCAAGATAGAACAGCCGCCTCCGGTAAGACAAGGGGTAGTGGTGTGTGTATATTTGTAAACAACAGCTGGTGCACAAAATCTAATATTAAGGAAGTCTCAAGGTTTTGCTCACCTGGGGTAGAGTATCTCATGATAAGCTGTAGACCACACTATTTATCAAGAGAGTTTTTGTCTATATTTTTCGTAGCTGTCTATTTACCAACACAAACCGATGCTGGCACTAAGACCGCAGTCAATGAGCTATATAAGGCCATAAGCAAACAGGAAAACACCCATCCAGAGGCTGTGCTCCTAGTGGCTGGGGACATTAATGCGGGGAAACTTAAATCCATTTTACCTAATTTCTACCAGCATGTTAAATGTGCAACCAGAGGATAAAACCTCTAGACCACCTTTAGTCCACACACAGAGACGCGTCCAAGCTCTCCCTCGCCCTCCATTTGGCAAATCTGACCATAATTCTATCCTCCTGATTCCTGCTTACAAGCAGAAGTGGTCAGTTGAAGTAGTGGTCAGATGAAGCAGATGCTAAGCTACAGGACTGTTTTGCGAACACAGACTGGAATATGTTCCGGGATACTTCCGATGGCATTGAGGAGTACACCACATCAGTCACTGGCTTCATCAATAAGTGCATCGACTATGTCGTCCCCACAGTAACCGTACGTACATACCCCAACCAGAAGCCATGGATTACAGGTAACTTCCACACTGAGCTAAAGGGTACAGCTGCCGTTTCAAGGAGCGGGACTCTAACCCGGACGCTTATAAGAAATCCCGCTCTGCCCTCCGACGAACCATCAAACAGGCAAAGCGTCCATACAGGACTAAGACTGAATCGTTCTACACCGGCTCCGACGCTCGTCGGATGTGGCAGGGCTTGCAAACTATTACAGATGACAAAGGGAAGCAAAGCCACGAGCTGCTTAGTGACACGAGCCTACCAGACGAGCTAAATTACTTCTATGCTAACTTCGAGGCAAGCAACACTGAAGCATGCATGAGAGCATCAGCTGTTCCGGACGACTGTGTGATCACGCTCTCCGTAGCCGATGTGAGTAAGACCTTTAAACAGGTCAACATTCACAAGGCCGCAGGGCCAGACGGATTACCAGGACGTGTGCTCCGAGCATGCGCTGACCAACTGGCAGGTGTCTTCACTGACATTCTCAACATGTCCCTGATTGAGTCTGTAATACCAACATGTTTCAAGCAGACCACCATAGTCCCTGTGCACAAGAACACTAAGGTAACCTGCCTAAATGACTACCAACCCGTAGCACTCATGTCTGTAGCCATGAAGTGCTTTGAAAGGCTGGTCATGGCTCACATCAACACCATTATCCCAGAAACCCTAGACCCACTCCAATTTGCATACCACCCCAATAGATCCACAGATGATGCAATCTCTATTGCACTCCACACTGCCCTTTCACCCCTGGACAAAAGGAACACCTATGTGAAAATGCTATTCATTGACTACAGGTCAGCATTCAACACCATAGTGCCCTCAAAGCTCATCACTAAGCTAAGGACCCTGGGACTAAACACCTACCTCTGCAACTGGATACTGGACTTCCCGATTGGCCACCCCCAGGTGGTGAGAGTAGGTAACAATACATCTGCTACCCTGATCCTCAACACAGGGCCCCTCAGGGGTGCATGCTCAGTCCCCTCCTGTACTCCCTGTTCACCCATGACTGCATGGCCAGGCACGACTCCAACACCATCATTAAGTTTGCAGACGACACAGCAGTGGTAGGCCTGATCACCGACAACGATGAGACAGCCTATAGGGAGGAGGTCAGAGACCTGGCCGGGTGGTGCCAGGATAACAACCTATCCCTCAACATGATCAAGACAAAGGAGACAATTATGGACTACAGGAAAAGGAGGACCGAGCACGCCCCCATTCTCATCGCCGGGGCTGTAGTGGAGCAGGTTGAGAGCTTCAAGTTCCTTGTTGTCCACATCACCACCACACTATCATGGTCCAAACAGACTAAGACAGTCGTGAAGAGAGCACGACAAAACCTATTGCCAGGAGACTGTAAAGATTTGTCATGGGTTGTCAGATCCTCAAAAAGTTCTACAGCTGCACCATCGAGAGCATCCTGACTGGTTGCATCACTGCCTAGAATGGCAACTGCTCGGCCTCCGACTGCAAGGCACTACACAGGGTAATGCGTATGGCCCAGTACTTCACTGGGGCTAAGCTTCCTGCCATCCAGGACCTCTATACCAGGCGGTGTCAGAGGAAGGCCCTAAAAATTGTCAAAGACTCCAGCCACCCTAGTCATAGACTGTTATCTCTACTACCGCATGGCAAGCGGTACCGGAGTGCCAAGTCTAGGTCCAAAAGGCTTCTTAACAGCTTCTATCCCCAAGCCATAAGACTCCTGAACAGTTAATCAAAGGGCTACCCAGGCCCCTCTTTTACGCTGCTGCTACTCTGTTTATTATTTATGCATGGTCACTTTAACTCTACCTACATGTACATATTACCTCAATTTCCTCGACTAACCAGTGCCCCCACACATTGACTCTGTATCGGTACCCCCTGTATATAGCCTCCACATTGACTCTGTACCGGTACCCCCTGTATATAGCCTCCACATTGACTCTGTATCGGTACCCCCTGTATATAGCATCCACATTGACTCTGTAACGGTACCCCCTGTATATAGCCTCCACATTGACTCTGTATCGGTACCCCCTGTATATAGCCTCCACATTGACTCTGTACCGGTACCCCCTGTATATAGCCTCCACATCGACTCTGTATCGGTACCCCCTGTATATAGCATCCACATTGACTCTGTAACGGTACCCCCTGTATATAGCCTCCACATTGACTCTGTATCGGTACCCCCTGTATATAGCCTCACATTGACTCTGTACCGGTACCCCCTGTATATAGCCTCCACATCGACTCTGTATCGGTACCCCCTGTATATAGCCTCCACATTGACTCTGTACCGGTACCCCCTGTATATAGCCTCCACATTGACTCTGTACCGGTACACCCTGTATATAGCCTCCACATTGACTCTGTACCGGTACCCCCTGTATATAGCCTCGCTACTGTTATTTTACTGCTCCTCTTTAATTAATGATACATTTTTTACTTTACACTTATTTTTCTAAAAACTGCATTGTTGGTTAATGGCTTGTAAGTAAGCACTTCACTTTAAGGTCTACACCTGTTGTATTCGGCACATGTGACTAGTGAGATTTGATGAAATTGGATTTGCAGTGGAAAACAAACTGCAAATCCAGGCAGTTCTTGCCTGTTTTAGTCCACTTTCTTCCATTTGGTGACTAATGAACGCAACCACATTGTCCTGAGGTGGGGCAAAACCCCACTCCTACCACATAGCTGGCATATAGTTGGAAGGCTTGTGGGACTGTTTGAGATCCTGCATTCTCCACATTCCTTTGTCAGGTTTGTTTCCTGTGACAAATATACCATCAAGCATTAAAGTTTAGGAACATGTTCATAAAAGGTCAATTGCACAACTGTCAAGTGACATTTGTGTTTACACTACACACAGTATGACTGAACGAATTTAGAGCAATCAAGATTCAATGCAGATAATAATTTATTTAAAGGGATAGTTCACCCAAATTACAAAATACATTTTGAATGTTTCCTTAGCTTGAACACAGTCTATGGAAAAATAGAGATTGCGATCTCCACACTTTGATTTTGTTTATCTAAGCTGTCACCAACTCTAAATATTGGTATTTTCTAGCCAAAAACCAATGAAAATAAATGTAGGTCTACTCCCAGCCTGAAATGTAAACAATGCTGCAGCTACTTTGGTGTACATTGGTTTTTGGTGGGAAAATGCTATTAGCGCAGTAGCTATATACATTTTGCAGACCCTGTGTCACGCATTGTACATCATCAGAAAATTCCTTATAGCTTTACGATACATTTCTCCTCCTTTCTCTGGTGACAAGCCTCACATTGAGGTTTATTTTGGGTTCAGAAAGTAATTGAAGTTCAACAGCCGACACCCTGTCGTCGCCCTTCTCTGAGAAACACCAAACCCATGCCAATGTCCCAAAAAATGTTTCACCATTTTCATTGTGTTTAGCAACGGCTTTTCCCTAAAGACATGCCACTCATTCCATGTGATTTGGCATTGATTTCACACCAGTGCGCTGGCCTGACAACCACACAAATGTCTTTAACCTCTGTGTGTCAAATGCACTCAATTTGCGTGATGGCCTCTTGATGAATGCTTTCTGGTCATGTTCAACTATGCACTGATTCCCCATAAAATCCAAATCCCAATTATTCTGTCCCAAGGAACAACTCACGCTGGGCGTATTAAGCTCTTGCATGTGGATGCGGCATCTGTCCGACCGGGTTTGGGACCCCGGCCCAGAATCTGTCAGATTCAGTTGGGGTGGGGAGTGTGGGAATAGCTTTTGTTTGTGGGACCCTAGCCCCCCAACCCCCCACCCACCACTTTTGGAGCCTGGTAGGTGCATACGGTCTTCAAACAGAGGCATTCTGAAGCACAAGGTTTCATGTCCTCAAGAATGTGTAATTTCCACCCCTACACTATCCTACTCCACTGCTGTGCAGCTTGATATGAAACTCTTTGGAAAGCTCTAGAATGTCTGTTCACACAGTGGCACTGGTTAGCTGTGTCAATCCTCGAGGGGGAAGCCCATCAACTAGTCTATGTGTCGGTGTCAGTGACAAATCAAACAAACATTTATCACAACTTCATGTGTGTATAATTGCTAAATGTCATCCGCAATCAAAGGTTATCTTTTGTGAAAAGGCTCCCCTGCTGTGTGGCAAGAGCTTCGGCTCTCTGTCCCTGCCTCTCTCTCTGCCGAGCCCCCCTCGGCCACTTCGGCTCTCTGTCCCTGCCTCTCTCTCTGCCGAGCCCCCCTCGGCCACTTCGGCTCTCTATCCCTGCCTCTCTGCCAAGCCCCCCTCGGCCACGCTCCTTTTCAAGGCTAACACTAAGCCCTATGGAGACAGGGTACTCTCTGCATGTTAACGGGATCAAATGATCATATTTCATTGGCTATTTTTTGTCGTCCCTGTAATATGAAATCCCATGCCAAGCCTGGAGTATTATGATCTGTTAATCAAGTTAATGGTGCTGGGAACGCTCTGATCTCCGTCTGGTGTTGGATTGGAGGGCAGGGGCCCGATCTATCCAGGAAGTCGGGCTGTGTCCAAAATCCCTGAGACCCCCCCCCCTCAAGTCACTACATGGGCCCGTTCTATCCAGGAAGTCTGTCTGTGTCCAAAATCCCTGGGACCCCCCCACCCCCCCACTCCTCAAGTTGCTACAGGGGCCCGTTCTATCCAGGAAGTCTGGCTGTGTCCAAAATCCCTGTGACCCACCCCCCACCCCTCCAGTCACTAGAGGGGCCTGTTCCATCCAGGAAGTCTGGCTGTGTCCAAAATCCCTGTGACCCACCCCCCCACCCCTCCAGTCACTAGAGGGGCCTGTTCCATCCAGGAAGTCTGGCTGTGTCCAAAATCCCTGTGACCCACCCCCCACCCCTCAAGTCACTACAGGGGCCCGTTCTATCCAGGAAGTCTGGCTGTGTCCAAAACCCCTGGGACCCCCCCACCCCACATCTCAAGTGGCTACAGGGGCCCGTTCTATCTATCCAGGAAGTCTGGCTGTGTTCCAAAAATCCCTGTGACCCATCCCTCCACCCCTCAAGTCACTACAGGGGCCTGTTCTATCCAGGAAGTCAGGCTGTGTCCAAAATCCCTGTGACACCCACCCCTCAAGTCACGACAGGGACCCGTCACATCTGGGCTCAAATAGTTTTCGATGTCTTCTAAGTACTTTAGATGCTCTTGATTGAGCTTCCCTGGCACAATGGAACCAATAGAAGAGTTCCAAAAGTACAAACATCACCCATCAGGTAGGCTCTAGCAAACACTCAAAAGTTTATGAACGATTTTGAACCCAGATCCGGATCAGTCCACAGTCTATCCATGTGTAAGCCTAGTCACATGATCCCCACGTTATGACAACACAAACACCCATGGCTGTACTTCACTTTGCATGTTTTTGCCTGTCATTAAGGTGTCTTTGTGTGTCTTTGCGTGTCTTTGCCTGTCTTTAAGGTGTCTTTGTGTGTCTTTGCATGTCTTTGCCTGTCTTTAAGGTGTCTTTGCATGTCTTTGTGTATGTTTGCCTGTCTTTAAGGTGCCTTTGCGTGTCTTTGTGTGTGTTTGTGTGTCTTTGCCTGTCTTTAAGGTGTCTTTGTGTGTCTTTAAGGTGTCTTTGCATGTGTTTGCCTGTCTTTAATGTGTCTTTGTGTGTCTTTAAGGCGTCTTTGTGTGTCTTTAAAGTGTCTTTGCCTGTCTTTAATGTGTCTTTGCGTGTCTTTGCGTATGTTTGTGTAACGATCGTCCTGGAAAGAAGGTGACCAAAACGCAGTGTGGTAAGTGTTCATTATAATTTAATAAATAAACTGAACACTGAAACAACAAAGAGAGTGAACAAAACGAAACAGTCCTGTCTGGTGCAGACACAAAACAGAAAACAACTACCCACAACACACAGGTGGAAAAAGGCTACCTAAGTATGGTTCTCAATCAGAGACAACGATAGACAGCTGCCTCTGATTGAGAACCACACCCGGCCAAACACACAGAAAAGAAAACATAGAACACCAGACATAGAATGCCCACCCCAACTCACGCCCTGACCAAACCAAAATAGAGACATAAAAAGGATCTCTAAGGTCAGGGCGTGACAGTACCCCCCCCCCCCCCCCCCCCAAAGGTGCGGACTCCGGCCGCAAAACCTAAACCTATAGGGGAGGGTCTGGGTGGGCATCTATCCGCGGGTATCTATCCTCTGGCGCGGGACGTGGCACCGACCCCGGACTGGGGACCCTTGCAGTGGGCCCCGGACAGGAGGGCGACTCTGGCAGCTCCGGACAGGAGGGTGACTCTGGCAGCTCCGGACAGGAGGGCGACTCTGGCAGCTCCGGACAGGAGGGAGACTCTGGCAGCTCCGGACAGGAGAGCGTCTCTGGAGGCTTCGGGCTGGAGGCCGTCTCGGTAGGCTTTGTGCCATGTCTCACCACTGTAGGCTTCGTGCCATGGATCATCACTGGAGGCTTCTTGCCATGGATCATCACTGGAGGCTTCTTGCCATGGATCATCACTGGAGGCTTCTTGCCATGGATCATCACTGGAGGCTTTGTGCTATGGATCACCACTGGAGGCTTCGTGCCATGGATCATCACTGGAGGCTTCGTGCCATGGATCACCAATGGAGGCTTCTTGCCATGGATCATCACTGGAGGCTTTGTGCCATGGATCATCACTGGAGGCTTTGTGCCATGGATCATCACTGGAGGCTTCTTGCCATGGATCATCACTGGAGGCTTCGTGCCATGGATCACCACTGGAGGCTTAGTGCCATGGATCATCACTGGAGGCTTCGTGCCATGGATCACCACTGGAGGCTTCGTGCCATGGATCACCACTGGAGGCTTCTTGCCATGGATCATCACTGGAGGCTTCTTGCCATGGATCATCACTGGAGGCTTCGTGCCATGGATCACCACTGGAGTGGAGAGACACACAGGAGGCCTGGCTCTGGGAGAAGGCACAGGACTCACCAGGCTGGGGAGACATGCAGGAGGGTTAGGGCTTAGCACAGGCACAGGACTCACCAGGCTGGGGAGACATGCAGGAGGTCCTGTCCTTGGCCGAGGCACCGGATACACTGGGCCGTGGAGGCGCACTGGAGGTCTCGAGCTAAGAGCCTGCACAACCCGTCCTGGCTGGATGGTGACTTTGGCCCTGCACGTGCGGGGCGCAGGCACAGGACGCACTGGGCTGTGCAGACGCACTGGAGACACAGTGCAGAACCGGCGCAGGATAACCCGGGCCGAGGAGACATACTGGAGGCCTGGAGAGCAGGGCTGGCACACTCCGTCCTGGCTCGATGCCCACTCTAGCCCGGCCGATGCGAGGAGCTGGGATATAGCGCACCGGGCTAAGAACACGTACTGGAGACACCGTGCGCTCCACCGCATAACACGGTGCCTGACCAGTACGACGCTCGCCACGGTAAGCACGGGGAGTTGGCTCAGGTCTCCTACCTGACTCCGCAATCTCCTCGTGTGTCTCCCCCCCCAAAAAAAATCTGGGGCTGCCTCTCATGCACGCTTCCTCGAGCCAACTCCTCATAGCGTCGCCGCTCCGCTCTAGCTGCCTCCAGCTCCTCATAGCGTCGCTGCTCAGCTCTAGCTGCCTCCAGCTCCTCGTAGCGTCGCCGCTCCGCTCTAGCTGCCTCCAGCTCCTCGTAGCGTCGCCGCTCCGCTCTAGCTGCCTCCAGCTCCTCGTAGCGTCGCCGCTCCGCTCTAGCTGCCTCCAGCTCCTCGTAGCGTCGCCGCTCCGCTCTAGCTGCCTCCAGCTCCTCGTAGCGTCGCCGCTCCGCTCTAGCTGCCTCCAGCTCCTCGTAGCGTCTCCGCTCTAGCTGCCTCCAGCTCCTCTTGGGTCGCCGCTCCGCTCTAGCTGCCTCCAGCTCCTCGTAGCGTCGCCGCTCCGTTCTAGCTGCCTCCAGCTCCTCATAGCGTCGCCGCTCCGTTCTAGCTGCCTCCAGCTCCTCATAGCGTCGCCGCTCCGTTCTAGCTGCCTCCAGCTCCTCATAGCGTCGCCGCTCCGTTCTAGCTGCCTCCAGCTCCTCATAGCGTCGCCGCTCCGCTCTAGCTGCCTCCAGCTCCTCGTAGCGTCGCCGCTCCGTTCTAGCTGCCTCCAGCTCCTCGTAGCGTCGCCGCTCCGCTCTAGCTGCCTCCAGCTCCTCGTAGCTGTTATGCTGATGAATGAGGACCCAAAAGCGACGTAATAGTAACAGAGTCTTTATTCCAGTATTAAACAAATAATGATTCTCCTGGATATAATCAATGGTAATCCAAAACAGGAAACTGAAATCCTCTCGTCAATAGAGAGGAACGCCTGGAGACGCGACCACAGACTGCAGGTCGCTTCGGGAAGGCACTGGCCGTAGCTGACATTGACACCTGCTCACACGCAGCATCTGAAGAAGGCAAAGAACACGACAGGGCGAAACAAGGACACAGGAACAGCAAACATCAAACAAGAATCCGACAAGGACAGGAGCGGAAAACAGAGGGAGAAATAGGGACTCTAATCAGAGGGCAAAATAGGGGACAGGTGTGAAAGAGTAAATGAGGTCGTAGGGAGAATGAGAAACAGCTGGGAGCATGAACGGAACGATAGAGAGAGAGAAAGAGAAAGAACCTAATAAGACCAGCAGAGGGAAGCACAGGGACAAGACATGATCAAAGACAAAACATGACAGTACCCCCCCACTCACCGAGCGCCTCCTGGCGCACTCGAGGAGGAACCCTGGCGGCAACGAAGGAAATCATCAATCAACGAACGGTCCAGCACGTCCCGAGATGGAACCCAACTCCTCTCCTCAGGACCGTAACCCTCCCAATCCACTAAGTACTGGTGACCACGTCCCCGAGAACGCATGTCCATGATCTTCCGTACCTTGTAAATAGGAGCGCCCTCGACAAGGACGGGGGGGGGGGAGGGAAGACGAACGGGGGCGCGAAGAAAAGGCTTGACACAGGAGACATGGAAGACAGGGTGGACGCGACGAAGATGTTGCGGAAGAAGCAGTCGCACAGCGACAGGATTGACGACCTGAGAGACACGGAACGGACCAATGAACCGCGGAGTCAACTTGCGAGAAGCTGTCGTAAGGGGAAGGTTACGAGTGGAAAGCCACACTCTCTGACCGCGACAATACCTAGGACTCTTAATCCTACGTTTATTGGCGGCTCTCACAGTCTGCGCCCTGTAACGGCAAAGTGCAGACCTGACCCTCCTCCAGGTGCGCTCACAACGTTGGACAAAAGCCTGAGCGGAGGGAACGCTGGACTCGGCGAGCTGGGACGAAAACAGAGGAGGCTGGTAGCCAAGACTACTCTGAAACGGGGACAGCCCGGTAGCAGACGAAGGAAGCGAGTTGTGAGCGTACTCAGCCCAGGGGAGCTGTTCTGCCCAAGACGCAGGGTTTCGAAACGAAAGGCTGCGTAAAATGCGACCAATCGACTGATTGGCCCTTTCTGCTTGACCGTTAGACTGGGGATGAAACCCGGAAGAGAGACTGACGGAAGCACCAATCAAACGACAGAACTCCCTCCAAAACTGTGACGTGAATTGCGGACCTCTGTCTGAAACGGCGTCTAACGGGAGGCCATGAATTCTGAACACATTCTCAATGATGATTTGTGCCGTCTCCTTAGCGGAAGGAAGCTTAGCGAGGGGAATGAAATGTGCCGCCTTAGAGAACCTATCGATAACCGTAAGAATCACAGTCTTCCCCGCAGACGAAGGCAGACCGGTAATAAAGTCTAAGGCGATGTGAGACCATGGTCGAGAAGGAATGGGAAGCGGTCTGAGACGACCGGCAGGAGGAGAGTTACCTGACTTAGTCTGCGCGCAGTCCGAACAAGCAGCCACGAAACGACGCGTGTCCCGCTCCTGAGTAGGCCACCAAAACCGCTGGCGAATAGAAGCAAGCGTACCCCGAACGCCGGGGTGGCCAGCTAACTTGGCAGAGTGAGCCCACTGAAGAACAGCCAGACGAGTAGAGACAGGAACGAACAGAAGGTTACTAGGACAAGCGCGCGGCGACGCAGTGTGAGTGAGTGCTTGCTTTACCTGTCTCTCAATTCCCCAGACAGTCAACCCGACAACACGCCCTTCAGGGAGAATCCCCTCGGGGTCGGTAGAAGCCACAGAAAAACTAAAGAGACGGGATAAGGCATCAGGCTTGGTGTTCTTATTTCCCGGACGATAGGAAATCACGAACTCGAAACGAGCGAAAAACAACGCCCAACGAGCTTGACGTGCATTAAGTCGTTTGGCCGAACGGATGTACTCAAGGTTCTTATGGTCAGTCCAAACGACAAAAGGGACGGTCGCCCCCTCCAACCACTGTCGCCATTCGCCTATGGCTAAGCGGATGGCGAGCAGTTCGCGGTTACCCACATCATAGTTGCGTTCCGATGGCGACAGGCGATGAGAAAAGTAAGCGCAAGGATGGACCTTATCGTCAGACTGGAAGCGCTGAGACAGAATGGCTCCCACGCCCACCTCTGAAGCGTCAACCTCGACAATGAATTGTTTAGTGACGTCAGGAGTAACAAGGATAGGGGCGGATGTAAAACGCTTCTTGAGGAGATCAAAAGCTCCCTGGGCGGAACCGGACCACTTAAAGCAAGTCTTGACAGAAGTCAGAGCTGTGAGAGGGGCAGCCACTTGACCGAAATTACGAATGAAACGCCGATAGAAATTAGCGAAACCGAGAAAGCGCTGCAACTCGACACGTGACTTAGGGACGGGCCAATCGCTGACAGCCTGGACCTTAGCGGGATCCATCTGAATGCCTTCAGCGGAAATAACAGAACCGAGAAAAGTGACAGAGGAGACATGAAAGGCGCACTTCTCAGCCTTCACGTAGAGACAATTCTCTAAAAGGCGCTGGAGTACACGTCGAACGTGCTGAACATGAATCTCGAGTGACGGTGAAAAAATCAGGATATCGTCAAGGTAAACGAAAACAAAAATGTTCAGCATGTCTCTCAGTACATCATTAACTAATGCCTGAAAGACAGCTGGAGCATTAGCGAGACCGAACGGCAGAACCCGGTATTCAAAATGCCCTAACGGAGTGTTAAACGCCGTTTTCCACTCGTCCCCCTCTCTGATGCGTACGAGATGGTAAGCGTTACGAAGGTCCAACTTAGTAAAGCACCTGGCTCCCTGCAAAATCTCGAAGGCTGACGACATAAGGGGAAGCGGATAACGATTCTTAACCGTTATGTCATTCAGCCCTCGATAATCCACGCAGGGGCGCAGAGTACCGTCCTTCTTCTTAACAAAGAAAAATCCCGCTCCGGCGGGAGAGGAAGAAGGCACCACGGTACCGGCGTCGAGAGAAACAGACAGATAATCCTCGAGAGCCTTACGTTCGGGAGCCGACAGAGAGTATAGTCTACCCCGAGGGGGAGTGGTCCCCGGAAGGAGATCAATACAACAATCATACGACCGGTGAGGAGGAAGGGAGCTGGCTCTGGACCGACTGAAGACCGTGCGCAGATCATGATATTCCTCCGGCACTCCTGTCAAATCACCAGGTTCCTCCTGAGTAGAGGGGACAGAAGACACAGGAGGGATAGCAGACATTAAACACTTCACATGACAAGAAACGTTCCAAGATAGGATAGAATTACTTGACCAATTAATAGAAGGATTATGACATACTAGCCAGGGATGACCCAAAACAACAGGTGTAAAAGGTGAACGAAAAATCAAAAAGGAAATGGTCTCACTGTGGTTACCAGATACTGTGAGGGTTAAAGGTAGTGTCTCACATCTGATACTGGGGAGAAGACTACCATCTAAGGCGAACATGGGCGTGGGCTTCCCTAACTGTCTGAGAGGAATGTCATGTTTCCGAGCCCATGCTTCGTCCATAAAACAACCCTCAGCCCCTGAGTCTATCAAGGCACTGCAGGAAGCAGCCGAACCGGTCCAGCGTAGATGGACCGACAAGGTAGTACAGGATCTTGATGGAGAGACCTGAGTAGTAGCGCTCACCAGTAGCCCTCCGCTTACTGATGAGCTCTGGCTTTTACTGGACATGACATGACAAAATGTCCAGCAGAACCGCAATAGAGGCAAAGGCGGTTGGTGATTCTCCGTTCCCTCTCCTTAGTCGAGATGCGAATACCTCCCAGCTGCATGGGCTCAGTCTCTGAGCCGGTGGGAGGAGATGGTTGAGATGCGGAGAGGGGAAGCACCGTTAACGCGAGCTCTCTTCCACGAGCTCGATGACGAAGATCTATCCGTCGTTCTATGCGGATGGCGAGTGCAATCAAAGAGTCCACGCTGGAAGGAACCTCCCGGGAGAGAATCTCATCCTTAACCTCAGCGTGAAGTCCCTCCAGAAAACGAGCGAGCAACGCCGGCTCGTTCCAGTCACTGGAGGCAGCAAGAGTGCGAAACTCTATAGAGTAATCCGTTATGGATCGATCACCTTGACATAGGGAAGCCAGGGCCCTGGAAGCCTCCTTCCCAAAAACTGAACGATCAAAAACCCGTATCATCTCCTCTTTAAAGTTCTGATAATCGTTAGAACACTCAGCCCTTGCCTCCCAGATAGCTGTGCCCCACTCCCGAGCCCGACCAGTAAGGAGTGATATGACGTAAGCGATCCGAGCTCTCGCTCTTGAGTACGTGTTGGGCTGGAGAGAGAACACAATATCACACTGGGTGAGAAAGGAGCGACACTCAGTGGGCTGCCCAGAGTAACATGGTGGGTTATTAACCCTAGGTTCCGGAGACTCGGAAGACCAGGAAGTAGCTGGTGGCACGAGACGAAGACTCTGAAACTGTCCAGAGAGATCGGAGACCTGAGCGGCCAGGGTCTCAACGGCATGACGAGCAGCAAACAATTCCTGCTCGTGTCTGCCGAGCATTGCTCCCTGGAACTCGACGGCAGTGTTGAGAGAATCCATAGTCGCTGGGTCCATCTTGGTCGGATTCTTCTGTTATGCTGATGAATGAGGACCCAAAAGCGACGTAATAGTAACAGAGTCTTTATTCCAGTATTAAACAAATAATGATTCTCCTGGATATAATCAATGGTAATCCAAAACAGGAAACTGAAATCCTCTCGTCAATAGAGAGGAACGCCTGGAGACGCGACCACAGACTGCAGGTCGCTTCGGGAAGGCACTGGCCGTAGCTGACATTGACACCTGCTCACACGCAGCATCTGAAGAAGGCAAAGAACACGACAGGGCGAAACAAGGACACAGGAACAGCAAACATCAAACAAGAATCCGACAAGGACAGGAGCGGAAAACAGAGGGAGAAATAGGGACTCTAATCAGAGGGCAAAATAGGGGACAGGTGTGAAAGAGTAAATGAGGTCGTAGGGAGAATGAGAAACAGCTGGGAGCATGAACGGAACGATAGAGAGAGAGAAAGAGAAAGAACCTAATAAGACCAGCAGAGGGAAGCACAGGGACAAGACATGATCAAAGACAAAACATGACAGTAGCGTCGCCGCTCCGCTCTAGCTGCCTCCAGCTCCTCATAGTGTCGCCGCTCCGCTCTAGCTGCCTCCAGCTCCTCTTTCGGACGGCGATACTCTCCCAGCTGTGCCCAGGGTCCCTTGCCGTCCAAGATTTCCTCCCATGTCCAGGAGTCCATTCCACTACGCTGCCTGGTCCTTTGGTGGTGGGTAGTCCTGTAACGATCGTCCTGGAAAGAAGGTGACCAAAACACAGCGTGGTAAGTGTTCATTATAATTTAATAAATAACCTGAATACTGAAACAACAAAAACAACAAAGAGAGTGAACGAAACGAAACAGTCCTGTCTGGTGCAGACACAAAACAGAAAACAACTACCCACAACACACAGGTGGAAAAAGGCTACCTAAGTATGGTTCTCAATCAGAGACAACGATAGACAGCTGCCTCTGATTGAGAACCACACCCGGCCAAACACACAGAAAAGAAAACATAGAACACCAGACATAGAATGCCCACCCCAACTCACGCCCTGACCAAACCAAAATAGAGACATAAAAAGGATCTCTAAGGTCAGGGCGTGACAGTTTGAGGCGTCTTTAAATTGTCTTTGCCTATTTCCAAACGTGAACCCCTGTTGGGAAGACTCAGATATCAGATCACATTACTCTCCCTGGCACTTTCACTTCCAGGAAGACTCCTCTGTAGGTCATTGGACACTAGCTTTTTTACCCTCTCCAAGCCCCCGCATTTCATCTCACATGTTAAATGGCTCTGCCTGTCATTGCTTAAAAAGTGACAGCGGCAGATGAGATGAAAACACTAAATCACACTCAGTACAATTAAGACAATTAAGCAAGGGGGTGTGGTCAATATACCACGGCTAAGGGCTGTTCTTATGCACGACGCAATGCGGAGTGCTAGGACACAGCCCTTAGCCGTGGTATATTGGCAATATACCACAAACCCCCGAGGTGCCTTATTGCTATTATAAACTGGTTACCAATATAATTAGTACAGTAAAAATACATGCTTTGTCATACCCGTGGTATACGGTCTGATATACCCCGGCTTTCAGCCAATCAGCATTCAGGGCTCGAACCACCCAGTTTATAACAAGGAGCACATAGCCTCGTTATTGTTATTTTATTGTTGCTCTTTTATTTTTTACTTTAGTTTATTTAGTAAATCTTTTTCTTAACTCTTATTTTTCTTAAAAACTGCATTGTTGGTTAAGAGCTTGTGAGTAAGCATTTCACAGTAATGTTTTGTATTCGGTGTATGTGACAAATAAAAATATATTTGATTTGAAATGAATTGACATGCAATTGTATATAAAAATATAAAGTGCAGTTGAGCTATAAATGTATTTCTGTTTTGTAAAGACATATATATATATATATTTATTTATTTTTACTTGGAAATGTTTTATGTTAGAATATGTATAAAATGGCCATTTGTATTAGGCTGGAATTTCAAATATTTTACTGTTCTGCACGTACACTGAACTAACTTGTCAAAGTTCTCCCCCTCACAAAAAATGCATTTTAGAATGTTATCTTTTAATCATGACTACATATTCATTTCTGAACACTCTCTTTTTGTATTTTCTTGCCAGTAGTAAACAAATCCACTGTGATAGTGAAACTTATACACGTCTTCCCAGTATGTAGAGTTGAAAGGTCCAGTCTTTCCCACCAAAAGCATTTAAAATCCACCATTGTATCTTTGTTTGTGTTCGAGACAGAGGGAAATGGGAAACGAAGGAGAGAAAGCGAGAGACAGAAAAGGAGGCCAACTTGCTTTCTTAACCCAGGGGTTGATTTACTATCTATACGACTCAAGTAGGCTAGAAAGGCATTATACGTCTTAAGTGCAGAGCTGAGAATACGGAATTGTGAACAGTCAAAGAAATGTTGAAATACATAGTTTGAATACTTTGAAGAAAAAAAATCTTGATGAAAGGGCTGTGTTTTGTTTGTAATTTTTTTTCTTCACAATCATGTGACATGCCCCCCCCCCCCCCCCCAAAAAAAAAGTAAATACTGGTTCTTCATCTATAAAGTGGCTTAAATAGCCGCCATCTCCAATTATAACACAGCTACAAAGTATGCACCACACCACAGGAAACTCTGAAGGGTTCGAGATAATTCATGTTTCTGAGTCCGCAAAGAAAGTGTTTGAATCCTGGGGTTCGCCCCAAATGGCACCCTATTCCCTATATAGTGCACAACAGTAGTGTACTACGTATATAGGCGTTAGGGCGCCATTTAGGAGACAGACAGTGTATAAATCCTGACTTCAGAGAAAGCACAGCTCCAAACAATAGCAATGACCTCTTTATCCCGTCAGCGCTCACCTGATAGGAGCCGGATGAGCTACCACGGTAATTCTACACTTTGGTTTACAACAGAGCTACATTATCAAAACAGACTGGTTAGTCTGTCTCCTCTACACTTTCATTTACAACAGAGCTACATTATCAAAACAGACTGGTTAGTCTGTCTCCTCTACACTTTCATTTACAACAGAGCTACATTATCAAAACAGACTGGTTAGTCTGTCTCTTCTACACTTTCATTTACAACAGAGCTACATTATCAAAACAGACTGGTTAGTCTGTCTCTTCTACACTTTAATTTACAACAGAGCTACATTATCAAAACAGACTGGTTAGTCTGTCTCTTCTACACTTTCATTTACAACAGAGCTACATTATCAAAACAGACTGGTTAGTCTGTCTCTTCTACACTTTCATTTACAACAGAGCTACATTATCAAAACAGACTGGTTAGTCTGTCTCTTCTACACTTTCATTTACAACAGAGCTACATTATCAAAACAGACTGGTTAGTCTGTCTCTTCTACACTTTCATTTACAACAGAGCTACATTATCAAAACAGACTGGTTAGTCTGTCTCCTCTACACTTTCATTTACAACAGAGCTACATTATCAAAACAGACTGGTTAGTCTGTCTCTTCTACACTTTCATTTACAACAGAGCTACATTATCAAAACAGACTGGTTAGTCTGTCTCTTCTACACTTTCATTTACAACAGAGCTACATTATCAAAACAGACTGGTTAGTCTGTCTCTTCTATACTTTCATTTACAACAGAGCTACATTATCAAAACAGACTGGTTAGTCTGTCTCTTCTACACTTTCATTTACAACAGAGCTACCTTATCAAAAAGCGGGGCTTGTTCCAATAGACGGAACCTGTATAAAGTTGTTCCACCTACTATGATTCACCTCCTCTCCGTGTGTGTGTGTGTGTGTGTGTGTGTGTGTGTGTGTGTGTGTGTGTGTGTGTGTGTGTGTGTGTGTGTGTGTGTGTGTGTGTGTGTGTGTGTGTGTGTGTGTGTGTGTTACTACTAGTGAAAAGGGCAATTCAGAACCCCAAACACACCTAAAAACACCAAAATACACACAGAGATATGCACACACAAACACACACGTGGGAAATATCCCCACGAGGGAGACTTTTCCTTGTTTTACTATCCTTGTGGGGACTTTTGGGGATTTTACAACTCCACAAGAATAGAAGAACCAATCAACCCGCACACACACACGCACACACACACACACGCATGCACGCACGCACGCACACACACACACACACACAAATGATATACCTATCAGTCTCATGCACGATATAGTCATTACAGCATAGTACCTTCAATTCCATTTACCCCTTAGTCTCCCCACTTACAATGAGACACTAAAAGGGAACCCATCCAGAAATACACCTCTCCTGCAGCCCTGCATGAGCACAACGAGAGATTAAATCACAGTACTCCTCTTCAGACTTATCCTTTCATTGACGGGGAACAATGAAATCTCTCCACCAAGCTGTTTCCTGCCCTTACCTAAACATGGAAGCTGGCCTCCTCTCCTCCTCGCATCAGCATGAAAAAAGGGGAAAAAATGTATTTATTCATTTGGTTTCCATGTGTGGGCTCTTCCTCAGGCATGTTTATCTATCAGTGAGGGATACAGGGACTGCGACCGCGGGCAGCGAGGGGATGGAATTTCCAACATGGAAAGGAAGCAGTGGAAAGCGACCATGTTTTTTTTGGCGAAACAACCAATTGTTTTTAATTCAAGAGACACGCTACCAAAAAGGTCATTCCCCCCCTTCCAAAAAAATAATCCTCCAAATTACACATTCAAAAATAGGTTTTGGCATTAAATTCAGACTTTCTTTGAGTGAGGCTCTCTGACAGTGATTTGACTAACAGCAGCAGAAGCTGTTTATGGATAGCTATTTAGATAACTACATAACATAGCTAGCTACTCATATATCCACAGTACATGGAAACTCATGGGATGTTCTGATAATGGTGTGTTTTATCAACTGCAGAGAGACAGACAGAGAGCCACAGAGCCATTATCATTTGAGTCCACTCCACTGTCAGTGGCTCTAGCTTCCCGTCTGATACTGTTAAGAGCTGCCCGGATAGTTGCTTCCTGTTTTAGCTTTCCTAAGGTCAGAGGTCAGACTGATGGCCTACAAAGTCCCAGAGCCTCTGTCTGTCTGCAGACAATATCCTCTTTATCCAGGGCACACTGCTTTCACTCACACAGCAGTACAGCCCAAATACAACCACATCACCACAACAGCAGGACAATCTTCAATTATTTAGGGAATGTTGGTGCTGTATTTGAGATTGAGACAGAAGACAAATGTCCATGTTCTCACAAAAATGATCATTAATGTACTATATCAAGATGGTTGCTGATTGTTGCTGTTTTTCTGCTGACTTGTTGAAACACTATGGGCTTGTTGTTCAGTGTTTCTATTTAAGACGATAAAAATAAAACAGGCATATGACAAAGTGTGTCAAAACCTCCTAACTCATAACATTATTTTCTGACAAATAATTGAAGATGTTGTGCTGTTGTGGTGATGTGGCTGTGCTGCTCTGTGAGGGAACGCAGTGTGGCCTGGATAGAGAGGATGTTGTGCTGATGTGGCTGTGCTGCTCTGTGAGGGAACGCAGTGTGGCCTGGATAGAGAGCATGTTGTGCTGATGTGGCTGTGCTGCTCTGTGAGGGAACGCAGTGTGGCCTGGATAGAGAGGCTGTTGTGGTGGTGTGGCTGTGCTGCTCTGTGAGGGAACGCAGTGTGGCCTGGATAGAGAGCATGTTGTGCTGATGTGGCTGTGCTGCTCTGTGAGGAAACGCAGTGTGGCCTGGATAGAGAGGCTGTTGTGGTGGTGTGGCTGTGCTGCTCTGTGAGGGAACGCAGTGTGGCCTGGATAGAGAGGATGTTGTGTTGATGTGGCTGTGCTGCTCTGTGAGGGAACGCAGTGTGGCCTGGATAGAGAGGCTGTTGTGGTGGTGTGGCTGTGCTGCTCTGTGAGGGAACGCAGTGTGGCCTGGATAGAGAGGATGTTGTGCTGATGTGGCTGTGCTGCTCTGTGAGGGAACGCAGTGTGGCCTGGATAGAGAGGATGTTGTGCTGATGTGGCTGTGCTGCTCTGTGAGGGAACGCAGTGTGGCCTGGATAGAGAGGATGTTGTGCTGATGTGGCTGTGCTGCTCTGTGAGGGAGCGCAGTGTGGCCTGGATAGAGAGGATGTTGTGCTGATGTGGCTGTGCTGCTCTGTGAGGGAACGCAGTGTGGCCTGGATAGAGAGGATGTTGTGCTGATGTGGCTGTGCTGCTCTGTGAGGGAACGCAGTGTGGCCTGGATAGAGAGGATGTTGTCAACACCCCACATCATCAGTCTGCAGAGTCTCATCGCTGTGTTTCTTCTCATACAACATGTTGTCTTACGGAGGAAGACGTAGGCCTACATAGATAGCAAAGACAGATGGTGAAAAATAATCATGTTTCTAATTGCTAGCCTTTGCCAAGGTCTCTTAAATCAACTTACAACCATTTGGATTTTCCCACTCTTCCCACAATTCATTTCACCCACTCTCCCACTCTGTTCACCTGCTATGAGTGTTCTACAATGTCTAAAATAACGTTACGTTATAATATATATATTATGAGATAAGCCGGGTCTTGAATGAATCACACTTATTCAGCTGTGAGTCATTCCCTGCTAGTACATGTTGTCACGACAACATTATATCATGAAAAACTACAGAGCTGTTGATTTTGAAAGAGGATTCTGTCGAGACATGTCAAGACATGTCAATGTCTTTCCAAGGAAGAGCATACCGATGCATGTCCTTGATATCCTAAACATTGTACTTGTCAGGAATTGGTTCTACTTTTCACATACTGAGAACTCATGTGCAAATTCAGTAAATGGGATATGTGTGTTTGGTTCCTCGATATAAGCCTCTCACTGTTCCTGGCTGCCAGTAAGGGCAGGTACAATGCCACTCATTTCAGCTTCTTTGCCGTCTTTGTGTAACCCACACAAGCTTTGGCTTGTCTGCCATTTTTCCAACACACCTAACCGTCAAACGGAGGTTCCAATGGAATGCATTTCAAAACAAAGGTGAGTCATGGTGCGATCAACATGGCACACAAGATGAATATTAATCTTCCCTCTTTAAGATACAAGTGCTTCTCACTTAACACAAAGAATTTGTGCTGTCGCACCCTTTGTGAGGTGAGAATTGTAACACATTTGTGAGCGTGTTAACACTTCCTGTTAAAGTCTCTGTGCAGTGCAACCACAAGTTGTCCCCCTTTAACATTTAACTCTTCAACTGCTGAGCTTGTGTGGTCCACTACTCCATCAAGCACCATGCATTAGGCCCATAGCCACAAAACTGAGGGGGTAAACACCCTGGACCACCAACCAACATCATCATCCCCAAATGTAAACACTAAAAGCCTGAACGCAGAACCGGCTATCACCACGGCAACGTTGTGTACATTAACTCCCCAAAGACAAATCCCAGTGCTTTTAATTTCACAGTGAGTAGTGGATATATATTGTCGGGGCTCTGTGGGCTTTTGAACCAAACCCACGATGAAAGACTAGAGAAGGAGAGTTGGGAAAGAGAGAGAGTTACTGTACACTCCAATCCCCGCCTGGACAAGAGGGTTATGGGCAGGGGGTTGGGTGGGTACAGCTGCTCTCCTTCATCAGGATAAGTGAACGGGGGAGCCCAAAAAAAGATGAAAAACGATCCGCCTCCTTGATTTCTGGCCAAGAATAATGCTTGGAGGAGAACACTATCCAATTAGTGGTGTAATCATTAGGTTTCTAATCAGGTTAGTGCATTTTGTTATTTATCTTATGTTTGTTGTGTAGTAAATATTTCACCTTTTATTTTCATAGTTTTTTTATTCGTTTTTTTCCTGTGAAGCACATTGTGTTGCATTCCGTGTCTGAAATGTGCTGAATAAATAAAGCTTGATTTGATTTTGATTTGACAAAGGTTGGATACAATCGTTACAGACTCACTTGGTTAGAACCTGTTTATGTAGAGTATTACTGGGTTAGTATATTAATAATGTTTGGCTTCAGTGGTAGACTACACTACCTCCTCTCTGTTCCTCAGAGGTTCAGTGGTAGACTACACTACCTCCTCTCTGTTCCTCAGAGGTTCAGTGGTAGACTACACTACCTCCTCTCTGTTCCTCAGAGGTTCAGTGGTAGACTACACTACCTCCTCTCTCTACATCCTCTCATCCTCTCTCTACATCCTCTCTGTTCCTCAGAGGTTCAGTGGTAGACTACACTACCTCCTCTCTGTTCCTCAGAGGTTCAGTGGTAGACTACACTACCTCCTCTCTGTTCCTCAGAGGTTCAGCGGTAGACTACACTACCTCCTCTCTCTACATCCTCTCATCCTCTCTCTACATCCTCTCTGTTCCTCAGAGGTTCAGCGGTAGACTACACTACCTCCTCTCTGTTCCTCAGAGGTTCAGTGGTAGACTACACTACCTCCTCTCTGTTCCTCAGAGGTTCAGTGGTAGACTACACTACCTCCTCTCTGTTCCTCAGAGGTTCAGTGGTAGACTACACTACCTCCTCTCTGTTCCTCAGAGGTTCAGTGGTAGACTACACTACCTCCTCTCTGTTCCTCAGAGGTTCAGTGGTAGACTACACTTCCTCCTCTCTGTTCCTCAGAGGTTCAGTGGTAGACTACACTACCTCCTCTCTGTTCCTCAGAGGTTCAGTGGTAGACTACACTACCTCCTCTCTGTTCCTCAGAGGTTCAGCGGTAGACTACACTACCTCCTCTCTGTTCCTCAGAGGTTCAGTGGTAGACTACACTACCTCCTCTCTGTTCCTCAGAGGTTCAGTGGTAGACTACACTACCTCCTCTCTCTACATCCTCTCATCCTCTCTCTACATCCTCTCTGTTCCTCAGAGGTTCAGTGGTAGACTACACTACCTCCTCTCTCTACATTACACACTGTACTGGGCCTAGGAAACTTGGATCCGTTTCAGAAGTTTTACTTCACAACCCTATTTCAGATGCTATTTACCTGGTATTTAACAGGACAAATAAGCTTTTGTTTTTGTTGATTTTACAACCCAGAAAGTCTATTGTAACATTTAGATTATGACATTTTCCAGTTTTCTTTTTGTATGTAGTTAAAGCACTTTGAGCTGCATTATACATTTCTAGTAATGTTTTCAATTTACAGTCCTAATTCAGCTACTTATTGGGACATTTAAAAAAAAATATATATATTTCACCTTTATTTAACCAGGTAGGATAGATGAAAACAAGTTCTCATTTACAACTAGATTAAGGTATAGTAGAGCATTATTCGAATGTACTCTATGTGGTAAACAGATAATATTATTCTAATGTAGCTTCTGTATGTGGTAAACAGATAATATTATTCTAATGTAGCTTCTGTATGTGGTAAACAGATAATATTATTCTAATGTAGCTTCTGTATGTGGTAAACAGGGAGTATTGTTCCCAGAGAAGTGAAGGAGCAGCCTGGTCTCATAGACCAGACGTAACATAGTAAATGTAAATCCAGGACACTCAAATTGTTATGATATGTTATGTTTGGTATGGTTACATATGACAGAAGGTTGATAAGGGAAAAACTAAAATAGGGTGGTTGGTCGGGCTGAATGGGTGTGTGTATAACAAGAATGTTTTGTCTAGCAACCCAATCTAGCAATCACGGACAACTTAACAACTTTGCAACTACTTACTACTTTTTAGTTACTTTGCAACTACTTAGCATGTTAGCTAACCCTTCCACTAAACTTAACCTTAACCATTTCATCCTAACACCTAACCCTAACCTTAACCTTAACCCAAACCTTAACCCCTAACCCCTAGCTTACCTAATGTTAGCCACCTAGCTAACGTTAGCAACAACAAATTTGAATTCGTAACATTTCATACGTTTTGCAAATTCATAACATATTGTACGAATTGCAATCCGTAACATATCATATGTAATGGATGATGGACATCCCCAAATTAATACATAACATACGAAATGTAACATATCATACTAAATGGAGTGACCTGGTTTAACACTTAATTTGTTATGTCTGTCTCTGAGTCCAGGTTGGAAGGAGGGTAGAAAGAGGAAATGCTGAATTGCCAAGAGGGAGAGGCCGGCTGCATCCTGCAGGGGAGGGGAGGCTAATGTCAGAGGGACTGGCTTGTGTCTCCTCCCACCTGGGGTTTTTGGTGCAGTCCGGTGCCTAGTACAGCATGGTCCCTTCACTCCTCAAAACACTCCTAATCTAGCCTACCCCCCGGGACGCTCCGACCCACCGACACAGGTAGACAAATTGGAAAAAACAACTGGGGTGGGTCTCTCTTTGTATCTGCTTTTAAAGGACTTTCTGGGTTGATATCCGAACTGAGTTGGTTGATTGAGGTGTAGAATGAACTGTTTACATGCATGACAGTTTCTGTCAGTCTTTCAGTCCAACAAAGCTGCATTTCAGTATTGAAATCTTAATTTCTTGCATCCTCACAGATAAAGACACAGTAGTGTGTTGTATGCCTTCTTAAACATGTAAGAATTTACAGTAACATTTACAGCATTTACAGTAACATTTACAAAATTGACAGTAACACTTTAATCGCCTGGCACCTACGTAACGACTTTCTAACTCATGCATTACCCGTACCCATTTATAAACTGGGTGGTTCGAGCCCTGAATGCTGATTGGCTGACAGTCGTGGGATATCAGACCATATATATATGGGGCTCCCGAGTGGCGCAGCGGTCTAAGGCACTGGTTCAGTCCCTGGTTCAAATCCAGGCTGTATCACATCTGGCTGTGATTGGGAGTCCCATAGGGCAGTGCACAATGGGCCCAGGTTTGGCTGGGGTAGGCCGTCATTGTAAATAAGAATTTGTTCTTATGACTTGCCTAGTTAAATAAAACAAATACCACAGGTATGACAAAACATTTACTGCTCTAATTACGTTGGTAACCAGTTCATAATAACAATAAGGCGCCTCTGGGGTTTGTGGTATATGATCAATATACCACGGCTTAATCAATCAATCAAATTTATTTACAAAGCCCTTTTTACATCAGCAGATGTCACAAAGTGTCACGCCCTGACCATAGAGGGCTGTTTATTCTCTATGATGGTTGGGTCGGGGTGTGATTAAGGGTGGGTTATCTAGGGGAATTAGATATCTATGTTGGCCTGGTATGGTTCCCAATCAGAGGCAGCTGTTTATCGTTGTCTCTGATTGGGGATCATATTTAGGTAGCCATTTCCCCATTGTGCTTTGTGGGATCTTGACTATGTATAGTTGCCTGTGTTCACTATTATTAGCGGCACGTTTCGTTTGTTCGCGTTTTTGTTCTTTGAGTTTTTCTCTTCCTATTAAAAGAGATGGAAACATCTTGGTCCACTCTTTTCGACGAGCGTGTCACAAAGTGCTGTACAGAAACCCAGCCTAAAACCCCAAACAGCAAGAAATGCAGATGTAGAAGCACCGTGGCTAGGAAAAGCTAGAAAGGCATTAACATAGGAAGAAACCTAGAGAGGAACCAGGCTCTGATGGGTGGCCAGTCCTCTTCTGGCTGTGCCGGGTGGAGATTATAAGAGTACATGGCCATAAAGGCCAGATTTTACTTCAAGATGTTCAAACGTTCATAGATGACCAGCATGTGATTGTAGTGGGTGCAACAGGTTAGTACCTCAGGAGGTCGAGACAGCAGGTGCGGGAGAGAGAGTCGAAAACTGCAGGTCCGGGACAAGGTAGCACGTCCGGTGAACAGGTTGAAACTGGAGCAGCAGCACGACCAGGTGGACTGGGGACAGCCAGGAGTCATCAGGCCAGGTAGTCCTGAGGCATGATCCTAGGGCTCAGGTCCTTCGGGTCCTCTGTGATGCGTCGTGCCTAAGAACAGCCCTTAGCCGTGGTATATTGGCCAAATATACTACATGGGTAAATGCAACAGAAAGATGAAAATAACAGTAGCACTTCATATCAAATCAAATCAAATGTTATTTGTCACATGCGCCGAATACAACACCTTACCGTGAAATGCTAACTTACAAGCCCTTAAGGAAACTTTTGAAATGGCTATACATAACACATTCATAACATCTGACATAAAGAGTACATAACACCTTCATAAATGCTGTGTCAGCCTTAATGTATCCACCAGGCAGACATGAATGTAGCGACTGTGTAAGGGAGGTAGCATGCAGATAGAAACAGATTTATCCCGAGACCGTAGAAATATCGAACAGGAAGTGACCTCTGTCTCTGCTAGTGATCATCTGTTTTTTTTAGCGCTTAACGGGGGACTTTATTCTGACACACTGGTTCCACATTTATGTCATGTATGACATGGATGTTACATACATATGTTCTAAAGGCTGACACGACATGTGTGAAGGTGTTATGACGTCTTTATTTCAGGTGTTATGAATGTGTCATATATACCCCCTTCATAGAAAGTGTTTCCAAAATAACTTTATTGACATAAATTGTACAACTGGTTATGAATGCAGAACCTATGGGTTATGAATGTCCTGTGAAGTCCAACTTCAAATAAAATACCTTCAAATGTTACAGAATGCATAACACAGCTCTCTATTAAAAACAAATTAAATGAATATTCCAAATCCTGTCTGAAAGGTGACTAAACCTCCAGCCGCCATGCAAAGATGGAAATAAAATTACTGGGATAGCAACAGACTAATTACAGAATTAGGTGGTGCTTATTCTGCAAAAAGCCGTTTCTCAACCACATGACTATGTGAGTTTTGTCAGCCATGGGCTAAAAGCTAATGCCCTTATTCCCAGCAGAACAATTAATAGGATTTAAACCCAGCAGTCAGTCAAGTCCTGCTCCATCCTCAGGATACGTCCCAAATGGCATCCTATTCGCTATATAATGCACTACTTTTGACCACTAATGAGGGAATAGTGCACTGCATAGGGAATAGGGTGCCATTTGGGATGCAGGTTCAGACTCCATCCCCTCAGACAGACACCATGTTGTTTTGGCTGGCTCTGAGGGCTCTGCATGGCGATTAGTCTGACAAACTAATCTTCAACTGCTATGTTTTCTCCCCAACAACAGCTTAAGGTTATGTCCCAAATGGCACCCTATTCCCTATGCAGTGCACTATTTTTGACCAGGGCCCATGCCCTATGTAGGGAATAGGGTGCCATTGGAGATGCAAAATACGTTTTTTCCAGAGGTATAATAAGGTCTAGTTGGCATTTTTTGTATGACATCATCACTTGTTTGCACTGTGGTGGAGTTTGTACCTGTGAAACTAATGCCACTAAAGATTTGCATTTTCCTTGAGTTCTGTAACCCACAGAGTCCTGTAACCCACAGAGTTCTGTAACCCACAGAGTTCTGTAACCCACAGAGTTATGTAACCCACAGAGTCCTGTAACCCACAGAGTTCTGTAACCCACAGAGTTCTGTAACCCACAGAGTTCTGTAACCCACAGAGTTCTGTAACCCACAGAGTCCTGTAACCCAAAGAGTTCTGTAACCCACATAGTTATGTAATCCACAGAGTTCTGTAATCCACAGTGCGGACCACCATAAAATGTAACAGTAAATGCCTCGCTTGATCCTCCAACAATAGTCAAATTAGAGATACTGGTCATAAAACTACCACTCTTTCACGCTCTTCACATACGCTGCTGCTACTCTGTTTATTATCTATCCTGATTGTCTAGTCACTTCTACCCCTACCTACATGTACATATTACCTCAATTACCTCAAACTACCTCCTACCCCTGCACATTGACTTGTAGTTAGCCTCGTTATCGTTATTTTATTGTGTTACTATTTCCTATTTTATTTTTCTTACTTTTGTTGGGAAAGAGCTCGTAAGTAAACATTTCACAGTACAGTCTACACCTGTTGTATTCGGCGCATGTGACAAATAAACTTTGATTTGAACCCTTTTTTTCTAAGAGTATATGAGGTAGTTTACATAATGTATCCCACAACCACCCATTGACTGGGACCAATTGTAGTGCATAAGACCAATACCATGAAAAACATCTGAAATATGGTATGCATGGCTACAGTAGGCTGCATGGCTACAGTAGGCTGCATGGCTACAGTAGGCTGCATGGCTACAGTAGGCTGCATGGCTACAGTAGGCTGCATGGCTACAGTAGGCTGCATGGCTACAGTAGGCTGCATGGCTACAGTAGGCTGCATGGCTACAGTAGGCTGCATGGCTACAGTAGGCTGCATGGCTACAGTAGACTGCATGGCTACAGTAGGTTGCCTTCCCAAGTTCTCTCACGAACCTTCCCAAGTTCTCTCACGTCACCCCGCTCCTCCGCTCTCTCCACTGGCTTCCAGTTGAAGCTCGCATCCGCTACAAGACCATGGTGCTTGCCTACGGAGCTGTGAGGGGAACGGCACCTCCGTACCTTCAGGCTCTGATCAGGCCCTACACCCAAACAAGGGCACTGCGTTCATCCACCTCTGGCCTGCTCGCCTCCCTACCTCTGAGGAAGTACAGTTCCCGCTCAGCCCAGTCAAAACTGTTCGCTGCTCTGGCACCCCAATGGTGGAACAAACTCCCTCACGACGCCAGGTCAGCGGAGTCAATCACCACCTTCCGGAGACAACTGAAACCCCACCTCTTTAAGGAATACCTAGGATAGGATAAAGTAATCCCTCTAACCCCCCCCCCCCCCCCCCCCTAAAAGAGTTAGATGCACTATTGTAAAGTGGTTGTTCCACTGGATATCATAAGGTGAATGCACCAATTTGTAAGTCGCTCTGGATAAGAGCGTCTGCTAAATGACTTAAAATGTAAAACATGTGAAATGTAAATGGCTACAGTAGGCTGCATGGCTACAGTAGGTTGCATGGCTACAGTAGGCTGCATGGCTACAGTAGGTTGCATGGCTACAGTAGGTTGCATGGCTACAGTAGGTTGCATGGCTACAGTAGGCTGCATGGCTACAGTAGACTGCATGGCTACAGTAGGTTGCATGGCTACAGTAGGCTGCATGGCTACAGTAGACTGCATGGCTACAGTAGGTTGCATGGCTACAGTAGACTGCATGGCTACAGTAGGCTGCATGGCTACAGTAGGTTGCATGGCTACAGTAGACTGCATGGCTACAGTAGGTTGCATGGCTACAGTAGACTGCATGGCTACAGTAGGCTGCATGGCTACAGCAGGCTGCGGTACACGTTAAGCAAGCAGCTTGGCGTCCATTACAGTTGCAAGGTCATAATTACATTGAGGTTAAAAGAAGCAGTTCATTCTATGTCTAATCTAACGGTTTGCCAAAAATGATTCCTCCCAATAAGAATGGCTTCAAAACATTGTTTCCTTCATAGACTGAAACAGCTATTACCTCACGTAGCAGAAACTACCCATCCTGCAATATTTCCTGTCATTTACCCAATGAAGGAAGGAACATTTCTGTCTTTCCCTGGACTAAGTAGGAAAGTTGGAGTTTGAGAATGTTCACAGCACCAAAGTCCTGGGAATCCAGGAAGTCATTCTAGTCCAAAAAGAGAGATAACAGATAGGCAGATATTTGGGGTGCATCCCAAATGGCACCCTATTCCCTATATAGTGCACTAGTTTTGACCAGAGGCCCCCAGTCGAAAGTAGTGTACTATTTAGGGAATAGGGTGCCATTTGGGATGCATGTTTCCTCTCATGTTTCCTTAGTAGTGGCTATATTAAACAAGGCTAATGTTTTTCTCAGTAGACTGCAAGACTTTAACAGAGTGTGCCACTCTACTTGGCCTATTCTGTGGAATCTCAACATTTCCAAAGAAAACTAAGAATCCAGTGTCTAGCCACAGCAACATGTTGGAGCTTACATCACAAGCATGCCTTCATGCAACTCTGGTACATATAAGGAAGGAACTTTGCTCTCTGTCTCTCTCTCTCTCTCTCTCTCTCTCTCTGTCTCTCTCTCTCTCGCTCTCTCTGTCTTTCTCTTTCTAATTCTCTCACTCTCTCTCTCAATCTCGCTCTTTTTCTCTCTTTCTTTCTATCTCTGTCTGTTTCTCTGTCTCTCTCTGACTCTTTCTCTCTCTCCTCTAGTCGGAGTAGGTTTTTCCCTCCTTTTTTTTTTTTTTACAATCTGTTGGTTCCCAGGGGATCCAAGCTTTATGAGACCATCTATCAAGTCCATCTATTCTTCAGAGGTTCAAAAGAGGCACCCTACCACTCCACTGTGCCACATGAGTGGCTGAGGTGCAAACATCCAACCCTGGGGTCCGGGTTGATGTTGTCGGGGGTCATCTCAAAGACACTTACAGTGGACAAAGACATATTGTACAGTGTCCGTAGACAACCCTTAGTGATGGGTTGTTTTGGTGGTGTGGGTATATTCCTACGAGGATCACCCTATAAATAGAATACATTTATTTTCCTTTCAAGAAATAGAAATGTGTTTAAAAACTTTTTGTAATGTTATAATATTCCTTGTGCTGTTACAGGCTTTGGTTTTTCCATTTATATTTTGAGGTTGGATGTTAGCACGTTAGCATATGGGGCGCACCGATTGGTGTTACCTCGTTAGTCAATATGTGTTACCCCAGTGCTGGTTGCCATGTTGTTAGTGGGAAGGTGTTTCACCTGTGCTGGCCCAGATGCTATTTAAGAATGGCTGGCCGAGTTCTCCAGTTGTCTTGAGAGATGTGGAGAGTCAACACCTTTAGTTGACTCTCCCTACTTGATTTCTAGAAAAACATTCCTTTGTCTGATTTTCCCTGTTTTTGTTTTTCTCCACCATGTCTGTTTGCTTCCTGTCTTTAAGTTTGGTGTGGGTTTTTATTTTGTTTGCCTCTTCTGGGGTAAATTTAGTGGGCGCTCATGGTGGGTGTCTTTAAGGTCCCAGTTGCTGTTGCTAGGCAACGTTCAGTGGACACCCCCACGAGTGTCATTCAGAACCCCTCCTAAAACCCCACCTGTTTCACTTTGGTTGTTGGTCAGTGACTCTTTGTTAGTTCCCCTTTCTGTTCTGGCTGGGGAACATAACAGTATCCTTCTGCCCAGTGTGTATTCAACTTTTCTAAAGTATGGTATCTTTATAGCTTTGTCTTATTTTCTTGTGTTTTTTTGTGGAGTATATTATTTATATTGTTTATATTGTGTTGTCTAAGTGTGTGTGATTTGTGTGTAAAACTGAGTAAAACAATGTAAAAAAATAATATATAAAAATATTCATGCTTTTTCCCAATAAAAATAAATAAAAAAATTAAATAAAAAAGTCATTACAGAGGAAAGGGGAGAATGGTAATCAACGTGGCTGAACATGGTGTTCCATCTGCCCGGGCATGCTTTGGGCAGGGTTTCTGAATGTCCACTCATGCATGACTAGCCTGGTCCCCGATATGTTTGTCATTTCATGTCAATTCCTTATCACGCTAAACAGTCATGATAGCACAAACAGATCTGACCAGGCTAATGCATGATGGGAGGATCATAGTTTTGCCTAATATCAGGAAATTGTTTTCCAGATCCAGGCAATACAAAGATGGTTTATTCCTCACTAGATGTGTTGACTTGATTTATGAGAAGATCTTGTCTATTACCTTCTAGGGGAATTTTGATTCGACTTTAAAGAGACCTTTCAGGGGATGAGTGGATGAATGGGTTCATGCTCAGTTTTAAAGATTAAATACTGTCGAATTTCAGGTATATTCTCTCAAATGTTCCTTTCTCACAGGTGTTTTCGTCTGGATTTCTTCCGAAGGTACACTAAAAAAGTCTCTCATTTCGGCAAAGTGGCAAAAGAGCACAGCCCTCAACATAAAAGTGCTGACAAATCGATGTCTCATGCAAATCTTAACCAGGGCAGCTTGGCTTGACTCCACTCTGAGAAAACTAGTTCAATTTCTATCAACTAGCCTAGCGGAACTTCACTTCAAACGTTCATCAAGTAGTAAAGATAAATCCCTCCCAAAAAAAACAGGAAGTGAGTGGTAGTGCATGTTGCGATTGGTGCGATTGTGTCGTAGATGTCCTTTTCCGTAGGAGAGGAGAAAAGGTCTTCACAAGTGAGGATGTTTGAAACCCAGCGATGTCTGAACATACCATGTGGCCTTCCCAGATGTCCGGTAGCAGCCTCAACGCTAATGAGACCTCAAGGCTTCATCTGGGTGGGGGGGGGGAATAAGTGACGCACGCACTCTTTTGATTTCTTCCTGGACACAGGAAAGAGGGGGCAGACAGAAGCGATGCACATTTCCTCTCTATTAGGAAATCCTGCACCAAATAGAATGTCTATCAGTTAGTTAGTTATTGATGAAATCCCAGCAGGCAAAACTGGTTGGAAAGACGTCATTATGACATATTTTATGATCAGCTCAGGTCGTTCATCATTAGATTTTCTTTTAAGACCTCTTCAACTGGTTGTAATCTGGTTGTTCTGACCAGATTAATAACCTAAATACGTCTTTCCCTGATATCATGAGGGTTGTAAACTCGTTACCTGACGTCTTAACTTCCAGAAAACCTTGTGATAACCTGAATATAACGTCAAAATGACGGCCCGTGCCAAATTTTGGCCACTGGCCTGCCGCTTTATTTTGACAATGTAGGGAAAGTAAAACACATTTATAGGTGCAGTATCTACAGATTTAGCTCCAAACGGATCTTCACAACATTGTCACAAACCAACAATGGTTGTTGGAGCATTTGAGTGTGACTATTCTATTACCGTATCAAATCAAATCAAATGTTATTTGTCACATGTGCCGAATACAACAGGTGTAGACCTTACAGTGGAATACTTACTTACAAGCCCTTAACCAACAATGCAGTTTTAAGAAAATACTGAAAAAAATAACATAAGAGATCATAACATTGAGTGTAGGAGATGGTTGGAAGACTCATGACTATGGTGAATGTTGATTTGGGACTTCATGTTCCCTTGAGACCACAGAAGCTTCCACAGTTGTCGTTTTGTGTAGTGGCCAAGTATCTGTGTGTGTTCTGCCTTGGCAGCTCGTGTGGTGGTGAGTGGCTGTGAGTTGTGACTCTCTCTCTCTGCCTCCCTCTCCCCCTCTCTCTCCCGCCTTTATCGCTCCCCCTCTCTCCTTCTCTCCCTCTCTCTCTCTCTCTCGCTCTCTCTCTCTCTCTCTCTCTCTCTCTCTCTCTCTCTCTCTCTCTCTCTCTCTCGCGCTCTCTCTCTCTCTCTCTCAGTCTCAGTCTAGTAATTATAAAGGTCATGGAGGAACAGCAGCACTGCCTTGAACCAGCTCCCTACCTTGAACCAGCTCCCTGCCTTGAACCAGCACCCTGCCTTGAACCAGCTCCCTGCCTTGAACCAGCTCCCTGCCTTGAACCAGCACCCTGCCTTGAACCAGCTACATGCCTTGAACCAGCTCCCTGCCTTGAACCAGCACCCTGCCTTGAACCAGCTCCCTACCTTGAACCAGCTCCCTGCCTTGAACCAGCACCCTGCCTTGAACCAGCTCCCTGCCTTGAACCAGCACCCTGCCTTGAACCAGCTACCTGCCTTGAACCAGCTCCCTGCCTTGAACCAGCACCCTGGTCATATTTATTAGGCGTGGACGAAACGGTTCAGAATAGAGTGAAATGGGGAGGTACTACTATCTGAACTTCCAATAAGAAACATGTTTTTGTTTTATATTATGCTACAGGGTGTGGCTTAATGAACAGTTGTCTTGTTTCATGTTTGGCTCTAAAATGTGTTCATACATTTGTAGTTTTGCATTAATTAGTACTTGTTTTTTACACGCAAGACGCATAACTAACAGTATAATTATGGCACCAAGACATGGATTAAATTGATTAAATTGTCCCCCCCCTCATCAATCTACACCCAATACCCCATAATGACAAAGCAAAAACTGTTTTTTATAAATGTTTGACATTTATATAAAAAAAACTGAAATATCACATTTACAGTATTCAGACTCTTTACTTAGTACTTTGTTGAAGCACCTTTGGCAGCGATTACAGCCTCAAGTCTTCTAGGGTATGATGCTACAAGCTTGGCACACCTGTATTTGGGGAGTTTCTCCCATTCTTCTCTGCAAATTGGATGGGGAGCTTTCCTGCACAGCTGTTTTCAGGTCTCTCCAGAGATGTTCGATTGGGTCCAAGTCCAGGCTCTGGCTGGGCCACTCAAGGACATTCAGAAACTTGTCCCGAAGCCACCCCTGCGTTGTCTTGGCTGTGTGCCTTGGGTCGTTGTCCTGTTGGAAGGTGAACCTTTACCCCAGTCTGAGGTCCTGAGTGCTCGGGAGCAGGTTTTCATCAAGGATCTCTCTGTACTTTACTCCGTTCATCTTTCCCTCAATCCTGACTAGTCTCCCAGTCCCTGCCTGCTGAAAAACATCCCCACAGCATGATGCTGACACTACCATGCTTCACTGTAGAGATGGTGCCAGGTTTCCTCCAGACGTGACACTTGGCATTCAGGCCAAAGAGTTCAATCTTGGTTTCATCAGACCAGAGAATCTTGTTTCTCATGGTCTGAGAGTACTTTAGGTGCCTTTTGGCAAACTCCAAGCGGGCTGTCATGTACCTTTTACTGAGGAGTGGCTTCTGTCTGGCCACTCTACCATAAAGGCCTGATTGGTGGAGTGATGTAGATATGGTTGTCCTTCTGGAAGGTTCTCCCATCTACACAGAGGAAAAACCGGAGCTCTGTCAGAGTGACAATCGGGTTCTTGGTCACCTCCCTGACCAAGGCCCTTCTCCCCCGATTGCTCAGTTTGGCCGGGCGGCCAGCTCTAGGAAGAGGTGGTTGTACCAAACCTATTCCATTTAAGAATGATGGAGGCCACTGTGTTCTTGGGGTCCTTCAATGCTGCAGAAATGTTTTGGTACCCTTCCCCAGATCTGTGCCTCGACACAATCCTGTCTCGGGGCTCTACTGACAATTCCTTCAACCTCATGGCTTGGTTTTTTGACATGCACTGTCAACTGTGGGACCTTATATAAACAGGTGTGTGCCTTGTCAAATCATGTTTAATCAATTGAATTGACCACAGGTGGACTACAATCAAGTTGTAGAAACATCTCAAGGATGATCAATGGAAACAGGATGCACCTGAGCTCAATTTCGAGTCTCATAGCAAAGGGTCTGAATGCTTATGTAAATAAGGTATTTATGTTTTTTATTTGTAATACATTTGCAAAAATGTCTAAAATCCTGTTTTTGATTTGTCATTATGTGGTATTATGTGTAGATTGATAAGGAAATAAACCAATTGAATCCATTTTAGAATAAGACTGTAACGTAACAAAATGTGGAAAAAGTCAAGGGATCTGAAAACTTTCCGAATGCACTGTAACACAGACAAAAAAAACAGACAATTCAAGGATTTCTCATGACTTACTTACCTGGGGTATGTTCAAACCTCAACGGGATGTGTTTAATCAAATCAAATCAAGCTTTATTTATACAGCACATTTCAGACATGGAATGAAACACAATGTTCTTCACAGGAAAAAACGAATAAAAAAACAATGAAAATAAAATCTGAAAAATGTACTACACAACAAACAAACATAAGGTAAAAAATGAAAGAATGACACAAACTGAACAACTAAAAGGAAAAGCAAAGCTAAGAGGGTGTGTTTTAAGATCTCTTTTAAATATGTCCACAGTTTCAGCCCCCCTCAGGTTCTCTGGCAGGCTATTCCAGAGGCTGGAGGCATAGTAACTAAAGGCTCTCTCTCCATGCCTCTTGGTCCTAGGCTTTTGGATAGTTAAAAGGCCAGTGCCAGAGGACCTGAGGGACCAACTTGGTACATAACTTAAAAGCATATCCGACATGTATTGGGGTGCACAATCGTGGGTTGATTTAAAAACCAATAGAAGAATCTTACAGTAAACCCAAAAGGCCACCAACAACCAAAATGTCACATTCCGACGTTACTCCAAATAGCTTATTATTCGTAAAAATTCCACCACACACCTAGTTCAAGTGGCTGTCATGGTAATGTGAGACCCAGCCATACCCTGTAGATGCTTTGGCCTATAAAAAAAAAGGGTTTCCATGGTAACATATTATTTCTGAAAAAGGATACACAAATCCTTTGATCCTGAACTCTTTCACATAGAACACTAGAGACGTCTGTGCTTTTTGTTATCCTCCTCCCTACCCTTCAGCATAAACAACATGCCATTGTTGTCTCTATGGTGGACTCACCAACACCATATAACACATTCATTCTACCCCAACACCTGTAAAGAATGTTCAAACGGTACTTTGAAGAGCCACCTCCAACGTGAGGCATCACTCAAATTGCCCATGGCTCAATAAAGGTATTTTGGACAGCGTGACTCCCCTCTCTCTGGGTATCCAGATACATCAAGACAATAGGCTTACATACACACTGCTTTCAGATAATAATGCCACAGACCTGGGTTCAAATAGTATTTTGAAATCTTCCAAATACTTAAGCTGCTTGATTGGTCTTGCCTGGTGCAAATGGGAACCAATGGAATTGTCCCCAAAGTGTAAACCAGCCCAACAGGCACTCCAGGGAGGCTCAAGTCAACCCCTTAAAGTATCTGAATTTCACTGTTTGACTGTTTCACTATTTCAACCCATGTCTGTTATGGGATGAGCAGAAGCCTTTCCTATAGAGAGGGCGAAAGCTGTTTTCCAGTAAGTGTGCTCCAGCAACGGGTTAAGAGATACGTTTGCGCTTCTTTCCCCTGTTGTTGTGCCATCTGGCCCTCAGTATGTGCCCCGGGTAGTTGTCTGGAGAGATCAGCCAATCAGAGCCAGCCTGCTGCCTAGTGCCCCAGTCCCACAGGAAATGATCCGACACCACTGTGCCAGGAGGGCTGCAACCACCCCGCCCCCAGCGATACTCAGGATGTCTCAAGATGTCAAGCTGTGGTCATGCTTCAAAGTGAAGTCTGTCATATCTAGTAGCTATACGTTTGCTGCTCCATATTTGAGCTTGAATTTTTATGATCTGTAAAATTTTAGATAGAAGGGTAAACACCTCTCTGTGTAGAGCAGAAATATTAGGCTTGAAAAGAAGTCTCGCCACATGTTTGTGTGTCCGCCAAAATCACGTGCACTGACAGCGTTGTGATTCCTACTGTGCTCAGGGTCAGTGTCTCGTTCCCAAGGTCTCTGATATCTCCGACCCGCCAGACAGGAATGATACTTTGTACCAAGTACACTAGTACAGTAGTATGCTATTGTTTTTCTCCTTGAAACCAGGCTCTTCGGGACATTCCCCAGCCTGGTTACTCTACTAGCCTACTATAGACCATAGAGACTTGACCTCCTTTTTCATTAAAACTATGAACAGTGATTGCTACTGTGTGTCCAAGTGACTGTTAAAAAGCTGTTATCACCTCCTCATTCAGTTTCTGTTTTCATACAGCCCAATGCCCGACCATAATACGTTTTGGTATGCGTCCCAAATGGAAACCTATTCCCTGTATAGTGCACTACTTTTGACCAGAGCCCTATGGGAGGTAGTGCACTACTTTTGACCAGAGCCCTATGGGAGGTAGTGCACTACTTTTGACCAGTGCCCTATGGGAGCCCTGTGTGCCCTGATCAAAAGTAGTGCACTATATATGGAATAGGGTGCCATTTGGGACACAGCGGTGGTATTGCTTTTGCAAGATTGACATGTTTGCTCCCACTTTGCTATTACAGGAAAATTAAAATCATGTCGTTACCCCTCGGCCTGAAACACAACACCTGCCCTGGTTTTATGGGATGTTGATGAATAACTGCGAAAAAGCCGGGTTCCCACCGAACACAAAAAGCGCTTTTATTTGTCCAGCTGTGAAGCAAGCCACCACTGCATATTAACAAGAGAAAAATAAGAAAATAAAACGTTTCCTATTTTTGGGATCTGGCCAGAGTGAAAGGTCAGGAGAGGTCAGAGTGAAAGGTCAGGAAAGGCCAGAGTGAAAGGTCAGGAGAGGCCAGAGTGAAAGGTCAGGAGAGGCCAGACTGAAAGGTCAGGAGAGACCAGAGTGAAAAGTCAGGAGAGGCCAGAGTGAAAGGTCAGGAGAGGCCAGAGTGAAAGGTCAGGAGAGACCAGAGTGAAAGGTCAGGAGAGGCCAGAGTGAAAGGTCAGGAGAGGCCAGAGTGAAAGGTCAGGAGAGGTCAGAGTGAAAGGTCAGGAGAGGTCAGAGTGAAAAGTCAGGAGAGGCCAGAGTGAAAGGTCAGGAGAGGCCAGAGTGAAAGGTCAGGAGAGACCAGAGTGAAAGGTCAGGAGAGGTCAGAGTGAAAGGTCAGGAGAGGTCAGAGTGAAAAGTCAGGAGAGGCCAGAGTGAAAGGTCAGGAGAGGCCAGAGTGAAAGGTCAGGAGAGACCAGAGTGAAAGGTCAGGAGAGGCCAGAGTGAAAGGTCAGGAGAGGCCAGAGTGAAAGGTCAGGAGAGGCCAGAGTGAAAGGTCAGGAGAGGTCAGAGTGAAAGGTCAGGAGAGGCCAGAGTGAAAGGTCAGGAGAGGCCAGAGTGAAAGGTCAGGAGAGGCCAGAGTGAAAGGTCAGGAGAGACCAGAGTGAAAGGTCAGGAGAGGCCAGAGTGAAAGGTCAGGAGAGACCAGAGTGAAAAGTCAGGAGAGGCCAGAGTGAAAAGTCAGGAGAGGTCAGAGTGAAAAGTCAGGAGAGGCCAGAGTGAAAAGTCAGGAGAGGCCAGAGTGAGTCTTAATTAAAGCTGATCTGCAACATCAAAAGGCCTTTTCTAATGATAGAAGCTGGGAACACAAGGCAACACACAGTAACAAAACATTTCTAATGATAGAGGCTGGGAACACAAGGCACCACACAGTAACAAAACATTTCTAATGATAGAAGCTGGGAACACAAGGCACCACACAGTAACAAAACATTTCTAATGATAGAGGCTGGGAACACAAGGCACCACACAGTAACAGAAACCAGAATATAACAATTGGCTTATAAAAGAAGTGTCAAAATGCCACCTGGATAAACCATCAAACAATTACATTTTTTTTAGGCGGTATATCTTTACGAAAACTTTAACCTCTATCGAGGTGGACCTTGAAAGGTCGATGTCTAAAGACAATTTTCCTTTGAGGTCAAAACATTGGTGCTTATCAACTTTAAGTAGTGCATTGGTGCAAATCCTGTTTAGTGCACAACAAACTGCTGTACTGTGCATGACCACCAGGTGGGGCAAACATTGAAATGATACAAATGTTTATCTTGAACCACGTCAGTATTTGTCGCCACGCTGTAAAGTATTTAAAGTGGAAAACTCAATACTCAAGTATAATAATATTAGACATTGAGGCAAACATAAAGCAAAGCAATAGGAACAAACACTTTTCACGAAATCCATGCTGTTTTCACATTCATTCAAATATAAACTTTAGGCTTTACCCAAGTTTGTTTAAATTGGCATCTCAAGTCCAGACAAAAGACAATCAGAAGTGGTTATTGCCTTGGCGAGTCTTCATCAGACACCATTTGTGTATTTTTCTACTTTCTCTTTGGGCGTAGGTGTCCACGGTGCCGTGGGCGGTTTGTCCCTGTCGTTCTACCAGATCAGACTGTTTGCTTGCAGACTGGTTTGACTGTTTACACTGGCTCTTATCCATAAGACTGGAGTGTTTGGGGATGCGTGCTACAGCATAATAGACAAGCGGGGTGCGTCACAAACGTCACCCTACTTCCTACTGGTTAAAAGTAGTGCACTACATAGGGAATAGGGTGCCATTTGGGATTGAACCAGGCACCGATGAAGCCAGTCATGTTCTGTTCACTAAGGTCACACCATAGACAAAAACCACACCTTAGGACTGACTGGCAAGGCAATAGAGAACTAATGGAATGTCAGACGATTATATTATTATGGCAAATAAATGGTGTAAACATCCATAGAAAAGTCACAATGGACTTTTTTTGTGTCATCTTTGATTGTTTTGAATTTACTCTATGTGCTGATGTTGCACTGATGTTGTACTGATGTTGTGTCTGTAGGCCTATAGTGTTTTACAATCAATTGATCAATCAATTGATCAGGTCATCATTGTAAATAGATATTTGTTCCAAACTGAATCGCCTGGTTAAATAAAGGTTAAATAAAATAAATAAATAAAAACAACCAATCAATTAATCAAGTCTCTGTCTCTGTCTCTGTCTCTGTCTCTCTCTCTCTCTCTCTCTCTCTCTCTCTCTCTCTCTCTCTCTCTCTCTCTCTCTCTCTCTCTCTCTCTCTCTCTCTCTCTCTCTCTCTCTCTCTCTCTCTCTCTCTCTCTCTCTCTCTCTCTCTCTCTCTCTCTCTCTCTCTCTCTCTCTCTCTCTCTGTCTCTCTCTCTCTCGCTCTGTCTCTCTCTACTCTACTCTCCACTATGCCGCCTTTGTCCAACCCTCTGATGACTGCAAATCAAAGTTTACTGCAGAGGGAAAAGGGCCCCCTTTTGTATTTTCCTTTCTTTCTCCTCCATGCCTCGTCCACACTCCCTCCCCCTTTCTTTCTCCTCCATGCCTCACCCACGCTCCCTCCCCCTCTTTCTCTGGCTTCACAAATCACAAAAATGGCAGCTTTGTGTCAGGTCATGTAAAACGAGCGTACATCAGTTTCTTCTTCGTCTTGGTGAGGAAGGGCTGTTAGAATACAGAAGGGCTATTAGAATACAGAAGGACTATTAGAATACAGAAGGGCTGTTAGAATACAGAAGGGCTATTAGAATACAGAAGGACAATTAGAATACAGAAGGACTATTAGAATATAGAAGGACTATTAGAATACAGAAGGACTATTAGAATACAGAAGGACTATTAGAATACAGAAGGACTATTAGAATACAGAAGGACTATTAGAATACAGAAGGGCTGTTAGAATACACAAGGACTGTTAGAATACAGAAGGACTATTAGAATACAGAAGGACTATTAGAATACAGAAGGACTATTAGAATACAGAAGGACTATTAGAATACAGAAGGACTATTAGAATACAGAAGGACAATTAGAATACAGAAGGGAAATTGAGTAGAAAATGTGAAAAGAGAAATGAGCTGATGATTTCAAATGAAGAGGTTTAACAAGAGAGAACACAATGAGAACATAATGTCACATTTTGAGGTCTGTAATGGTCTGACATGTCAGACACATTATATCACCCAGCTCCTGTTCCGTCTGCCTAGAGGTTGGTGGGGTCCAGACAATGTGTTATAACACATGCACAAACACAGAAGTAAATCTCAAGCTTAAAATCAAACGTTCTCCGGTTCACAAACTGTAGTACTACAAGCAACCTTTTTCCCCCTTAATTAACTAACTATGACACAGTGTAAAGGTCATTTCTATACTTTTTTGGCCCAGTGACTGTGTTGGCCTAGAGAACTAACACAAAAGGCCTCAGTGCTCTTTAATCAGTAGCAGATTCCATCAGTCAAGCAGTTCCAAAGGAACAAGGGTCCAGGTGAACAGGTCGATGGAAGGGGATGAAAGGGTTCAGGGAGGAGGGAACTCTGGGACAAAAGAAAATGAGAAACTCTCCCTTGATTTGTTTGCCAAGTAGAGCGATTGGGTTCAGCCAAATCCTCCGTAATTCCATTAACTTGAACCCCAGCGTGTCTCCAACCGAATTAACAAAGTGGAGGAAGAGAAAGGCTGCCAACAGCCCCACAAAGTACAGGCACTTGGGGCAGGGCTTAGATTAGAGTGGACTGGCTTACTGTGGGGGAGTGATGGGTAAGGGAGGGGAGGTCCGTGGTAGGTCCTCCCTTTTTCGGATTTTGTCTTTAAATTTTTGAGATAGAAATGTGAAAGATTAACCCATTCTTGAGAGACTTTTAACTTCACTTATTTCATAAGGCATAGGAAATGACAAATGTTTTTCTTTAAATGTAAGCGTAGAGGAGGACACAGCATACAACCAGCATACAGTATAATGACAATGGGACCAAAAAAAACAAGTCCGTCTGTCTCTGTGTCAATCTGTCTAGAGGTCTACTGTATCAATTTATTGCAAGTTTGTTATGCCAAACATTAAGGAATGGTGTTTCTTGGACATCTCTTGATCTGGGCGGTTGCATGGTGCTTGGCTAACATCTATGGAAGCCCGGGCTTCTTTCTCAAACACTTCCTGAACAGAAGCTTGCCATCCAACTCAGCAGTAATCTGGAAGTTGGCCTGCGATGGCCGTCCAAATGCACCCTGCTGATATTGGAATGTTTGTTGAAGATATTTCAAAAGATTTTAGTGACATATTTGCTGCATCAGTTGACACAAGGTTGTGCTTCAATTGGTTGGTTATCAGGGTGTCTGTTCTCAAGACAATGTTAGCTCACTGAGCCTAAGTGTTGGAGACTTCTGGGAAAATATCTCTGTGCCTGTATTCATAAATCATCGCAGAGTAGGAGTGCTGATCTAGGATCAGGTTCCACCTCTTATTCATAATGATTTAAAAGGCAACACTGATCCTAGATCAGATCAGCACTTCTACCCTGAGACGGTTGAATATGGGGCAAGTTTCACGTCCCAGACAAGGTAACTCATCGTCACAGGAGCGTAGTTCGAAGAAGCACCTCTTGCTACACTTGCAAAGAAAACAAGTGAGAAGTAACAGAGGGCTGTGTGTCTGTCTGGGACAACATAGTGATCTCTGGGAGAGGTGTACTGCTGACATACCAGGCTCATCACACACACACACACACACACACACACACACACACACACACACACACACACACACACACACACACACACACACACACACACACACACACACACACACACACACACACACACACACACACACACACACACACACACACACACACACACACACACACACACACACCCTGCCTGTCTGGGCCTGGCTGAGGGCAGACGTCTCCCACACTACTGACTCTCTCATTTAAAATTCCAAAGGAACAAAAGAGTCTGCCCACAGGGGAGCAAAGACAAACAACCTGCCTACAGTGGGTGCAAGGTCCTTGGCAAAAAGCCACTCACTGTAAAGTTTTTAAAAAAGAGAGAGAGAGAGAGAGAGAGAGAGAGAGAAATAGCTCAATTTTAGTCCTTTTTTCTTTCTTCTAAAAGGCAGTGGGAGAAGTCCTCACTTCAACCCAGTCCTCACTCCCACCTCCTCAAAGGAATGTGTTAATGATTCCCTTCATGGAAGATGAAAGGGGCTATTGATAAATATAACGTAAACACATCTGTTCGTCTCAAAGGTCCCCGCTCTGACAATAATGTCCCCTGCCTGGTCAACACGGGTGGAAGTGGAGGAAACAGACAGATATCAAGATGGTTGTTGCACTGCTGATACTACTACTATAACTATTACTACTACTATTACTATTACTACTATTACTACCACTACAATGACTACTACTAGTAGTAATATTACTGCTATTACTACTACTACTACTATTACTATTACTATAACAATGACTACTACTACTATTACTACTACTACTATTGCTACTACTACTACTACTACTACTATTGCTACTGCTACTACTGCTACTACTACTATTGCTACTACTACTATTGATACTACTACTACTACTACCACAATGACTACTACTACTAGTAATACTACTGCTGATACTACTACTACTACTATTACTATAACAATTACGACTACTACTACCACTACTACTATTGCTACTACTAACTACTACTATTGCTACTACTACTACTACTTCTACTACTACTACTATTACTACTACTACTATTGCTACTACTACTATTACTACTACTACTATTACTACTACTACTATTGCTACTACTACTACTACTACTACTATTGCTACTGCTACTACTGCTACTACTACTATTGCTACTACTACTATTGATACTACTACTACTACTACCACAATGACTACTACTACTAGTAATACTACTGCTGATACTACTACTACTACTATTACTATAACAATTACGACTACTACTACCACTACTACTATTGCTACTACTAACTACTACTATTGCTACTACTACTACTACTTCTACTACTACTACTATTACTACTACTACTATTGCTGCTACTACTACTACTACTATTGCTGCTACTACTACTACTATTACTACTACTACTACTACTACCTACAATGACTACTACTAGTAGTAATACCACTCCTGATACTACTACTATTACTACTACTATTACTATTACTACTACTATAACAATTACTACTACTACTACTATTGCTACTACTACTATTGCTGCTACTAATACCACTACTACTACTACTACTACTACTACTACTATTACTACTACTACTATTGCTGCTACTACTACTACTACTACTATTACTACTACTACTATTGCTGCTACTACTACTACTACTACTACTACTACTACTACTACTACTACTACTACTACTACTACTACTACTACTATTGCTGCTACTCGGGCCCTTCCCAAGGTATAAATACACGATGAGTAACGATAACTTGGCTATATACACGGGGTACCAGTACCGAGTCTGTGCAGGTACGAGGTACGAGGTAATTGAGGTAGATACAGTATGTACATATAGGTAGAGATAAAGTGACTAGGCAACAGGATTGATAATAAACAGTGACAGAAGCGTATGTGATGAATCAAAAGAGTAAATGAAGATAGTCCGGGTAGTTATTGGTTAACTATTTAACTAACTATTTAGTAGTCTTATGGCTTGGGGGTAGAAGCTGCTCAGGGTCCTGTTGGTTCCAGACTTGGTGCATCAGTTCCACTTGCCGTGCGGTAGCAGAGAGAACAGTCTATGACTTGGGTAGCTGGAGTCTTTGGCAATTTTTAGGGCCTTCCTCTGACACAACCTGGTTTAGAGGTCCTGGATGGCAGGAAGCTTGGCAGCAGTGATGTACTGGGCAATACACACTGCCCTCTGTAGCACCTTGCAGTTGGATGCCAAGCAGTTGCCATGCCAAGTGGTGATGCAGCCAGTCAAGATGCTCTCAATGGTAAGCTGTAAAACTTTTTGAGGATCTGATAGCACATGCCAAATATTTTCAGCCTCCTGAGGGGGTGTGTGTGGACCATGATAATTCCTTAGTGATCTGGACAATGAGGAACTTGAAGCTCTCAACCTTATCCAATACAGCCCGGTTGATGTGGCTGGGGGGCGTGCTCGGCCCTCCGTTTCCTGTAGTCCACGATCAGCTCCTTTGTCTCGCTGTTGTTTAGGGAGAAATTGTTGTCCTGGAACCATACTGTCATGTCGTCGGTAATCAGGTCAACCACAGTTGTGTTGTCAGAAAACGGAATGATGGTGTTGAAGTAGTGTGCAGCCATGGAGTCGTGGTTGAACAGGGAGCATAAGAAGGGGCTAAGCACGCACCCCTGCTTGGCCACCTTGTAAATTAATCTGAAAAACCTTTTGTGGTTCTAAAAATTGCCACACGGGAAATATTTCCAGTTCAAAAAGGTTCCTTGAGGAACTTCTGAAAGGGTCTTCGTCTTTGAGGAACCACGGTGTAAAGATTCAAACCCGAACATTTTTGTGATGGGAGGGTTTACATTTTTAACCTTTTTGATAATATATTATAGAGGTGGCAGCCTATAAGAAGATTGGAGGAGTGGCTTACTGGAGGCGTGGTGCTCAGATAGTTATTTTTGGCCACCCATTAGAGTAAATGTCATGTCATGTTAAGTTTGTACACTGCAATTATTCAATTTTCCTTTAATATTTTTGCATATTTCATTCAAATACAATATTAATATTGCCGATTACAAATATTAATAAAGTGGTAATTATTCAAATTTTAGGATTTGCACAGGCTCTTGAGGAACTAATACACCGCTGTAAGCCTCATTGAAGCTATAAAACATTCATAGTTCAACCTTCACGTGATGGCAATACAACAGAACAGATTAACAGGAATTATTACATGTCAATCAATCAAATGTTATTTATAAATCCCTTCTTACAGCTGCTGATGTCACAAAGTGCTGTACAGAAACCCAGCCTAAAACCCCAAACAGCAATGCACGGTTGCTAGGAAAAACTCCCTAGAAAGGCTGGAACCTAGGAAGAAACCTAGAGAGGAACCAGGCTATGAGGGGTGGCCAGTCCTCGTCTGGCTGTGCCGGGTGGAGATTATAACAGAACATGGCCAAGATGTTCGAATATTTGTTGCCCTGAAGTGTAATGCATGAATCAGAATAGTTTCTAAAAAATAACTCCCTGATGGCACTTACTTTCATGCCAGCCTGTATCTTTAGCAGTGTAAATTAATACAAGAGAAGGACCTAGATACAATATGTGCTTTATGACACATGTACACCCATGGGTGGCCTAAAAAGATCCAAATCAAATCTAATCAAATTTTATTTGTCACATACACATGGTTAGCAGATGTTAATGCGAGTGTAGCGAAATGCTTGTGGTTCTAGTTCCGACAACTTAAAGCCACGCTCCGACTAAGCCACACCTACAGTCCAGGGTTCCTCCAGAAACTCGTTGCTACATTGAAACATTGAAGGTTCCTCCAAGAACCCATCAACTATACAAAGGTGTAAATATGAACTATTGACTAGCAATGGTTCCTTTTATTTATTTATTTTATTTCACCTTTATTTAACCAGGTAGGCAAGTTGAGAACAAGTTCTCATTTACAATTGCGACCTGGCCAAGATAAAGCAAAGCAGTTCGACACATACAACAACACAGAGTTACACATGGAGTAAAACAAACATACAGTCAATAATACAGTAGAAAAATAAGTCTATATACAATGTGAGCAAGTGAGGTGAGATAAGGGAGGTGAAGGCAAGTAAAACACTGGAATGGTTGAATTGCAGTGGAAGAATGTGCAAAGTAGAGATAGAAATAATGGGGTGCAAAGGAGCAAAATAAATAAATACAGTAGGGAAAGAGGTAGTTGTTTGGGCTAAATTATAGATGGGCTATGTACAGGTGCAGTAATCTGTGAGCTGCTCTGACAGCTGGTGCTTAAAGCTAGTGAGGGAGATAAGTGTTTCCAGTTTCAGGGATTTTTGTAATTCGTTCCAGTCATTGGCAGCAGAGAACTGGAAGGAGAGGCGGCCAAAGGAAGAATTGGTTTTGGGGGTGACCAGAGAGATATACCTGCGTGCTACAGGTGGGTGCTGCTATGGTCACCAGCGAGCTGAGATAAGGGGGGACTTTACCTAGCAGGGTCTTGTAGATGACCTGGAGCCAGTGGGTTTGGCGACGAGTATGAAGCGAGGGCCAGCCAACGAGAGCGTACAGGTCGCAGTGGTGGGTAGTATATGGGGCTTTGGTGACAAAACGGGTGGCACTGTGATAGACTGCATCCAATTTATTGAGTAGGGTCTTGGAGGCTATTTTGTAAATGACATCACCGAAGTCGAGGATTAGTAGGATGGTCTGTTTTACAAGGGTATGTTTGGCAGCATGAGTGAAGGATGCTTTGTTGCGGAATAGGAAGCCAATTCTAGATTTAACTTTGGATTGGAGATGTTTGATGTGAGTCTGGAAGGAGAGTTTACAGTCTAACCAGACACCTAGGTATTTGTAGTTGTCCACATATTCTAAGTCAGAGCCGTCCAGAGTAGTGATGTTGGACAGGCGGGCAGGTGCAGGCAGTGATCGGTTGAAGAGCATGCATTTAGTTTTACTTGTATTTAAGAGCAATTGGAGGCCACGGAAGGAGAGTTGTATGGCATTGAAGCTCGCCTAGAGGGTTGTTAACACAGTGTCCAAAGAAGGGCCAGAAGTATACAGAATGGTGTCGTCTGCGTAGAGGTGTATCAGAGACTCACCAGCAGCAAGAGCGACATCATTGATGTATACAGAGAAGAGAGTTGGTCCAAGAATTGAACCCTGTGGCACCCCCATAGAGACTGCCAGAGGCCCGGACAACAGACCCTCCGATTTGACACACTGAACTCTATCAGAGAAGTAGTTGGTGAACCAGGCGAGGCAATCATTTGAGAAACCAAGGCTGTCGAGTCTCCCGATGAGGATGTGGTGATTGACAGAGTCGAAAGCCTTGGCCAGGTCAATGAATACGGCTGCACAGTATTGTTTCTTATCGATGGCGGTTAAGATTTAGTTTAGGACCTTGAGCGTGGCTGAGGTGCACCCATGACCAGCTCTGAAACCAGATTGCATAGCGGAGAAGGTATGGTGGGATTCAAAATGGTCGGTAATCTGTTTGTTGACTTGGCTTTCGAAGACCTTAGAAAGGCAGGGTAGGATAGATATAGGTCTGTAGCAGTTTGGGTCAAGAGTGTCCCCCCCTTTGAAGAGGGGGATGACCGCAGCTGCTTTCCAATCTTTGGGAATCTCAGATGACACGAAAGAGAGGTTGAACAGGCTAGTAATAGGGGTGGCAACAATTTCAGCAGATAATTGTAGAAAGAAAGGGTCCAGATTATCTAGCCTGGCTGATTTGTAGGGGTCCAGATTTTGCAGCTCTTATCAGCTGACTGGATTTGGGAGAAGGAGAAATGGGGAAGGCTTGGGCGAGTAGCTGTGGGGGGTGCAGTGCTGTTGACCGGGGTAGGGGTAGCCAGGTGGAAAGCATGGCCAGCCGTAGAAAAATGCTTATTGAAATTCTCAATTATAGTGGATTTATCAGTGGTGACAGTGTTTCCTATCTTCAGTGCAGTGGGCAGCTGGGAGGAGATGTTCTTATTCTCCATGGACTTTACAGTGTCCTAAAACCTTTTTGAGTTTGTGTTGCAGGAAGCAAATTTCTACTTGAAAAAGCTAGCCTTGGCTTTTCTAACTGCCTGTGTATATTGGTTTCAAACTTCCCTGAAAAGTTGCATATCACGGGGGCTGTTCGATGCTAATGCAGAACGCCATAGGATGTTTTTGTGTTGGTTAAGGGCAGTCAGGTCTGGAGAGAACCAAGGGCTATATCTGTTCCTGGTTCTAAATTTCTTGAATGGGGCATGCTTATTTAAGATGGTGAGGAAGGCATTTAAAAAAAATAACCAGGCATCCTCTACTGACTGGATGAGATCAATATCCTTCCAGGATACCCCGGCCAGGTCGATTAGAAAGGCCTGCTCGCTGAAGTGTTTCAGGGAGCATTTGACAGTGATGAGTGGAGGTCGTTTGACCGCTGACCCATTACGGATGCAGGCAATGAGGCAGTGATCGCTGAGATCTTGGTTGAAAACAGCAGAGGTGTATTTAGAGGGCAAGTTGGTTAGGATGATATCTATGAGGGTGCCCGTGTTTACGGCTTTGGGGTGGTACCTGGTAGGTTCATTGATAATTCGTGTGAGATTGAGGGCATCAAGCTTAGATTGTAGGATGGCTGGGGTGTTAAGCATGTCCCAGTTTAGGTCACCTAGCAGCACAAGCTCTGAAGATAGATGGGGGGCAATCAGTTCACATATGGTTCCCAGAGCACAGCTGCGGGCAGAGGGTGGTCTATAGCAGGCGGCAACGGTGAGAGACTTGTTTTTAGAGAGGTGGATTTTTAAAAGTAGAAGTTCAAATTGTTTGGGTACAGACCTGGATAGTAGGACAGAACTCTGCAGGCTATCTTTGCAGTAGATTGCAACACCGCCCCCTTTGGCTGTTCTATCTTGTCTGAAAATGTTGTAGTTAGGGATGAAAGTCTTTAGTCACCACTAATTCTAATAGTGTATATTCAATGAAATTGCATAACACTTTATGTGTTGCCCTGAAGTGTAATGCATGAATCAGAATATTTTCGAAAAATAACTCTCTGAAAGCGCTTACTTTCATGCCAGCCTGTATCTTTAGCAGTGTAAATGAATACAAGAGAAGGACCTCGATACAATATGTGCTTTATGACACACATCTAGTGCTGCAGTGCATATACTCATAGATATTTACTCCTATGGCCACTGCTGGGTCCAGTGAAATCTATACCAAGGCCCTTATTCATAAAGTGTCTCACAGTAGGAGGGTCTGATTTAGGATCAGGTTTTCTCTGCCTGGAAATCTTTATTTATTATGATCTAAAATGCTAAACTGATCCTAGATCAGCACTTCTACTCTGAGATCCTTTATGAATACAAGTCCATGCCTTTAAACATCAATAATTTTCCAATTTGCATAAAGCAATATTCTGGCTCAAAGTTCTGCAAGTAGGTACGGTATATCACCAGCTGTCCCATGGTCAATGTAGTGTGCAGCTGAGAACATATTGGGTCCTGTTTCAGTACTTCACCACTGAATATTACCTTCCATGGCTGTTAACCTGACATGTTCCCACATAAAACGTTATATTTACTTCTGTCTGAGAATAGAAATGGCCTGGAAGCACTGTCCCTGGCCTCTCTGTACTGAATGTACAAACATTCTGGAGTCTGTTGTATGACATTTTTACTGTTAGAAGGTTCTCCCCTCACAAAATCACAGTGGTAAAAAATAAATCATTTTTCATTTACACTCAAGTACTTAATGCAAGTATGAAAACAACAGAGCAACTCTCAGATAAAGGCAATGTCAATTACTGTAACTTATTTAGGGGGACAAATAGGATCCCATCCGGTAGAAAAGGCATGTCATCACAATATGTTACAGTTCATCTAATAGGAACGTTTGCCTACTTTACTTTATGATTGTTTGACCCTTGAAAAGTGCATTCAGACATGGAGAAAAGTCAACAGTGTTTTGCTGGTATACTAGTACTGTCTCTTTAAGATCAAGCTTACTGCTGCTCTATGTCTCTGACTGCTACAGCTGCTGTTATTGTTGTTGGACACTTGTCTTCAATGTGAGCCCAAGGCACTGTGGGATACCGAGACCTGTCTTCACTTTCAAGGTCTTCCTAACACTCCTTGTCCTAACAGTCTTTTGATGTCTTTAAATGTTGCTGAACCTCTGCAAAAATTCACACGGGAACTTTAATATTGTCTAATAATTCTCTTTGATTATATTCCAATTCAAACTACTGAATATTTGTGGTAGATGGTATGATAATATTATTTTCACTTTCCCATGCTATTAAGCGATTATAGGAATAACCTACGGTTTCTACAATAAATCCCTTACTCCTGTATGTGGAAGAACAATATAATTGTGGTCATTTTCTACAGTCTAACTGGTTTTGTTATAGGTTCAATATCTACTAGTTTTATGCCAATGACACAGATGGAGCATACTGTAAAATTGCTATGCATGACTTTGGCTTCTACTTTCAGCCTTAGAGTTCTTCATCAATCAGCACAATATTTAGGACTGAGAGAGAATGGGGGGAAAATGTAGCCTTACGAATTCCTGTTTATGGACGATGTTTCTCTTGTCTGTTTGCCCAGCACTTGTTTATCCTACATAAAAATGCACAAGCTGTCTTTGTCTAGACATTCTAAGTCTTTGACTTTTAGAATAAGTAGACCAAAAAAGACAAACATGCAATATACTGTTTATACACTTTAAAGTGTGTTCTAAAGGGGTATGACTGTTGAACTAAGCTCATGAGGAATTTACAAGTTATATTCTTCAAGAATCAATGGGTGCATATAGTTAATTTATTAGTCCAAAAATGTCTGATTTCCCCCTTTAAAGCTGTTAAGTTTAAGATTTTACATTTCTTTACTTCTAAATTGTTTGAGGGAAATCAGAATAATAACTTTTTTGGGGGCGTATGAAGTCAAACTTTGTACGTGTAGGCCTCTGTGTGTGTGTGTGTGTGTGTGTGTGTGTGTGTGTGTGTGTGTGTGTGTGTGTGTGTGTGTGTGTGTGTGTGTGTGTGTGTGTGTGTGTGTGTGTGTGTGTGTGTGTGTGTGTGTGTGTGTGTGTGTGTGTGGAGAAAGAGGAAGCGAGAGAGAGAGCGAAAGAGCGATAGAGAGAGCGCGAGAGAGAGAGAGAGCGAGAGAGCGAGAGAGCAAGCGTGAGAGAGCGAGAAATAGACCTCACCCAAGGTAGCAGTGACATCTAGTGGATACAGACAATAACTACGCTCATGTAAATATTAAATCAATAACAAGACAGAAAAAAAGATTTGCCTTGTCGTCAGACAAACCTCAGACAAAACACAATAACAGCTAATCCTTAATGTAAAGTCTATGGTTATTACACCATCTAAATGTAATTTCTATAGGGCTATGGGGCAGTTCGGGCAAATGCCAGATGGGTTGGTCCATCTTTAGCCCAGTGGGCCTGTCTTAATTGGGGGTTTTGCGCAAAATTATCATTATTTGACTGAAAATGGGCTGGTGTGTTAGACATGCCTGGGCTGATTTCTGCATTTGAATTGAGTCCTGCATTTGAATTTAATTGAATTTATTTTGGGCAACAGACATATACAACAACATGCACAATGTGGACCCAGAGGATATCACTTGAAAGTATAAATTAAAATGCTTATTTTCAAAGTGGTCCTCGATGGTAAAAACAATAACACATAATGATTAAAAGACAAGACAAAATTACAAACAAGCATAAATACATTCATTTATATTGACATTCTAAAAAGTCCCACTAGTCACTGCACTTCTCACTAACCTTTAAAATCAACCATATTCATTTCACATTAAATACACCTGACCAGCAGTAGGGGGCACAAGGGGTCTCTTACTTAGACAATCCAAATGAAAAGGTTTTCCTGCTTTTTAAAGCTATTTTTACTGTTTATTTGCTTGATCTCCTATAGGGAAGGCTGTTCCACAGACAAATGCCTGTATGGAAAAACATGATCCTCGCAGTAATGTTTACTCTTGGGACATGACACTAGCTCTGGTATTGTGACTGTGTTGGTTATAGACCATATCAACGTGGTTTTTCATGTAACCTGGCGCACAATCATTTAAGATGTCAAACATATGATTAAGTTTAAGTTGGTCCACTCTGGCAACAAGCCCACTTCCCGGAACTCCTGTACCCCTATGTGGGTCCTAGTGGAGACATTCAGCATATACCTGATAACATTATTTTGCATTCTCTTTTTCAGCTTTGTTGATAGCCCACTATACCAAGCAGAGCAGGCATAATCAAAATGACACTGAATCAAGTTTGAGACAAGCATTTTCTTAAATTTAATGTTAAAATATCTAGAGTTACGTTATAAACATTTCTAATTGTTTGCCATTTTAGAAATAATTTGAGCAGCAATCAGGTCTCCAGAAAGGGATTGCTCCAGGGACACACCAAGATAAGATAGACTTGTTTTAGATGCAATCTCCTTGCCTGCACAGTTTACTGTTCTTGTCAGCCCAAAACTGACATCATTTTTCCCCAATTGTAGTGACAATTTGTTGTCAGACAACCGATCTCTAACAAAATGCAATTTCTTAGTCAGTCTCCTCTGTGTAATCTGTATTCTTCCCTGATACCAGTACGGCTGAATCATCAGCATAAAGCAAGAGTTTGCACTTTACTGTATCTGGCATATCATTAACGTATATAAGAAACAAGAGAGGCCCTAAAATGGATCCCTGCGGTATTCCACAGGATATTTCTTTGACCTCTGACAGAACATCACCAACATTACATATTTGTGTTCTGTTGGTCAGATAAGACCTAAACCAATTCACTGCTACATAATTTAGACCCATGCATTTCAGTTTCATCAGGAGAATATCATGGTCTGCAGTGTCAAAAGCTTTCTGCAAGTCTAACATGACCATGCCTGTGTAACAGGGTTATATTGGTGATTCCCCTTGCCACTTTATTGTTAAGCCAATGGGTTTTTGGTTTTAGTTTTGTCTTGCCGTCATCTACTCAACATGGCATCTTATTGGCTGGTTTGCGTAGCTTGCTTACGAGGGAGGATGTTTCAGTTAGAATCGTCCCAGTGAACAAGCACCAAACCAGCGGTAAGTTGTTGGTTGCAAAGCACTGTACATCAAAAGTGATTTTTATACTCCCAAGTGATGATTTAAGTGTACAATTTATATAAATGTGTTTGTAAATGTTATTCGAACATCACACATAAGATGCAGTGTTTTTTGGAGAATATTGGTTGTGCATTTTGGTTGTAAAGAATTCCCGCCAGTACTAGCTAGCAACTTACTGTGTCTGGTGGGGGGGGTTCATATATTTTGTACAGTGCGTGAGTGCAGAGTTGGATGGTGAGCCGTGCATTGCATGACGTGCAATTTTGTGCTGTTCCTACCAGGTACATTGTTAAAGATATTATATTGTAATTGTATTATTTTGGTAACTACATGCCCCAGTGAACAAGCACCAAACCAGCGTGCGTGAGTGCAGAGTTGGATGGTGAGCCGTGCATTGCATGACGTGCAATTTTGTGCTGTTCCTACCAGAATAAATCTCCATGACTGGTGCTACACTTTGGAGTTCGTGTCGAGGATTGATTGTACACAACGCAAGAAGAGTACTGTTACACCTGTATAGTTCCCCTTCTCACTTTCCTGCTTAATGTGGTCAAAAATGTAGATAAGGCAGTTGAATGAGCTGTTCTAAAGACAGATTGGAGTACATAAAGAAGTTTGTGCTCGAGAAGGTATCCCTCAAATTGATTAAAAACGAATCTCTCAACAACTTTGGATAAGGTGCTGAGGTTTGACACAGGCCTGTAGTTTCCTACATTTGTTCAAATGCTCTTCTTGTGGAGTGGAACCACCCGGGCTGTTTTGAGATCCTTGGGAAATGTACCACTACTAATAGAAAGGTTTACAGTATGCGTTATCATTTTAGCAGTGACACAAGCACTATCCTTTATGAATCTTGCAGGAAGGTTATCCAGCCCAGTTGCTTTGTTTGTGCTCATTACGCATAGTAGATTGGAAACGTTGTCCTCTGCTACCAGGCACAGCTCAAACAAATAATTTGTGATACCTGTGCTATGGTAAAAGTTGTTAATGAAAGATTGGCCATAGTGTCCATAGTAACCAGAGATGAGGCTATAGTGGTAAAACATGTGTTAAAATAATTAGCAACCTTTGCCTGGTCATAACATAAAACATCATTAATATCAAGGCCAATACTACAGGACTTTACCTTATGGGGAGTTTTTGAGCCAATGTCCTTTAACATTGTCCACAGTATACGAGGCTGATGGTAAATTGTCATTAACGGCGTCTATATAATGTTGGGATTTGGCCTTATCCATTTTGTATCTCGCCTGGTTTCTACAGTTAATATAACCGTCATAATCTTGCTGTAGATTTGTCCTTCTGAATCTGGCCAGGTAGCAATCCCTTTTCTTTATGAGGTCTAAGATCTCGGAAGTGATCCATTTCTCCCTGAACGCTGTTTGATTCGAATTTGTTTCATCGGAGCCAGAGAGTCGAGTGCAGACAGATACAGATATTTAAAAAGATATAAAGCTTGATCAAAATCATCACAGTTTAGTACATGAGACTAATCCAAACTTCCAAGGACCTCTACAAAACGTTATTTTAAGTATTGTTTCATAGACCGTACTTTCATGTATTTATTACCTGTCTCTAGTAGCATTATGGATTTCTTACGGGTACAGTAGGTTACCATATGATCACTAAAACCAATATTTAAGACTCCTGACTGACAGACGTTCTCTTGATCTGATACAATAATCAAATCCAAAGTTGATTTACTGTCAATACACACCCGGGTTGGCTGAACAATCAGTTGTTTCAGACCAAATAACTGATTTAAAGTTATACAGGGCATTTACTAGTGTACTTTTCTTGGGTAATAACTGCACATTTGCCAAGCAGAATACATTCTCTATCAGCAAACACATTGTGATCACAGAAATTCGATTCAAGTAAATCATAGAAATGAATCTGCTTAGGAGGCCAACAAGTACAGGACGACATTTCGGAAGAAGTACATCTACGCATGCAACCTCAAGACCATCCATTCTTAGATCTGAACGAGGGTTAAAATAATAATAAACAAATGAATTCTTGAAAACTCCTGGCCTAACCAGGAGGTTTGGCAACCTAATTTGAAAATGTTCATAACACTTTTATTTACAGATCAAACTGGGGTGTTTATTAATTAAATACTCCCATGATATCAATTAGCGACGCATTCTATTCTCCTAATTGAATATAATTTGCATCATGAAAGGAGAACATGTTGAGGAGAATTCCTTGAGGTATTTTTGTTTTCACACGTCAGCCTGGAAACCAGGCGGAGCCAGCCAATCTTCCCACAGTCCTCCTGCCTGGTTCCCATAGTGACCGGTAGCACAATAACTATGAATGGTATGAAAATATGTCTCTCATGAGAGCATGGACCTCTATTGTTTTTACTGAGAACAAAGTCATGGGTTATAGATTTATAGCAATGTTTCACACGCTTTTATACTGTGAACTTTGTTCTTCGTACACATGGAAACATAGAAAATCATGAATATTTCCCCCCCCCCAAAAACGTTGCATTCTCTATGCTGCCTAAAGAGGATTGGCTGAGAGAAGCTTTTCAACTTGAAAAAAATAAACATTGAAAATGTATTTTCCCTTTCTTTTCACTTCTCCCGGACTCGGATGTCGCTCTTTCTCTTTCTGATAATAAGTATTACTGCACCGTTGGAGCTAGAAACATAAACATTTCGCTGCACTTGCGATAACATCTGTAAAATATGTGTGTAAGCGAGTGATAACATTTTATTTTATTTTATCCCCTTTTCATTCTGTCAATACCAACTGCTCTTTTAAATCCAGTGAGTATCTAGTATACACAACATTATCAAAGGACACTTCCTGGTGCTTAGCGTCTGTCAACTGGCAGACGCCAAGCACGCTGCCTCTGAATAGAGGCCTTAAAATAGCCTCTTGAAGGGGGTTGTGTGGTTCAGGTGCATACTAATGCAGCCTGGGTAGGTGTGTGGCTGGCTGGCTGGCTGGCTGGCTGGCTGTGACTCGGGAGTGTGTCGCCCAGTTTGTCAGTGGCTCCACAATGAAAACATCCCCAGTCACCACCGGCAGGCTGCATTTTGACTCTCTGTCTTGCACATGCTCAGTGAGACTCCAGTCGTGAATCTTTTCATTCATACTGTACATCTCTCTCCCTCCATCGCCTGGCTAGGCAAGCTGCTGCTGTAGCCTCCAACTTACCTCCACTCTGCTCTATGCTGTCTCTGACAATGGATGATTGATTTCTCCATCCCTCCTTCCGTTTATCCCTCGCTCCTCAGTGGGGAAAAGAAACGAGAAACAGGGGAAATCTCCTTCTCAAAGATCTGTAATTGACAACACAAGACTGTCTTGGGGGAATTCTTCTCTCTCCTCTCTTCTTTCCTGTGATGGATGGATGAGGATTTATATTGGTCATGTAACCCTCTTCAAGGCAGTAGAAGACGTGAAAGAAGAGGGGGAAGAGGAGGAGGAGAAGTAGATGAGCGATGTCTTGGGCTACAGTGTAAGGGAGGTTTTCAACAGAGGCTGATGTGCCTTTCTAGTCTCTCTCGGTGTTGATTTTGGACAGATGATGATGTTTTAGTTTGACCATGGAGTTCAGCGCCTCATCTGTGTTTGACCAGCAGAAAGGTAAGCAAGCAGGCAACCAGTGTTGGATGTTACATATCACAATAAGGAAGAGGAACTGGAACAGGGGAGAGAGAGAGAGAGCGAGAGAGAGGGAGAGGGAGATTGGGAGCGATGTCGCTGCCGCTGTTGCCATGGAAATGCTGTGTTCTCTCTACTTGGTTTTGGCATCATGATGAGTAGATACTGGATTTATGGCTGTTGTGTGGGATGACTAGCTAACAAGATCTAGCGTGTAGGGATCTAGTGTGTAGGGATCTAGTGTGTGGGGATCTAGTGTGTAGGGATCTAGTGTGTAGGGATCTAGTGTGTAGGGATCTAGTGTGTAGGGTTCTAGTGTGAAGGGATCTAGTGTGAAGGGACCTTATCCATAAAGTGTGGTCTTAAATGAAAAGGTTTTATACCTCTATGTGGAAAACCCTTTTTTAACCCTCTAAGTGGATTCTACATTGAATACACCATGGTTTAGAGGAAATCTTGCAGCGAGAGGTACTGCATTCCCATTCACAATAACTAGGTACTGCATTCCCATTCACAATAACTAGGTACTGCATTCCCATTCACAATAACTAGGTACTGCATTCCCATTCACAATAACTAGGTACTGCATTCCCATTCACAATAACTAGGTTCTGCATTCCCATTCACAATAACTAGGTACTGCATTCCCATTCACAATAACTAGGTACTGCATTCCCATTCACAATAACTAGGTACTGCATTCCCATTCACAATAACTAGGTTCTGCATTCCCATTCACAATAACTAGGTACTGCAATCTCATTCACAATAACTAGGTACTGCATTCCCATTCACAATAACTAGGTACTGCAATCCCATTCACAATAACTAGGTACTGCATTCCCATTCACAATAACTAGGTACTGCATTCCCATTCACAATAACTAGGTACTGCATTCCCATTCACAATAACTAGGTACTGCATTCCCATTCACAATAACTAGTACTGCATTCCCATTCACAATAACTAGGTACTGCAATCCCATTCACAATAACTAGGTACTGCATTCCCATTCACAATAACTAGGTACTGCATTCCCATTCACAATAACTAGGTACTGCAATCCCATTCACAATAACTAGGTACTGCATTCCCATTCTCAATAACTAGGTACTGCATTCCCATTCACAATAACTAGGTACTGCAATCCCATTCACAATAACTAGGTACTGCATTCCCATTCACAATAACTAGTACTGCATTCCCAGTCACAATAACTAGGTACTGCATTCCCATTCACAATAACTAGGTACTGCATTCCCATTCACAATAACTAGGTACTGCAATCCCATTCACAATAACTAGGTACTGCATTCCCATTCACAATAACTAGGTACTGCATTCCCATTCACAATAACTAGGTACTGCATTCCCATTCACAATAACTAGGTACTGCATTCCCATTCACAATAACTAGGTACTGCATTCCCATTCACAATAACTGTCCAGAGTCCGAGGAAGATTATCCAGCAAGAGCTCTATTTTATCTTCCTAGTTAGATATAGTAGATCTAGGGGAACCCTCATTTGTAGGCCATTCTACTCATATTTCTATTAATCATATTTCTATGATTGGAATTCCAATTTGAAATGGACTGATGTCAATATGACACCCTGGGGCCAAGGAAAGAGTAGCACACATTGGCTGTGGAATCAGGAATGTTGTGGTTGTGGTGTGGTTGTGTTGTAGAGGTTGTGGTTGTGGTGTGGTTGTGTTGCGGAGGTTGTGGTTGTGGTGTGGTTGTGTTGCGGAGGTTGTGGTTGTGGTGTGGTTGTGTTGCGGAGGTTGTGGTGTGGTTGTGTTGTAGAGGTTGTGGTTGTGGTGTGGTTGTGTTGCGGATGTTGTGGTTGTGTTGTGGTTGTGGTGTGGTTGTGTTGCAGATGTTGTGGTTGTGTTGCGGAGGTTGTGGTTGTGTTGTGGTTGTGTTGCAGATGTTGTGGTTGTGTTGCGGAGGTTGTGGTTGTGTTGCGGAGCACATTAGGTTGGTGGCACCTTATTTGGGGAGGACGGGCTCATAGTAATGGCTGGAACGGAATAAATGGAACGGTATCCAACTCATCAAACACATGGTTTCCCTGTGTTTGATACCATTCCATTCACTCCATTCCAACCATTATTATGAGCCGTCCGCCCCTCCATGGTCCTGTGTTGTGGAGGTTGTGGTGGTGTTGTGGTGGTGTTGTGGTTGTGTTGTGGAGGTTGTGGTGGTGTTGTGGAGAGGTTGTGGTGGTGTTGTGGAGGTTGTGTTGGTGTTGTGGAGAGGTTGTGGTGGTGTTGCGGTTGTGGTTGTGTTGTGGTGGTGTTGTGGAGGTTGTGGTGGTTGTGGTGGTGTTGTGGAGAGGTTGTGGTGGTGTTGTTGAGAGGTTGTGGTGGTGTTGTGGAGAGGTTGTGGTGGTGTTGTGGTTGTGGTTGTGTTGTGGAGGTTGTGGTGGTGTTGTGGAGAGGTTGTGGTGGTGTTGTGGAGAGGTTGTGGTGGTGTTGTGGAGGTTGTGGAGGTTGAGCCAGATTGTGTCATGTCAGTGGATTTCCCGGACTGACTCTCACCTCAATGTAATGATTTGATGGATTGCATAATATATTCCCTCTTAATCAATAAATGAGAAAAGAAAGGTTCCCTCAATATATTAACGGAGGGATGTCCTGCCTCACCTATCAGCCATGTCCATGACATGGCACTTAGAAAAGATGGTGCTACCTAGAGCCATAATTTTCCCCTTAGTGGAACCCTTTCACCAATACAAGATTCTACGTGGAACCGTTTGACCACTAAAAGGTTCTAAGTAGAACCTTTTTCACCACCAAAGGGTTCTACCTGGAACCAAAAAAGGTTATCCTTTGGGGACAAATGAAGAACCCTTTTTTGTCTAAGCGTGTAAAGTTCATATAAAGTTTACATGCACCTACAGGTCTAGATCTACTGGTCCTTATGAAGAGCATACGTCCTCAACTTCCAATGTGCACAACACTATGTAAACAAATACACATTCCAAATTCAACAGTCCTCAAAATGGCTGCGTTGAGGGTTTCTTCCCAATGGTCTACATCCATTCATATACTGTATCACATTCTATACATTAGTCAATATTTTTGCGTTTCTTGCATGAGTTATTCCACGACTTACAGTATATAATCCAAATTGAGCACACTCCATCTATTCATACAAAATATTATATTGACATTGATGTATGTATAACCACATTTATATATTTACTGTATAACCACATTTATATATGTACTGTATAACCACATTTATATATTTACTGTATAACCACATTTATATATTTACTGTATAACCACATTTATATATGTACTGTATAACCACATTTATATATTTACTGTATAACCACATTTATATATGTACTGTATAACCACATTTATATATGTACTGTATAACCACATTTATATATGTACTGTATAACCACATTTATATATTTACTGTATAACCACATTTATATATTTACTGTATAACCACATTTATATATGTACTGTATAACCACATTGATATATGTACTGTATAACCACATTGATATATATAACCACATTTATATATGTACTGTATAACCACATTTATATATTTACTGTATAACCACATTGATATATGTACTGTATAACCACATTGATATATATAACTACATTGATATATTTACTGTATAACCACATTGATATATATAACCACATTTATATATGTACTGTATAACCACATTTATATATGTACTGTATAACCACATTTATATATTTCCTCTATAACCACATTGATATATTTACTGTATAACCACATTTATATATGTACTGTATAACCACATTGATATATGTACTGTATAACCACATTTATATATTTACTGTATAACCACATTGATATATGTACTGTATAACCACATTGATATATTTACTGTATAACCACATTGATACTTTTACTGTATAACCACATTGATATATGTACTGTATAACCACATTGATACTTTTACTGTATAACTACATTGATATATATAACCACATTTATATATGTACTGTATAACCACATTTATATATTTACGGTATAACCACATTGATATATGTACTGTATAACCACATTGATACTTTTACTGTATAACCACATTGATATATATAACCACATTTATATATGTACTGTATAACCACATTTATATATTTACGGTATAACCACATTGATATATGTACTGTATAACCACATTGATATATTTACTGTATAACCACATTGATATATGTACTGTATAACCACATTTATATATTTACTGTATAACCACATTGATATATGTACTGTATAACCACATTGATATATTTACTGTATAACCACATTGATATATGTACTGTATAACCACATTGATATATTTACTGTACAACCACATTGATATATATAACCACATTGATATATTTACTGTATAACCACATTGATATATTTACTGTATAACCCCATTTATATATTTACTGTATAACCACATTGATATATGTACTGTATAACCACATTGATATATATAACCACATTGATATATGTACTGTATAACCACATTTATATATTTACTGTATAACCACATTGATATATGTACTGTATAACCACATTGATATATATAACCACATTGATGTATGTACTGTATAACCACATTTATATATTTACTGTATAACCACATTGATATATTCACTGTATAACCACATTGATATATATAACCACATTGATATATGTACTGTATAACCACATTGATATATGTACTGTATAACCACATTGATATATTTACTGTATAACCACATTGATATATGTACTGTATAACCACATTGATATATGTACTGTATAACCACATTGATATATGTACTGTATAACCACATTGATATATTTACTGTATAACCACATTGATATATGTACTGTATAACCACATTGATATATTTACTGTATAACCACATTGATATATGTACTGTATAACCACATTGATATATTTACTGTATAACCACATTGATATATTTACTGTATAACCACATTTATATATGTACTGTATAACCACATTGATATATTTACTGTATAACCACATTGATATATGTACTGTATAACCACATTGATATATGTACTG